>NW_024704745.1:75955985-76705799 GCF_018977255.1 Callorhinchus milii | reverse complement strand
CTGACCATTTCCCCCCTCCTCGCTCCCTCCCTTCCCTCCCCTCACCCTGACCATTTCCCCCCTGCTCGGGTCATGACCCAACTGTGCAGCACCTTGGGACGTCCTCCTGACGTGAAAGGCGCTTTATAAATGGAATCTTGTTGTTGTTGAGCCCAGACACACACCGCTACCCATTGACTCCAACCAGTTGGAAGTGCGGAGTGTTCAGTAGCAGTTACCTCTCGGCACTTCGATGATTTAAAAAGGAAATGGACCCAAAAATGCTGACACCTTTTTTCGGTATGGAAATCAAGACAATTCATCGATTGTGGTCGGTTGCTTGCAATTTCTATTCTCTTTCGTCATTTATTTTAGCATTGGCAATGGATACATTTTTGTATGTACTTTTGAAATCAGAGTTAATACGCTGAGTTTCTGTACAACGTCAATCCTGTTTTGCAAAGGAGTTAATCCTATATATTGGATTAAAACACGCGCACACCCGCACAGTTGCTTCTCCTTTACCCGAAGCTTACATTAAAGCTGATACTTTAGAAGAAAGAAGGACTAAACTGTAGGTTACAAAGGTGTAACAAGTCTTGAGCCTTCAAAATGCCTATTTATGTTGAAAAAAGGACACAAATGACAGTATTTAAGTTTGGGAAGAAATAGGCTAAGTCTTGAGGGTTAATAGGATAGAATGCAGAGTTTGACAGATAGCTGAGATTACCTCTCTCTCTCTTTTTAAACCCAAAGCTACCACCACCTAAAGCAGAGTTTGCATTCCACCATTGGTAACACTGCTTAAGACAACTCACCCTCACTTGTCAACATTGCTCACCCTCATGCGTCAATAGCACTCACCTCTACTCTCACGACTGTTCACTCCCACTGTCCATATCTCTCACCCCCATTACCAATATCAATATCAGTCACCGCCCCCCCCCCGCCCATCCCAATGTCCATATCACTCACCTGGTAAAAAATCCTAACCATCTACTGGAATCTGTGCCAATTGGTATTCATTTCATTCTTGCTTACTTTCTCCCTGCCAGTAACATCTGTCCTGAAGGAGACTTTGGATGATTTTGTTGTTCCTTTTTTTGAACCATAGAAATTTACAGCACAGAAGAAAGCCATTTGGCCCTTCATGTCAAACAGTCTATGTTTCCAGAGGCTCCCACCCCACCTCCAGTGCCTCACCCAAATGGCCCTTATTCACATGAGTGACAGCAGAATGTCTGACCTGATGGCCTGTGCTGTTCTTATCCCAAGTCCACCCATGCGTCCCAGTAACAGGGGCATAAGGGAATGATCAGGAACTGTGCCTAACGGAGACTGAAGACAACTGTAAGCTCCTGCCCCAGTTGAGATCAGGAAATTCAGCACAGATCAGGGATCAAACCTCCAACCATCACAGTCTGAATGGCTCGGCTACCCACTGCGTAAACCCATTTGATTCTGCCTACCTGCGACTGAGGAGAGTTGTGACCTGGTGGTCAATTAGGTAAGGTCAGAGACCTCAGTGCAGACCAAGCTACTCACTGTAAACACAAGCTATTACAGTCAGGGTTTGGAGGGTAGAGTGGGGGGAGGGAGGAAAAGGAAGACAAAGCTACCTCCATCTTTATTTCAACAGATGTATGTTACACGTCGGGAGGACGTCCCGAGGCGCTGAAAGTAGCCTCGATAAACATGTTAGTATTTCATATGATTTCTCGGTGCTTGTAAAGTGATTTGTTTATTTAGTGAGGAGTGCAACCCAGCCAGCCAGCCATAGTGAAATAGCAATAGTGCATGGGAAAGTGAGCAAACAATGTTTAGCTTAAAGCCGCACTAAAACTACGCCATTCGTGACAACCTCTGCCCCCGAGATGGAGAAACCCCTGCCCTGCCCTACTTCAGAGACGCGATCAGCAGCTGCTTATATTTCTCCATGTCGCATTTCATCATGACAAAGGCCCGGTTCTTTATCTTCAGCAAGTCGAGGGTATCGAGGATCATCATCCCCCTGGTCAGAGAGCCGTGCAGCTCCACGGTGACCCCGAGCTGGGAGTATTCGGTCACCACGCTCTCATCGATGGCTGCAGCCATGGCGAAGGAATCGCAGGACACAAAACCCGGGCCGAAGAACAGCTCTTTGCTTCCAGCCTCGCTCTTGGCGCGCTCAGCAGTGTGAGCGCTTATCCGTTTCATGAAGCGGGCTTTCTCGGTGTCTTGGTTCACCCATTCCTTGTAAAACTCCTGTAAATAACATCAAGGAACAGGTCAGAGCTGAACATGGTTAAGTGCTCCGAGACGCTGCCCTGCAGGAAGGGCGTAATATATAAATGCAAGCTATAATTGTTGTTTTTTGATAATAATCCCTCAAGAAAAAAAAGAATAAATTGGTCACTTCAACCCACGACTCTTTGTGGGACACTGCTGTGCGCAATTGGCTGCCGCGTTTCGCCCACAAAATATACAATCAATTGACTTTGCAGTATATTCTGTGAAGCGCTTTGAGACGTCTAGAAGATATGATAAGGCGCTATATCAAATGCAAGGATTATTATTATTATTGTTTTCCATTGGAAAAAGAATATTGGGTCTCAGCCTGACTCAGTCTAGCACTCTGGACCTCCAAGACAGAAGGTGCTGGGTTCAAGCCCTCAAGTCAGGACTTTGAACTCATATAGTCTGTGCTGCCTCTCCAGTACAATGCTGGGTGAGGTGCTGCAGTGTAGGAGGTGCCGTTCTTCGAATGAGATATTCAGCCGAGGTTCCGGCCACATGTTCAACCTTCAGGTTGGAAGGACGTCTCAAAACACTTCACGGGATTTACCATAAAGAGTAGTGACGGCAGCCAATTTGCTCACGGCAATGAAGAGCATTGGGGCTGGAGAGATGATCGATAGCACAGTCACTACAGGTAAGTCTTAATGCTTTGAAAGTGGGGAGGGAGGGGGCGAGTCAGAGGGACTCAGAGATGGAGTGTCAGCAACGGGGGCAGAATGCTGAAAGCCCAGACGCCAATAGTGGGGAAAGTAGGGTGGGGGACGTGTAGCAAAACCAATCCAATTATTGCTCACAGGCTCGCTCATTCCACTAATAATGGATATCATCCTCGTTCCTATGCTCGCTGAGCAGAGTCAGCTGGGTCAGTAGGGACACAGGAGATCACAGAGGGAGAGTGGGGTGAGGCCACAGACGGACCTGGCTGTGAATATTACTTGTTATTTATATTCAAGTGTCTATAAAAAGGGGAGTGGGCGAGTAGGTGGCAGATGGAATTTAATGTGGGGAAGCGTGAAGTTTTTCATCTCGGTAGAAAAAATAGAAAAACAGATTATTTTCTAGAGGGGGAGAGATAATAATAATAACAATAATAATAATAATAATCCTTGCATTTGATATAGCGCTTTTCACATCGGGAGGACGTCCCAAAGCGCTTCACAGAATACACTGTAAAGTGAATTGACTGTATATGTGTGGGCGAACGCGGCAGCCAATTCCACACAGCAATGTCCCACAAACAGTCGTAGATTGAAAATGACCAATTTATTAGTGTTTTTGGTTTTGGAGGGATTATTATTAGGTGTGTGGAGTAAGGAAACTTGCCCAAGGTTTCGCCCTCTGCCTGGAATTGAACTTAGGTCTCTCACTTGCAATGCGAGTGCTCTAACCACTGAGCTACAGGACTCCACAATAGTGGAGAAAGTAGATAGTGTTAGTGTTCAGAGGGATTTGGGTGTCCTTGTAAACCAGTCTCAAAAAGTTAGTTTGCAGGTGCAGCAGCAACTAAGAAGGCGAACAGTATGTTAGCATTCATTGCAAAAGGTTTAGAGTACAAGAGTAGGGAAGTCTTGC
Organism: Callorhinchus milii; assembly: GCF_018977255.1. Taxonomy (NCBI): domain Eukaryota; kingdom Metazoa; phylum Chordata; class Chondrichthyes; order Chimaeriformes; family Callorhinchidae; genus Callorhinchus; species Callorhinchus milii. The sequence goes on along the minus strand of NW_024704745.1, from coordinate 76,701,971 downwards.
TGCAACTGTATAGGGCTTTAGTGAGACCGCACCGAGAGTATTGTGTACAGTTTTGGTCTCCTTATTTAAAAAGGACATACTTGTCCTGGAGGGGGTGCAGCGTAGATTCACTCGGTTAGTTCGTGAAATGAGGGGACTGACCTATGAGGATAGACTGAATAAACTGGGGCTGTATTCTCTGGAGTACAGAAGAATTAGGGGGGATCTTATTGAAACATATAAGATTCTTAAAGGGCTGATAAAGTAGACACTGAGGGTCTGTTTCCCCGGTAGGAGAATCTATAACCAGGGGTCACAGTCTTAAAATTAAGGGTCAGCCTTTTAGAACAGAGTTGAGGAAACATTTCTTCACTCAGAGGGTAGTGAATTTATGGAATTTATGGAATTCACTACCCCAGAAGGCTGTATATGTCAGTCCTTGAACATCTTCAAGGCTGAGATTGATAGATTTTTTAAAAAATAGAGGGATTAGGGGATATGGCGATAGAGCAGGTAATTAGAGTTAGGTCAGAAGATCAGCCATGATCTTATCGAATGGCGGGGCAGGGCTCGAGGGGCCGAATGGCCTACTCCTGCTCCTAATTCTTATGTTCTTCTGTTCTTATGTTCATAAGGAATTACAGTAACCTCCCCCGATTATTGTAGCATCATATTTCACACAAACAAGCTCAGGGAGTGGAACACACTTTTTTGCTAACAGATTTGAAGTGATAATAATAATATTAATCCCTGCATTTCATATAGAGCCTTATCACATTGTTGAGACGTCTCAAAGCGCTTCATAGAACATATTGTAGAGTGGATTGACTGTGTATTTTGTGGGTGAAATGCAGCAGCTAATTGCGTACAGCAGTGCCCCACAGACAGTTATAGACTGAGTGACAAATGCTTTTTTGGGAGGGATTCCTGTAGCTCAGTGGTTAGAGCACTCGCTTTGCAAGTGAGAGACCTGAGTTCAATTCCAGGCAGAGGGCGAAACCTTGGGCAAGTTTCCTTACTCCACACAGAGCCTAATAATAATCCCTCCAAAAAAAAAACAATAATTAAATTGGTCATTTTCAATCTACGACTGTTTGTGGGACATTGCTGTGCGCAATTGGCTGCCGCGTTCGCCCACAAATATACAGTCAATTCACTTTACAATGTGCTCTGTGAAGCGCTTTGGGACGTCCTCCTGACGTGAAAAGCGCTATATCAAATGCAAGGATTATTATTATTATTACCCCCGAAAACGGATCTGCAAAATGACTAACAACCAGGTCCCTACTTACTCCTCGGTAAACAATGCCGTGTGGAGTAAGGAAACTTGCCTAGGTTTTCGCCCTGTCTGGAAATCGAACTCAGGTCCTCTCGCTTGCGAGGAGAGTTCTCTAACCAATATGCTACAGGACTCCACAAGTGTTAATCATCACATCGAACGGGGGTATCACAGACTGCATGAATCTGCCTCTCGTGGTCTCTGAGTGCGATGTTCTCTGTACCCTGTGAGCAGCTTACCCAAGGCAGGCGATGGCGGAGGCAGTATTCCCAGGTGGCGATGTAGGTGGGACATGTGAACTGGCTCAGGACCACATAAGCAGCTTCTGCGTCTGTAACAAAGTTAAACTCGCTGGCCACCTTCACGTTCCCTCTGCCTGGAAAGATAAAAAATGCATAGGTATAATTATAGTGCTATCAATGGCAAGCCATGAGGTTTTAGCTGGTCAGACTCCAGCAGTACCCAACACACACTGTCCCCAAGCCTTGGCTATTACTAACCTGCGCCTAATACTTTCTGGAATTAAGTAAACAGATTGTGTCCCTCCAGGGACAGACTGCGGTTTCCATTCCAACAATCTCTCTCTGGGATTTCCATGGGTAGGTGGGATGCATGGAATTCTCAACTTGGCTTGGATGCTCTTCAGCATTAAAGAAACTCATCTCGGCGCAGATATAAAATAATAATCCTTTCATTTAATGAGCACCTTTTAATGTCCCGCAGTGTCTCGAAATGCTTCACAGTAGTTAAAAATAATAACGGTAATCCTTTAATTTGATATAGTGTCTCACATATCAGTGAAATGTCTTAAAACTCTTCCCAGGATGTACTGCAATCCCATCCTGGACATTGTTATGCACATTTGGCTGCCGTATTTTGCCCACAAATTACACATTCAATTCACCTTCGATATATCCTGTGAAATTCTTTGAGATGTCTCAACGAAGTGATAAAGTGCTATATCAAATGCAAGGATTATTATTATTATTATTATTATAATCCTTTCAGGGCACACAGCCTATCTTTCCCATCAGTACATTAAGCTACTTTTTAAATGAGTCGAGTGTCCTGGCCTCTACCACCAGTTAACCCACCTCTACCTGGCCTCTGGCAACCTGTTGCAGTAGTTGATTAACCTCTTCCTGGTGTCTGTCCTGAAACGGCCTTTTACAACACTAAACCAATGTCCTCTTGTTCTACTATCTCGAAGCATCCTAAACTATTGATCTGCGTTGAGTTTTTCAGTCCCATTTAAAGTTTTATACACCTCTATAAGGTCCTGTCTGAGTCACCTTCTCTCAAGATTGAAGAGCCCAATCTTGTCTTATTACGACAACAACTTGCATTTATACAGCACCCCTCACACAGGATAGCGTCCCAGAGAGCTTAAATTAATGCTCGTACCTGGTTGCTAACGGTTTTTTCCGACAGCTCTTGAAAGAACGTACAGAAAAGTAAAACTGAACTGAAGAAGCTGTCAAATTCTGGATCATGCAAAATGCTAAGAAAATAGAATAAATCTTAGACTCGGATGAAATGTAAAAGCCGAAGGTAAAAATTGTGGCATTTCAAAAGGATTTCTACTGTTACCATTGCCCACTAGGTGGAGGCGTACCACTCTATATATAATGTGGTAGGCATTTTCTCTTTAGATCCAATAGTTATTTTTTTATTTATAGTAATCCTTGCATTTGATACAGCGTCTTATCATGTTGTTGAGACTCTTAGAACTCTTCACAGGATATACTGTAAAATGCAATGTGTTTGGAGGCCATTGCAGCAGTCAATTTGCACACAGCAATGTCCGAAGCTCAGTTTAATGTCTTATATAATAATAACATAATAATCATCGCATTTGATATAGCCCCTTGTCATGTCTTCAATACGTCTCAAAGCGCTTCACAGAATAGACTGTAAAGTGAATTGACTGTAGATTTGTGGGCGAAACGCGGCAGCCAATTGCGCACAGCAGTGCCCCACAGAAAGTTGTGGACTGAGTGACCGAATTATTACTTTTATTTATTTTGAAGGGGTTATTACTCCTGAAAAAGCCATCCGACAAACGGCTAACGAGCAGGTTCCTACGCACTGCTGGGTAAACAGAGGCGTGTGGAGTAAGGAAACTTGGCCAACGTTTCCCCCTGCCGGGAGTGGAACCCAACCCAGCTCTCTCACTTGCGAGGCGAGCGCTCTAACCTCTGAGCTACAGGATTCCATTGGCCACACATTTTACAGCGATTCACTTTGATTCATTTCAGCGGGGAGGGTGGTTGGGGGGGGGGGGTGGATGCTAGAATTCCTCTTCCCATCAGTTCAGAGTTTTACCATCAAAAAAGAAAGCTAAAAGCTGCAGTCACAGTGGATGAGGAACACGTGGACTTTCCAACCGGTTCGGAAATATTAAGAAAGAAACTGTTAACTCGAAAGGATGATTTGGTCCTTGTGAACAATAGTTAACACACTGCAATAGTTTTGAAGCATCATAAGCTTTATCCTATATGATTGTGTATACCGGGGACGGACACTTTGACAGGGAGAGGGGAGAATATAGAATTGAATATAGAATTTGGGGTCAGTTCACCAGATACAGTGTCCCATCTGCCTGTTCGGATGGATGTTAAAGATTCTATGGCGCTATTCGATTAAGAGAAAGGAGTTTCTCCCGGTGTCCTGGCCAATAATTCCCCAGATTAAATTGGTCATTCACTCCATGGCAACTTGTGGGGTTGCAAATTGGCTGCTACATTCACCCATGAAAATACATCGTCGCTACATTACACAGTAAATCCTGCGAAGCTATCTCAGGGACGTGATAAGGGGCTGTATCAAATGCAAGCATTATGATATTATTACGGCATTGTGTTAATCTTGGAGAATGGGTTATAGGATATAATAATAATAATAATATGTGGGAGTTGAGGTAAGGAAAAGAGCAAAATGAACATTAGAAAAATAAAAAGCAGGAACCCCAACTGAGCAGAATTGGACCAATTTAAAATGTATTTTAAGTGAAAGGTTTAATATTGCAGAGATAAAATCATTCCTGAAATTACAGAAACATTAAATTAAAGCAGTAATAATAAGTGGACAGGAAAGATCATGTGGCACTATTAGAAAAGAGAAGGGATGTTCTCCCCCAGTTTCCTGGTCAACAATCATCCAGAGATAAAAACTAATTTCCTGAGGTTTGTGGGCCAAATTCGCTGTCGTGTTTGCCAATACACAGCCAATAATAGTCCTTTCATTTGATATAGCGCTTTATTACTTCGTCTCAAAACTCTTCACAGAATATATTGTAAAGTGGATTGACTGTATATTTGTGGATGAAATGCAATATAATAATAAGCATTATATTTATTATATTAATATAATAAAATTATTATATTAGTATTATAAATATAATATAAATTATTGTATTAATATTATAAGTACAATGTTTAATACATTTATTATATTAATTAATATTTAATATAATTTATCATCATTATATATTGTATTAAATATATTACCCACAATAATAAAATTCCTACTAATACACTCCACCAATATTCCACTTGGCACCTAGTAGACATTATATCGAATGCAAAGATGATTATCATTATTATTGTTTGCTTTAGCATTACAGAGTGTGAACACTTGCCAAACTTTCAGAACTGCCCAGTCCAGGACGACAGATGATTCCGTGGGTTTGTGTGACGTCGATGCGTCAATAAGCGAAATGCGAAATGGCATCTCAATCGATGATCTCATCTCGGATTGACATCAAGGTCCTCACCCTCACACATAAACCCCTTCACACCCGAGGATCTCCCTGTCTCTCCGAGCTGTTCGTACCCTACGTTTAGCTAACAAAGCCCTGCAGCGTATCTCCTGTGACCATTGATGACCACCCTCTGGGACACCCTGTCTGGCCTCAATCCCTCTGTCTTGCCCCACTTTATCTATTGCCTGCAAAATACACTTTACAGTATATCCTGTGATGCTCTTTGAGACGTCTCAATGATGTGATAAGGCACTATATCAAATGCAAAGATCATTATTATTATTATTTCACCTTAAATCCTACATCTTTTATTGCGGCTTGATCACCTCCCCCTCCCCCTCTTCTCCCTTGCTCTGCGTCCGATCCTGCCACCCTGCAGCTCTCCGAGGTGCTATCCCGCGTGAAGCTCTCTGTATAAATGTTCACGACATGAGCCATCTCTCTCTCGCTCTCTCTGTCACTTACCTTCCATGTTTCCTCCCATGATGTACAAGCGTTTGAGCTTGGAAGGGAAGGTGGCGTCCATTTTCACAGCCAGAGCCACGTTGGTTAAGGGACCAACAGCAACAAGACTGATCTAGGGGATGATAAGAGAGAAAAAGGAAAATCTTACGTTTAAAACACGAATTATCCAAACTTGCTGTTAACTATCATCGTGTTTGGGAGTGTATACCCATCCACCCATTCAAATTTAGGACATAGATAGTCCAGACAAACCACTAAAGTGCTCACTCCACTTTACAGTGTATCCCGTGAAGCGATTCGAGAAGACTTACTTCCTGACAAGAAAGCTGCTGTACTAAATGCAAGGAATATTGTTGTTATTACATTCCACGGAAGTAGGTAAAGCAGAGTGCTTTCCAGGGAGAGAGAATGTGCATTCCATTCTGCACGTGGGGAAGTTTCCACCTCTAAGTGGATCTCCTCGTCTGGTTTGGATACTCTTAAGTACGGTGATGGTTCTCTGCGTGTGTCAGACACCCAGCTGGTCAAAAAATAAACACATGAGGCTTTATTTACAGATAGTTGCAATTTATTCGGGCTCCTGAAATGGATCTGAAAGCTGAGCTATTGTTAGGCACAAGAGCGATCTGGGACGCTGGCCTGAGTGAGGGGCGCTATATGAATGCAAGTTGCTGCTGTTATTGTTGTTGTTGTTGTTGTATCTCACCTGCCCGGGATGTTCAGAGACGATCCTTATCATGGCGTTCACGGCGTGCTCCATTTGCAAGTGTTCCAGTCCTGGAGCGTTGGGGTCGGGGACATCTCCCAGTCCGTCCTTCCCATGATAGACAGGGTCATGCAAACGCTCCCCAAGGATAGACGCTGCAGAGCCTCGATACACAGGGATCTTCACAAACAAGGGTGGGGGAGAGGGGGAAATATAAGAGTGTTCAATTGGGCTACATTTCCCGAATAATCACAAGATCGGTCTCGATGAAGAAGGCCCTCAGGTTCATTCAGTCTCATCTCTACAGAACACCCACCCTACCTACCATTCACTCAGAGCTCTGCATGAAGCTGCTTTTTAAATGAATTCCAGTGTCCTGGCCTCAACCCCCCACCCTTCCTTTCCTGACAACCTGTTCCAGTCATTGATTACCCTCTGGTAAAGAAAAACCTCCTGGTGTCGGTCTGGATTCTGCCTCAACCATATTCTATATTCCATATTCTAACAACTTGGTGTGTGCAAAAAAAAAACTCCTAATTTCCCCATTTGCTAACTGTCTCAAACTAATGCCCTCAAGTCGCTGACTTACAGAGCGAGTCACTGTTACACCGATCAATTTTAGACACTGAAAAGTGTACACAGGAATTGTATGCTCTGATTCTGTGTGTCGGCCTGGCTCAGTTGACAGCACTCTGGCCTCTGAGTCAGAAGGTTGTGAGTTCAAGCCCCACGTCAGGACTTGAAATTCATAAAGTCTAGACTGACACTCCAATGCAGTTCTGAATGTGCGCTGCATTGTCGGAGGTTCCATCCTTCAGAAGAGACGTTAAACTGAGGCTCCATCTGCCTTTCAGACAGACGGTAAAGATCCCACAGCACTATTTGAAAAGAGAAGGGAGTTTCTCCCGGTATCCTGGCCAACAATCTGCCCAAATAAAAGTGGACATTCACTTCATGGCTGTTTGCGAATTGGCTGCTGTGTTCGCCCAGAAATACAGTTACTCTACTTTACAGTTCTTCCCCTTCCTTTCCTCCTTATTCTTCCTCTATCCCTCCACGTTGGCTTTTCCTTACCCATTTTCAGGTCATGCATGAAGCCCTTCCAATTCGACCGTGCTTAGGGTCACCATCCCCTCCTCCTCCCCCTGGCTCGGAGTCATGCTCTGCCAGTGTCAAGCGCTCTAGGACGCTACATAAATACAAGTTGTTGTTGGGATGTCGTCCTGACCTGAAAGGTGCCATACCAAACCCGAGGAATATTATTATTCTCGGCTGGACTCAATGAAGTGCCATTTGGAAGGAAGGGTTATTAAGTGGGGACTCAGTGTAGGGATGTGAGCCACACTCACCTCCATCCTCCCGCACAGCTTCAGGACCCGGAGCACATTTCGGCAAACGTTTTCGATCCCGGTGTTTCCGTGGCAACAGGTAATCCCCATGATCTGGATATTGGGAACCGCCAAGACCATCAGTAATGCCTGGGCATCATCAACCCCAGGGTCAACGTCCAGCAGCAGCATATTCTTCCCCATCTTGGAAGCTAAAGGACAGAAAGTTATCTCTTTATTTGTTTATTTGCCTCGCACGCAAGAGACCTTGGGCACGTTTCCTTACACCACTCGCCTCTGTTTAGTCGATTGTTAGTCGATTGATGGATCGCTTTTCCGGGGTAACAATTCCTTCAAAAAGAAAAATAATAATTGGTCACTCAATCCACGACTGTTTGTGGGCCACTGCTGCGCGCAATTGGCTTCTGATTTTCGCTCACAAAGTATACAGTCAATTCACTTTACAGTATATTCTGTGAAGCGATTTGAGACGTCTCGAAGATGTGATAAGGCGCTATATCAAATGGAAGGTTTATTATTGTTATAACATTCAGGAAAGGAAAGTTCCCAACAATTTTCATCCAGACACTTTATTTTCGTAAACTTATGGCAAGGACTTGATAATTACTGAGGGTTTGTAATAGTTTACCAAGAAAAACTAAAGCCACATACACGCGCCATAATACATTAGCACCCTTTCTCCCTATACCATTGACTGGCGCTGTACAATCCAAGGACACATCATTTTTTGTAATAAGTTGTCCTAACTTTAATTTAGGACAACTAAATCTCCTTCCCTTAGCCTAGACCTTGGACAGCAATCACAGCACGGGTGTGGAGTTAGGGACAGGATAGAAAGATACACTTAGACCTGAAAAAGGGAGCGCAAGAAAGAGAAACTAATGTGTGCGCACTCGGAGACAGAGGGATAAAAGAGATAGGCAGAGAAAGGAGGACAATGGCTGAGACAGATACGGAGAGGAGATTGCAAGAGAAACACAGAGCAGGGAGAACACATGCCTAAAGAAGAGAGAAACATTTCCAAAGAGAAGAAGGGAGACTGAGAGACAGGGACAAGGACAGAGAGGGAGGGAGGGAGGGAGGGAGGGAGAGTGAGATACGCAAACACAGACAAATAAAACTTATTAATGGCACAATGGCTGTAAAATTAAAAATAAAATCATCCTTGCTTTTGATATAGTGTCTTTCACGTTGGAAGGATGTCTCAAAAGCGCTTCAGGATTCAGCGACAAAGTGTAGTGACCATTTTTTGTAGGTTTATGTTCTCAAGACGATACAAGTTCCTTTTCTAACAGAACCGTACTATTGTAAAGCAAATGTGGCTCAGAAACAAACCCGATTCACAACAAACAATATCAAAATCATATTTAAACAATACTGTACTTAATAATAATCCTTACAATAATATTTTCATTTCATATAGGACTTCATCACGTCGTTGAGACGTCTCAAAGCGCTTCACAGAATATACTGTAAAGTAAATTGACCGTATATTTTGTGGGCAAAATGCGGCAGCCAATTGCGCACAGCACTGTCCCACAAACAGTTGTGGATTGAGTGACCAAATTATTATTCTTTTTTTTTCTTGAGGGATTATTATCAGGCGTGTGGAGTAAGGAAACTTGCCCAACATTTCAAGCTGCTGGGCATCAAGCCCAGGTCGCTCGCTTGCCAGGCGAGTGCTCTAACCACTGAGCTACAGGATTCCATAGGTTGCGATCATTCCACATCTACAAGAAAACCGCTTCTAAAATAAAGCAACCGAAACTGGAGGATTCGCACTGAGATATCAGTATCAATTCCACTCACCAGATTTCTTGTACATCCACCTGTTTGTTTGAGGGATTCGAAGAGATTTATCAGCCTCGCTTCAGGGTTCAATGATTCACTCTGCTCGCTGTGCTGCAATAACCTGCACAGGATAGAAACAGCTCTGAACCGTCCTACTTTATATGCTGCTGGGACTTTGAAGGGTTTAATTGCCTGCTTGAGAAAGCCACTCCCACAACAGATAGGTCCAGACAAACATCCCTTTTTGTTTCGCTCAAATCTGATATTTAAAGATCCCGTGGCAACTATTAGAGGAAAATAAGGGAATTTTTTCTCTCATCAGATGAAGCGGTAATTTACTCCTCCATGATTATTTGAGGGACTTTGCTGGGGCCATACGACTGACACGTTATATGATTTTTTTGGGGTCAGCCGGGTGTCTGACACATGCGGAAACCCATCCCCGTGTTTAAGAGTCTCCAAACCAAGCTGAGAATTCCATGCATCCCACCTACACATGGAAATCCCAGAGATAGATTGTTGGAATGGAGTGCACATTCTGTTGGATACCCTTTAAGAAAATAAGGACCAATTAACTGGGATCTTTTCGGAAGACCCTCCTCTTCGACCGTGCCTTTGGTCACCCTCCTTCTCCCCCTGCCCTCCACCCTCCACAATCCCGACCCCCAGCTCAGGTCCGAAGCACTGATTGTACATACATCTTCCCGACATGAAAAGGACTATAATTTTGCTGTTGTTGTTGTTGAAAGGGCATCAGAAAGTAGAAAGCAGGACGCAGGTAGACTGAAGGGTTTTTGGTTGAATTGTATGATTTTTAATGTGTGAGCTGAGAATAAAAGTTTTCTGCACCGAGAGTTTTGAGAACATAACATGGTGTCAGAAGTAAAACTGAACTGAATTGGAAAAGACTACGAGACTGAACAGGAAAATTAAGAGACAAAATGAGTGTTGGAGAAGCAAAAACGGATGATATGGCAAAATATGTACAAATACCTCAAATGTTGATGCTAAAAGGTTAAAAGACATAACTCTCAAAGATTTGAGCGGGATTTTGAAATATTTGCGCTAGCTTCAAACGTAAAGAAATTGCCACAAATACAGCAGTCGGCTATTTTCCTAAATGTGGCAGGAGAAGAAGCAAGGGATTACTTTGCCACTACGGAGAAAAATGTGGAATTATCATGCCATTAGATGCGATGATAGAGGTCATGCAGGAAAGATGTTATGGACACAGAAATGTCACAGTAGATAGATACAAATTTGAAATAAGGGAACAAGGGCCGACAGAGTCATTTCATCAATACTGTGCGGTGTTACGATCCCTAAGTAATTATGGAACTTTAAGAGAAGAGATGATCAATTGTAATAGGATTGAACGATAATAAAATACGCAGCAAGCTCTTGAAAGAGGGGACTTTAATGCTCAAAAAAACTCTGCAAACAGAAGAAATGACCGAAGCACATATAAGGGATATTGATAGAAATGCAGGAGAAGATGTCAATTGATAAATTAGCTCAAAGAAGAAACTGGATTAATTCAGATGAGGAATATGGAGGATACCCAGGCCTAAAGGCAAACAATATAGGGGAAACACGAGAGAAGTGTGGATTAGTGCATCCTTTTCGGAGATGTTCAACAGAAGGAAAACAGTGTTATGTTTGTCATCGGTCTGGGCATTGCAATGTAAACTTGTGAGCTGAGACTGAAATTGTTTTCTATTTGAGAACAGAACACATCGTCTCCCTGCTTACATAATTACCTAATTCCGCAAAGTACACAGACAATACTCACTCCACTTCACAGCAAAACTTTAAGATGTCCTCCCGACATGGAAGGTGTTACACCCAATGGAAGAATAACAATTATAATTACATGTCAAAATAAGTGATTTTTATAAGTGGAGACTGTATTTTCCTAAGAGCCATTTGACAACATCGTAACTGCTGCAGGATTGACTAACACACACACTGATGCGTTTAAACATGTTTCATTCTGGGAATTAGTAAGGTCAAAACACAAAACAATGGACAGAGGATGCAAACCCGTGGATTGGAGGTTATCTATGATAATAATAACACTTGCATTTGTTTTAGTGCCTTACCACGTTTGGTGAGATGTCTCAAAGCGCTTCACGGAATACACTGTAAAGCTAATTGACTGGAAACTTTGTGGGAGAAACTCTGCAGTGACCCACAAACAGTCACGAATTGAGTGACCAAATTATTATTATTAATTTATCTATACTTTCCCCTCACGACATAAGGAATCAAATGGAGGGGTGCGGAGAAAGAAATTTGCGGTACTCCTAAATTCAATGATTAATTCTATCCTAGTCAATGTGAACCTTTAATAATTAAGTAAATTGACCCAGATTTTATCAAACATTTTAATATCTCTCCACCTGCTCCTGACAAATTTCATCCAGCCGCTTTATTTTCGTAAACTTATACCAAGGACTTGACAATTACTGAGAGATTGTAATATAACCAAGAAAAACTAAAGCAACACACACAGCCAGACACACCATAATGCAATAGCACCCTATCTCCCTACATCATTGACTGGCGCTGTACAATCCAAGAACACATAATTTTTTGTATGCATCAATAAGTGGAGTCCTGTAGTTCAGTGGTTAAGAGCACTCGCTTTGCAAGTGAGAGACCTGAGTTCAATTCCAGGCAGAGGGCGAAACCTTGGACAAGTTTCCTTACTCCACACAGAGCCTAATAATAATCCCTCCAAAAAAACAAAAACAATAATAAATTGGTCATTTTCAATCCACGACTATTTGTGGGACATTGCTGTGTGCAATTGGCTGCCACGTTCTCCCACAAATACACAGTCAATTCACTTTACAGCATATTCTGTGAAGCGCTTCGAGACACCGAGAAGACATGAAAAGCGCTATATCAAATGCAAGGATTATTATTATTATTATAAGATAAAAGCGTGCTGCACTTCACACTGGTGTTCTTCCAGCCCCCCCACACCCATTCCTACCAGGTCGCTGTATCACATGTAAAAATAAGAGTTGGACTTCAACTTAGGACAATTAAATCTCATTCCGTTAGTCTTGCCCTTGGACAGCAATCACAGCAGTAGTATGGAGTTAGAGACAGGATAGAAAGATACTCTTAGACCTGAGAAAGGGAAAGGCGTGGTAGCTAAGATAGAGGACAGAGCGAGGCCATGCAGAGGGAGAGGAAGGGAGCGCAAGAAAGAGAAACAAATGTTGTGCACCAGGAAATAGAGAGATAAACGAGATGGGCAGAGAAAGGAGAACAGTGGCTGAAGCGGATGCGGGAGATTGCAAAGAAACACAGATAACGGTGAACACATTTTTAAAGAGGAAACAAACATTTTGAAAAAGAAGGGAGACCGAGGCCAGGGTCAAGGACAGAGGGAGCGACATAAAGAGAGAGTGGGAGAGACAGAGAGAGAGAGAGAGAGAGAGAGGGGATGGGAGAGACAGAGAGAGAGAGAGATCAGCGAATACGCACAAACAAAACTTATTAATTGCACAGTGGCTGTAAGATTAAAAATTAAATAATCCTTGGATTTGATATAGCGTCTTTCACATTGGGAGGATGTCTCAAAGAGCTTCAGGATTCAGCGACAAAGTGCAGTGACCCTTTTTTGTAGGTTTATGTTCTCGAAACGATACTAGTTCCTTTTCTAACAGAACCGTACTAGTTGTAAAGCAAATTTGCTTCAGAAACAAACCCGATTCACCTCAAACAAAAAATATATATTTAAATACTGTACTTAATACTCCTTAATAATAATACTTTCAATTGATATAGGGCCTTATCATGTCGTTGAGACATCTCAAGGCTCTTCACAGAATATACAGTAAAGTGAATTGACTGCGAAACACAGAAGCCAATTGCGCAATCCATATTTGTCATATCCTCACCTGATCCCACAAACAGTTTGGATTGCGTATGGAAAGATCCCCTAGGGTAGACGGTGGAATCAGATAGTGTTGATTCTTTCAAGAACAAATTAGATAATTACAGATGGAAAATAATATTGTGGGATTCAGTGTATAGTTTGGAACATGACATGTGCATTCAACTACCAGGATGGTGGAAGGCAAACTGGATAGACCTTGGTCTTATTTCGTCTAGAAATTCTTAAGAGTCCATGGCTTTAGGGGTCCCGGTTTAAAAATAACCGCAATATGTGAAGTGACAGAGCTGTAAATTCAGTTCCCTCATCATCGGTTTAGATCAGCAAATATCCTCATCTAAACCAGAGTCAGCAACAAATCAGATGACAATATTTCTACGAAGCAATGAAGGAGCAAATGCTAAATTCAGGTTACAAAACTATGTAAAAAAAAAGACTTGTGTCCACAATTAGGCACACCAAATCCACATTCCACTTCCACAGTCTAATTTCTGTTTAAATCTATTTTTAGTGTTTGGTTGTGTAACAGGAGGGAGATGGCTTCCTTTTATGAGTACTTTAGTGCCAAGAATTAATCTTTTCCTTATTGGTATGGCCATTCCCCAAATTCTCTCCAAATCAAGAAAATCTGGATTGATAGCCAAGCAGTGTGAATTTTGTTAATCCTACATAAGAATTTTCCAGGCCAAATAAGACCAAGGTCCATCTTCTTCACCTTCCACCATCCTGAGTCACTTGACATGTCATGTCCCAAACTATATACTGTTTCCTGACATATTATTTTCTAGCAGAAATCTAATTTGTTCTTGAAACAAATGACATTTTCTCCTTCAATCATCTCCCTCGGGTGACAGTTCCGTAAGTTTACTACTCGCTCACCGAAGTAGTAATTTTGCAATTTGTTCTGAATTTCCCCCCCTCCACCCCAGCCCCCCCCTCCACCCCCGCCCCCCCACACCCTCAATCGCAGGCCATGTCCTTTGGTTCTACTGTTCAGTACAAGATAAAACAGCTTATCATGGTCTACATTATTTAGTCCCTTCAGAATCTTAAAGACCGAAATCATATCGCCCTTCAAAATCCTCTTCTCCAGCCTGAACATGCCCAGTTAATCTAATTGCTCCTTGTAGTCCAGTTCCTCCATCCCTTCAAACATTTTAGTTGCCCTTCTCTGTATTCTCTCAATCGTTTTATATTGCGGTGACCAGAACTCCACACAGTCCTCCCAAGTGCGGTTGCACCAGTGATTTATAAAGTGACAGGATTACCCCTCTATTTCGGTTCAATATTGCCCTTTTAATACAGCCTAGGATCTTGTTTGCCTTACTCACTGCTACCGAGCACTGTTGGGATACAACCAATTCATTATTAATCAGGATCCCCAAGCCCTTTTCATTTTCCGTACAGATTACTTTCTTACCATTTAAATTATAGTCCCTTCCTGGATTTTTTTTTGGTCCCCATGTGAAGCACTTCGCATTTCCCTGCATTAAATTTCATCTGCCATCGATCTGCCCAATTCCCATAGAAGGTTCGATTCCTCCTGTAACCTATCCTCTTCATCTTTACACTATACTACCTTCAGTAGCTTTGTGTCATCTGCAAATTTAGCCACTGTGTTTGCGACTCCTCGCTCCAGGTCATTTATAAAGATGTTAAATAAAAGAGGTCCCAAAACAGACCCCTGGAGAATTCCACTGGTAACATCATTTGTCATATCCTCACTTGATCCCACCTTCAATGGCCCTATTCCATCGTTTTGTTTTCTCTCTTCCTCTGCTGTCTCCCAATGGATCGCCTTCAAGGTTCTGTTGCCTGACCTACAAATCCCTTAAAAACTTAGCACTTCCCCATCTCTCTGACCTTCTTGTACCCAACTCTTTGGATTGCTCACTCACCCAACTCAGACTTGGTGCCTGTCCCCTGGACTCTCTGTGTCACCCTCTGTAGCCAAACTTTAACCTCTAGAACTCCTTACCTCTCCCCCTCCCACCCAGCCCCGCAATGTCTCATCTCCCTATAATTGTCAATATATATAATCCTTGCATTTCATATAGCACCTCATCATGTTGTTAAGACATCTCAAAGCGCTTCACACAATATACTGTTAATTGACTGCATATTATGTGGGCGAAACCCGGCAGCCAATTGCGCACAGCAGTGTCCCACAAACAGTGGATTGAGTGACCAAATTTTTTTTTTTTTAAGGGATTATTACCCCGGGAAAGCAATCCGACAATCGCCTAACCACCGGATTCCTACTTACTGCTGGGTAAACAGAGGTGTGTAGAGTAAGGAAACTTGCCTAAGGTTTCACCCTGTCCGGGAATCGAACCCGGGTCCTCTTGCTTGCGAGGCGGTTGCTCTAACCAACACGCTACTGGACTCCACAAATCCCGCATAAAACCTACCTCTTTGTCCGTGCTTATGGTCACCTCCCCCCCACTTTCTGCTTACCCTCTATTAAAGGAGGTGCTGTGTAAGTGTCAGATTTTCTCCATCCCATAGTATTGTGAGTGATGAATGATGATGAGAGTATGGAACTCACTCACTCACGCAGTGATTGAAGCAAAACACCATAAATGTGTTTAAATAGTATCTTTAAGTGAGAGAGATAGCCAATTTGCACGGAGCACTGTTCCACAGGTAACCAGGAGGTGAAGAACAAAACCACCAAACAACTTCTTGTCAGTTTCCTTTTTAATATTTCATACCATAGATGAGCGCTAGGAAAGCACATTGTACAAGCGTACGTGAACCTAATGTGATTAATTGGTGTGGGGGTGGGGTGGGGGGCGGGTTGGGGGGTTGGAGGGAAGGAAAGGGAGAGGAAGAGCGGGTGAAGGGAAAAGGGAGTATGATGATGAAGAAAAGAAAAATGATTAAAAAAAATGAAAACAGTTCAAATGCTGCCAAAACCATCAATAAATAAAGTTCGTGAAAAGGTTACATTAAAATATGAACTGTTCTGGATCAAATGGCGTTTTCATATACATTATATACATTTAAAAAAAACCTCTAGCTTGCACCTCAAGTCCACATGGTTAATATAAGTGTCACACTACCTTTTAAATTTACAGCCTTTGGCAGTATAATACAACATAAATGTGTGTGCGTGAACAATACAAGAACAAAGACAAATAGTTTTTTTCTAAGTTAATATTCTCTCACACAAAGGGCACCTTTTCTTCTCCATGTGCATTTGTTTTCTTTGCAAGCAGGTCGTGTCCCATTCATTGCATAACATTGCCTTTATGGTTGAGAAATGAGACTGGGAACCAGATAGGTCAATCTTACACATGTCGCTGGTAAATAGATCAACCACCAGGCTATTGTGAATTGGGGTGGGTGGGGGAGAGGGGGGGGGAATATGTATGTATGTGTGTGAGTGTGTGGGGGGGGGGGGGGTGGGGGGGTGGGAAGGGGGGGAAACGGGAGCGGAAAAGTCCTTGGATCAGTCACTTTGTGTTACACATTTGACCTTGACGAAACAGTGATGCAAAATCATGAACGATTTGAAAGCCAAGAGGTCTCTCTGGCTATCTACAGCTTCGCTGAGTGATTGCATGTTCCTTCTGGTTACGTTTGCAGCTCGGTGCCTCTGCTCACTGTCTTCCCGTGTCCTTGGCGGAGCAGGGCATAAGTAACCGTCGCCCATGCTGGGGGGGGGGGGGGGGGGCAACGGCGATGTCCTTCAGCTGCGACTCCCACCTGCCGAATGTCACCAGGGTTTTCCCACGGAAACACCCGACGCACGTTCCACGTGAATAACAAGATATTAGACTGCGTAATCATTACAAGGAAAACTCGTGTGACAGAACTTGAAACATTCACTCAACTGAACAGTGCAATAATAAAATGCAGTTTTTGTTCAGGAGGGCGGGTGGGGGGGGGGGGGGAGGGCGAGGGGCACGGGAAAGGGGGAAACGGACTTGCATACGGGATCAGGAAAACCGTGCGTCTCGCTGCCTAAAAGCCAAATTGGCACGTTAGTCTTACTCACTGGGATGACAAAGTTGCTAGGTCAATGTGGTGCTAGTGGGAACAATTCATCCCGTGCGTACGGGAGCCCTGGTTAAGGGACCGTCTTAAAGAAAACACAATTTAGAACACCCCCTCTCCCCCCCCACACCTGTCGTCTAACTGCATCCGATACACAGACATGTGCACAGCACACGAATCACCACGTGGCAGATAAGTACTCTATCCTTGGCTGCCAACCACTGAGCTCTACTGCAACAGTTCTGTTGACCGATCTCTCCTTCAACCCCCACGCCCCGCGCCTCCCTCCCCGCCCCCACTTTCTCCCCCTTCCAAAATCCGCAACCGCTGCAATGCTGGTCCGACCAATCCCGCTTTCTAAATAAATAGTTCAGCGCAGTCGGCCCGTTGATTCGTGCAGGGAGGTGAAGGTCACGTGCAGAGGGACACTGGTTCATGCAGGGTTGAGAGAGGGACCAAGACTGCACCGGAGAGTAAAGAGTCTGACCGCATGGATGTAACTCAGCGGGCGCAAACCCAAACCTACGAGCTGCAATTTTGTTGTTGTTGTTGTTGTCCTCGTGAGTCACGAGTCGATGGGTTAAGGCAGGGTGGCCCAACCTTTTGGCTGCTGAGGGCCGGATGCCCTATTTGAGAAACGGGGGGGCCGCATGAGCAACATTTTTGTGTTTCCCTTCCAGAAACATGACAACATTTACGGGTTACGGAGGGAGAGGGTGGACAAAATCGTCACGCGGGCCGGGTGCGGCCCGTGGGCCGGCAGTTGGACCAGCCTGGGTTAAGGTTAAAGTTCACAGCAACAAGAATAGGACGAGAATATTGCAAAAGCAATAAGCCGTGGGTGGGTGGCGGGGGGGGGGGCGGAGGGTGGTATCTTTTAATACAAGTGCATACGTAAGAGGACCAGGACAACTGGTAGACATTATACTACTGCAATGTTGTGCAATGCAGATTGAAATATGATTATGGGCAAGAGTTATTGAGCAGCGAGGATCCATGGAGCTGGTTGCAGTAACAGATGATGGCAGGAAATTCAAAGCAAAATTATATTTGCCGAATGTTGGGGTGGGGGAGAGGAGGGGGAAATGGAGGATAGAGGGGATAGGAAGGAGCAGGTCATCTGTGATAACAGGATGGAATCTTTTCAGCTTTCTTCTCTCTCCGTCTCTCTCTCTCTCTCTCTCTCTCTCTCTGTCTCTTGCTCTGGAGACCCAATTGGCCTTGAAATTCCACCTGGTCTTAGACTGTGACTCTCTATTTGATCTTTAAAAGTCAAGGCTGTGTTGAATTGTTTACATTTTTTTAAAAAATCTTATAATTTAGAATTTCAATTTGGGATTTAAGATTTGCTTGAAGAACCGCAACACCTCCCTACCCCACCACCCCAACCCACCCCACCCACAAATCTCCAAGTAGAGATTAAAGTTTAAGGACTTTTCACAATTCTGCACCGACTTAAAATTTTAAATACAACATTTTGCTGCGGGTAGAATATCAGGGCTTGTCTTGCTCTTGTAAACTCCCCCTCGGAGGTGTGACACTAACACGTTTACTAGAAAATGTGTCTAAAGCCTGCCTGTACTTTGCACTGACGGGTAAAGAAGCCTAATATTGACTATAACCAGAGCCTTAATATCAACGTCATAAAGGTTTAAGATTTGGTAATGTGATGATTTGGAAAGGCTGCATTATAAGAGGAGCTGGCTAACCACATTTTTCCTCTAAGAATTTCTGCAAATGTTAAGGCAACAAAGCCTTAAACGGCTGTGGCAATGTGAACCCACACCTCTGTGTGGCTTGGAGTGTGGGCTGGAGAGGGGAATCTTCACTGCCAAACCCTCACCTTGGCTTGGATAAAGTAGAAAAAGGTCAATTGAGGGAAACACTCAATCAATTGGGGGAATTTGCTCCTTCCCAATGATGAAATGGCCAGCGGTTGGGGGGAGGGAGGATTTAAGGAAAGACTTCCACTCAACAACCCCTCTCAGGTTATTCTCCATCCCATCCTCAACAATGGGGGGAAATAAAATCTCGAAAACCAGGTCCGCTAACTCTTAGTCCAAGAACTTCTGACAGAACGTGAAATGGAATTTACACAGCTAGAGAAGGGATTCAAATGAGACACTTCTACCTAGACTGACACTACACATCATACCAAAACCCAATTCTCCAGGCTGAACTCTCTATTGTCTTTAACCAAGCATTGGGCAGTGTGCTAAAGAGGCCATCCCTTCACTCAGGTCTTGATTGTTAAACCTCACGGTCTACTCTACACCGTATTACATAGTGACCCAAACTAGTTAAACAATGCATGCTCTAAATATACAGAGATGGAGTGGATGGGCATGGGGAGAGGAGATGGGGAGGGGACGGTTAATTCAGATGATTTAGTGAGACATTTACACCTCCGCAAAACATTTAGCATTGTTGAATTGAACGAGCTACGTGTGTTTTAGTTTAGTTTTGTGTTTTGGTTGAAAGCTACTGTATTTTCAACTATATACGTTTCACTGGAGGAGGGAGGGTGAGGCAGGGAGAAAATGCCCACGTCTAAATCACTAGAGCAAGCAGTCATCGACATGGCAAGACGCATTTGGTTAAGTTTTCCTATCAGGTCTCAACTTTTCCAAACGTCCCCTCCGGGGGCCTGTAATGTTTGGGGAAGGCCTTCAACTGGAGAGTGTTAAATGCGTACTTGCGACAGCCAACGTTCTTCATGGTGTTTTCACGCCGGCATCCCTCGCTGGGGGAAGAAACAAGCACAGATAATGATAGCAGTGAAGAAGGGAAACCCAAAATAGAAATAAAAAGAAAAATAAATATATATATATATATAAATTAAACAAACAAAATAAAGGTAATAGACTCGGAAGGACAACAGTGAGATGAGAGTTTGGTTCATCGTACAAAGAGACAATTGAATGGCAAGCAGTGATTATGTGCTACTTAAGTAACATGTGCTTTGCAGCCTGTGATTTGGATGTTGACTGTTTTATGCAACTTTTGTAAACATTTCCATTCCATCTAAAAAAAAGTTAGTTTTTTTTGAATAAATTCTTGTTAACGACACATCCCAAATACTGTTCCCAATCTTTTTGGGGTGGGGGCTAAGGTGGAGGGTTGGAGGGAGGATGGGGCAGTGTCCAATGCATGTGGAAACACAACAATCGTCATGCTTAAGAGTATCCACCTTCTAGGCAAGGAAATTTCCCTGTGTATGGAATGGAACCCACCCTCTCTCTCTCTCTCTCCTTGGAGGGATCATAATAATAATAATAAGAGTTGTTGTGTACAGGAAAAACACTTCATCATGTTCCTATTCCACTTTAATAATAATAATCCTCGCATTTGATATAGCGCTTTTCACGTCTTCTCGACGTCTTAAAGCGCTTCACAGAATATACTGTAAAGTGAATCGCCTGTATATTCGTGGGCGAAACTCAGCAGCCAATTGCGCACAGCGGCGTCCCACAAACAGTCGTGGATTGAAAAAAACTTTATTTATTATTTTTTGTTTTGGAGAGATTATGATGAGGCGTGTGGAGTAAGGAAACTTGCCTGAGGTTTCGCCCCCCCGCCTGGAATTGAACCCAGCGGTCTCGCTTGCAAGACGAGTGCTCTAACCCCTGAGCTACGGGACTCCACCCTCCACGATGCACCCTGCTTACCTAACTCCAGAGAGCAGTGGGTGCAGGGTTTGAGAGCCAAAGCTTGGGGACCCAGAGTGTGTGCTGGGGAAACTGCTGGAGTCTAACCAGCTAAAACCATCCACTACACACGGAAATTTCCTGTGTTTGGAAAGGAAATTTCCCCTGTGTTTGAAATTCACACTCTCTCCCCCGCTTTATCACACCCCAATTTTATCGATTGGATCTCAACATTCAGTTTATACATAAAAACCCACACACGTACGTACACACACACACACACGTACACACACACACAGAGTTCGCCAAATCAGCATCAGAAATTGCGCAAGAGGGCTGGAGAGGGAACAGAAACCAAATTGCCAGCTCATAAATAACAGTTATTAAAACACCGGCAGCTCACTTATTTACTTTCTTACTGACTGTCGCAGATATGATGAGAGACAGAAGTTCTGGCAGGAAACAGAAGAACAACAGACAAGCAGTACTCGCACACACACACAAAACCTGCATTCGTATCGCGCCCCTGATGCAGGGTAGCACACCGAGCACTTAAACACACACCCACGCACGCACGCACGCACATGCACACCACAGACAGTCCCGTACCTCGGAGAATAATTGCATTTTAAAAAAATATAGAACACACTAGAAAGTGGCAGTAAGTTACGACACTGGAGCAAATTCGGTAGCTGCGTAAACGGAACCAGTGCAGGATTTAATGATTGCTACAAACCAGAGGCGTCTGTGCTGCTACAACAATGGAGCAAAATGCAGTACAGCAAATGCTATTCCATTTACACGGTCAAATCAGTCGCCTTTAAAGTGCCACCCACCCAGACGTGAGAACAGGTCCAGCGTTGTTTTTTTTTAAAAAAAAAGTGCAGGAAGCAAGTTAATTCGAGAAAGCTATAATGTTCTACTTCAACGCGCTTTCGGGGTTATAGAAATTCTCCCTGGGTCTGGAAGTTTACGATTTATTTTTCCTGTAAATTTCTTTTCTAAGAACTCACAGAAAACCAGCTTTAAGTTGAGACTCGATTCAAATCATTTGTCAAAAATTCTAGCAAATCCTCAATCGCGAGTCTTAATATTTTGATGCCGTTTTCCCTGTCAGTGTAAGTCACCTTTAAGAAACTTACAGAAAACCCACTTAGAAGTTAAGACAACTTGCCAACATTCTGGTATAACAAAATGTTCCATCAGAATAATAATCTTTGCAGTTGACATAGCGTAGCGCCTCATCACGTGTTTGAGATGTCTCAAAGTGTGAGAATATACTGAATGTACTGTGAAATTAATTGATATTTTATGGGCGAAACATGGCAGCCGATTGCGCACAGCAGTGTCCCGCAAACAGTCGTGGATGTTTTTGACCAAATTATTATTATTATTATCTTATTTTTTTTGCAGGGATCCACCAATCAACTAACAACTGGATACCTGCTTACTGCTTGTTGAACAGATTCGTGTGGAGTAGGGAAACTTGCTGAAGGTTTCGCCCTGCCCGGGAATCGAACCTGGGACATCTCGCTTGCGAGGCGAGTGCTCTAACCAATACACTGCAGGACTCCACATAAATAAGAAGGATAAATCCAGACTCAGAGGAAATTTCTCCCCCATTTCAAAAGAATTTTAAGTGCAAAGCTTTTTTTTTTGTCTTCGGTTAAATGCAGAGAGAAGCGTATTTTGGAGTAGGTTTTACCACTTATTATTATTGTTTTTTTTTTTCCTTTCTCCCTTTCCTGAAAAAAGTGCTGCAGTTTCAGAGCTCGGAACAGAAAAGAACATTACAATAGAACAGTCACACACAACAGCTAACAGAAAGGTAGAGACTCCACTCCAAAGGCATAGAAAGAAAGGGTTTTGAAATAAAATTCGTGAAAATAAATACATTTTCTTTTCCAAAAGGAAAGAGAGAGAAAAAACACTCTGGGAGGTAATGGCAATACTTTGCGGTCATATTATATTACAAGTGTTTAAATGTATACAGTAGATAAGCTCTCTTTCATACACCCCTTTATATTAAGCTTTGATAAAATGATATATACATAAAGTACAGTATAAAGTTCGGACATTTGTAAGGCATATTTTATGGCTGACAATTGTATTGCACAATCTTCTGTTCAGTGGTTGTTGAGCATTAAGTATTTGAGCTCGAGTTATTTTTAATAACTTGGCATTTATTTTTAATAACTTGGCTTGGCATTTTTAAATTTGCGTCTTCATTGGCATCGAAATCTGGCCAGCAGATAGGCTAGGCTAAGAAAGACCCAGACGACCATTAAATTGGGACTAAGAGCGAGCAGAGGGATGGAATAGAGAAGGCTGGGGTCAAGCCTGTAATCGCGGATAGGCGCCAGGCCACTCAAATTCTTCTGCGTCACTATCTCGCGGGTTCCAATGCTGTGAAAAGGAGAATGGAGAAGATGGCGGGGAGGGGAGAGGGAGAACGGGGACATGCAGCAAATATAGCATAAAAAATAGCCAAGAATAGTCCAAAGGGAAACAAAGGGGGAGATAGAGGAAGGAGGTAAGAGGAATTTTGTGGGGAGGGAAGGAAAAGGGGAAAAAAAATCAAGAGATTCCACACAAAGATTTACAAAGAAAACAAACACAACATTATATTTATCCCCCCCCACACCCACCGCCCGACCCCCAAAAAAAAACCCCAACAACGCACAACACAGCAAATCGAGAAAGAAAAGTGGCCCAAAACAAAAAACGACGACGACGACACATTAGAAAGAGAAAGAGTGAAAAAAGAGAAAAAAAGAGAAAAGTTGAAACTTTCGAAAGAATGGCAAAAAAATGGTTTTTCGTGTTCAGTCTGCGTGCGCCGGTACTGCGCGACATGCTGTAAAATACCCTCCACCGCCACACCCCCCCCCGCCGCCCCTCCGCCCGCCCACCCCCCCAGAGTGACATGTTCCCGACTCCGCAAGCAAACTGAACGTGAACAACCATCCTCGTAGTTAACCCTTGCTCACCCTCCTCAAAGAAAAGAGTGGGACTAACACCACCCGTCCCCCCCTCCGCATAACCCCATGATCCATGTAATGTTCCCGCAAAGATTGAGCCGGTGTTTTCAACGGATTGACCGCAAAAATAGAGGAGGCCAAAAATAATTGCATCTGCCTCCGGCTGTGCGAGTGTAGGAATGACAAAGGCAATATATGTGAGACTACTTTAAACTGATCCCTGCAGGTGTTTGAATGATTTGTAGCACAATGTCATTTTTAAAATATCTGGGATCAGATAAAATGCTCAAATGTGCTGCGTACAATGTATTTGAGTAAATGGTGTGGTGCATTTCATCTGGTGGTCATTGAACGCAAAATTATGTTTTTTTTTAATTGAAATGATTCCAAACTAAGCCTCTGCCCTTTTTTTCATTGCAAACGAGCAGTATTGTGAAACGCTAACGTTGACCATCATTGTATAGTGTACACACTTCAAGATTCCACCCCTGCCAAAAATTGGCCTTATACTTGATGCAGCTCCTTTCATGTCGGGAGGATGTCTCAGAGACCTTCACAGGATACATTGTAAAGTACAGTCACTGTTGGGTTTTGTGGATGAAAGCGACAGCCAATTTGCACATGGGAATGTCTCATGGACAAGAGGGGATCAATTTGAGGTAACTAACAAACACACAAATGGGAAGGTTAGGAGAATGTTTTGTGATGGATGGAGCAGTTGGTTGAGGCAACTTTCAATAGGCAACTAGATAAATATCTAACAAGAAGTATCTACAGGGGTATGGGGAAAAGGACAGGTAAATGAGACTGAAATGATTGCTCTTTAAAGAGCTGGCACAGACAGGATGGACTGAGTGGCCTTCTTCTGCGCTGTAAATGTTCTTTGTGGCATGTTTTTGGAGGACACCTTTCACCCCATTTTCCTGCCAGTTCCTGGGAACTATTCCTTGGAACTATCCTAGGAATAATCCTTGCATTTGATATAGCGCTTTTCACGTCTTCTAAACGTCTCAAAGCGCTTCACAGAATAGACTGTAAAGTAAATTGACTGTGTATTTGTGGGCGAAACGCGGCAGCCAATTGCGCACAACAGTGACCCACAAACAGTCGTGGATTGAAGTGACCAATTTATTATTGTTTTTTTTTCTCTTGGGGGGTTATTATTATGCGTGTGGCGTAAGGAAACTTGCCTAAGGTTTTGCCCTGCCGGGAATTGAACCCAGCTCTCTTGCTTGCGAGGTGAGTGCTCTAACCACTGAGCTACAATACCGTGATGATATACTGCCTCATCACATCATTGAGGTGTCTCAAAGCGTCTCCACTTGGGAAGTGCGTACAATACAATGACTTTATCGCTTTAAAATATTGTCCGTTCGTAATAAAAAGTTGTTTGTTGAAATAATTGTAATGACCGGCATATGTATTTGTTTAGAAAAAGAAACCCACTCCTTTGAAATATTTGGGAGAGACAGGGTTAAGTAACGGGTAAACACAGAAATAAAGGATAAGAGAGTTGAAAACTACAAAGAACTTTGAGACAAGGTACACAACAAACTATTTCAACCTCAGCGAGTCTAACACAGGGTTTACATCTCCCCTTTTTCAGTGGTGTACAAATTCGTATCCTTTCTTCTGAATCTTGTCAGTTCAGAACAAGCTCGAAAAATCAGCGATGAAATTTCTTTGTGCTATTTCCTCTCCCAACCCCCCCCCCACCCCACAGGAAAGCGATTTAATAAAGGATTTATTTTCTCGTGTTCGTGACACTTAATCGAACAGGCAAAGCAAAAGACGACGGGATGAACAAACAATGAAGACCATTGAAGAAGAAAAGAAAGCTTACGGCTGTTCATAAATGGAGTTTAATAAGAAAAACAACATTTAAAGCTCTGCTCTGGGTGGTGGTGGGTTTAGTGCAGCTTGGCAACAAGGCTTTATTGTGGCATTTCCTTGTTATTTGGTCCGGCTGTTTGACACATGCGGAAACCCACCACTATGCTTAAAAGTATCCAAACCAAACTGAAATTTCCATGCATCCCATTTACGCATGGAAATCCCAGAGATAGATTGTTGGAGTGGAATGTGCACTCTCTCCCTGGAGGGATGCATCCTACTTGCCTAATTCCGGAAAGTATTAGGCGAAGGTTGGCGAGAGCCAAGGCTTGGTGACCCCAGAGTGTGCATGCATTGGGGTAACTCCTGGAGTCTAACCATTTCCCATTATACCCACCCATCACGATCGACGGGCTTTCACATAGACTCAGTGGCATAACAAGGCTCTAGGGCGGCCTGGTGGTGCAAGGCTCTAAACTTTCACTTACCTTTACCATCTCAGTCTCCTCGTGTTCTCTCTCTCCTCCCCTGGTGAAGCGCAGGTGTGATGCGGAAACGGGGAGTGAGAGAACACGAGTGGTTCTGCTGCACAACTTAATACCGCTCAAGCTATTGCCCCCACCCCCCCACCACCGCCTCTCTCTTGTCCACACAGGAGCATTTTTGCAGAAAGCATGGTTGCGGGCTGAGCGATGGGAACGGATGCAAACTGCAGAGTGTCATTTGTTCAGTGGCTCTGGGCAAGTATAGAATCATAGGATCTTACGTCACAGAAGGAGGCCCATCACGGCTGTGCTGACTTTTTGAAAGACCTATTCAACTAGTCCTACCCACTCTCATGCTCTTACCACAAAGCCCTACAAGTTGTTTCCTTTTCAAGTACATATCCAATTCCCCTTGGGAAGATAATATCGAATGGGTTTTTTTTGGGTCAGAGGGGAAGAGAGGTCTTTCGACCCGTTATATTGAGATCGGTCTTTGCCACCTCCAATGAAGGATAATGTCCCGATTCCCTGCTCTTTTCCCGGCGTTACTGCACTTGCTCAACGACCGCAGGCCTGCTTCACGTCGTCAGGGTGGGCCATTCCATCCCCATCTCTGGAATCTCATTGCGGGTCCCTCCACCCCACCCTCTCCCTTCCCACTTGAAAAGCCCTCTTTGAGACTTAACGCTTTCACAGTGCTATCAGTCATCTCTCCCGCCCTCGCACTCCCCAACGTCCTTCATCTCCCCTCCAGGGCTCGAGTGCTCACCCAACTGCGTAAGGCACTTTGGGACGTTCTCCCAATGTGAAAGGTGATAAAAATGTAAATTGTACTGTATGAATCCCGATCCAAAATTAACATTCAGACCCCAAAATGCAAACACAACTTGCATTTGCTGGTCTAAGTGTTCATCTCGACTTGGCAACCAGGTCTGGTCTGAGCTACGCCATGTAATTCCTGCCAACTGAGTCAGTCATTTGGTTAATAAATAATATCCCAAAGAAACTGCAAAAATCATCAGTTTGCCACAATCTCACGCTTAAGAATTCTGTGTACAAATTTTTCGCTCACAAAATACACAGAGCCACAAATTTAAAAAATTATCCTTACATTTGGTATTCACGTCAGGAGTATATCCAAAGTGCCTTACAGAATAAACTGTAAAGTGACTGGATGTTTTGTAGGAAAACACGGGAGCAAATTTGCACACTGATTGTCCCACAAATAGTGAAGTGAACGACCATTTTTATTTTGGGGGATTGATGACTAGGGCATCAGGAGGAATTCCCTTTTCTTTTCTTTCAAATGGTTGCTAACTCTTTCTCGATGCACCAATACAGTCTGATCTTATGATGCAAATTAACACACGCACTTCAGTTGTATTGATCTGGGTGTACGAAAAGTGCCATTTTTGCTGGCAGGATGTCTCAAAGTGCTTCATAGAACTTTCAATCTAAAGTGTAGCGGCTGTGTATTTTGTAGTAGGCGAACACGACTTTAATGATGATATCAGCTTCTTGGGATGTCCTCCCAATGTGAAAGTCAATATATTGACACAATTGTTGTCTGCTGTTGTTGTTGATATCTGTCCAATTCCCTTTGAAACAATATTATATACTTTGCTTCAACTGCTGTTGTTGGTCTAGTGTTACCATGTCCCAATACCCCTGTGTAAAAGAACTCTATCCTCACCTTTATATATTTTTGTTTAGTAACTCATGCCCTCTAGTCACTGACTCAACGATTAGTGGAAACAGCTTCCTGCCTATATTTACTCGATCGTAACTTATGAAAAACCTCCAGCATGACCTCTCTAAATGTGAGACAGGGTTATGGTTCCAGAGTTACATTGGTAAGACTGTACTGAGGAATAATTGCAATAAGTCAGGACCCCTCACTCCGCCTCACCAAAACTGGCTTAAGAAACAAATGGGAATAACTCAGTGGCAAGAGATGGGAGTGTTGGCTTTTCTCACTCTGGCTGCTGTGTAGACTTTGATGGTGTTGAAAATGAGACAGTCAGTACTTTAATCAACTGCACGTAAAGCTATTAAAGAATAGCCACAAGTTTAAATGTGGCTGTAAAAGTCATGCTAGGCTGTCACTGAGATAGTCATTTTGTTATTAGATCAGCCAGGTGTCTAAAACACATAGAAACCATCACCGTGCTTAAGAGAGTCCAAGACTGAGTTCAGCATCTACACATGAGAAAGTCCCTGTGTCTGGAGTGGAATGCACGCTCTCTCCCCAGAGAGATGCACTCTGCTTACCTAATTCCAGACAGTTTGAGGGGTAATTTGGCGAGAGCTAAGGAGTAGTGACTAGTAGATTAGCAGGATACATGCCTCCAGAGAGAGAGTGCGAAATCTATTCGAATAAATAGCTCATGAATGTGTAGGTGGGACGTATGGAATTCTCAGTTTGATTTGGATACCCTTAAGCATCGTGATGGGTTTGTGCAGGTGTCAGACACTCGACTGACCCAAAAAAATATTGTCCTGCTAGGACCACCCAATCCATTGGGGCTTTGGCTTGCAGGGCTAACAGTAAGTGGGAAGAGTCCCTGACCTTGGTCTGCCCAACAGCTGCTGCCGACTAGTAAGACTTATCTTACTTTGGTAAGAGCAGTTACCATTATTACTGATTGCTGCCACATTTACAGTCATGCTTCTGAATACAACACCTCTCACTGAAGCAGAATTGAGTCACATTTTGCCTGCCTGATGGAGCTCCATCACGGGGGGGAGGGGGAGAAGAAGTGGAGGAGTGGGCGTGGGGGGGGGGGGTCAATAGACTGGTCACTGAAGTACTACTCCGTCTGCAGTTTGCAACACCCCAAAGTCAAAGCGCTGGGTTTCAGGTCAAGCAGCTCGCGGGCAGGCCAGCCATTCAAGCCGGTGGGGGTGAAGCTTACCTCCTCATGCAGTCCAAGGCCTGTGTGAAGACCTGTGGGGCCATCCCATGCTCATGTTGGAGAATCAGGCACTGCTCCAAGGTGATGGACATCGCTGTCCTGTCCTTGGCACTTTTACAGCTCGTGAATCGAACACCATTCAATCGACGGCAAATCTGAGAAAACGTAAATAATAAGAATAATCCTCGCATTTGATATAGCGCTTTGTCAGGTCATTGAACCGTCTCAAAGCGATTCACAGAGTATAGTGTAAAGTGAATTGACTGTGTATTTTGTGGTCAAAACGGAGCAGCCAATTGCTCACAGCAGCGTCCAACAAAGTCGTGGATTGAGCAGCCTAATTTTTTCAATAATGTCACATTGGAAAGATTTGTAGATAAACACAGGAATTTGTACACAGCAAAGCCTGACAAACAGCCTCGGAGCCAGCCACCAACTCCATCTTGTGCGACTGTTGGCCAAAACACTGGGAAGGAACTCCCTTTACTTTCCAAATAGTGAGGGGAGCTGAGGAAGATGGTTGAGGAGGAAGGTGTTTGATCTTAAGGTCTTAAGGTGGATGTTAAATATGTGGTGGGAGCTGGTCAGGATGGAATTCCAGAGAGTGGGGCAGAATGTCTGAGAGCTCGTGGGGCTGGTCAGGCGAGGGACGTGATGATGGGTGAGCGGAGGGAACAGTTGGGGAGGTAGAAGTCAGGTGGGGATGAGGTCGTGGAGGGATGTGCACCACAAGTGATCGACAAGATGTTGAATAGGCCATTCACAATGGGACGGAGTTAGAAGGTGGTTAAGTGGCTGCGAGAGGTAAAACAGCCGCCTCCACTGCAAACAGAGGGGGTTTACCTCAGCAGCTTGCCAAAGGATATCAACATTCTTGTTTTTTCGTGCGTGGACGTTTTGCCCGAGAAATCTCAGCAGCTCCGGCAGACACGTCTGACTGCGGGATCGAGGCAGACCTGAAGAAAATCAGCGAACGACTTGCATTTACATATAATAATTCTTGCATTTGATATAGTGCCTTAACACATCGTCTATTGAGACATCTCAAAGCGCTTCACAGATTATACTGTAAAGTAAATTGACTGTATATTTTGTGGGTGAAACCCGGCTGCCAATTGCGCACAGCAGTGGCCCACAAACAGTAGTGGATCGATCGACCAAATTATTATTATTTGTTCATTTATTTATTTTTGAAGGCATTATTACCCCCAGAAAGTGATCCGCCAATCGACTAACACCCGGATTCCTACTCACTGCCAGGTAAACAGAGGCACATGGAGCAAGGAAACTTGCCTAAAGGTTTGCCTGACCGGGAATCGAACCTGAGTCCTCTCGTCTGCGAGGCGAGTGCTCTAACCAATATGCTGTGGGATATAGTGTCCTTCACGCGGGGTAGTGCTTAACAATGGTGTAGTTTGACTCCGAGCCCAGGAGAAAGGCGAGGTGACCGTAGGCACAGTGAAAGAGGAAGAAGAGAGACCCTAACCGAAAGGGCTTTAGCACACCAGCCGTGGTAACCTGTTCATGGATGTGGTCGAGTGTGAGTTTCTACTGAAGGCTCATTCATGTTCACGGAGATTAGTGTGAACAAAGTAACCAAACAAAGGGGACTTTTGAGCTGTAATTGATACCCACATTAAATCTAACAATTTTATGGCACTTAACACACCGATTATAATAATCCTTCATTTGGACATCTAGAAGCGCATCACAGAATTTACTGCAAAGTGAAGTAACTGTGTAGTTTGCAGGCAAACACGGCGGCCAATCTGCACACTGCAATTTCCTACCAATAGCCATGACACTGGGAAAAACTCCCTTCTTTTTCTGAATAACCTCAAGGGGATCTTTAATGTCCACCTGAATAGGCAGATGGGACCTCAGTTTTAACATCTCATCTGGAGGGTGGCACCTCCGACAATACAGCACACCCCCAGCACTGCACTAGAATGTCAGCCTAGACTACAAGCTCAAAGTCCGACGTGGGGCTTGAACCACTCAGAGCCGAGAGTGCTACCAACCGAGACAGGCTGACACATGATTAAGTCCCCTGGTGTGGTGGAGATTGATGTGCATTGCAACCCACTTTCTTAATGTCCCTACCAAAGAGCTGGCTGCATTGGACTTCCAGCTCACTGACCAAGACCTGGGTTCAGCTTCTGAACTGAAGGACGGCAGCTCTGTCAATGAAGAGCTCTCCCAGCACTGCGCTAATAACATTCTCAACCAAGCCCCGAATTCTGCAGGAGAAACCCATTGGTAATGATCAAAACGTGGCTTTCTGTGCAGCTGCTCTGGCTTACGAGTCAAAGGAAAGCCTGGCAGCTATGATTTCTGAGGAAGTATCTCGTGGATATTGAACCACAAACAGTGCAGTTATTTTCCTCAGGAACTCAAGACGTTTAGCAATTAAGTCCATACGCACGCACAGATTGAATTAGGCTGCTCTCAGTTCACGTAACAGTGATCTTTATGTCTCAAATCTCAAACCAATCCATGAACAGGCTCTGTATCGTTACAAAGATTCAAATAATAATAATAATCCTTGCATTTGATATAGCGCCTTATCGCGTCTTCTAGATGTCTCAAAGCACTTCACAGGATATACTGTAAAATGAATTGACTGTATGTTTTGTGGGTGAAGCACAGCAACCAATTTGCCCAACATTTAGCTTATAGCGTTCTATCCCGGCTTCGAGACATTTAAAAACGCTGCACGGAATATACTGTAAATTGTAGAGACTGTGTATTTTGTGGTGAAACGCGGCAGCCAATTGCGCACAGCAGTGTCCCACACGTTTGCTGACGCAGCTGGGTGTTCGTTGGTGGCGACAAGGTGTCAATATTGCAAACCATATTTTCGTGTACTTACAGTCATCCGGCAAAACCTCCTTGAACTGTTCGTAGTAGGAGTTGAGGCGACCCAGACTCTCTGTGTTAATGATCTCTTGTAAGGACGTGTCTCCAAACCTGGTCCGTACAGAGCACAAAGAACCTCACAGTTACTTGCATGATATTAAACGATCAAAACTTAGCCACTGGGGGAGTGGGACAGGAATTCTTCCCACTCGACTTTTGTTAATTCTGCAAGTGAAAGCCTTAATGATTGCCTAAAGTGTTGTCAGACAAGCAGTGGGACACTTTATAAAGCAATATTTATTTGACTGAATTCCAGAAGTACTTCAAAAAACTCTTTGCTGTCCCCAAGTCTTGACAACTACCAATTAATACCCAATATTTATGCAGGATGTGTCCTTCTATATATATGTATATATTTAGAGAGAGAGAGTGAGCTCTCAGTTCCAGAGGTAATTTTATCTCTGAAAAAATGGCTTACTGGAGATCATGATCAAAACTCAGAACTTTTTCAGAGAGGTAAATGTTCTTTCTCTCATGTTTCCTTACAGTTGGGGCCAGATGGTTTGGGATAAAACCAACAAATACAAAACAAGTTTACGTTTACAAAGCGCCTTTCATGTCAGAAGGACATCCTAAGGTGCTTAACGGTCTGCGGGGGGAAGGGAAGGGGAACGATCACCAAAAGCGCAGTCAAAGATCTTGGTCTTAAGACGGACCTTGAACAAGGTGGGGGAGGGAGCGAGTCGGAGGGACTCTGGGGTGGTGTTCCAGAAAGTGAGGGCAGGAAGCCTGACTGTTGGTGGTGGGACAAGTAGGGTAGGTGGACATGTAGCAGGCCGGTGCCCTCTGAGTACTAGGAACTTCAGGAACGGTAATAATAATCCTTGTATTTGATATAACACCTTACCACGTCTTCGAGATGTCTCAAAATAACTGTATATTTTGTGGGCAAAATGCCACAGCCAATTGTGCACAGCAGTGTCCCACAAACAGTCATGGATTCAGTGACCAAATTATTATTTCGTTTCATTTATCTATCTTTTTTTGAAGGGATTATTAACTTCAGAAAAGCGATCCCCCAACTGACCAAAAATGGGTTCCTACTTACTGCTAGGTTAGCAAAGACAGGCATGTGCAGTAAGGAAACTTCTAACCCAGGCAAGTGTTGTAATCAACATGCTACAGGACTCAACAGGCAGTGTTTGAGAAGGTCACAGAGGTAGGTTGAGTCAAGGCAAAGCCTTGAGCTGCAAGAACTGGTTTAAGGAAAAAAAGAAAAAGCTCAGTGGCAGGAGATATGGGTGTGGTGTTTTCTCAGCCTGGTTGCTGTACAGACTTTGAAGGAGGGTGTTGGTTTTGAGACAATTAGTATGTTAATGTTACTGCTGTTCAAAGCATGCTTTAACTGTGGCTGTAAAAGTTATTTTTCTGGCATATGCAGAAACCTATCGCCATGCTCAAGAGTATCCAAATCAGACAGAATGCCGAGGATGTATGATACCTTCTAGTAGACTTTCCCTGTATTTGGAATGGAATGCAAACTCTCTCTTCCTGGACTGACACAGCTTGCTTACCCAATTCTGCATAGTATTGGGTTCAAGTTGGTGAGAGTCAAGGCTTGGAGACCCCAGAGTAAACGTTCCACTGGAGTTTAACCACTAAAACCGCATAGTTTGCCATTGTCTGATAAGATTTCCGCTGTTTATCCACATGGGACCACCCTGTCCGTTAAGGTTTTGGCTTGCGGGGATAACAGGAGCTGAGTGGGAAGAATCTTTGCCTCCAGTAAATTGGGATACAAAGGGCATTGAAAAAAAACTAAAGAGTAATTGAAGCATTGCAGCGATAGCATTACAATTATTCCTCCCCTCCCCCACAACCCCACCCCAGCGTCTGCAAGTAGTACATACTTCTCAGCGAGGGTCTGCTGTTCATTGATGCCCACATTGAACAGCACAGGCTGCACTCGCAGTAACATGCCGCTCTGGATCTCCCTGGGTAAGGCCTCAAACATGGCACTTGGCAGTGGGATTCGTACATTAAACCCATCTCTGTGAAAACCAGACATTACGTGAGAATCTAGTGCCTCTTCGGCGGTGCCTAATGCCACCTCCCCCTCCACTCAGCAACGGCTCGCTCGGCATCCAACCCTACCACTGTGAAGAGCTCCAAGATGTTGTAACACAAAGTTACAGGCTCTGTCCAAATACATGTTGTTGTGGCCAGTCAGTATTAACATTTGATTCCAATTGAGAAGCCAATATTCGCATGCAAAATCATAAGGGTGAGGGGAGGGGCAGGGGAGCGCTGTAGGGGAGATGTCATGGCGGAGGTGAGGATGGCTGAATGGGTCAAGGGACGGATGTGGGATTTAAAGGACAGTTGTGGGTCAAACAGGACATTGAGGTTCCAAACTGGCTCAGTGAGGTGAAGAGTGCATCTGTGAATAGAGATGCTGTCAGCGCCTGAGGTTAGGAGGTGCTGACGGGAGCCAAGCAGGAGGGCCTTGGCCTTCCACGTTTGCGATCCAACCCCAACTAGGTCAGTGGCCTTTACTCTTCACCACATGTACCTAAAAACAATAACAAATTTTGCCAGAGAGGCAATAATCAAAGAGCACTTACCGGTTCCCGGTGATAACGGGCAGCATGTCAACGGATGACGTAGACATAGCCTGGATCACCTTGAAAGTTACGTTCCGTAAATCCGTAATTCCCGTGTTCATATCTTCAAGCATCGCAAGTTCTTCTCCTGCACAAAACACACATTCATTTTCATTATTATTATTTACAATATTATTTATAATAATCCTTGAATTTGACATAGCGCCTTATCACGTTGTTAAGATGTCTCAAAGCGCTTCACAGAATAAATTGTAAAGTGAATTGACTGTATTTGTGAATTGTGGGCAGAACGCGGCAGCCAATTGCGCACAGCAGTGTCCCACGAACAGTCCTGGATTGAATGACCAAATTATTATTATATATAATATTTTTTTAGAAGGGTTTATTACCCCCGGAAAGCGATCTGCCAATTGACTAACAACCAGGTTCATACTTACTACTAAGTAAACAGAGGCGTGTGGATAAGAAAACTTACCTAAGGTTTCACCCTGCCTGGAATCGAACCCGGACCCTCTCGCTTGTGAGGCGCAAGCTCTAACCAATACGCTATAGGACTCCACAGAATCCACATATTGATAATAATGTCACTGTTCTTTACACTAACTGGAATATCAGCCCATAGTGGAGCAGTATCTCACCACTACTCCCCCAACAACAACAACTTGTGCCCTCCACGCAGGGCAGTGTCTCAGAACGCTTAACAAGTGGCGGAGCCTGACTCCAAGCCGGGGGGGAAGGGGGAGGTGGCCGTAAGCACGGTCGAAAAGGAAATTTTTCAGGCCGGATTTGAAAGAGGGGAGAGAGGGGGCAAGGTGGAGAGATTGAGGGAGAGAGTTCCAGAGTTTTGGGGCTTAGTGGCTGAAAGCACGACCTCCGATGGTGGGGCGGAGGGTGTGAGGGATGAGCAGGAAGCGCCGGCTGGTGGATTGGGGAGTGAGGAGATCGGAGAGAGAGGGAGGTGCCAGGGAGTGAATGGATTTGAACACGCTCGTGGAGCCAGTGTAACAAACAGATGCAGTGTTACAACCAAAGCAAAGATGTTCATCAAACGCCTTACCATATGTGCTTAAAAGGCCTTCAAACTGTGCCAGCAAACCAATGGTGTAAAGCTGCCTCAGAAATCCGTCATCACGAAGGCAGTTCCTCAGCTTGATGATGAAGCCACAGATCAGTGCGGTGAGCTGCGGCGAAGTCAAAGAAAAACATAACGTTGAATCCCACCAATAAAATCACACGTCACCAGCATATGTCATCACTCGGCAATAATAATACTAGTAATCCTTGCATATGATATAGCGCCTGATCACGTCTTCAAGACGTCTCAAAGCGTTTTACAGAATATATTAAAGCAAATTTACTGTGTATTGTGTGGATGAAATGTGGCAGCCATTTACACGCAGCAGTGGATTGAATGACCAAATTTGTTTTTGAGGAATTTTTAACCCCCGGTAAGCAATTCACCAATTGACTATCAACCGGCTTCCGACTTACCCACTAGGTAAACAGAGGTGTGTGGAGTAAGGAAACTTGTCTAAGGTTTTGCCCTGTCCGGGAATCGAACCCAGGTCCTCTCGCTTACGAGGCGAGTGATCTAACCACTAAGCTACAGGACTTCACTCCAGGCAACAAAGAGCATTTTATTCAAAATGTGTTATAACAAGGCTCTACCTTAGCCAAACAACCCCCGAAGAGAAAGAACACGAAAGGGCCCATGGAGAAAGTCCAAGCCTCCCTCAGAAATAAAGGCACAAAGAACACATGTCTGTGCCCCTGTCTGCCATCAATGACTGTTTACATCATTCATCCTGCCTGCCAGGCATGTGACAAAACCAACTGACCGGCACAGTGGAAACGTATCATGTGCTCTGGGCTTGTCTGGTCTGTTACCTCAGATATTTATAGTCGTTGATGGCAAGGACATATGCGAGAAGCATTCAAAGCAAAATTATTAGAAACATCTTGGGAAAGAAAGTTTTGGCAATAATGTTCTTTGACACAAGACTTGATTTCAATGTTTGTCTGAAGTTCTGCCAAACTAGAAACTAGAGCTGTGGTTCCCATGGCTTCTTCGGATATTCTTCCCACTCGGGTCCTCTTAACCCTGCGAGCTAAAGCCCCAACAGGTAGAGTCGGGTGGCTTTAGCCAACCAAGCAGCAGGAACCCTATCAGACAGTTATCTGAATGGCAAGCAATGCACACCCAACAGTACCTCAATGCACACTCTGGGGTCATTAAGCCTTAGCTCTCGCCAATCTGCATCTAATACTCTGCTAAATAAGGCAGGGGGTGTCCCTCCAGGGAGAGTGCGCAGATTCCATTCCAGACACATGGAAATGTGAAGGTGGCAAACATATGTGGGAACTCAGTTTGCTTTGGACGTTCTGAAATGTGGCATTGGATTTCTGCATCTGTCAGACACCTGGTTGACCAAAAACAATCTGGAGTTTCAGCCAGGAACTCAAATGAACGTACATACAGGCTGATCCTGTTATAAATCAGTGGTTTAGATATGTATACAAATAAATATATATATATAAAAATATATATACTGTGCGTCACAACAGAGCAAGCTATCAAAATGGCCATTGGTTGTTGGACGCTTGCAGGTCTATGTTCAATGTTGAGGAAGCTGGACAGTCTACAGTAAAAGCTGTAGGTATTCCACATTTTCCGTATACTATGGGTCCGATACCACAATGCTGGGAGCACACCCGTTCCATGGTGGATCCACTGTAATGGTAGGCTGAAAGCCCGCCTATCTGCCCCCACTCTCTGGAACGCCATCCCAGAGTCCCTCTGACTTGTTCCCTCCCTCACATCATTCAAAGGTTCATCTCAAACCCCACCTCTTTACAATGCTTTCGGTCATCTTTCCCCTCCCCATCCTCTTCGGCTCCCACCCCCAGTTCTGGTGCCCAGCCAGTTCTGTGAAGCACTTTAGAACATCCTCCTGATATGAAAAGCACTGTATAAATGTAAAATTGTATTGTAACAATAGGCTGAATTGCATTATAATGGGGTCAGCCTATACTCTCGACTATCACCACACAAATTTCCCCATAAATTCTGCACAGTATTAAACTTTAGAGGCAGAAGCCTTAAGACCAAGTCTATGAGAAGTGTTGGACTTCAGATGTTCCACTTTTAGTGAAAGAGGGAAGATCTGGCCAAGCCAGGACATTCTCTGTATGGCTTAAAACCTGGGGACCATTGCAATTTACAGCACAGAAGTCCATCATGTCTGTACTGGTTCTTTGAAAGAGCAATCTATTCATCCCTGCCTTGTCCTCCACACCTCTGCAGGTTATTCATCTAGTTCCCACTTTAAAGCCAATATGTGGAGTCCTGTAGCTCAGTGGTTAGAGCACTCACTTCCCAAGCGAGAGCCCTGGGTTTGATTCCCCAGCTGGGCAAAACATTGGCAAATTTCCTTACTCCACATGTCCTTACTCCACACGCCTCTGTTTACCTTGCAGTAAGTACGAACCCAGTTGTTAGTCAATTGGCGGATCACTTTTCCCGGGGTAATAATCCTTCCAAAAAAAAAAAAAATTGGTCACCCAATCCACGACTATTTGTGGGACACTGCTGTGCGCAATTGGCAGCTGCGTTTCAACAACAACAACAACAACAATTTGGATTTATACAGCGCCCTCCACGCTGGATGGCGTCTCAGAGCAAATCACAGTAACGGATCCCAGGGCCGAGCCGGGAGGACGGGGAGGAAGGTGACCAAAGGCGCGGTCGAAAAGAAAGGTCTTCAGCAGAGACCTAAAAATAGGAAGGGAGAGAGCGAGGTGAAGGGAGTGAGGAAGGGAGTTCCAGAGCCTCGGGGCATAGTGGCTGAAGGCACGGCCACCAAGGGTGGAGCAGAGCACTCAGGGGACGAGGAGGAGGCCAGACCCGGACGAACGAAGGCAACGGGCACTGTTTTGAGGAGAGAGGAGGTCAAAGAGGTCGGTGAGTGCTGAGGAGTGCAGAGATTTGAATACAAGGGTGAGGATCTTGAAATCGATCCTCTCTGGGATAGGCAGCGAGTGCAGTCTGGCCAGGACTGGGGTGATCAGGGAGCGGAGTTTCGTGCGGGTGAGAATGCGGATGGTAGAGTTCTGAATGATTTGGATTTTATGGATGGTAGTGGATGGGAGACCGGCGAGGAGGGCGTTGGCGTAGTCCAGCCGAGAGGTGACAAAGGCATGGACCAGGGTTTCAGCGGCTTTTGGGGAGAAGTATTCGCGGAGACGGACGATGTGTCGGAGGTGGTAGAAGGCGGTGCTGGTGAGGGACCGTATGTGGGGGAGGAAGGATAATTGGGGGTCAAACCTGATGCCTAGATTGTGTGTGGGTTCGGAGAGTTTTAGGGGGAGGTCGGGTAGGTGGAGAAGGTGAGAGCCGTGAGATTTTAGACGTTGACGAGAGCCAAAGAGTATGGCTTCCGTCTTGTCAACGTTCAGCTGAAGGAAGTTTGTGTTCATCCAGCCCCTGAGATCTGACAGGCAGCTGACAGAACATCAGGGGACTGTGGGTCGCAAAGAGAGGAGGAAAAATAGAGTTGGGTGTCGTCTGCATACATGTGGAAGTTTACCCCATGTCTGCGGATGACATCCCTAAGAGGGAGCATATAGATCAGAAAGAGGAGGGGGCCAAGGATGGATCCTTGGGGTACCCCACAGGTGACCGGGTGAGAGCGGGAGGAGAAGCCGTTTGTGCAGATGTACTGCTGGCGGTTTGTGAGGTAGGACTCGAACCGGGCGAGTGCGGTCCCACTGAGGTGGATGATGGAGGAAAGGCGGTGGAGGAGGATGGCGTGATCGACTGTGTCGAATGCGGCGGAGAGGTCCAGGAGGACAAGGAGGCAGAGGGAGCCCTGGTCACAGATAGAGAGGATGTCATTTGTGACTTTCACAAGCCCACAAAATATAGTCAAATTCACTTTACAGTATATTCTGTGAAGCTCTTTAAGACATCTTGAAGACGTGATAAGGCGCTATATCAAATGCAAGGACTATTATTATATTATTATATGGATTCAGCCTCGACCACAGCACCAGGCAGGGCATTCCACATCCTAAGAAATCTCTGTGTAAAAAAATTCTCTCCATCTCTCCCTTTGCAAGTTTCCTTACTCCACACAGAGCCTAATAATAATCCCTCCAAAACCAAAAACAATAATAAATTGGTCATTTTCAATCCACAACTGTTTGTGGGACATTGCTGTGCGCAATTGGCTGCCGCGTTCGCCCACAAATATACAGTCAATTCACTTTACAGTGTGTTCTGTGAAGCGCTTTGGGACGTCCTCCCGACGTGAAAAGCGCTATATCAAATGCAAGGATTATTATTATTATTTGCTCTCTTTAAAGTCCTCACAAGCTCAATTTGGATGAAGCAGATCCTTTGGTCCATCGAGTCTTATCTTTCCAGAACACCCACCCTATTATTTTGCCATCACAACATTGACCTGTTTTTAAAATGAGTCCGGTGTCCTGACTTCAACCACCCTTCCTGGTAACCTGTTTGTCATTAATTATTTTTTGAATAAAGACAAACTTCCTGGTGCCTGTTGCCCTTTTCAACCCTAAACCTGTATCCTTTTGTTCTGCTGCCTTGGTGTGTCCTAAGATATTGTTCTGGGTTTACTTTTTCAATCCCATTTAAAATCTTATACATCTCTATAGGCCCCATGTGAGACATCTTCTGCTAAACCTGAAGAGCCCTGGTTTGTCTATCGCTGCTTGTTCCCAGTTAACCTTTTGTATTCCAATGATAAGTGCTCTGAGACGCTGTCCGGGGTGGAGGGCGCTATATAAATCCAAGTTGTTGTTGTTGATAATATGCTCAGTTCCTCTAGTCTCTACTCGTAGGCTTGTATATTCAGAAAGGTGGTCCATCCTGTTGGCTTGCAAAGTGAGCACCAAACTGGGAGACTTCAACAACAACAACAACAAGCATATATATAATAGCTCCTTTCATGTTGGGAGGACTTCCCAAGGAGCTGAAGGAAACGCTTGAGAAATAAGAGAAACAGTTCATTAGTGGGTTTCTGAAACAGCAGCAATGATAATTAATCACATTGGAATTTTGTACTTACAGTCTGGCAAAACACCACATCTCTGCGATACTGGATAGTCAGGTCCATGGTTATTGTAGGTGCACTGTCTTGCATTAGCAGAAAGACCATGGCTTTCCTTGATTTGTCACTCATCATGGCAACGCAGTCAGTGAGTGTGGTCAGCAGGGGATATAGTGCTTCGCTCCACTCGCCTGCCAAACAGCAAGGGAAGAATTACTTTCCACGTCGGGAGCTTTACACGCAAACAACAGGGATACGCAATCACGTGGCTGGAAACAGCAGGATCCGGCCACTGACACTTTTCCTTCCATCTAAATGTGAGACTGTCGGAATCCAAAGCCTAACAAATTAAGAATCGATGATCCACACACACACACCCTTCCCCCCCCCCCCCCACACACACACACACACTTGCATTAAATCGATGGGGGGAAAAAAACAGCTTCACCATTTCACAGGTCGGTCGGTTACAATCCGGACAAAACGTCTCTTATTTTGTGGGGGAGAAAATCCCTCCTCAAATCCATTTTGTGGAGAAGTGCCAAGAGGTGCGAGATCCTGCATTTCCCCCACTAACCCCATACCCGCAAACTGCTCTTAGATATCAGTGTAGTCAACATGAATATAAATTAAGACTTAGCATTTAAGAGCGCAAATATACACACACACACACACCACAGACACATCAAGGCTAATTGAAAACAATGCAATATTTGGGGAGGGCGGTTTCAGGCGTTGAACCCAGCATTCCGCCAGTGCTTCGGCTGCAGGACAATTGTGAGTTGCTATACGCTGGGTCAGATAATTAGCCCTAATTACTGTACTAATCTTCCTCTCAACCCGGCTCCTCAAACCTTCACACCGAGTAAACGCGCCCCCACTCGAGATGTTCAAGAAACTCAAAGGCAATTTGCGGTGCTGAGCGAGAACGAAAATCTTAAAATGAAAAGGGAGACGTTTTATCACACTGCAACTCCATAAGCAAAATAGCGGGGTACAGGTGAGGGAAAGAGGGGTGTGGGGGCTTGTTTGGAGTATAAACACCGACCCGGACTAGTTGAGTCAAATGTCTGTGCTGTATCTCTACTACACTACGCTATGCAAGACTTAGATAATTGTTCGGCAAAGGAATCAATAGGGAAGTGGGCAAGAAGACAGAGGAAGATTATTTAGTTGGCATTGTCAGACATTACATTATGTATATTTATTATAATAATAATCCTTGTATTTGATATAGCGCCTCACCACGTCGTTGAGACGTCTCAAAGCGGTTCATGGAATACATTCTGAAGTATATATTGACTGTGCATTTTGTGGGCGAAACTTGGCAGCCAATCGGTAGAATATTGACGAGAATAAAATGTCATCACAATTTTGGATTGAGCAACTAGGTTATGTTGAAACCTATGCTCAAGGTAACCTTTTGGGCTTGGGTGGGGCAATAAGTTAAACACAGGGCCTTTCGCCTCAAGCACCTGAACTCTAACCCTATCATCCTCTCAGGGGCAGCAAAGTGACACAACTCTCCCATCTGCTATCTGCAAGGTCATCGTGCTGGAGGGACCAGGTACCTCAGTTCCCAGTGGGTGTCGACACGCAGCACAGAGACTGACCCAGAGGATGACTCCTGGTTTGGGACGTTATGAGTGCCTCCAACCACTTTAATCCCAATTTTTTGGGGCAGATGGGTGGGTGTCAGTTTACTGGTCTGCCCCTCCAAGTCCACCATTGACCCAGGCTGGCTTGTCTGTCATCAGCAGTGCCCGCCTGGTTCAGGAACCGGACAATCGAGAGAGACTACCATAGGGGATTGACTCTGTTCCGGCATTCCCTTGCTGGCTCAGCTCCAACGAGATCCCGCTTATAAATATTCTGCACGATTGGTTCAAATGGTCCCTCCAGAAAGGCCTATTTGACTGCCCTCGTCCTTCCAGAATATCCACCCCATTGGTTTCCCGTCACAGCACCAAAGCAGTTTATTAAATGACACTGGAATATTGCCAGTCTCCTGGTCCTCACCCTTCCTGGTACACACATTACAGCTGTTACCTTCGCTGTAAATTTTCAAGGAACTGCTCTTTCATAACCCCTACATCCTCCCCTCTTCCCCCCATTTCCAAATACAATGTTGGATCAAGATAATAATAATCCTTGCATTTGATATAACGCCTTAACACGTCATTGAGACGTCTCGAAGCGCTTCGCAGGATATACTGTGA
This sequence comes from Callorhinchus milii, assembly GCF_018977255.1. Taxonomy (NCBI): domain Eukaryota; kingdom Metazoa; phylum Chordata; class Chondrichthyes; order Chimaeriformes; family Callorhinchidae; genus Callorhinchus; species Callorhinchus milii. The sequence goes on along the minus strand of NW_024704745.1, from coordinate 76,659,087 downwards.
AATGGATTGACTGCCATTTTCTGGGCAAAACGCAGCAGCCAATCGCGCACAGCAGTGTCCCACAAACAGTTGTGGATTGAGTAACCAAATTTAGTTATTTAATTTTTTGAAGGAATTATTATCCCTTGGAAAGCGATCCGACAATCGACTAACAAGCAGGTTCCTACTTAATGCAATGTAAACAGAGACCTTTGGAAACTTGCATAAGGTTTCTCAACATCTGGGAATCAAACCCAGGTCCTTTTCTTGCGAGGTGAGTGCGCTGACCACTACGCTACGGAACTCCACATCTTCCTTCCTCGGAAGATATTCCTTCCTCTCCTGTTCTCTCTACCCACCATCCTGACCTCCCCCCCCCCCCCCCCCCAACACCCACGGCATTGTAAGCATTGTCCCAGCCGAAGCACATTGACAGAAGAGGGTGGCGCCATTCAATGCAGATTTGGGTCGGGCTATGGAATGCAGTAAACATGCCAGTGAAAGGGAGGGGTGGGTGGGGGGCTGGAAAAGGCACATACCTTCAGCAGGCTCCTCTGTGGTGGAGTGGCAATCTGCACAGAAATGGAGGTGCACATGCATGATTAAGGAAGCAGCACTCATTTTTGACTCTACTGACAAGCAGATCTAACTTGGCTGTGTTTTTTTTTGCTTGGCTTCTCTCGGCTGACTGACTCACACAAGGACTCGCCTCTGCTCCCTTGCCACATACGCTGAGCTCCGCCAAAGCAAGCAAGCAGACACACTGGATCGAGGAGCAAGGGCTATTCATTCCGTTGCAGGTGTGGCTACTACAACTGGGCATTTTTCCCCGAAGGGAAGCACTTTGGGCGATGTCTTGCAAAGTTAATGACCGCTGAGAAAACCAGAGCCCCTCAGAACTCGGTAACATTGAAAATTCTGACCCATGTACTGTATTATTCATCAGTACTCGCAATCCATTGGTCCAGACGGCTGGAAAACAGGGGTTTTGCTCTCAAAAGAGGAACTGACTCAAAAATTGGACCCCTAACATAGGAAAACAGAGGAAGCCATTCAAACCATTGAGCCTCTTCCATAGTTTAAGACTTGCAATGCTTTTAAACCTGGGGATTTGATGCGAGTTCTTAGTTGTAGCCCCAAATTCCACCTCGCCCCCGCCTGCAAGACTGTTTTGTCATGAAATTTCCAAACAAGCAGAATTGTGGAAAATATTTAATGAATGGGGGTTCTTCCTGGTGTCTGGCCAACAATCGGATTAAATCAGTCGCTCCCCAGGCTTCTCCCCACTCCAGAGACCAGGCTCCTCCTCCCTCCAGAGGGCAGGCCCCGCCAGACTCCTCCCTCCAGAGGCCAGGCTCCTCCTCCTTTGAGGGACAAGGCTCCTCCTCCCTCCAGAGGCCAGACACCTCCCCCTCCAGAGACCAGACACCTCCCCCTCCAGGGACCAAATCCCTCCGCCTCCATACAGGCTCCCTCCCCAGTGACCAGACATCGCCCCCTCAGACAGGCTCCTCCCTCCAGTGGCCAGGCTCCTCCCTCCAGAGGCCAGGCTCCTCCTCCTTCAAGGGACAAGGCTCCTCCTCCCTCCAGAGGACAGGCTCCTCCTCCCTCCAGAGGACAGGCTCCTCCTCCCTCCAGGGACCAGGCTCTTCCTCCCTCCAGAAGCCAGTCACCTCCCACTCCAGAGGCCAGACACCTCCCCCTCCAGGGACCAGCCCCTCCCCCAGTGACCAGGCACCTCCCCCCAGACAGGCTCCTCCCTCTCCAGAGGCCAGGCTCCTCCTCCACTACAGGGGTGGGGGGGGCAGCAAGACCGAGCACATCAAACAAATTAAAAAAATACACACATTAATATTCCGGCATTTGAGGTTTGAAGAGACAGAGGCTGGGGGTGGAGGGGGGAGAAAAAAAATCCTAGCATACTTTTCACCAAGAGTTTCAAAATGCCCAGATGTGGGAGGAAAGGCACCCAAGGGATCCTGTACGGCAGCAAGCAGCGTTGGAAGGAGCGGGACATGGGTCAGACCTCAAAGCTGTGTTTGCGTTTAGCAAAGGAAGCCCACTTTGCAACCGGCGCTTGCTTTTTCTCTTGACTTTTTTTTTTTTTTTTTGGACGGCCACTCTTGCTCGGCGGACGACAGCATCGCAGAGCGGCAACACACAATAAGGGATTCACACAAAACACACGTCTTGCTCTCTCTTTTAAAAACGTCATGGTTAAAAGACAAAGAATAGTTAACAAAGCAGGTCCCACACGTCAGAGAACTTTCCTTCCCTTATTTTTTTTTCTCTCTGTTGGGAAGCTACGCCATTAAAATAATAAACCTGGTAAAATACACAAAGAATATCCGGGGTGGACCGATTTGTACTGCTGGCGCCTGCAAAATGACAGAACTGTGTTTCTATTTTATTTGGGATTTGAAGGGAAAGGAAATGAATTAGCCTCCAAAAACAGGGACGTTGCCAACACCAATACGTAGCAACCGCATTCGTGGGGCAACCGTCGACCTGTGCTGCTGGGGTGGATTTCTCTGGGACGTTAATTCAACACCGGAGCCAAAAGCTTCACACGGCGAGGGTTTGGTCACTGTCTTGTGTTAGAGAGACCCGCGGCAGATACCATATCGTGGTGAGATGCTTGGGAACGGAGTTCTGTCCGGCTAATGCCTGGACCCCCGAAGGGTTCCCCGTTTGTGACTCGAGAGTCCTCACTCGGAATTCCCGTTGGAAACGGCTCCCCTTTTATTTCCCACTCTCGGTGTATTCCTGACGCACCAGGTAGCAATGTGTGTATCGGTCGACCCCGTTGCACAAGCTATTATAGCAGACGGAAGTAGCGAGCGCACGCCCAGAGACACACACATACGCGCACACACACATACAGTCATGGACATGAAACAGTTAAGAAAGCAAGGGTGGGGAGGGGGTGAAAGTTTTTGGACAGCATTATATAAGAATGGAAAAAAATTCCTGAAGAGGGCATGTCATTGTAAGCAGGTTGCGTCCCCCAGGGAGAGAGCACCCACTCCATTCCAACAAGCTATCTCTGGGATTCCCATGTGTAGGTGGGATGCATGGAATTCTCGGCTTGGTTTGGATGCTCTTAAGAACGGTGATGGGTTTCCGCACGTATCAGACACCCGGCTGATCCCCAATAAACGAGGTTAAACTCGGTGCGTTTTTAAGTTGTCTTTGGTCAAGGAGGGAGAAAGAATTTTTTTAAGTCACACGATTTGTTTGGACGTGAATTGGTCATCTATTTGCCAACAAAGCATATGGTCCTCCTGACTAAAGGCCCTTAAACAAGGCAACGCCAAATACTCACTGTGTCAACCGAGGACTCAGTGGGGGAGGTTTACAGGGTGACCAAAAAGTTTTGATACCATTACAATGTCTAATAAGTCTTAAAGAAATAATGATATATATATTTTTTAGATAATAGGGTAGTTACCACAACTTTTTGGTCACTCTGTATATACACAAAACAATGGGGACAATTTTGTTTGGTCAGCCATGTGGCTGACACATGCAGTAACTCATGTCTAAGAGTATCCAAACCAGACTACTTGAGAGTGCCACCTACACAATGTGTGCAGGAACTTGTGTTGGTCTGGAACGCAGTGGTGTGTGTGGAGGAATGAGGGTCGCAGTCTGCTCGCCTAATCCCGGAAAGCATAGGAAGAGCTGTAGGTTGGCTTGAGGTTTGCATCCAGATGTGAAATCCAGATGTGAAGTCATAATAAAATAGCGCTTGCATTTGATTCCGCCCGAAACGTCTCAAAGCGCTTCCCAAGGAACAAGGGACAAGTGTGGTGACTGCGTATTTGTGGAGAAAATTTGTTCTGGTTTGAGCACAGCATCTGGGGTGGGGGAGTGGGGTTGGGGGGGGGAAGAAAGAGAGAGGAAAGAGGGGGAAATCTGGAACTTTGTGACTGACGCCAACAAATATGTTTGAATTTTTTTTAAAAAGAAACGTTTTGGCTGAACATTAAAGCACGAGGAAAGCAAAGAGGAACAGCAAGCGGAGCAGGAGAGATTGAGCACAGAAGCTGCTGACAGTGTGATGGAACGATACTAAACTGTAAACTCGGAGGGGAAAATGAATGGGAATAAAATGAAAATAAACCCTTGGTAAATTGACCAGAACAGGCCAGATGATGGTGAAACAATTTATAGACCGGGAACACTAAGTCCTACACCTTCGTTATTATACATTATTCAATTGGCATCTGAGTTGTTTCTTCAATAACCCTGCAAGCTAAAACCCTAATGAGGAGGGTGGTCCTAGCTGGAAAGTTTGATTTCTTAAATTGCCATGATTGCTATTAGCTACTGTTCTAGAGACTTTGGGCAGAGCGAGGCCATTCGGTGACACTGTTATTAGTTTTGCTTTTTTTTGGCCGGGCTTTCAGCCTCTCTGCCCCCATACTCTGGAACTCCATTCCACGGTCCCTTCACCTCGCTTCCTCCCTCGCCTCTTTCAAGGCCGGTCTCAAGACCCTTCTCTTCAATCGTGCCTTTGGTCGCCCTCCCACCTCTCTGCCTTCCCTCACCCCTACCCCACCCCTCCCCTATGCTCGGACCCCGACAACTGACTGTTCAGCACTTTGGGACGTTCTCCCGACGTGAAATTATAAATGTCATTTTGTTTTTTTAATGTGAAGAAAAAACGTACCCTGTTTCCCAGCTCTCTTCCAAAGTAATTACTCTTCAGGTGCTAATCCAGTTGTCCTTTTAGACCATTTGTGGCTCATGCCATGCTCTATCCATTATGTATCTTCTGCTGAAAGCAATCGCTTCTTTCTGGGAGTACGGTTCTATATGCACTGGTCAACCCTACCACCACCCTCTCCCCAGTACCAAATAGTCTGTATGTTATAATCATGACTGTGGTCAAGCCTTGAAGCTAAGAAGCCATAGAAATTTACAGCACAGAAGAAAGCCATTCAAGGAATCAAGGCTTCCGGTGTAGCTGTCTGTACTCCTGGCTAAGTCACTTTAGACGAGGGCCCAATTATTCAATGTACCAAGGGTTAGAAAGAAGAGAGGAAAGGAAATGATAATGGTCACTCACACGCAGCTCTGGATTTAGAAGTACGGCGCGATGAAGATGAAGAACAATTCTCATTTGGATTTATCCAGTATGCTCTGTGATCTTGGTTACCTTTCTTGCTGGAAGAGGTAGAGTCACATTGAAAAACGTCCTCACAGCTGTCACTATGCAACCGTTCCTTCTGGAGGAGTTTGTCTACTCTCTGAATAATACAGTCTAAGCTTTTATCAACGTTAAGCCATACTTTCTCCTAAAGGAGGAAAAACATTGAACCAGTTATACAAAGTACTAACACATCAACAACAACAAATTGGCAGTTATGTGGTCACGCAGCCTCATGCAGGGTAGCGTCCCAGAGCGCTTGACAGTGGCGGAACACGACTCCGAACCGGGGGAAGGGGAGAGGTGACCGTAGGCACGGTCGAAGAGAAAGGTCTTCAGGCGCGAACTGAAGATGGGGAGGGAGAGAGCAATGCAGAGTTAATCAAATATCTATGGAAGAAATAGGTCGACTACTGTTTGAGGCTCAATGTTCCTTTTTTGCCCCATTCTCCTCGGCTCAAGAAGCAACTGACCTGCCTCCCAGGCCACTCGCTGTACATATCTGACAACAACCACTCAAGACCCAGCTATCAGCATAGGACAAAAGCAGATCGATCAACACTTTAGCCATCCACTGCATAGTTACTGGTTACCCACCCCATCAGCATTGGCCACTGCACTGGAAGTATTAGCAGGTTGGCAAGAACCAAGGCTTGGGGACCCCAGAGTATTCGTTGGGCTAACTGCTAAGAGTCTAACCAGCTAATGCCACATAGCTTGCCATTGATAGCCCTGTCTGGCAAGCTTTCCCGCTGCTTGTCCAGCTAGGACCACCCTGCCTGTTAGGGCTTTGGCTTGCAGGGTTAACAGGAGCTGAGTGGGATGACTTGCTGCCCCCAGTGACTGGTCTGGCCTTCCGGGTCCTGCCGATGAGCCAGGCTGGTTGAGCTGTCATCATTTGAGCTGAGCCAGTTCAGCTCGAAGGTGACTCCACTTTCCTCCCCACCACTGCACCAGCATCAGCCATCCACTGCTGCTTTCAGCCTTTCTGCTTCCCCACTCTGGAGTCGCTCTGCCTTGCCCCCTACAACCCCACCTTAAAAACCCGCCTTAAACCCTATCTTTTTGACAGTGCCTCTCAGGATCCAGGTCAGCTGTGTGAAGACGTTTCTCTCCCATCCCACCCCTACCCCCCCACCCAGCATGAAAGGCCGCTATATAAATGGCAATTGTTATTTCTTCAGCTGGACCGCGCCTCTCTCTTTCTCTCTCTCTCTCGACGAGAGTCATTTTTTGTTCACTTTCAGCCTAAATCTCAATGCCATCACTCTTCTGTGAAAGGCATTTTATTGCACTGCTACCAGCGTGACAATTGCCATTACCCTCAAATAAAATCCTAAGGAGGGAGGAACAGCAGGCCATTGAGCCTATCTAATCTTCTCCAGCATTTTATCAGATTACATCTGATCAGCAACTTAATCCCATTTCCCTGTCCTTTCAGCATCTCCTTAGATATCCCGGCCAAACAAGTATTCAGCTGTAGAACCATAGAAATGTACAGCACAGAATAGAATAGTCCAATAGAATAACCTTCGCTTCCAAAAAAGAACCACAGCGAGAACCAGCGTCAGGCGCACTGTTGAGCTGCTTCCCATGTGCTGTGTTGACTCTTTTAAAGAGCAATCCTTCCAGTCCCATTTACCTGCCCTTTCCCGCTCTACCCGGGAATCAAACCCAGGTCTCTTGCTTGTGAGGCGAGTGCTCTAACCACTGAGCTACAGGACTCCACGATGGCCTCATTCTGCGCTGTAAGTTCCTATGATTTTAGTTGGGAGCGAAAGAATGGCCCGTTTCCGTACCACCATGTAGGACTTCAATCAGGAAGGAACATATCCAATATAATAACCTTCACTTCCAAAAAAAAAACCACAGTGAGAACCAGCGTCAGGCGCACTGACCAAAACAGTTGAGCTGCTTCCAAAGTGTTCGTCACGCCTGTAACGACCTTTCACTGCGGACTCACCCATTCCTCCTCGTGCCAGGTGATGTGCAGGGAAGAGCGGCTGTTCTTGCCTGTCCACTTGGCCACCAGCGTGTCCTGGTCATTCCGCAGCATCACCTGATCAGCTTCCCCCAACGTTGGCGAGGACCTGGAAGCGATGTAATTGGGCCGGGCAGCGTTCAGGGCTTCTACTGCGTTGCCAGAAGCTTACAATCACACACCGTGACCAGCTGCCTGGTCTGTAAACCACAGACAGGAGAACACAAAAGTCAAATCATTATAGTAATAACAACGATAATCCTTTCATTTGATACATATTTTATCACGTCGTTCAGACGTCTCAAAGCGCTTCACAGAATATACTGCAAAGTGGATTTACTGTGTATTTATTTGAGCGAAACACAGCAGACGATTGCGCACACTAGTGTCCCCACTGTAAGATTATATTTGTGATGCTTAATGTTTTCTTAAGGCTTTTAATTAATCTTTATATACTTTTAGAATGTAACCCACCCATAATATTTTAATAAGGTGGGTTTGATTTTATGACTGGCTTAGCAGGGGTTAAAAGTAGCTTTGCTGGATGGGCTGAGGTTAGCTTCTGATTACATTTCATATTTTTCTGGGAAGATGTTCGTTCCTCTGAGATAATGAGCAATCGGGACCTTGAGCATAGATGAAGGAACAATGGACCACAACAAGAAAAGGCTACAGCCTCAGATACCTGCCTATCTCAAAGCTGGAAACAAGCAGACTGTGGAAGGCCACCCAAAACTTGTCCCTATATCTCTCTTTCTCTCTGCAAAGAGCCTGCTCAAGGTCACTAGCAGCTTGAGAAGGATGGAGGCTTCATTCTCTATGACAAGCGGAGGCGGAGATAGAAACACATAAAATAGAGATGTAACTTTGGAGTAGTTGGGAGTCAATGTAGAGGGTCAATGCATCTTCCCAGAGGAATCGGTTAATATCGATTTTACTGCATCTATGGTCTCAGTTAGAGCTTGTGTGACTTACTTAATAAACTTTAGATTATTACACAACCATATCGGTCATCTCCATCCGAATCTCTTACACCACAAACAGTCGTGGATTGAGTGAACAATATATTTTTTCTTGAATGGATTCTTACCCCGGTAAGCGATCCGCCAATCGACTAACGACCAGGATCCTACTTACTGCGAGGTGTGTGAGTAAGAAAACTTGACTAAGGTTTTGCCCTGCAGGGAATTGAACCAGGGTCCTCTCACTTGCGTGGCAAGTGTTCTAACCACTATGCTACTGGATGCTGGATGTGTCACTCACAAAACATACCATCAATCCGCTTTACAGTACGTAAATCTTGTGAAGAGCTTTGGGACATCCTCCCAACATGAAAGGCGCTATATCAAATGGAAGGATTATTATTATTATGATACACCGTGGAGTGGATAGGTTAGATGATTGCTATATAGGTTAGGTGATTGGGAAGGTAGGTGGCAGATGAAGTATAACGTAGGGAAGTGCGAAGTCATCCACTTAGGTAGCAAAAACAGTAGAGCAGGTTATTTTTTAGGAGAGAGATTGGAATGTGTTAGCGTCCAGAGGGACTTGGGTGTCCTTGTACACCAATCACAGAAAGTTAGTCTGCAGGTGCAGCAGTAATTAGGAAGGCAAACGGTATGTTAGCATTCATTATGAAAGGGTTAGAGTATAAGAGTAGGGAAGTCTTGCTGCAACTGTATAGGGCCCTGGTGAGACCACACCTGGAATACTGTGTGCAGTTTTGGTCTCCTTATTTAAGGAAGGATGTACTTGCCTTGGAGGGGATGCAGCGTAGATTTACTCGGTTAGTACCAGGGATGAAGGGGGTAAGTTATGAGGAGACGTTGACCAATTTGGGCCTAAATTCTCTAGAATATAGAAGAATTAGAGGGGATCTTATAGAAACCTAAGATCATCAAAGGGCATAGAGTAGATAGTGGAAGATTGTTTCCCCGGTTGGAGAAACTAAAACCAGGGGTCACAACCTTAAAATCAGAGGCAGCCCTTTGCACTGAGTTGAGGAAGAACTTCTTCACTCAAAGGGCAGTGAATATATGGCACTCACTACCCCAAAGGGCTGTTGACGCTCAGTCCTTGAACATATTCAAGACTGAGATAGATGTATTTCGTATTGCAAAAGGGATTAAGGGATATGGGGATAAGGCAGGGTCAGGTTATGAGCTGGAGTTAGATTAGAAAATTAGCCATGATTGAATGGCGGGGCAGGCTCGAAGGGCCGAATAGCCTACTCCTGCTCCTACATGTTATGTTATGTATTTTGTAGGTGTACACGACAGCCAGTTACAGCAACGTACCCCACAAACAGCCTTCTGGCAATAAATATGTGGAATTTCATTCTGGTTTGACCACAGTTACAGTAATGGATTACTGTATGGTATATGTCAGACCAAAAATAGAATCACAACATTTTCAGCAATAAAAGTGCCATAGTGTAATGATTAGCTTGTTCGCCTCGCTCAGGTTTGATTCCTAGATGTTCTTAGGCAAGTTTCCTTAATCCACACGCCAATGTTTACCAAGCAGAGAGTAGGAACCTGGTTGTGAGTCGATTGGCGGGTCACTTTCCAGGGATAATAATCCCTCCAAAAAATAAATAAGTGGGGTCCTGTAGCTCAGTGGTTAGAGCACTCGCCTTGCAAGTGAGAGACCTGGGTTCAATTCCCGGCAGGGTGAAACTTTGGGCAAGTTTCCTTACTCCACACGCCAAATAATAATCCCTCAAGAAAATAAAACAATAAGAAATTGGTCACTTCAAACCATGACTGTTTGCTGTGTGCAATTGGCTGCCGCATTTCGCCCTCAAATATACAGTCAATTCACTTTACAGTCTATTCTGTGAAGAGCTTTGAAGACGTGAAAAGCGCCATATCAAATGCAAGAATTATTATTATTATTACAAATAAATATTTGGTCACTCGACCTCGACTGTTGGTGGGACACTGCTGTGTCACCTCCAAAATATACGGTCAATCCATTTTACAATATATTCTGTAAAGCGCTTTTGAGATATCTCAATAATATGATAAGGCACTATATCAAATGCAAGGATTATTTTTATTAATTTTATTATTCTTATTGTAATAATAAAAGTCTGACTGGTTAATAGCAGGTACCTTGTCTGCCAGGATTGCCAGGGTTCTTTCCAACCCGTTGGCTGACCGCTCCTTCGCCGATCTGGACAGTCGCTCTGCGTAGTAACTGACTTGCGTTTTAAGGGTGTTAATGCTGGCTATGATCTCTTTTGCCCTGACTATGTCTTGCGGTATGTACACTATGGACTGGGAGCTGGACGATGAACTGCTGGAAAGAAGAGAACATGAATTAGCCAAGCTCGGAGCGTCCCCATCTCTCGCGCGTCCGAAACAAAACGGGGATTGGAACAGAAAAGGAAATTCCTCCCCACAAGGACTGGAACAACAAGAGGATGAAAATTGCATCGCTGGGATGGGTGAATTGGCCTCTTTGGTGTTAATTTACACATGTATCGAATTTAGCCATCTTCTGTAAATTTAACGCATCAACTGGTCTCCAGGATTGTAGTGAACAACTGCCCCCACATTTCCCTTCGCCCCAACACCTTTCTCAAACTTTGGGCTGTTAAACCCGCCACACTGTATGTTGGATGTCCATATTATGAATTCCTGGTTAATGAGTTTGGGTAAATCTGGCGCTAAATTCAATACACGTGTTAATTAACGCATCACAATTTCCATCCCAAAATGTCCTGCACTCTTCTGCCTTGAGTGAGTCTCACGAAGTTCCTAAGTAGGTGTCTGACAGCCTGGCTCAGTTGGTAGCTATTTAACCTCCAAATGAGAAAGTTGTGGGTTCAAAATCTCGCTCCACATCGAGACTTTGAGTGCACAGTCTAGGCTGACACTCCAGCACAACATTGGAGGAGCAATGCCTTGTTGGAGACGCCATCCTTCGGACGAGTTGTTAAAACATTAAACCGAGGTCCCATCTACCTGTTCAAGTGGATATTAAAGATCCTTTGGCACTATTTGAAAAAGGAGTGAGTTTCTCCTTGTCTCCTGGTCAACAATCCCTCAGGTAAAATTGGTCATTCACTTCACGGCTGTTTGTGAGACACTGCTGTGTGCAAATTGGTTGCCTCATTCACCTACAAAATACTGTCCACTCTATAGTCAACCCTGTGAGCCACTTGGGCTAACCAACAGCTACCAAAGTGTACAATGCTGCTATTCTTTGCTGGATCGAGCTGTGAGATTTTTAATATCCACTGGATACCGCACAAAAAAATCCTTGCTTTTGATATCGTGTTTTATCACATCATTGTGTCATCTCAAAGCGCATCACAGAACGTACTGCAAAGTGGATTCACTGTGTATTTTTTGGGCGAAACGCTGCAGCCAATTGCGCACAGCAGTGTCCCACAAACAGTTGTGGATTTAGCGTCCATTTTTTTTCTTTTGGAGGGTTTATTGCCCCCGGAAAGAGATCCGCCAATCGACTGACAACCGGGTTCCTACTTACTGCTAGTTAACAAGGGTGTGTTGAGCAAGGAAACTTGCCTCAGGTTTCGTCCTGACCAGACGGCGAGTCGAGCGAGATAAACACTATGACTCCACAATAATCTGTATTTATATAATGCCTTTCACAGGGGTGGACCAGAATTCACCTGATACAGAAGGCAGCTGCAACGAATTTAGTCTGTCAGACTAAATTATGATCTCAAGTGATGGTTTGGGGCTAAAAAAAACTTAACACATGTTTGGGCAAAAAAACAAAAACTACCATTTAATATCAATTCCTGAGGAAAGAGGACACATTTGTTTGAAGGGTTCAAACGGGGATAAAAAACCCCAGAAGTTTGAGTAAAACTTCCAAAGAATCTTTCTTAAATTTACTTCTGGAATTCATACTTTCATAAAATGAATGGAAGTGCAATTCGGCTAATGGGAGGTTTATAAAAAAAGATTTGCCAATATGGTAAATTTAATTTACTTTAGTGTTTTTCCTTCGATCTCTCTCTCTTTCTCTCCGAAAACAGATGGGAAAAACTCTAATGGACACACAGCTAACATACACGTAGACTGTAAGAGCACTTTGTCTGCACGCAGCTGATTTTCATTTACTTGTTGATGTGCACATCTGCTGTTTTCGTCCATCAATGGCATACAGAGGCAGCTCACTCCAAATTTGGCCACTTTGTGGAGAACCAGCCCAGAGGAACCCACATACCACTCTGCGCGCAAATCTGGCACAGAGTTTGGAAGTCAACTGGAGTGGATTGGGCAGCCGAGTGCTTAGCAGGAGATAAAAGCCATCACATTTGCGGGCGCAGCACATCATTGAGATGTCGCAAAAGCGCTTCACGGGAATCACTGTAAAGTGCATTTCGCCCGCAAAATACGCAGCCAATTCATTTCATAACATATTCTGTGAAGCGCTTTGTAACTCTCAATGACGTGAGAAGGCGCTATTATCAAACGCAAGGATTATATTATTATATTTTGTAGGTGAACTCCGCAGCCCAACTTGAACATGGTATAGTCCCGCAAATGGCCACGTTGTGAACGACTAATTTTGTCTGAGGGATCGTCAGCCAGGACACCGGGAGAAACTCCCCCGTCTCTTTTCAAGTAGTCGCACAGGATTGCTAACGTGACCTTAAACAGGCAGATGGGACCTTGGTTTAATGTCTCACCTGAAGGACGCTACCTCTGATAATGCAGTTCTTCCTCAGCGCTTCATTGGAGTGTCAGCCTAGACTGTGATCTCAAAGTCTCAACGTGGGGCTTGAACCCACAACCTTCCGACTCGGAGGCCAAAGCGCTACCAACTGATATATGGACTGGCCTCAGCCCTGGTTAGTGCATTAAACAATCTGCTGCGTGGTAGAGGAAGCCATCACAGAGTTACCAGTGTGGGTGGGTGAGTGGAGGGTGCACATCTATATACAATGGACAATACACAAAGCCCGATAGCAAGAAGCCACTCTGTGGGAATCAAGCGTGAGATGAGAGGGTGTCAATCCATCCTTAGGAACCTTACCATTTCCTCAATGTTCGACCAGCATTCGACAAACTTTGATTAAGTTCAGGCTGAAAAAATCAGGGTCCACAAAACGCTGTGTTTTAACAGACACATGAGCGGGCATGCCAGAGATTGCCATCACACGCCTTCTAGGATGAACTGAAGGGGTGATGAGGCAAAGTCACTTATCAAGTTCAGCGAGAACTGAATAAGATGCTTTGGGTTTACTGAGGTGATTCAGTAGTGCTTCACAAGGAGAGAATGAAAGTGACAGATACCGTAAGAGCTCTCTGCATCCCGATTTCATAGGGAGCCCATGCACTAGGCGTTAAGAGGATGGTGTTTTATGTTAGGGCAAAGCCTCTCTTTTCTAATGCAGTTGGGATGACGAAGAGCTTGAAGGAAAACCAGACCTAACAGGCAGACACACACACACACAGACAAGACAGAGACGGGGAGATACACACACACACACACACATACACACAGGCCACAGGAGAAATCTCTCCAACATCCAACAAGTGGGAGGGCGACGGGTCTTAAAGAGGATTCTTGTGCCGTGTGGATCTTGCGTGGAATCATGGCTATTGAGTGTGTCGGTTGCTGACTCACATATAAGAAACAAAATGCCATTCCCACAAATCCCAACCACCCCATTAATGAGCCAAACAGGAATGTCAAATTTCAGGTTTGCCTCAGATTTCTGTGAACGTTTTACCACGAACAGCTCCTTTGAGTCAATTCAATCTCAGGGAGACACCACCCCTCCACCTCCCTCCCTGAGGATTTTATGAAATTAGATACTGAACAAAGACTATGTGTGATTTGATAATTATCACGTTATTAATAAGAATATTCCTTGCAGATGATACAGCACCTTATCACAAGAGGACGTCTTAAAGTGCTTCACAGGATTTTACTGTAAAATGACTATTTTAATAATAAAATCACTGCATGGCTGTTTGCAATGTCCCACAAACAGCCATGAAATGAATGACCAATGTTATCTAAGGGATTGTGGGTCAGGACACCGAGAGAAACTCTGGTTCAGTGCAAGAAGATTGCAGGGACAGAATCAATTGGATGTTTAAAAGGGAGACTGACCTATATGTGGGAAATAAGGGCAGAAAAAAGGTGAAGGGAAAAAGTGAGGGAGTGCGATGAAAAGATGATCCAATAAACTAGCGGAATAGGCTTGATGGAGTGAATGCCTCTTGTTCTTAGGAACCTGTTCCTATAGATATGTAGGTGTTTGTTTTTAAATGCTTAGCAAACAATCCCATTTGACGTTAAACACACGGACACACAATTCAGTGAACAAATGCAGAGCTGCTTAAATGCACAAGAACGTTTTACGACATCAACTGACGGGATAAAGTAACGCAGACTCTGAGTTGGAAAGAAAATGAAACAGGAGATAAAATGAACATGAAACACACACACACACACGTTCTTAGTAAGTGTGTCAACAGCCGGGAACTCACCAGCTCTCCTCATAAATGCTACGGGAAGAGAAACGAAAAAAAGCAACACAAACAAACAAGAGCAAAAGGGGGAGAAAAAAAACAAGTGCAAAAAAGAGCGTATTACAAAGCGAGGCATTGTTCTCCCGATATCAACAAATACTTTAGCAAAGAGGTCAAACCCCAGAACTGTAACACAGTCAAGTCGACAAACGGTTTAAGCCCTTAAAGAGTTAAAAAAAACACTTAGACGTGTAACCCACTTTAGTATGCAGGTTATGCTGCACACTGAGTGAGTCAGCGGTGTTTGAGAGTGTGGAAGTGCAGTGAGGAACACTGCGGAGCAGTAAGTCTCATTTCTCCCTCCTGCTCAGAGATATTGTTAACGCAAATGCCTAACAGCCAGCGTCCCCCAGTGGCCCTATTGGGTAAAAGACACACAGGAAGTCGGAGAGTATCAGGTCAAGAGAGCAAGAGCCAAGTCTTGGGGACCCCAGAGTGTGAGTTGGGGTAACTACTGTAATTGGAGTCTAACTAGCCGAAAACAATCAGCTTGCCATTGAGGGCACTGTCCGGCAAGCAGCGTAGTTTTAAGGGTATATTACACAGCAATAACCATTCCCTTGACATCAGCCAACACTCAGCATGGAGATCAACTGAACTCCGGAACTGTATTTATAACAGTCAAGATCAACACTTGTTTTAAGCACTTCCCCAAAAAAGCTTTGTTCCTTTTTAACAGTGTGCTCATTTAGACTGGTAACCCATTTTAGCATGTAGTTTGTGCCCGCTGTGTGCGAGTCAGCTACACGGTGAAAAGAATTGCGAAAGTTGACTGGAGTGGAACCGCAGTGCAGACACTGAAAGGATTGTTCTTAAAGGAGCCGAGACTGACGCGATGGGCCCAATGGCCTTTTCCCGTGCCGTAAATGTCTACGGTTCCACGTGTGGCAACCGTGTCCCGTCTAGGAGATGGTATTCAACTTGCACTCCCGCGTTCAACACGGAATCCATCCTGGTGCCAGGCAACACGGTGCCAGGCGTGACCTGCCAACACACACTGGCGAGGCTGATACATCCAAATGGTTACTCGGGCACCATCCAGCATCATCCCAGTGAGAGGAGCATAGACCGGGAGCAGAGAGGTGGACGTCAATGAGGAGAAAGTTGGGAAAACATTTAAATTGAAAAAAAATTGCCTAGGAGAGCGAGGAAGAAATCATTCTGACAAGGTCAGTGGGATGTCCGGTCCCAACGATACCAAGTACACTTTTTTGGCACAAGCAGCAATTTCTGTGCCATTCCTTAATGGACGAGATTGAGGTTAGGAATATCCTAGCTTTCATGGAAAAAGATAAAAACATAAGGATTCCTAGACGAAAGAAGACCCGAGTTCCATCCAGTTCGCCTTCCACCATCCTGACAGTCGCATGACATGTGTGATGTCCCAAACTACATACTGTATCCCACAATATTATTTCCTAAAATAAATCTTTACGACATGCGAAGGATAAAAGCACTGACATTTCCCCCTCTCTGACTTTAAACCACACACGCACGCAAAAAAATAAAGCGGGTACGAGAGAAAGGGAAAGTCACTGAATCACGTGTTGTTTTGCAGCGTTCTTTAGTAACTAATGAAGTAATTGAGAGGAAGCTGTTAATTTAAACAGGTCACCTTGCTAACACTTGCCTTTTCTTGGCTTCCTGAAACTTCAGCAGCAGTTTCCTTAAGCCACCACTCTTGAACGCTTGGCAGTGAGCTGCTGGGGCTCCGATGGTGACTATATCATAGGTCTGATCTGTGGGGCAGACAACACAGTAATAATAAATAATAATCCTTCCATTTGATATAGCACTTTATCACATCTTCCAGACATCCCAAAGCGCTTCACAGAATATACTGTAAAGTGAATTGACTGTATATTTGTGGGCGAAACGCAGCAGCCAATTGCGCACAGCAGTGACCCACAAACAGTCGTGGATTGAAGTGACCAATTCATTATTGTGTTTTTTTTTTCTTTGAGCTATTATTATCAGGCGTGTGGAATAAGGAAACTTGCCCAAGGTTTCGCCCGGCTGGGAATCGAACCCGAATGGCTCGTTTGTGAGGCGACTGCTCTAACCACTGAGTTACAGATCTTCGTTATCTTCAGGGCTTAAAGTGTTATCTTCAGGGTTAAAAACCATCAGATTTAGACTGTTTCAGCTGTTTAATCAACTTTTGCTGATTCCAGCAATTTCAGGAAGCAGGAAAGCTACCATATCTAACAGGACGGCTGAACAGTTGAGCCGAATGGCCTGTTCTGTGTTGTATATTCTAATGTGTAACAACTGCAAAGAAAAGTACACAGCACAGCTGTCCATCATTGAAGTTTCAACTTGGATTTCGCAGTCAAAGAACCCAAGCAAGAAATTTCTGGTCTGAAGCAAGAGACTTTTCGTCTGATTCACGACTATGCTATTGACCTGTCTGTTGTATTTGTGTTAATTGAACTAGCAAACTTTACATTTCTTATTAAGTAAAGAATTTTCAAAGCAGGAGTTGCTGAGTGTCTTTGGTTCCTCTGTTCTCGGATCCTTAATTAAAGGAGGGTTATAAAGAATAAGACGGTCTTATTCTGCTCACTGCCCAGAATCCAACGCGATATTTGCAGCAACTTCAGAACCTGTTATTTTTTTTGAACGGGTTGTAACGCACAAACCCCCCAAATAACTTTTGAGAACATTTTGCCTCTCACGAAAAACAACTCAAAGGTTTCGGGGGTCACCAGAACGATCAATGCCAAATTACATTTGTACCACGCCTTTCACGTCGGGAGGACGTCCCAAAGCACTGGACGCTCAAGGATGTGCGCCCGAGCTGGGGGTTGGGATCAGGAGGGTTGGAGGGCAGGGAGGGTGAAGGTAGGAGGGTGACAGTCGAAGAGGAGGGTCTTGAGTCCCCAAACCCCACCACCCACAACCCACTCACGGCTATTACCTGACCCGGCATCATCCTGGACCCTCATCCGTTGTATATGCAAATTTGTGGGTACAAATTCTAACTTCCTGTCAGCTTTTAAACTGCTCGCTTTGAACGACGGGCCTGTGGGGCACAAGTTTAAACCAGTTACGCATAAAATTATTTTGTGACGACAACGGTTTGCACTTATGTCGCGCCCTGCGTGTTGCTAGCTAAACACACGCAATCTTTTTGATTAAGGGCTTTGCAATGGGACTGTGTGCATTTTCTGGGCCAGTAACGAAATAATAACAATATTTTCATTTGATATAGCGCCTATATGCGGCAGCTAATTGCTCACAGTAGTGTACCACAAATAGTCGTGGACTGAAGTGACCAATTTTTTTTTCTTTAAAGGCATTATTACCCCTAGAAAAGCGATCCACCAATCAACTAACAACCTGTTTTCTACATAATGCTCGGTAAACCGGAGCGTGTGGAGTAAGGAAACTTGCCCAAGGTTTCGTCCTACCTGGGAATCAAACCCAAGTCTCTCGCTTGCGGGCGAGTGCTCTAACCACTGAGCTACAGGACTAGTTATCTTCAGGGGTTAAAGTTAAAGTGTTATCTTCGGGGTTCATGTACATTGGTGCCAGTCAAAGAGGCG
Organism: Callorhinchus milii; assembly: GCF_018977255.1. NCBI lineage: Eukaryota > Metazoa > Chordata > Chondrichthyes > Chimaeriformes > Callorhinchidae > Callorhinchus > Callorhinchus milii. Next base: position 76,640,895 of record NW_024704745.1, on the reverse strand, counting down.
GGGGGTGGGGGTGTGGGATGGTTGTCACACAGTAGAACTTGCTGCTTTCATCTGCTCAGCAAACGACCCAAAAAAATTGTCAAACTTCTGCCTGACCTTTGTACTGATGCAGTTCTGTTAGGTTCTCCTGGTAGGTTATGATGAGCGTTTGGTACTGAGTAACAATCTGTCGTCGTAGGTTCTCCCAGCAGGGTGATAATTCTCCAAGGTCGTCCAGCTGACATATCCTGCAAGAAAGAAGGCAGCCGTGAAAAGAGACATCTCGGCGGAGGCTCATAACATGGGCTCCAAGTGGGTCGTACTCTCGCCTCAGATTGTGATTGCATTGGGGTTTGAGCTCACGGGGACACTGCAGTGGTGTAACTGGGAGAAAGCTTATTAAACACCAGCCCGGACCAGTGAGGGGTGGGGGAGGGGGCGCGGAATGGGCTGTTTCCATGCTCTACAGTGTATACCAATCTATGGGTGTAAACAAGAACAAAATAACATTTGTATAGAGCATTTCATGTCGGTAGAACGTCACAAGATGCTGTAAACCACAGTATGTCACAGCCACCACTGGAAGCTCTGGGATCCTAAGATTTGGTGCTCTGGATTTTTTGTTTGGAAGCTCGGTGTCTCGGCCACTGAATTCCCGTTGCCTCGCACCCGCTCGTTCCGACCCTCACGGTCCGCGACAACTCTGACCTCTCTGCGTCCTCCTCGATGACCAGTTTGACGAACTGCCGGGGGATGTGAAGAGACAGCGCGCTCTCTGCCATCTGCTCCAGGATCCGGAGATGGTTCCCGTCCGTCGTGGGGAAGCGATACATCCGGCAGATGACTCCACCGAACACTGCAAAGAACAATAATAAAAAAAGTTACCCTTGCATTTGATATCGCGACCAGACAACTGCAATCGCATCCACCTGCAGTCAAGGGTAAAAGCCCATCAACGACAACAACAAAATTACATGTGTAAACCGCTTTTCACATCACGAGGATGTCCCAAGGCGCTGAAACCCGGAAAGCCATTTAACCCACTAAGCACTCCGCCTTGTTGCGGGAAGAGAGATGAGCAGTGCTCAAACAGAAAGCTTTGCCCCTCTCTCTCGGCTGTGACCTCACTCTTGGTTTGAGGAGACAGGAAAGGCAGCAGAAGCAGGTGGGGGAGAGACACGGAATTCACAAACACCTTTCGGTCTCAGACACAAGAACGTTCAGCTTGACGTACCTGATTTTAACAATGCGTCCTTCTTCAGCGAGGAGTGTTTTGAGCGAACAGCCAGAGATTCGGTTAGACTTTCGTCGACCGGCAGAACAGTCTGGAACATCACAGAAGAAACACGGCAGTTTTAATGTTGTTTTCTCCATTTTCGCGTGACATTTTTTCTGCATCGGCGCAGACTAGTTGTACGTTCTGTTCCCCAACTGTATCGCTCTGCGTAACAACTCTGTTTAACTCAATGTAATTTACCCGTCCGTTTATGGTGTCAGGTGATCTGCTCGCAGAAAGCCTGTCGTCAACCTTGTCTTCCATCTGCCAAGCTATTACCGTGATATTACCCACACGCTCGTGTTCAGCAGACCTGTGGTTGAGACACAGTAAACATTAAATCACATTAAATCAATCATGAGCTGGCCTGTTTTATTCAAATTTGCCCTGTTTATCCTTCGACTCTTGAATTGTCAAACCACAACTTAACTCGGCTGCACAGCACTGATCTGGTCCAGTTAGGATCCCCCCCCCCCACTCAATTTAGGTATAACAACTTGCTATAGCGCCCTTCATTCAGGGCAACGTCTTGGAGCGCTTAAAAGGTTTTAGACTCCAGAGCTGTTCCCAGCCCCCTCCTCCATCCTCGTTATATAAATGCAAGTTGTTGTCACAGAGCCAGTGGGAGGTCTCTCTTCCCAAGGCCAGGGCTCAGTCAACTGAACAGCAGAGAAAGTCATCACAACCCAGATGGAAGAAAAATGACTGACCGCAAGGTGAGGTGTAATCGATGATACTTTTCTTTCAGCAAATCCTTCACAATGTACGTTGCAGAACCCAACAAGTACATCTGAAAGGGCAAGAACGCAAGGATTCATTAGGCAACTCTACATGTGCTCGTGGCCTCTTAGTTCATCGACTCTCATATTAAAACTAGAAAAAATAATAATCTTTCCGTTCTGTGCGTGACGCCTTTCACATCAGGAGTCGTCTCAAAGTGCGTCACAGGATTTTACTCTGAAGTAAAATCAAATGTAGTGCCAGTGTATTTTGTAGGCAAATGGGGCAGCTAATTTGTGTGTACAGCAATGTCCCGCAAACAGCAATGAAGAGAGTGATCAATTGGATCTGTTGGTCAGGACACTGGGAGAAACTCCCTTCTCTGTTTTGAATAGTCAGATGGTTGTGGGTTCAAGCACTAAATTAGGCCTTTGAAATCACAGCCTTGGCTGATACTCAAATGCAGTAGCAAGGATTGCTGCATTATCAAAAGTGTTGCCCGTCGAATGAACCGTTAAACCAAGGTCCTGTCTGCTTGTTCAGGTGGGCGTCAAAGATCCCATGGCGCTACTTGAAAAAACAAAGGGTTTTTCTCCTGGTATCCTGGCCAACAATCCCCCAGATGAAATTGATCATTTATGAAATTGGTAATGATTTTCTATTTTATTACTGAAAGAAGTAATAGAAAAACATCTAGAACCTGAAAATATAATAAAGAATAGTCAGCACAGATTTCAAAAGGAAGTTCATGTTTGACCAACCTCATTGAATTCTTTGAAGGGGTAACAGAAAGAGCGGACAAGAGTAATGCGGTCGATCAACAACAACAACAAAATTTCATTTATAGAGCGCCTTTCACGTCGGGAGGACGTCCCAAGGTGCTGGACAGTTGGGTCGGGATCCGAGCAGCGGGGAAATGGTCGGGGTGAGGGGAGGGAAGGGAGGGAGCGAGGAAGGGATAGAGAGTCCAGAGTGGAGCTGAAGGCACGGTCAAAGAGAAAGGTCTTGAGACCGGCCTTGAAGGAGGAAAGGGAGGAAGCAGCGAAGGCACTGGGGGATAAAGTTCCAGAGCCTCGGGGCTGAGAGGCTGAAGGCCCGGCCACCGATGGTAGGGCGGTTGGGGCGGGGGATGTGGATCAGACCGGAGCCAGAGGAACGGAGGGTACGGGCGGGTAAGTAGGGGGTTAGTAGGTCGGAGAGGTAGGAGGAAGCAAGGCTGTGAATGACCTTGTAGGCGAGGATGAGGATCTTGAATTAGATGTAATATATTTGGATTTCCAAAAGTCATTCGATAAGGTACCACATACTAGACTAATGAATAAGGTCAGAGCATGTGGAGTCAGGGGAAAAATAGCAGAATGGATAGCAAGCTGGCAACAAGACAGAAAACAGAGGGTAGGGGCAAAGGGTAGCAACTCAGACTGGCAGAGGGTGGGAAGTGATGTTCCACAAGGATCGGTATTGGGACTCACCGTTGCTCACAATTTACATTAACGATTTGGACTCGAAGATCAAAAGTACAATTTCAAAATTTGCGGACCACACCAAATTGGGCAGAGTAGTTAATACAGAGAAGGACTGCAACAAATTACAGCAAGACATTAATAAACTTGCTGAATGGGCATTTAATTGGCAAATGCATTTCAATATAGATAAGTGTGAGGTGGTACATTTTGGTAGGAGGATTAAGGAGGTCACATACGCCTGGAAAATAAAAATCCAAATAGGGCAGAGGACCAAACAACAACAACAACAAGATCCCATTTATTGAGCGCCAAAGGGAACTAGGGGTACACATACACAGATCGCTAAAAGTAGCGACGCAGGTTAATAAGGCCATAAAAAAAGCAAACCAGGTTTTGGGGTTTTGGGTTTCTAGAGGGATAGAAATGAAAAGCAGGGAAGTTATGGCAAACTTATACCGAATCTTGGTTAGATCGCACTTGGAATACTGTGTCCAGTTCTGATCCCCACATTATAGAAGGGATATAAAGGCACTGCAGAAGGTGCAAAGAAGATTCACAAGGATGATACCGGAACTGAGAGATTATACCTATCAGGAAAGGCTGAACAAGCTTGGACTGTTTACTCTTGAAAAGGGAAGGGTGAGAGGTGACCTGATAGGGGTCTTTAAAATTATGAAAGGTTGTGATAGGATAGACATAGGGAAGATGTTTCCACTTGTGGGGGAGACCAAAATCAGGGGCCATCAATATAAAATAGTCACAAATAGATTAATAAATAGGGAAGTCAGAAGAAGTCAGAAGAAATTTCTTTACCTAGAAAGTGGTGAGAATGCGGAACTTGTTACCACAAAGAGTATTTGAGACGAATAGCATAGATGTATTTAAGGGGAAGCTCGATAGGTACATGAGGGAGAAAGGAATAGAAGGTTATGCTGATAGGCTTAGTTGAGGAAGGGCAGGAGGAGGCTCATGTGGAGCATAAACACCGGCATAGTCCAGTTGGGCCAAGTGGCCTGTTTCTGTGCTGTATATTCTAACGTATTTCACTTCACGGCTGTTCGTGGGATTTTGCTGTGCGTAAATTGGCTGCTGTGTTTCAACTACAAAATACACAGACATTTTACAGTACAATTCTCAGACGTGCTTGAAGAAGTCCTTCCATTGTGAAAGACACTGTATCAAATGATAACTCAATGAGACTGATCAGTGGGATTCAAACCAGTCTTTTGTCTTCTCTGGTATCAATAAACAGCAGGTCTGCACATGAGATTGACAGCAAACAGACTGACACTTACGGTTCCCTGAGACCGGTCCTTGACGTCATACACTGAAAGTTTGATTTGTGTCATTTGATTAATGAGAGAGTCCTGGAAAAATGCAATGCTGCTTAGAAATATGGGGTTACTGGTACCCTGCAAGAGAAGGAGAAAAAAAATAGATCAGTACATTGCTCCATCCATGGATGTTATAAGTCTTGATGGGCTATTTGGTCAGCCAGGTATGTGACTCACGCGGAAACCCATCACCGTGCTTAGGAGTATCCAAACCAATCTGAGAATTCCATGCATCCCACCTACACATGGAAATCCCAGAGATAAACTGTTGGATAGAATGCGCTCTCTCTCCCTGGAGGGATGCATCCTGCTCACCTAATTCTGGAAAGTATTAGGCACAGGTAAGCAAGAGCCAAGGCTTGGGGACCCGAGAGTCTGACCAGCAAAAACCACATAGTTTGCCATTGAGAGCTCTGTCTGGGAGGCTCGGACCACCCTACACGTTAGGGCTTTGGCTTGCAAGGTTACCAGAAACTGAGTGGGAAGAGTCTCTGACCCTAGTTTAATGATAGTGGCATTATATAGCACAATCCTTCACATAAGATGACTTTTCGGAACACTTCACAAAGACAGGGTTGGACGCCAAGCAGGGCGGAGAGTCTTTTGCCGTGCGAGTGCCTTTATGTGACAGAGCGCAAACACTATAAGTCAGTCTGTAATAATTATGCCAGTTACAAATGCAGTTTACATAGATAGACTGTACAGCATGGAAACGGGCCAATGGGCTATGTTTATGCCTATGTTTACGTTCCGTGAGTTTTCTCCCTCTGAACTAGGAATCAAGCTTATAAGAGAAAATTTGTACATCAAACCCTAAGGCGTCTGACACCCTTGCGATTGGCGTCAAGAAACCAACAGGATTCACTAAAAGTCAATCATTAACAGAAACCCCACAGGGTCTGCACTGTAGGAAGTGCTAACCTGTGGATGGATGTTAACCCATTAAACCTTCATCCTCATATGCCTATCACCCCAACTTTCCCAGGTTCCACTGGCTCCCTATCCCCCAGCACATTGATTTCTAGGCCCTCAGCCTCATCAACAAATCCCTTCCGACCCTAGAATAGTGGTGGCCAACCTTTATGGTCGGGCCAACAAAATATATTTTCTTGATTGAATATTTCTAGATTTATGGCATAGATCAATAATGATAATAATCCTTGCATTTGACATAGCACCTTATCACGGCGGTAAGATGTCTCAAAGCGCTTCACGGAATATGCTGTCAAGTGAATTCACTGTGGATTTTGTGACGTGTTTTGGGACGTCCTCCTGAAGTAAAAGACGCTACACCAAATGCAAGGATTTTTGAGATTATTACGCTAATGCAAGTTTTTGCCCAATAAAATCCTGTGAATTGCTTCGAGGCGTTTCGATAATCATAGAATCATAGAATCGTACAGCACAGAAAGAGGCCATTCGGCCCATCGAGTCTGTGCGGCTCTTTGAAAAGAGCAATTAATGTCAATCCCACTCCCCAGCCCTTTCCCCATAACCCGCAAACCCGTCCTCTTCAAATACCCGTCCACCACGTTTTTAAAAGTAGTTATCGAATCGGCCTCGACCGCCCTTTCAGGCAATGTTCCAGATTCGAACAACTCGCTGCGTGAAAAAATTTCTTCTCACCTCCCCTCGGCTTCTTTTAGATATTATTTTGAATCCATGACCTCGAGTCACCGACACACCCACCAGTGGAAACAGTTTTTCCGTTTCTAACCTATCAAATCCCCTCATGATTTTGAAGACCTCTATTAGGTCTCCTCGTAACCTCCTCTGCTCCAATGAGAATAATCCTAACCTCTCCAGCCTTTCCTCATCATCACGGTCCCTCATTCCTGGTACCATCCTCGTAAATCTCCTCTGTACCCTTTCCAATGCCTTAATATCCTTCCTATAGTGTGAGGCCCAGAACTGGGGCAGTGTTCTAACTGAGGCCTAACCAGTGTTTTATATGGGTTAATCATAACCTCCTGACTCTTGTATTCTATGCCCCTATTTATAAAGCCTAGTATTTCATATGCCCTTTTTACAGCTGTATCTACCTGTCCTGCCACCTTCAAGGATTCATTTACCTGCACCCCCAGGTCTCTCTGTTCTTTTACCCCCCTTAAGATTGTATTACCAGCCTATATTGCCTCCCCTCATTCTTTCTACCAAAATACATTACCTCTCATTTCTCTACATTGAAATTCATCTGCCATGTGTCGCCCATTGTACCATTCTGTCTATGTTTTCCTACAGTTGGCTCCTATCCTTCTCACTGTTTACCCCCTACCCAACTTTGTGTCGTCCGCAAACTTGGAAATGGTATTTGCTATACCCAAGTCCAGATAATTTTTGTATAGTAAGAAGAGCAGTGGTCCTAATTCCGATCCCTGGGGAACACCACTGTACACTTCCCTCCAGTCAGAAAAGCAGCCGTTCACCACAACTCTCTGCTCTCTGTTTCCCAGCCAGTTCTGGATCCGCTGCCACTATCCCTTTTATTCCATGGGCTTCTATCTTTCTTACAAGTCTTTCATGTGGCACTTTGTCAAATGCCTTTTGAAAGTCCACATAAACTACATCAACTGCACTACCTTTATCCACGCTCTCCGTTACCTCATCGAAAAATTCTATTAGATTTGTTAGACAAGATCTACCTTTTCGAATCCATGTTGGCTGTCCCTAACTAACCCATATTCTTCTAAGTGAAGACTTATTCTGTCCCGGATTATAGTCTCCAGGAGTTTCCCCACTACTGATGTTAGGCTGACTGGCCTGTAGTTCCCAGGTTTGTCCTTCAGTCCCTTTTTGTACAGGGTCACATTGGCCACTCTCCAGTCCTCTGGCGCCACTCCTGTGTCCAACGAAGATTGAAAAATTGTAGCCAAAGCCTCCGCCATTTGTACCCGTGCCTCCCATAGTAATCTTGGTTGCATCCCGTCCGGACCGGGCGACTTATCTACCTTCAGCCCAGTCAACCATTTCAGTACTTCCTCTCTTTTTATACTTATCCTATACATTTCCTCTATCCTCTCCTCCGATACTGCAGCATTTGGTGCATCCACTTCTTCAGTACATCAGCCATGCCTTCTGCCTCCACAATAAGATTTCCGCCTTGGTCCTTAATTGGCCCCACCCTACCTTTGACTAACCTTTTTTTCTTGATATGTTTGTAAAATATTTTAGAATTCCCTTTAATGTTACCCACTAGCCTTTATCGTATAATCTTTTTGCCCCTCTTATTTCCTTTTTCAAACCTCTTCTGCACTTCCTATATTCTATTTAGTTGTCTTCTGCATCTTGGGGTTGACATTTGTCATACGCCTCCTCTTTCTGCTTCATTCTAGATACAACTACCTTCGTCATCCAGGGAGGTTTGGATGCCCTACTTTTCCCTTTTGTGGGAATGTATTTATTCTGTCCCCGAGCTATCTCATCCTTGAAGACTTCCCACTGCTCTTTAGTTGTTTTACCTGCCAATCTTTCTTTCCAGTCCACCTTGGCCCAGTCCCTTTTTAACTCACTGAAATTTGCCCTCGTTCAGTTCAGTATCTTCACCTTAGATGGTTCCTTGTCTCTTTCCATATGCACTCTGAATCTAATGATGTTATGATCACTATTGCCCAGATGCTCTCCCACTGAAACCTGCTCCACTTTCCCTACTTCATTCCCCAGAACTAGATCCAGCACTGCTTCCTTCCTCGTTGGGCTGGAAACGTACTAATCAAGAAAGTTGTCCTGTATGCATTTTAGGAATCTTTCCCCCTCCTTCCCCTTTGCGCTGTTGTTTTGCCAGTCTATGTTGGGATAATTAAAGTCCCCCATTATCACGACTCTGTGACTCTATGATGTGCCAAGGCCCTATATCAAATGCAAGTAAAATTACCTATGTCATTGGTAACTGACCTCTATAATCTCGGTCTGCACGTGTTTCGTCCAGAAGGCCTGTGGAGGTGTGGTCACACTTACTGCTACAAAACTATTGGGTTTTCTGTCCAACGATGGAGTGCTCAGTTCACTGCAAGCTGGCAAGATAAACACAAAGACTGCATGGTTATTGATAAATCAGAAGTCCAGCACCTGATATCTTACTTATAAATGCAACAGGGGTATCAGCCTGGCTCACTTGGTAGCACTCGTCCCCTCCGAGACAGAGGATTGTGATTTCAAGCCCCAAGTTGGGACTTGGAATTCATATTCGTGGAATCCTGTAGCTCAGTGGTTAGAGCTCTCGCCTCGCAAGTAAGAGACCTGGGTTCGATTCCCGGCAGGGCAAAACCTTGGGCATGTTTCCTTACTCCACACGCCTCTATTTCACCAGCAGCAGTTAAGAACCCAGTTGATAGTTGATTGGAGGATCGCTATTCCGGGGGTAATAATTCTTTATATCAATAATAAATCGGTCACTTCAATCCACGACTGTTTGTGGGACACTGCTGTGCGCAATTGGCTGCCACATTTCGCCCACAAAATATATAGTCAATTCACTTTACAGTATATTCTGTGAAGTGCTCTGAGGCATCTCGAAGACGCGATAAGGCGCTATATCAACAGCCTTGGCGATGCAAGACATCATCTTGAAGGATGTGTTAGCCAACTAATTTTACATCGTTACGGGAAACAGTGGAAGCAGAAAGTGTCGATTCATTCAAGAACAAAATAGTTAGGTTTCTGTGAGGAAATAATATCTCGGAAACAATATATAGTCTGGGACACGACATGTCATACGACTGCCAGGAGAGTGGAAGGTGAACTGGATGAACTTTGGTCTTCTTTCGCCTAGCAAATTAATAATAATAATAATCCTTGCATTTGATATAGGGCTTTTCATGTCAGGAGGACGTCCCAAAGCGCTTCACAGAACACACTGTAAAGTGAATTGACTGTATATTTGTGGGCGAACGCGGCAGCCAATTGCGCACAGCAATGTCCCACAAAGAGCCATAGATTGAAAGTGACCAATTTATTATTGTTTTTGGTTTTGGAGGGATTATTATTAGGCTCTGTGTGGAGTAAGGAAACTTGCCCAAGGTTTCGCCCTCTGCCTGGAATTGAACTCAGGTCTCTCACTTGCAAAGCGAGTGCTCTAACCACTGAGCTATAGGACTCCATAAATTCTTAGGCTCTTATGACAAGTAAAGCAGAATCTCTTATTAACATCTTGGATGGATAGCAGCTGGGATATTGACAGTGTGTCGACTTAAGTGGTAGTGACTAGTTAAGCCAAGGTTGAGTTATCAGCAGTTTACTGTGTGTCATCGTTCAGAGAGACAACCCCACGTGAAGCAAGTTGTTATATTAAAAGATTCAAAGAAGAATACACTTCACACAATTCATTTTGAGCTGAAAATACATGCAGGTTCCAGACAATGGAAATACTGGCTGACAGGTAACAATTATATCCTAAGGATGAGAAACAGATTTTTTTCCATTGGCAACTCACCCTTCAATGTCAGTCTACAAACACATACACACACACACGCTGCTCTAATCCAAACATTCCTCCAATTCCACAGTGTCCTACATTAACACTTCTCCCTCTACAATTCAGGCGGTTGTGTTGCCATTACTTTAACCAGGCCCTCAATAGGCCGAATGGCCTCCTTCTACGATGGCAGGGCAGGTGGGGATTTGCTGATGGCAATTGAGGAATTGAGGAAGCACAAGGGGGCGAGAAGCGGTGAAGTTATTTAGTGCAAATCTTTGATAAAGAATTTTAACTGTGATTTTGTTTGTTGTTGTTGTTATTAACAGGGGAGGAAATGATCCAAAACATGCCGCTGTGATCTCAGGCTGACAATGTGTTCTGGCAGAGTGGTCCGAGGTTGGGGAGGGGAGGAGGGGGAAGGATCAGTTTCACACCTGAGGCTTTCCCACTCGTGCTTCCTACAAGCTCTCCTGGGAGGGACGGTGAGCAGGTGATACAGAGACAGTGAGCGGGTCACATACGAACATCAGAAGGGAAAGGCAGGCCATGTTTCCGAGGCTCTCATACCCACCTCCCAGCTGTGTCACGGAAAGCACCTGGCAAGCTGTCCGCTCTCCAAATAATAATCCTTGCATTTGATATAGCGCCCTATCACGTCTTCAAGACGTCTCAAAGCGCTTCACAGAATAGACGGTGACGTGGTTTGACTGTGTATTGTGTGGGCGAAACGTGGCAGCCAATTGCCCACAAACCAATAGTGCTCACACTTTGTAGGCATAGGTCAACATGAAGAACAAGGCGAAAGGAAATGCACTACGGAATGGCTGCACCCTCCAAGATGTTACTCTATGTCAGAGTGGTCCAACTGGCAGCCCGCGGGCCACATTCAGCCCCATCCCTATCCAACCCCCTCACATTTCATCTGGCCCACCCACTCCCTCCATAACCCGTAAATGTTCTTTTGTTTCTGTAAGGGAAACACAAAAATATTGCTAATGTGGCCGGCGGACGTCTTTCTAATAGGGCATCCAGCCCTCAGCAGCCAAAAGGTTGGACCCCCCCCCCCTCACCCTGCTTTACGTGAAGAGAGTCCCCTAAGCCTTGGCTCTCGCCAACCTGTGCCAAATTCTTTCCAGAATTTGGGAAGCAGGAGGCGTCCCTCCAGGGAGATAGAGCGCATTCCAATCCAACAATCTACCTCTGGGATTTCCAGGTGTAGGTGGGATGCACGGACTCCTCAGTTTGGTTTGGAGACTCTTAAACACGGTGATGGGTTTCCGCGTGTGTCAGACACCCGACCGACCAAAACAAGTCCTATAAGAGATGCAAGTTATTGTTGACGATTTCCAGCTTCAGGTTCAGTGCCGAGAATGGCAGCCTTAGATGAACTGCGGTGGGTGAGTGAGACTAATTGGATGGCTCTTTCAAAGAGTCAGCACGGGCACGATGGGCCAAATGGCCTCCTTCCGTGCTGCAGGAGTGTCACGATTCACTCCATGGTTGTTTGTGGGACATTGCTGTGGGCTGCCATGTTCACCTACAAAATGCAATCACTACATTTTCCAGTAAATCCTGTGAAGCATTTTGCTAAGTCCTCCCAACGTGATCAAAAGCAAGGATTATTATGTATTGTTACGGTATTAAATCTGGCAGTGTGTCCACGCACAACTCCACCAGGGGGAGCAATAACAGGCGTAACCGCTGACATTCTCGCAACTTGTTGTTTCAGAACTAATTGGACCTTATATTCTATCATCTGTTAGCAACGGGAAATCACTTTAAAACGACCCATTTAAAGCATTACAGTTTCGTGGCAAAATATCTGGTCAGTTTAAAGCATTTCCTCCGGAAATGACAAGCCTCCAACTGCAGTAACTGTCCAAAAAAGCATCTTACTCCATCCTTATTCGCTTACTCTGCTCCCGACTCCCCCACCAACCCCCCCACACTCCCCACTCCATCAACTCCAGCCTGCACTGGTGGCAGCACTATGCCCCAAAACTCTGGAGCACCCTTCCTCTATCCTTCCGCCTTGCCCCTTCCTTCCCCATCTTCAGGTCAGGCCTGAAGACCTTGCTTTTTGTCTGTTCCTACGGTCACCTCCCCCTCCGCCCGGCTCGGTGTAGTGCTCCGCCACTGTCAAGACCTCTTGGACGCTACCCTGTGTAAGTGAGGTGTGCTATATAAATGCACGTTGTTGTTGCTTCTTGCCCACCGCCCTGCTCCGCTCCACCATAGGTCACTTAATCCACGACTATTTGTGGGACACTGCTGTGCAATTGGCTGCCACGTTTCTCCCACAAACACACAGTATATCCTGTGAAGCGCTTTGAGACGTCTCAACGACGAGATAAGGCACTTTATCAAAATGCAAGGATTATTATATCAAATACAAGGATTATGGGGGACGAGCTTTCAGCCTCTGTGCCACCCGCTCTCTGGAACTCTTTTCCAAAAGCCTCAGTCCTCTCCACTTGCTCTGCTTCCAAAATCTCTCTCAAAAACCTCTCTCTTTGCCCACGCCTTTGCCCAGCTCCCCTCTGTCTCTTCACATCTCCCTCCCAACTTGGGCTCCTACTCTATCTTTATAAAGACTATAAAGTACAAATTGTTGTCGTTGGTGGTGGTGGTGACTGTGTCCTCCATTATTCAACACGATTTAGATTTTGCTGTTCTGTTCTCACGTTTACATTTATTGTCGGTGAACCTCAAGTCGGCCATTTTATTTTACTGAGCCCAAAATAGCTGACCTTTGGATCATTCGGTCTCTTCCGCTTGCGCAGGTGATGTCAGACGCGACCGACTGAACCAGGAGGTGGCCATTTTGGGGTGAGAAGGCGGGCAGCGTGCGGGAAGCAAGTCGGTCGCCTGCGCGCATGTACAGCGAATGAGATCCACAGCGCAAACTGTTACAAGGCATTATAAAGGGGCTGAGCTGCAATGGAGACCCCACTATCTCCCTCTCCCAATTCCTCTGCAAGGATGAGATGACTGGTGCAAAATGATTTGACATAATTTATGACAAATGACTATCCTATGAAAATGCCCACCATTTCAAACGATTGTAATCCCCCATTGAGGTCTGCCCAGTCTGCTAAGCGTAGAATTGTAATACAATAATAATAATAATTATCCTTGCATTTGATAAAGCGCCTTATCACGTCATCGAGACGTCTAAAAGAGCCTCGCAGGATATACTGTGAAGTGAATTGACTGTATATTTTGTGAGCAAACCTGGGCAGCCAATTAAGGGTACCTACTTTATGCTAGGTAAACAGAGGCATGTGGAGTAAGGCAATTATAAAGCCTGGAAGGCGTACACAAGGAGGGCAGAGGAGGAGCAAGGAGAGGGGAAGTGGGGAAGGGAGAGGGGAGAAGGGAAGGGGGTGGTGGGGGGAAGGTTAAAACAAAGGTTAGGAAGGATAGAAAGAGACAACATTTACCATACACCAAAACTACTCACCTAAACTAAATTCCAAAATGGGTTCATCTGGGTCTTGGGCGTTGGCTGAAAATCAAAGAGTAGAGGATTGTTAGTAAGACCAGGCATTTTGCAGTTTGACTCAGGGTTAAGACATACGATCCACCCAAGTCCAGGACTGTGGTGACCTCCAGTCTCACATGTCCTTGACTCCCAGCAGTTTCCTTCAGCTGTGTTTTGTTTTAATTTGGTCAGACAGGTGTCCTGCACAAATCCATCACCATGCTTAAGAGTTTCCAACTTAAACAAAGTTCCATATACACATGCCACCCACACATAAACATTGTCCTGGGTCTGAAATGCAGTTTACATAGATTTTAAACACCGTGCTTAGGGGTATCCAAACCAAACTGAGAATTCAATGCATCCCACCTACACATGGAAATTCCAGAGATAGACTGTTGGAATGGAATACACTCTCTCCCCAGAAAGACACATCCTGCTTACCTAATTCCGAGGGTATTAGGAACAGGTTGGCAAGACCACGGTGTGCATTGGGGTACTGCTGGAGTCCAACCAACCAAAACTGCATAGCTTGCCATTAAGAGCACTGACAAGCTTCCTGCTACTCGTCGAGCTAATGCTTTGGCTTGCAGCGTTAATAGGAGCTGAGTGGGACAAATCCTTGCCCCTAGTGACCGGTCTACCCCTCCAAGTCCTGCCAATGAGCCAGGCTCAGGAACGACCAAATCCGCCACAGGGATTCCAACACTCCATTGACAATCAAATTACTTTGGAACCAGCTCAGCTCCAAAGAGACGACGCTTACCTCTCCCCTCTCCTTGCCCCACTCCCCCACCCCAAACAGGCGGAAGCCACAACAATGAACCACACAAAAAAAAAGACATCACCATATAAAAAGACTGACAACTTGGACACGATGTGCCAGGTGGGTGTTAAAGACTCCACGGCACTATTCAAAAATGGTCTCCTGGCCAACCATCCCCCAAATAAAATTGGTTATTCACCTCAACATCAACTTGCTTTTATATGACACACTTCACGCAGGATAGTGTCTCGGAGCGCTGTACAGTGATGGGGTTGGACAACGAGCAAGGGCAGGTGACAATATGCATGAGCCCAAATCTGTCGCTTTACAAGTGTTATTTGTTGTTGTGGTTAAAAGGGAAAGGGCAACATGTTTGATGGCAATGGGACTCAGTTACACAAGCACAATAGAAAGCTTCTCACCAGCCAGGGTTAAAACTGACATATCAGTGGGCAGGTCAGCGGCGGAAGCTCGCTGCATGCCTCTGGTATTGCCGCCTCGCAGAGGACTGTGCTCCCTCGCTGACATCTTGTCATGAGTAACTCCCTTCGACCTTCCCCCAGCCTGTTAATCTCTCGGAGAGGTTGAGCCGCAGTTTCCCCTCTTTATGTCGACAGAAGCCGTAGCTGTAGGGCTGGATTCCTGAAACAACAAGCCCAACGGGTGTTACTTTTAAAAGGGTTAAATCTCTCCCCCTTTCCTTCCCCACCACCCACTCACCACACCCTCCCCACCACCCCACCGAGTGCAAAATCATCATTCATTAACAAGAAAAGCCATAGTTTTGTGCAAGTTGAGCTCACCTGATACTGGCACCAATCTTGAGCTCGAAGTACAATCTACTTATACAATACAATACAAAATATACGATATAAAACCCGAGTGTCAACATTGAAATTGATTCATTTCAAATGTCAACACACACACTATCATTAAGCAACTGCACTATGTGTAGATTTTTGTAACGCCTTTCACGTTGGGAGCACAGCTGAAGGAGCTTGGCTGTCCTGGCTGGGCACCTTATCTGGGGGTGGGAGGGGAAGGTGACCAAAGGAGAGGTCAAAGAGGAAGATCTTAGAGATGGACCTTGAAAGAGACGAGACATGGGGGCAATTTGGAAGGACTCTGGGATGGAGTTCCGGGGGAGGGGAGGATAGAATGAAAGCTCTTCCGCTTATGATGAGGCACGTAGGGCGGGACACATAGCAGATAACGCACTACTTATCAATAGAATGACTTGAAAGCTGGCTAGCTGGTCCCACAGAAACACAAAGTTAGAAACATAGATGAGCTGCAGTGACTTCACCAGAAAAGATTGATATAGGAGCTGAGGTCAGCTGCAAGCAGGCCACAGGAAATAATGATTTACATGCATTTGGGTAACACAGGTTGCAGTTTCGCATAATAATAATAATCTACATTTGATATAGTGCCTTTCACGCAAGGAGCATATCTCAAATTGTCATGAGATTTACTGCAAAGTTTTATTGACTGTGTATTTCCTAGGCAAACACCAATTTGCGCAGAGCAATGTCCCACCAATTTCACCAGGGGGATTGATGGCCAGGATACCAGCCAGCCAGAATTGTCGAGCGCAATGGGATGTCTTCCCAGTGTGAAAGGCACTGTATAAGCGCAGATTCTATTGTACTGTATTGTCACGGCGCACTCTCCATTCACCACAGGCATCACCGTGGAGTCAGATTGACCACAGACAGACACTACTTATCTTTCTCTTATAATCACAGAACATACCCAATAGTACAGCAATGCTTCTTGCTTGTTACATGTTCTCTCACTGTAATAGTAATAATCCTTGCATTTGAATGTGGCGCCTTATCACACTGTTGAGACGTCTCAAAGCGCTTCGCAGAATAAATTCTACAGTGAATTGACTACACTTTGTGGGCGAAAGCCGTCAGCTAATTGCACACAGCAGTGACGCACAAACAGTCGTGGATTTAAGTGACCAAATTATTATTATTATTTATTATTTTTTGGAAGACATGTTGCCCCCAGGAAAAGCATTCTGCCAATCAATTCACTTTACAGTGTGTTCTGTGAAGCGCTTTGGGACGTCCTCCCGACGTGAAAAGCGCTATATCAAATGCAAGGATTATTATTATTATAATAATCGATTAACAACCAGGTTCGTAGTTACTGCTAGGCAAACAGAGGCGTGTGGAGTAAGGAAACTTGCCTAAGCTTTCACCCTGCCGGGAATTGAACCCCGGTCCTCTAGCTTGCGAGGCGAGTGCTCTAACTGCTGAGCTGCAGGACTCCGCATGAAACATCTCTAGATGGTCAATACACTATACAATGCTCGGTGACAATTGCTGGAGCTTCTCTGAACCTTCCAAATGAGTCAGGATGGAGTTAAATAGAAATGATCAGAATTAGGGGAATGGTGTGAGAAAGGGGAAGCATCTCCAGTTGATTCATTTTGATAGAGAAACTGAACTGAACTCGCTGGCTCCCTCTCTTCCTCCCCTCGTTCAAGGTCTGTCTCAAGATCTTCCTCTTCGACTGCTCTTTCAGGTAGATCACCTCTGAGACAGATGGTTGTGGATTCAAGCCCCACGTCGGACTTGTCTAAGGTGACACTCCAGTGCAGTGCTGGGGGTGTGCGCATGGTTAGAGATGCCGTCCTTTGGGTGAGATGTTAAATTAATGTCACGTCCCATCTGTCTGTTCAGGTGATGTTAAAGATCCCATGGCGCTACTGGAAAAGAGAAAGGTTTCTCCCGGTGTCCTGGC
Organism: Callorhinchus milii; assembly: GCF_018977255.1. Taxonomy (NCBI): domain Eukaryota; kingdom Metazoa; phylum Chordata; class Chondrichthyes; order Chimaeriformes; family Callorhinchidae; genus Callorhinchus; species Callorhinchus milii. The sequence goes on along the minus strand of NW_024704745.1, from coordinate 76,623,700 downwards.
CAAGAATCCCCTAAATAAAATTGGTCACTCGTTCCATGGTTGTTTTTTGGGCCATTGCTGTGTGCAAACTGCTTGAGGTGTTTTGCCCAGAAAATACACAGTCACTGCACTTTACAGTATATCCTGTGAAGCACTTTGAGACATCCCAACAAGACGACAAGGTGCTACATCAAATGCAAAGATTATATTATTGTCATTATTCTCCCGAAGGTGAAAGGTGCTGTATAAGCATATATTATGATTAATATTATTTTTATTATTATATTGTATTGCGTTACTTACATAGAGTGGAGAGGGTTTTGCTCGTGTTCTCAGCAAGCGAAGATGCTGCATCTCTTCAACTTAAACAACCCGCTGCTTTCCATTCTTCAACTGAGGAGACAGAGAGAGACAGAGAGAGAGAGAGAGAGAGAGAGAAAACAGTTAAACACTGGAGGTTTATTTGCTTTCCCTGCTGCCGGTTGGGGGCTGCAATTATCGGGTTCGTTGCACCCGGGTAGTCTTTTTATTTGTTTGGTTTACGATCACTCACTCGCTCGCTCGCTCACCCGCCCCTGCCTTGGGACTTGCTGTTTCAGAAGCTCGCTGGTACTGCTCAGAATTTTGAACCGCCTCGCTAACACAGGCAGCAGTGCTGCTCCTGCTAACTGCATTAATCACCGAGGGAATGCAGGCAAGGAGATGCAGTGCAGTGTTGCTTGCTCCGGACCCACCGGGGTGGGGGTGGGGGGAGGAGGGGGTCGTCTATTACCTCCCTCCGTTGTAGCTGCGAGCGGGCTGCAGGGAATCAAAGCCACCAAGACCAGCTCCGAGCTGCTGTACGGATTTCACCGCAAACTGCGTTTGGTTCGCAAAGCCTGTGCGTTCCTCTCTCTCTCTCTCTCTTTCTCTCTCTCTCTAAGTACCATCCATCATTCGGCTGATTGTCTGCGTCAGAGAGTGCTCTGAAACAGTCTTTGGCTTCTGAAAGATTCATCTTTCGAGTGTGGCTGACAACGATAGCATGATTAACGCAGGGACCAGAGTGAATAACGAGAAGCCTCAGTGTTCAGCACAGCCACAGGAAGCCCCCAACCCCCACCCCTTAAAATAAACATTCACATTGACCAGGTCTCCTCGGTCTATTTTGAACGTTAAAGCTCTCATGTAGTCATTACAACAACAACAAATCAACAACAACAAATTAACAACAACAACAAATTACAATGGCAATGTGCCCACGTAGCTGATCTTCGTCATCCAAATTCACCCACACAACAAAACATATTCATAATTCATCCCATTGCTGTGTGTGGGACGTTGTTGATGCTGCCACCTTTGCTTACATAATAATAACAAGCATTTATATAACACCCCTCACATAGAGTAGCGTCCCAGAGTCCTTGAAATAATACTAATAATAATACTATGCGCACTTGATATAAAACTTTACCTGGGGCAATCCATTTCGCCCACAAAATATACAATCAATTCACTTCACGGTATATTCTGTGAAGCGCTTTGAGACGTCTCAAAGAAATAATAAGACGCTATATTAAATGCGAGGATTGTTATTATTATTACTATTATTATCATCAAATGATCAATTCGTGGAGTCCTGTAGCTCAGTGGTTAGAGCACTCGCTTTGCAAGTGAGAGACCTGAGTTCAATTCCAGGCAGAGGGCGAAACCTTGGGCAAGTTTCCTTACTCCACACAGAGCCTAATAATAATCCCTCCAAAACCAAAAACAATAATAAATTGTTCATTTTCAATCTACGACTGTTTGTGGGACATTGCTGTGCGCAATTGGCTGCCGCGTTCGCCCACAAATATACAGTCACTTCACTTTACAGTGTGTTCTGTGAAGCGCTTTGGGACGTCCTCCCGACGTGAAAAGCGCTATATCAAATGCAAGGATTATTAATTGTTGGCCAGGGGAAACTTGCTTCTCTTTTCCTATAGCACAACAACGGAACCTAGTCTAGACTGTGAGCTCAAAGGCCGGACATGGAGCTTAAACTCACAACCTTCTAAATCAGCGGTGAGGGTGCTATCATTTGCATCGTACTGTGTGAAAGGCTTGAATCCAGACTGATATACGATAGTGTTAAATGATAGCAGCACTTAATGTAACCGTTTCCACTAAATGAAGTGTTGCTACCATTTAACACTCTTATGTGTCTGTCTGGATTCAAGCCCCACGTTGTGAATTGAGCTCGCAGACCGGGCTAACCTTCCAGTACAGTAATGGGGGAGTGTTGGATTGTTGGGAGCGCTGTATTGTTGGGTTTCATTCTATGGATGAGACATTAAATCGAGGCTCTGTCTGCCTGCTCAGGTGTATCCCACGGCACTATCGTAAAAGAGAAAGGAGTTTTTCCCAGTGTCTAGCCCAACAATCCAACAGATTAAATTGGTCATTCACTTCATGGCTGCTTGGGGCATATTGCTGTGTGCAAATTAGCTGCCAAATTTGTCTACAAATTACACAGCCACTTTACTATACAGTAAATTCCAAGAACCGCTTTGAGACGTCAAGACGACATGATAAAGCACTGCACTAAATCATTATAATACAGTGACTGTGAGGTCCTGTAGCTTAATGGTTAGAACACTCGATTCGCAAGCGAGAGGACCTGGGGTTGATTCCCGGGCCGGGCGAAACGCTAGGCAAGTTTCCTTACTCCACGCGCCTCTGTTTACCTTGCAGTAAGTAGGAACCCGGTTGTTAGTCGATTGGCGTAAAGCTTTTCCGTCAATAATAATCCCTTCAAAATTAAATGAATAAAAATTTGGTCACTTGATCCACGACTGCTGTGTGCAAATCGCTACCGCGTTTCGCCCACAAAATACAGTCAATTCACTTTATAGTACATTCTGTGATAAGGCACTATATCAAATACAAGGATTATTATTATTATTATTATTATTACGAACTCTAAACCAGCTCTTCATTTTGAATTGACACCATGTGCCCTTGCTGATCACCTCTTGACCATGCTGAATAAAGTATTGGAGTTCAGCTTGTCCGTACACCTTACGATCTGGATTACTTCAATAACATCAGCCAACACTCTCTTACGATGTCTGGGATTTCTCCTCACTCTGCCCTGCTGGAGTTCCAGTCTTAACAAATGAAGCTTCAAGTTAGACTGTTCAATACTATTTACATTTATACAGCGTCTTTCACATCAAGAGGACGTCCCAAATCATATAAACCTAGGCTCCTTTCTCATTTAATTTCCTCACTGTTCGTATCCTCATCCTCATGGGGGGTGGTGGGGTGTGGGGAGAGATGGGCTATTTTGCTCTTGATGAAGCTAATGTGTACTTAGCATGTAATTTGTTGTTGTTGTTGAACATAGCCGTCAACAAGTGCGGTAAGCGACTTTGCTCAAAACTCCTGAAAATAAGAGTAGAAAACGAATCATAACATCTGACATGATTACAGCATAGAGTTACAAGGAATGAGTGAATACAGCTATCAAGACAGAATGGACAGGTTGCAGGATTTCTTTCTAGACTTCAGACAATTCTGAGAGGTTTAACATACAATTGTCTTTGACCAAAAACCTGTGAAACCTGTCTATTCAGGTGGGAGTTAAACATCCTACCTCGGAAAAACAAAGGAAATTCCTCCCTGTGTCCTGACCAACATAAAATTGGTCTATCACTTCCTGGCTGTGGGACGTTGTGATGTGCAAATGTTCTGCCACTTTTGCTTTCAAATACACAATTACCAAACTTTACAGTAAAATTACTGCAAAGCACTTTCACAACATCAGTTCGGAAGAAGAAGGCCATTTGACCCATTTGATCTCATTCTTCCAGAATACCCCACTGTCCTCCCAACACAGCAACAAGTTGCTTTTTAACAACAACAAATTGTGTTTCTATAGCGCCTTTCATGTCGGGAGGACATCCCAAGGTACTGGACAATAAGAGGTTTGTACTCGAGCTTAAATAAATATAATAAGTCCCAGTGTCCTGGCCTCAGCCGCCCTTCCTTGGCAACCTGTTCCAGCTGTTCATCATCCGCTAAGTAAATAAAAATGGTATCTTCCTAAAACAGCATTTTGCAGCTCTAAACCTGTATCCTCTTGTTCTACTGTCTAGGTGCGTCTTGAAGTATTATTCTGGGTTTGAGACTTTGACTACATGGATCAATTACAATGATTACTATTAGTAAAGGGCATGGACAACAAACAGGGACAGAATTTCTGCTGGTTGGTTAACACCAACTGGAGGGATGTGTGTAGTGGTATCGCTCAGGGGTCGGTATTGGGACCATTGCTCTTTCTGATCTATATTAATGATCAGGACCTGGATATAGGGAGAACAATTTCCAAACTTGCAGATGATACTAAGCTAGGAAAAGCAGTTAATGGTGAGGAGGATAGCACCAGACTCCAAGAGGGCTTAGACAGATTGGTAAAATGGGCAGAAACGTGGCAGATGAGATTTAATGTGGAGAAATGCGAAATGTTGCATTTTGGTAGGAAGAATGAGGAGAGGCCATATAAGCTGATGGTACAATCTTAAAGGGGGCAAATGAACAGAGAGACCTGGGGGTTCACATGAGCAAATCTCTGAAGGTGGCAGGACAGGTAGATAAAGCTGTTAAAAAAGCATACAGGATACTGGGCTTTATAAATAGGGGCATAGAATTCAAAAGTCAGGAGGTTATGTTGAATATTTCTAAAACGCTGGTTAGGCCTCAGTTGGAGACTGCGTTCAGTTCTGAGCACCACACTTTAGGAAAGATGTTAGGGCATCGGAGAGGGTGCAAAGGAGGTTTACCAGGATGGTACCAGGAATAAAGGATCTTAGTTATGAGGAGAGGTTAGCGAAACTAGGATTATTCCCCCTAGAGCAGAGAAGATTAAGAGGGGATTTAATAGAGGTTTTCAAGATCATGAGAGGATTTGATAAGTTGAACTGGGAAAAACTGTTTCCACTGGCATGTGGGTCAGTAAACCGAGGACACCGATTTAAGATAGTTGTTAAAAGAAAGAGGGGAGGTTAGGAATTTTTTTTCACCCAGAGAGATGTTCGGACCTGGAGTGCATTACCTGAAAGGGTGGTGGAAGCCGATTCAATAACAACTTTTAAGAGAGAAGTAGATGGGTATTTGGGGAGGACAGGATTGCAGGGCTATGGAGAGAAAATGGGTCAGTGGGATTGAGTTGGAAGCTCTTTTAGGAGCCGGTGCAGACACAATGGGCCGAATGGCCTCTTTCTGTGCTCTATGATTCTACGGAAACAGAATGATTTAGAAATGACAATCCAATGTGCTTGTGGGAGCCAAGTCCTTCACCGCAGCTAACCTTTCTTATCCCAATACTCCGCTGCCTCTGTGTACCCTTCACATATAGTAGGCTCCTCATGCAAAGTTTATCCTAATAGTTATAGTTATAGTATTACTTCAAAGCTACTTGTGGTCAAACTTGATAAACAATTCCAAATACATTCATAAATAATCAACTTCCAATAAAAAATAATCTTGCCCATTAGGGAAATGATTGTTTCTAATTAACCTAGATTTGGAATGAAAATTAGGTCTCATTAAGATACCTTGATAACATATTTCCCCCAATACTATAAAAGTGGGACAGGTCAGTTGCAGCGGTGGGAACTTTATTTTCTAATTAACCTAATTATATGTTCAGATTGGGGTCAGGTTACCGTAATCCACAAGTAGATTAAATATGGTATGATCAAGTTCAAGATCCTTGTTCTCACCAACTCAGTCGCTCCCTTCGCTCAGCCTGCTTCATGACCCCCGCCCTACCTGCCCCACCATTAGTGGTCAGGCTTTCAATCTTTCTACCCCCACTTCCTTGAACTCTGTCCCTCTGACTCGCCTCCTCCTTCACCTTGTTCAAGTTCCTCCCTCTTCGACCATGCCTTCAATCATCTATCTCCTCCCCACCCTCTCGGTTCCCATCCTCAGTTCAAGTACTCTGGGACACTAGCCCACGTGATTCAAATTGTTGTTGATATTGGGTCCCATGCCAGGACTGTCGAGTGCTTTGGGACAACTTCCCAGCATGAATCTACACTATAAATTTGTATCTTAATAATCTTTACATTCGATATAGTCACGTCTCAAAAGTGGATCATGGGATTTTTTGCAATTATTATTAATTGCAGAACATGAGCTTAATCTACTGCACATTGAAAAAGAAATAGCCATAAATCCTCTTGTGTTCGGTGAAGCTGAACATGGTCTCTAATCACTTGATGAGGGCAACTTCCATCCAGCCGACAAAACCCAAAATACTGCAGTTGCTGAGTGTTCCCAGCGACTTCAGATTTTCTTCCATTACAGCAGATTTCAGGGCTGACCAAGCCTGACCAGGCTCAATAAAAAGAATTTACAGTAAACGTTTAATAAAGACACGTTTGTCCCAAGCTTACCCTGCCCAAATTACATGGAATTTTTACAGATCGGAAACAAGCCATTCGGCCTAACTCGTCCTTTCCGCTACACTGCACAGCAAATCGCTTACAAAATACACACACACCACTTTACACTGTGTCGTGTTGAAGCGCTTTAAGACATCCCAACGACGTGATAAGGCGCTGTATCAAATGGAATAATTATTATTATAATAAATCTGTGGTAACACTACTTCAGTGAGCGAGTAATGAACGTATGGAACAGGCTCCCAAGGGAAACTTTGTTTTTGGAAGAACACACAAGTATGCACATGCGCAGATATACACACACAGACACACACACACAGACACACACACAGACAGACACACACATTACAGATCCACGATGTAAGGTAACCTGTATCACCTGGTGTATAACACACAGAGAGGAAAAGGTGGGGTTTCCGCTGATGTCCTGAGAGTGATGTTGGGCAGCAAGACCCTCCGACAGTTTAAGGCTTCATCTGTTCCACCTATACGGTGTGCGGTATCCAGATCAAACAACAAGCGTCTCTACCTCCTCACCTTTATTTCCTCCCACACCCCCACGCCACCCGGCCCTTCCCAGGGGCAATGGAGCGGATCCAGAGGAGGCAGAAACAAAACAGCTTTTTCCAGTGAGGGCAGGGAACGGCTCAGGCTCATGTGATCCGTGGTCCTCACAGCTCTCAGACAGGGAGGGGGAAGGGGGTGGAATGCCAGTCTTAGCTTAATTAATTAACAGAAACCGACAACTGGAAGCGAGACCGATTGTCTATTACAGATCACTGCTGCTGGATGCGCAGTTACTAACCACGCCTTTCCCAGCCTCTGAGCTCCTAATGTACCGGTACCATCCTGCAGCAGATGCTACAGCACAGGCTTGACGTTCTCTGGCAGCGACAACCCTCAGGAGACCATTGGCCTCAAACGGGCTATATTTAGCTGCAAGTTGCCAGCCACAGCACAAGGCAACGGCATAAAACACAACCAGCCCTGTCGTGATCCAGCCTGCGATGGCTGACTGATCACTACACCTCCCTGAAACAATCCCAAATCTGATCTTGGTGGTGGTAGTGGTAATAACAACAACAAGAATAATAATAATAATAATCCTTACATTTAGTATAGCGCCATATCACGTCGGAAGGAGGTCTCAAAAGCGCTTCACAGGATTTACAGTGAAATGAAGTGGCTGTGTGTATTTGTAGGCAAACACCGCAGCACAATTGCGCACAGCAGTGTCCCACAAACAGCCGTGAATAATTTTGTTTGGGGGATTGTTGGCCAGGACACCGGGAGAGAGAAACTTCCTTCTCCTTTCGAATAGCGCAGGGGAATGGGATTATTGTAGGAGAGCGGGTTTAGAGTAGATAGCTTCACCGGGGGAGTTAGTACCAGCACACACGATGGGACGAATAGCTTCTGTCTATACTGTAAACGTTCTACCATTCTATAGGAACACTGTAAATGCTTTGTTCCCGACTCGATCACTTGACTTAGCAGCACACACAATGCCACAAGATGCATTGGCGTCCTTTTTAAAACAAGCTATTCACAACAACCACAAAAAAAGGCTAAACTTGTTTCCAAGTGCACACTAAGTGCATTCAGACACATGTGACATACGCTGCCTGCGGACACACAACCGATTCAGCGCTGACTCCAATCCAGGCTTCAAACACCGCACAGCTGTGCTGTGTCAGGGCCTAAACGATTTTGAGATATGACAGAAGCCCTCAGCCACACACCCACTCTCCTCCCAGCCACCGCCAGATGTTAATAAATCAGATCGAACAAGCTTAATCATATGAGGACAAGCTAACCATCGTCAGTGCCACGTGGAGCCTTTCCGTAAATGCCAGCTCACCAGTGTGGGTGGACTTTATAATAATCTTTGCATTTGATACAGCGCCTTGTCACATCGAGACATCTCAAAGCGCTTTACAGAATATACTGTAAAGTGAATTTACTGCATACTTTGTGGGAGAAACGCTGCAGTCAATTGTGCACATCAGTGTCCCACAAACAGTCGTGGATTTAGTGACTAAATTATTATTTTTTAAATATTTTTTAACGGATCATTACCCCCGAAAAGTGATCCGCCAATCGACTAACAACTGGATTTCTACTTACTGCTGGATAAACAGATGCGTATGGAGTAAGGAAACTTGCCTCAGGTTTCGCTCCACCTGGGAATCGAACCTAGGTCCTCTTGCTTGCGAGGCGAGTGCTCTCACCACTACGCTATAGTACTCCACAAGTTTCAAGTCCTGTGCATCTCCGAGCTCCATATACATCTCCTTACACCATATACTTGCCTCGCAAGCAAGTATATGGTGTAAGCTTGGCTCAGTTAGTAGCACTCTCGCCTCTGAGTCACAAGTTTGTGGGTTGAAGCCCTATTTCTGGACTTTGAGGTTACATAATCGAGACTGACTCCAATACAGTGCTTAGGGAGACCTGTATTGTCAGAGGTGCTGTCCTTTGGATGAGACGTTAAACCAAGGTCTTGTCTGCCGGTTAAGGTGGGCATTAAAGATCCCAAGGCACCACTCAATAAAAGATAAGGAGAGTTTTTCCAGATGTCTTGGCTAACAATCCTCCAGATACAAATTGATCGTTCACATCATGGCTGTTTGTGAATGTTGCTGTGCACAAATTGGCTCCTGTGTTTGCTTACAAATACACACACTCAACACTTTACAGTAAAATCGAGTGAGATGTTTTTGACAGTTTAAGTGCTGTATCATATGTGAGCTGCGATATTATTAAATATTATATGTGTATGATATTGTTATTTAATCTGAAAGACTGGTGATTATACAGCGGCAGAAACCTCTTTCTCTTTTTGAATATGGAATCATTAATGTCCGCTTGAACATGCATTTGATAGCTCGGGTTTAAGACCTCACCCGAAAGACAGCACCTCTGGCAATGCAGCACTCAACGATCCCTGCCCTGATGTGGTGGCCAGATTGAGGAGCTCAAATTACAATTTAGGACCTGACCTCGTGGGGCTCGATCCCAAGGCAAGAGTGCTACACACCGAGACAAGCTGCCCGTAGGTAGTGGGTGGCTCTCTACAAATCTGTCTGCAGCTCATCACTTTAAAGGGGAGCTGGGAGAGGAAATAATAATAATAATATTAATCCTTACATATGATATAGTGCCTTATCACGTTTTCTAGACGTCTCAAAATGCTTCACAGAATATACTGTAAATTGTAATGACTGTATGTTTTCTGGGCGAAACATTCACCTGATGTGGATAGGCGACCACATTTTTTGGGAAGGATTTATTACCCCCGGAAAGCGATTCACCAATCGTCTAACAACCGGGTTCCTACTGACTGCTGGGTAAATAGAGGGATGTGGATTAAGGAAACTTACCCAACATTTCTCCTGCCCGGGAATCAAACCCAGGTCCTCTCGCTTGCGAGGCGAGTGCTCTAACCATTGAGTTACAGGAAAGTTCTGAGGAGGACTTCTGAGCAACCCACAGCACCCACGAACACCCATTTACCCCTCTCACAACTTGTCGGAGGCACCCGCCCACTTCCAGTCTGGTGCGCTGCTTGTTGGCAGTCCTCCCATCTGATTGTCCAATGGACCTGTCAGTCAAGTTTGGGGACTGACCACTTAACTGAGTTTCACTCAGGCCAACCCCCCCCACCCCCACACTCCCAACCCCCAAGACTATCTTCACCCACCGGCTATGAACCTGACAGTAAGTTATACTTATAATGCTCACATCTGAGATGTCCTCCCGTCATGAATGTAAATGGCATTATATTGTGTATAGCGCCTTATCACGTCGTCACCAGTCTCCAAGCGCTTCACAGCATTTCAATGTGAAGTGTAGTGACTGTGCATTTGTAGGCGAAATTCCCACAAACTATCACACCCAAAATGTATCTTAGAATTTACGACACAAAAGGAGGCTGTAAGGCCTATTAAACCTGACTGACTTGCTGTGCTTTTCCAGTTTGCATTTACAGCAAAACACGTTTTTTTTTGGACAGGTTTTCCCCAGTGGCCAATTTTCATCCCATCTCGAAGACGTTCCCCTGCTTTTTCCTTCACACAACAACAAATCACATTCACACAGTGCCTTTAACATCAGGAGGACATCCCAAAGCGATAGACAGTCAAGAATTTGCACCCGAACCGGATTAGGAGGGGTGGAAGGCAGGGTGCAGTCGAAGAGGAAGTTCTTGAGATGGGCCTTGAAGGAGGCAAGGGAGGGTATCGAGGCGAATGGACTGTGGGATGGAGTTCCAGAGGTTGGGGGCAGAAAGTTTAAAAGCCTGACTGCTGATGGTGGAGCAGGAGGGGGACATGGAGCAGGCCAGAATCTGACGAGTGGAGGGAACAGATAGGCTGGTATGGGGTTAGCAGGTCAGAGCGGTAGGGAGAAACAAGGATATGTAGGGGATCACACAAGCATCTCGTACCTCATCCAAATGCCTATCGTTCGTGGACAAGCTACACAAATGAACTTCAAACTGGGTTTTTGGTCACGGCTGAAGAGGAGGGCCTGAGAGGTCATTGTAAAGCAATCAAGAGCTGGAACGCTGACAGATTTCCTCTCTGCCACCCCCCCCCCCCCACACACACACACACATTGTTCGCTCCTCGAGGAGAGATCAGTTTAGAGATCAGGAGCTGGAACCCTGACAGAGAATTATAATAATAATGCTTGCATTTGATATAGCGCCTTAATCACGTCACCCAGACGTCTCAAATCGCTTTGCTGTAAAGATTTACTGTATGTGTGGTGCCAATTTGTTTTATTTTGAAGGTGAACACAGTGGCCAAGAACACCCACAAAGCGAATGACAAGATTTTATCTGGAGGCTTGTTGGCCAGGACACCGGGAGAAACACCCTTCTCTTTTCTAATTGTGCCCTGTGATTTTTAACACCCACCCGTGTTTTACTTTTAAGAAAATTCTTATCAGCTGAGGACGGCACCTTTGACAACACAGCACTTCTCTCGGATTGAGTTCAAAGTCCCGACGTGCGGCTTGAACCCACAACAATAATAATAATAATCCTTGCATTTGATATGGCGCCTTATCACGTCTTCAAGACGTCTCAAAGCGCTTCACAGGATAATAATAATAATAATCCTTGCATTTGATATAGCGCTTTTCACGTCAGGAGGACGTCCCAAAGCGCTTCACAGAACACACTGTAAAGTGAATTGACTGCAGATTTTGTGGGCGAAACGTGGCAGCCAATTGCTCATAGCAGCGTCTCACAAACAGTTGTGGATTGAGTGAACAAATTATTAGTATTATTTTTGGACCGGATTACTAGCTCTGGAAAGCAATCCACCAATTGACTAATGACCTGGTTCCTATTTACCGCTAGGTAAACAGAGGCGTGTGGAGAAAGGAAACTTGCCTAAGGTTTCATCATGCCCAGGAATCCAACCTGAATCCTCTCGCTTGCGAGGCAAGCGCTCTAACCAATATGCTACAGGACTCCACAATCTTCTGATCCAGAGGTAAGAGTGCTATCAACTAACAACAACAACAACAAGATTCCATTTATTGAGCGCCTTTCACGTCAGGAGGACGTCCTGACAGTTGGGTCAGGACCCGAGCATTGGGGGGGAAATGGTCAGGGTGAGGGGAGGGAAGGGAGGGAGCGAGGAAGGGGTAGAGAGTCGAGAGGGGAGCTGAAGGCACGGTCAAAGAGAAAGGTCTTGAGACCGGCCTTGAAGGAGGAAAGGGAGGAAGCGGCGAAGGCACTGGGGGATGGAGTTCCAGAGCCTCGGGGCTGAGAGGCTGAAGGCCCGGCCACAGATGGTAGGGCGGTTGGGGCGGGGGACGTGGAACGGAGGGTACGGGCAGGTAGGTAGGGGGACAGTAGGTCGGAGAGGTAGGAGGGAGCCATCTCCTCTGACGCTTACCCACTACACAAACACACACAACAGGAAGTAGCTTAATGTTTTTTAAAAAAAGTAGGTTCCACCAAAACCACACAGACATCCTATTAGTTAGCAACAAAAGTCTTGCAATGGTTTTATGCGAGGCCAAGTTATAGAGACAATTATGCCTTGCAGACATCTGAGGCATTATATGTAATAAACATTCTGATCCATTTATTACAGGCCTTCTCTTCCTGCCTCGTCCATATCTAATATTTTCTAATTTCTGTTAAAATTATGCAGGCCGGAAACTCTACTCGCTCACTGGGCAGGCAACGCGACTCAGAACGGGAAAGTTCTGGCAAAATCAGGCTTGGTGGATTCAACCATTTCTCTAAATATTCCTCCCATTGATAACCGCCTGGTCTAGCAAATTACGTAGTCAATTCACTTTACAGTATATTCTGTGAAGTGCTTGGAGACATTTCAAAGATGCGATAAGGCACTACATGAAATGCAAAGATTATTGTATAAATAATCTTGCATTTGATATAGCGCTTTTCAAGTCTTTGTGATTTCTCAAAGCGCTTCACAGAATATACTGTAAAGTGAATTGACTGTATATTTTGTGGGCGAAACGCGGCAGCCAATTGCACACAGCAGCGTCCCACAAACAGTGACCAAATTATTATAGTTTTGTTTCTTGAGGGATTATTATCAGGTGTGTGGAGTGAACTTGCCCAAGGTTTCGCCCTGCCGGGAATTGAACCCAAGCCTCTCGCTTGCTAGGCGAGTGCTCTAACCACTGAGGTCCAGGACTCCTGGGCCTAATTATTACTACTGGTTGTCCTCCAGTTCCCCCATCCAAACAGACCACAGTTCACATCTTGCCTGCCTCGACTGTAGAGGGAGGGTTCATAGCTGAGCCTGACCTCTCCCCATCTGGCTGCCACACATGCACTCATACACAACCAGTAGAGGGTGGTGCCAGGAGTGATAAACCCAACTGATTTCATCCTCCCAAGCCCTGGGAAAGCTGGAATCAATTTAGCCTCGCTGTGCAGACCAGCAAGCTCAGCACAGCCTGGGATTTCTCTCTCAGTATGTGAGCTGCAGCTCTATCCACTACACCAGCGGTTTGCAAACTTTGTCCCCCCCGCCTTCAGTGTTTAATATCCCACGTGCACCACGGCCTTTCTAGAATAAACCACAATCTCCGCTGCTTGGGAGGTAAGAGCTTATCGTTCCCTTGGCCTCTTGTGTCCAGGCTTCGGATTCTCTTCTCCACCCCCCCCCCCCCCCCTCCCGCACCGCCAACTCGGGCAAAATGCCAGCCTGCAAAATGCTGATAACGCAGAAAAAAAAACATTTACCCAGTAACCTGCCCCAGTGTGAAAACCTCAGCCCTGCACCGTCACGGCTGTTTGCATTCAATTTCCAAGCGTTTTTTTAAAAAAGAGTGGTGGGGCTGGATTCCCATAATGGAATCACTGCCGGAATTGAATGGTTATGAAAATTTGGGGGCAGGTGGGAATCGAACGACATTTATACTGCTGGAAGCAATCGGAGTCCTTAGCCTGCCCTGCCCAATGCCAGCCCAGAACTCTGATAGCAATGCTGGGGGGGGTGTGGGGGAGTGTCGGAGGTGCTGACCTTCAGATGAGACATTAACCCGAGGTCTCGTCTGGCTGTTCTGGTGGATGTTAAAGATCCCATGGCAACTATTCGAAAAGAGAAGCGAGTTTCTTTCTCTCGGTGTCCTGGCCAACCATTTCCACCCCCCCCCCCAAATAAAATTGGTCACTCACCCCACCGCCGCTTGTGGGACACTGCTGTGTGCAATCGGCTGCTGCATTTCACCCACAAAACACACAGTCAATCCACTTTACACTATATCTTGTGAAGCGCTTTGAGACGTCTCAATGACGTGATAAGGCTCTATATCAAACGCAAGGATTATTATAGCGGGCACCATGTCCGGGTTTTTGTCGTGTTGCTTTGTGAAGGGAAGTGACCGGCCCCAAAGTTTAAAACTTAAACCTTTAAAGTCCTCCCGAAAGCGAGGTTTAGTCTGGGGGCCGAGACGGGGGTTAAACCCCACTTGTTGATTTAAACCACAGCGGTGCTGGTCCGAGACTATCCTCCTCAAGGTGGTCTCGGTGGGTGGGATCCAATGTGATTCATTCCCACAAAGATTATGAACAGAACTGAAGGGGAGGTTAGTAAAACAGCTCTTTAATCATAATAATCTTTATATTTGATGTAGCGCTTTTCATGTTGGGCGGACGTTTCAAACTCTTCACAGAATTTGACTCTAAAGTGTATTCAGAGTAAAAATAATAATAAACTGATCACTCAATCCACGACTGTTTGTGGGATGCTGTTGTGTGCAATTGGCTGCTGCCTTTTAATAATAATAATAATCCTTGCATTTGATATAGCGCTTTTCACGTCGGGAGGACGTCCCAAAGCGCTTCACAGAACACACTGTAAAGTGAATTGACTGTATATTTGTGGGCGAACGCGGCAGCCAATTGCGCACAGCAATGTCCCACAAACAGTCGTAGATTGAAAATGACCAATTTATTATTGTTTTTTTTTGGAGGGATTATTATTAGGCTCTGTGTGGAGTAAGGAAACTTGCCCAAGGTTTCAACCTCTGCCTGGAATTGAACTCAGGTCTCTCACTTGCAAAGCGAGTGCTCTAACCACTGAGCTACAGGACTCCACACAATGTCCCACAAACAGTCGTAGATTGAAAATGACCAATTTATTATTGTTTTGGGTTTAGGAGGGATTATTATTAGGCGTATTAGGCGTATTTTGCCCACAAAATACACAGTAATTCACTTTACAGTGTATTCTGTGAAGCGCTTTGAGACGTCTCAAAGAGGTGAAAAGGCACTGTATCAAATGCAAGGATTATTATTATTATTTGTAAGCTGCCAATTTACTCACAGCAATGTCCCACGCATGTCTGTAAATTGAGTGACCAATTTTATTTGGGGGACTGTTGGCCAGGACACCGGTAGAAACTCCTTTCTCTTTTGGAATAGCACTGAAAGACCTTTAATGTCCACCTGAACAGCGAATAGGGCCTCGGTTTAACGTCTCATCTGAAGGACGGCACCTTTGATATTGCAGCACACCCCCAGCACTGCACTACAGCGTCAGCCTGGACTATATAAACTCAAAGTCCGGACGGATGTGGTCGACATTAGAGGTCGTCACAGCTGAGTTTCACGGGATATACTATAAAGTGTAATGACTGTGTTTTGTGGGTGAACGAGACAGTAAAACCTCCACTGGATAAACACAGCACCAGTAGTCTCCTAAAAGGATCATCTGAAACATTATTTCTCAAAGAAAATTACGAATCAAAGGGCAAAGTCAGACCGTGACACTGAAGTTCAATCAGACGCCAGCATTCTGGCCACTGTCTTCAGTTACATTCGCGAGGATTAAGTAAAGTGGGTTTCATTTGATCCTATCTTCAATCAGAGCTTTTCTACTGGAAATTTACAGGTTATTTCAGTTAAAAAGCGAGTGGGAGGAAACCAGGTTATATTTATTGCACTACCTTAAAGAATTAACAATTCTAAGCAATTCAGTCAGGGAATAGGCTGGATAAAAGAGAGAGAGAGAGAGAGAACAACAACAGTGAGGAATCAGCACAGTTTGATCATTAAAAAAGTGATAGTTTGAATCTGCTAATAAATACTCCAGATATCGGGGGAAGGTGAGAGTCTGGAGATGGGATGAGCCAGGCTGGGCCTGAGGCCAAGGGGTAGGGAGTAGGTGGATCAGGGAATGGGAGGCATGGGAGGTGGGGGAATGGAGTGTGTTAGGTGAGATCCGGAAGATGGGGTAGATCGGGACTGGGAGGTGGAGTGTACACAGGATGTAATGTAAAGTGTGGTGACTGTGCATTTTGTGGGCAAACCATAGGAAGTAACAGCTCTCGTCTGTTAAATGGATCAAGGGCATAGAACAGACAGACAGACAGATAAAAAGATAGACAGGTAAATGAGACAAATGATTCTTGCATTTGATATAGCTGGAAAGGGAGGGGTGTTTATGGCCCTCTGTCTATCAGACACAGTCGAAGAGGAAAGTTTTCCGGTGTGATTTGAAGATGGGAAAAGAAGGGGTGAGGCAGATGGATTGCGGCAGGGAGTTCCAGAGATTCGGGGTGTAGTGGCTGAAAACATAATAATAATAATAATCCTTGCATTTGATATAGCGCTTTTCACGTCAGGAGGACGTCCCAAAGCGCTTGGCCGCAAATGGTGGAGTGCAGGGGATGAGGGACGTGCAGCAGACCTGTACCAGCTGAGGGAAGGCCACGGGTAGAGTAGTGGGTGGGGGAGGGGGGGTGTTTAGCAGATTGGAGTTGTGGGCAGGTGCCAGGATATGGTGAAGAGATTTGAAAGTGAGAGTGAGAATCTTGCAATCGATCTGTTCTGCAGCAGGGAACCGGTGGAGCCTGACAAGGACTGGGGTGCTGGGGCTGCGGAGCCTGGGGAGGACATGGGCTGCTCCTCAGCCGAGAGCAATTAACTCAGCGTGGATGTCAAACCTTTTAATGGGCCCAAAGGTTACAATGCACACGTTCAGCCAATTCACTAAGAATAACTTTCCATAAATAGAAAGCGTTACAAATAACACCAGAGAGACGCGCAGTTCCCCATTTCAAACGGTTGACAATTCCTTGTGAGTTGAGAGAATTAAGAATTTGAAAGCAACGTACAGTAATGATAATAATCCTTCCATTTGACATAGCGCTTTACCGCATTGTCTCAAAGGGCTTCGCATCATTAACTGTAAAGTGCAGTCACTGTGTGTTTTGGATGTGGACACGGCAGCCAAATTGCACGCAGCAATGTTCCGCAAACAGGCAGGAAGTCCCTACCTCTTGGACCTGCTCAAACCCCACTCCTCTTCCCGTCCCCTTCACTCAGCTAACACAGGCCTGCTGTACGTCCCTCAACCCCTTCTCGCTACCACCAGTGAGCCGGGACGAGGCTTTACTCCCCCTTCCTCTCCCCACAGTCTTCAGTTCCCTCCGGCCACGCCCACTCGGGTCCCTGCTCAACTCTGGTGTGAAGTCCTACGAGACGTCCTCCTGACGTGAGAGGCGCTGCATGAATGTAACTTGCATTGCTACGCGTTCCCCCAGGACATTCCACAAGGGATCAGGAGCAGCACTCGACAGCTGGCGATTGGCCCGATCTGCAACATGTCCCATCAACATTCTTTCTGAGGTTGCATCACCACTGCTGACCGTCCACCAAATTACCAAAAGGCAAAGAAAAATAAAATAAATCGTTCTTACATTTGTTACAGCGCCTTTCACGTCGGGAGGACGTGTCCAAGTGCTTCGCTGTGTAATGTGTTCACTGTATATTTTGTAGGCGAATGCCAATAATAATACTTGCATTTGATACAGGGCCTCCCACGTTAGGAGGACGTCTCAAAGCGCTTCACATGACTGACATTTTGTAGGTGAGCAGGGCAACCAATTTACACACAGCAAAACCCCATAAACAGCCATGAAGTGAGTGACCAAGTTTATTTGAGGGATCGTTGGCCAGGACATCGGGAGAAACTCCTTTCTCCGTTTCATGGGATCTTTAACGTCCACCTGAACAGGCAGACTGGATCTCGGTTTAACGACTCATCCAAAGGACTACACCACTGACAATGTAACACCCCCGGCACTGTATTAGTGTCATTCAACATCCTGGCATGGGGCTTGAAACCCCAACTTTCTGATTCAGAGGCAAGAATGCTACCAACTACGGCAGATTGACACACAAATATAACCACAGTTTATTCAGCCAAGCATCAAAGTTAAGCCCTTTCATCGAGCGGAGGCGCCGGGTGGTGGCGTGTGTGCATCTTATCGCTACAGCAAAGCATCGCAAAACACTTCACAGTAAAATGTTGTGAAGTATAGTAACTATGTACTGTCCCAGCAATGTCCCACAAACAGCCCTACAGTGAGTGACTGATTGTATTTGAGGGATTTATGGCCAGGAGACTGAGAGAGAGAAACTCCCTTCTCTTTTCAAATAGGGCCGTGAGATTTTAATGTCCACTTCAATCGACAGATGGGACTTTGATTTAATGTGTCACCCGAAGGACGTCAGGTCTAACAATTCAGCATTTCTCACGCTCTGTACTGCAGTGTCAGCCTAGACTGTGAGCTCAAAGTGTTGCCATGCACCCACAACCTTCTGCCTCAGAGGCGAGAGCGCTACCAACTGAGCCAAGCCGACTCCATCTCTCACTGACACAATATCTCTGTGGAGATCACAAATACAACTTTCTTCAGCTCAATGTGCGTAAAACTGAGGCCCTCCTGATTGGTTCGCGTCAGCGCCTCCGCACCTCAGACGCTGACAGCATCAGCATCCAAGGCTGCACTCTCCACCTCTCAAAGCCATCAGGAACCTCGGCGTTCTGTTCGACCCTGAGCTGTCCTTTCTCCCTCATATCCGCACCACAACTGGCACCACCTTCCATCACCCCCGGAATATCGCCAGACTACGGCACTACCTCACCCCTCACGCTGCTGAAACCCTGGTCCACGCCTTTATCACCTCAAGGCTGGACTATGGGAACTCTCTCCTCGTCGGCCTTCCCGGCCCTCCCTCCACACTGCAGGTCATTCAAAACTCTGCAGCTCGTGTACTGTCCCGCACCAGACACCGCGCCACATCACTCCCACCCTCGCTCGCCTCCACTGGCTCCCATCCCCCAGAGGATCGAATTCAAGATCCTCATCCTCACCTACAAGCCATTCACGGCCTTGCTCCCTCCTACCTCTCCGACCTACTATCCCCCTACCTACCTGCCCGTACCCTCCGTTCCTCCGGCTCCGGTCTGCTCCACATCCCCCGCCCCAACCGCCCTACCATTGGTGGACGGGCCTTCAGTCTCTCAGCCCCAAGGCTCTGGAACTCTATCCCCCAGTGTCTTCGTCGCTTCCTCCCTTTCCTCCTTCAAGGCCGGTCTCAAGACCTTTCTCTTTGACTGTGCCTTCAGCTCCCCTCTCGACTCTCTACCCCCTCCTCGCTCCCTCCCTTCCCTCCCCTCACCCTGACCATTTCCCCCCCAATGCTCGGGTCCTGACCCAACTGTCCAGCGCCTTGGGACGTCCTCCCGACGTGAAAGGCGCTCTATAA
The DNA here is from genome assembly GCF_018977255.1 of Callorhinchus milii. Taxonomy (NCBI): domain Eukaryota; kingdom Metazoa; phylum Chordata; class Chondrichthyes; order Chimaeriformes; family Callorhinchidae; genus Callorhinchus; species Callorhinchus milii. The sequence goes on along the minus strand of NW_024704745.1, from coordinate 76,604,230 downwards.
ATGGAATCTTGTTGTTGTTGTTGTTGTTGTTGCAGGAGGGGCGTTTCCTGGGATTTTCACTTACGTGGATTTGGACTGAATGACGTGTCGTATGGGAGGGCGTTCCCTGAGCCAGCGCCAGGTCAGGACAATTTCCGGGGCTGTTTTCCTGGGAGTCTCCTCACACTCACATCCAGGTCAACATCAAGGCCTGGAGATTGAAACATTTCAGTCTGATACACTATCCCCTGCTCTCACTCGTAATCAGTGTTGGGAGCGAGCTGGCTGTGCATTAGTTAGTGACTGCCTTACAGACCCAGTTACAAGCAATAAACAAGGGGGACGATCGCAGAGGAAGGGAGTGGGGTGGGGGAATCACTGTTCTTTATAATCTGATCACAATGAGCTCTGTTTCCTCTGAGCTTGTATTGTTTCCTCTACAATAACCATTAAATCACTATTACCAATTGCATAAGGGGACCTGCTGAAGGAATCCAATTTCTTTACACATATGTGTGTGGTGGTGGTGGCGGTGGGGAGTAAGGGGCAAGAGCAATATCCCTAACACAGGTAAAGTGCAAGAGGGTAGGGTCTGCAGGAAACACTTGCAGAGTTTGCAAGTAATAAAAAACCCTGTGTTTGCAAATGCGTATATGTTTGTGTGGCATTGCTTTGTGTGTGTGTGTGTATATCTTTATACAGAAAATAGAGATGCATGCGCACATATGTATGTGTGAAGGTTGTTGCGTGTCTGGATATTATGTATAGATGTGTGTGTGAGTGTGAACGTGAGTAATTGTGTATGTGTGAGTGAGTGCGAGTGTGAATATGAGAGCAACGTCAAAGCCAGAGTGTGACAATGTATTGTAAGCAGTAGCTCCTTCTGCACGTTGCAGTTTGCAACCCGCCATCCTTCTCAGGGTTGACTACGGTTGATTAATCCTTCTCTCCTCCTCCTCCTCCTGACTAATGGGTCATCTTCTCATTATCACATTTCATTCCATGTCATGGATCCCGGGTCCTGCTGCCTCTGGGAGGTCGCAGAGAGGGAGGAGGCAACACTTTACGGCACAGAATGTGGTCATTCAGGGAAACAGCTTGATGCGTGGGAACCGCATGCACCAGGCTCCATAAAAGGCAATGTGAATCCAGCAATACAGGCCTTACAGTCACATTACACTCAAATCAAAGGAGCCCTTGCTCACAAAACTGGACATTTGTCCTCCCGTATGTCAGCCTGGCTCAGTTGGTATCACTCTCGCTGCCAAGTTAGAAGCTTATGTGGGGTCTTAAGTCGAGACTTTGAACTCGCGTAGCTGACACTCCAGTACAGAGTTGGGGGTGTGCTGCGCTGTTGGAGGTGCCATCTTTCTAATGATATCTTAAACCGAGGTCCAGTCATCTCAACAACAACAACAGCGACTTGGATTTATATAGCACCCTCCACACCGGACGGCGTCTCAGAGCACTTTACAGTAACGGATCCTGGGACCGAGCCAGGAGGAGGGGGAGGCGGTGGTAGGGAGGGAAGGTGACCAAAGGCGCGGTCGAAAAGACAGGTCTTCAGCAGAGACCTGAAAATGGGAAGGGAGTTCCAGAGCCTCGGGGCATAGTGGCTGAAGGCACAGCCGCCAAGGGTGGAACAGAGGACTCGGGGGACAATTAAAAGATCTTTAAAAGATTAAAAGACGTTAAAGATCCCATGGCACTACTTGAGAAGAGAAGGGAGTTTCTCCCTCCCGGTGTCCTGGCCAACAATCTCCCAAGATAAAATTGATCACTCAATCCATGGCTGTTCGTGGGACACTGCTCTGCGCAAATTGGCTGCTGTGTTTACTTACAAAACACAGTTGCTGCACTTTACAGTAAATCCTTTGAAGACATCCTCCTGATGTGAAAGGCGCTATAGCAGAAAGGCGCTACACCAAGGCAACATTTACAAGTATGTGAAGTGCAAAAAGCCTGGTAGTTCGGAAAATATATGCATGCGACTGTCAGGAAGGTGGAAGGCGAACTAGATGGACCTTGGTCTTTTTTTCATCCAGCATTTCTTATGTTCTTATGTTATATATTAAACCTGGCTCAGTTACTAGCACTTTCGCTTCTAAGTCAGAAGGTTGTGGGTTCAAGGCCCACAGTCTAGATTGACCCTCCAATGTACTGGGAGTGGGGGTGGTGGAGAAAGTTCTGCATTATCAGATGTGTCGTTCCTTCAGTTGAGATGTTAAACCTCTTCTGCTCTCCTCCTGGTGGCACGACTCAGGCGTGTGCCCAGGAGCCAAGTGACAAATTGTCTAGCCACCTGCTCAGCCTCAGTGGGTGTGTGGCCTGATGGAGGGGAAGAGGGAGAAAGGCTTCGGGGAAGATAGAAGTACATAAATGATTCAACTTAAATTGGTGTGTGGTGGTGGGAGGGGGAAGCCCCCCTTTGAAGCCATTGCCCAAAGGGAAACCAAGCCATGCAGATGGGAAAGTCCCAGGTTTGATCACCATTTGTGCCAAATTAGCAGATCTCAGCTCGGGAAGAAATACAATTGACCACAATATCCCTGGGTTAGTTGGCGGGGGAGACGGAGGCTGAGGAGGGGGCGAGTGGGGGGGAAACGAAAACAATCAGAAGGGTTCCACACCTGAACGTTGGTCAATGGAAACTAAAAGAAGATTGTGACTAATCTGCAACTCATTTCCACATCTCCGCCCTCTCTCCATATCTCCCGACACCTGTGTCTTATCTGTTTGCATTTTATATTTGTCAATGGATTCTCCCTCCCCTGCTTTCTGGGGGAGTAAATTCCACTCTTACCACCCGCTATGTGAAAAAATACTCCCCTGTTTCACTTCTGAACGGTTTAGCCTAAAGTTTAAGACAACGGCCTGCATTCCTCAATTCTCTCACCAGAGGAAACAGTTACTCACTATTCTTCACCCTGTCAAATGTCTTCGTAGTTTTATACATCTCAATCAGATCAACCCTCAACCTCCTGAACTCGAGTCAATACAATCAAGTTTTTCCACTCTTTCATCCTAATTCAGGCCCTTGACACCAAGAATCATATTAGTAAATCAACACCACACACTGAGGCCAATATATCCTGCCTAAGGTTTAGGGTGATAGACCATAACAGGCCTGGGGATACATACATTGCAAGATCTTTTGGATTAGATGACCTTTGGACAAGATGTTAAGATGAGGTCCCTTCTGCCTAATCAGGTGGATGTTAAGGATCCCAATGGCACTACTCAAAAAAGAAAGTTCCTCCCAGTGTCCTGATGGAGAATCCCCCATGTAAAAGTGGTCATTCACTTTCTGGCTGTTTTTTGTGGGTCGTTGCTGAGTGCAAATTGCCTACTGTGTTCTCCTACAAAATATACAGTCACTACACTTCACAGTAAATCCTGCGGAGCGCTTCCAGGTATCCTCGCTATGTGAAAGATCAGGGTATCAAGGGATATGGGGAAAAAGCAGGAAATTGGCAGAATTAGTTAGGTACAGATCAGCCATGAACTAACTGAATGGCAGAACAGGCTCGAAGGGCTGAATGGCCTACTCCTGTTCCTGTGTTCCTATATTCCTATGAAAGGCGCTGCATCAAATGCAAGGATTATTATTGATGATTAATAGTAATAATTATTAATCATAATTAATAATACCCATTATTATAGTAATGCCTGCGGTCACCTCCCCTCGACCCCCCTTCCCCCTTGCTCGGTGTCGTACTTCGCCACTGTCAGGTGCTCTGGGACGCTACCCTGTGTGAGGGAGGTTGGTGTGTTATATTAATATTAATTATTAATATTAGGGCAGGACACTGGATTTATGCGAAACAGCATGATGCCGCAAAGGGAAGATGAGAGGGTCGGTACCTGCCAGGCAGAGATCAAAAGGCTTTTTCTACACTCTTGCGATCTCGTAACATGTGCCAACATCCAACACTCGGAAGGATTACAAACCTACCGTGATCCTTTCATCCTATTTTTGAAGTGTTTAAGCCATAACTTTCGCAAAGAGTTTAAAAATTCCTCCCCGACATGTTGTGGAAAAGGCTGCGTACTTGTGATGTGCTGACAGGCTGACTGTTACTGAGCAGGCAGACTGAGGGAATGCCATAACTCCCAAATGACAAAGATCACTGCACTGCAACAGAGCTGGGAACTAAAAACCCTGGATGCATTGGAGAGGGTGCGAAGGAGATTGACCAGGATGGTACCAGGAATGAGGGGCTTCAGTTATCAGGAGAGGCGAGAGAGGCGAGGATTATTCTCCTTGGAGCGGAGAAGGTTAAGAGGAGACTTAATAGAAGTTTTCAAAATTATGAGGGGATTCGATAGGGTGAACAAGGGGAAACTATTTCCACTGGCGGGTGGGTCGGTAACCCGAGGACACCGATTTAAAATAGTTTTAAAAAGAAAAGGAGGGGAGGTGAGGAGAAATGTTTTCACACAGCGAGTTGTTGGGATGGAATGCATTGCCTGAAAAGGTGGTGGAAACCGATTCGATAACAACTTTTAAGAGAGCAGTAGATAATTATTTGGGGAGGACAAGTTTGCAGGGCTATGGGGAGAGAGCGGTGGAGTAGCATTGATTTGGATAGCTTTTTGGATAGAGCCGACACAGACACGATGGGCCGAATGGCCTCCTTCTGTGCTGTATAATTCTATGATTCTATGCTTAGAAAAGTGCTGCCATTTATAACCAGCTCTCAAATGGGGAAGGGGGAGGGTAAAAGANTTTTTTTGAAGGGATTATTATTATTATTTCACCCACAAAATATACAGCCAATTCACATTACAGTGTATTCTTTGAAGCTCTTTAAGACTTCTCGAAGGCAAGAATTATTATTATTATTATTAAGAGATGGTAAAACACACTTTTCTGTGTAAGCTGGCCAACAAGGTTAATTGGTCAGTCACGGCTCATAGGTGCGTTTGAAGCCCATTGTACAGAAACCCGCAGCTGTGGTTGCCTCTGAAACCAGTCACTACACTTGACGGTAATTACTCATAAAGCACATCGAGACACTTTTGTGTTATCAGAGTACATGAATGCTTTAGCGCTGAGTAAAACCGGGCATGGAAGTGAATCAACAACAACAACAACCTGCATTTTCCCCCCATGACTGTTTGTGGGACACTGCTGTCCGTAAATGGCTGCCGTGATTCACTCACAAAATACACAGTCGATTCTGTTTACAATGTATTCTGCGAAGCGCTGAAGATGCATCAAATTCAAGGAGTATGGAATCATTAAACACCCAGTATAAACGTAGCACACATCTTATTTGACAGATCTGGGTTAGTATTTTCAATAAGTGCCAAGAGATGCCAATTCGAATAGCTTCAGAGCACAAGCTGTCTTATAACAATAGTACAGTACTAACCATAACGCATGAACAGCATCTCAAGAGCATGTCAAGCACAGGATTAGGTGAAGACTTCAGCTAAATCCTTTCTCTTATAAATTGCAGTGTGTACTCACATTGAGAAAGGCAGTGTCACAGAGCTGGAATGTGCATGTCGGGTAGAGTCACTCTACGCTCTCAGTAACAGCAATTCAATTCGGAGAGGAAAGGACCATTGCAGTCTCCCTCTGCTCACCCTGAGATATCACACTTTAGGAAGCACTCCTCCCATCTGAGTCAGATGGTTGTGAGCTCAAGCCCCACGTCCCTGGACTTTAGGCACATAGGAACAGGAATGGGCCATTCAGCCCCTCGAGCCTGTTCTGCCATTTGATAAGATCATGGCTGATCTGTACCTCCACTCCAATTACCCGCCCTTGCCCCATATCCCTTGATACCCTGACCTAACATATCTATCCACCTCAGTCTTGAAAATGGATCCAACATCCCCAGCCTTTTGGGGAGTGAGTTCCAGATCTCGCCCACAAAATATACAGTCAATTCACTTTACACTATATTCTGTGAAGCACTTTGGGACGTCTCGAAGACATGATAAGGCGCAAAATCAAATGCAAGGATTAAATTAAATTAAACTTTCCACTACGGTTTGTGTGAAAAACTGCTTCCTGATTTCACTCCTAAATGGCCTAGCTCTAATTTTAAGATGATGCCCCCTTGTTCTGGATTCTCCTGCCAGAGGAAATACTTGATCTGTATCTATATCGAATCCCTTTATTATTTTAAACATCTTAATCAGATCTTTGGGTCCATAGTCTAGGCTGACACTCCAATACTGTGCTGGGGGAGTACTGTATTGTCGGGCGATGCTGTTAGATGGAATGTTAAACCAAGGTCTGGCTGCCTGTTCAGGTGCATTTTGAAGATAAAGATCCTGTGCCACTATTCAAAAAGTGAAGGCAATTTTTCCTGGTATCCTAGCCTACAAGCCGACAGGTACGAGCGATCAATCACAGCTGTGTGTAGGACATTACCGTGGGCAAATTGGCTGCCATGTTTGCCTACAAATGCAGTCGCTACATTGTCCATTAAGACCTGTGAAGTGCTTTGAGGCACATATAAAAACTAACCCTTGCGTTTCATATAACAAAAATGTAAACTTTTTTTTAAAAGAACTGTCAATTAGTAGGAATCTGCAGCTCAGACAATATTCCGATGAATCTTCCCACCCACAGGCAGAATCCTACGGGTTCTTAACACATCTGTATTAATAGACAGACAGACAAACAGACAGACCATCATGGAAAAAAAGGAGACACATTTATCAACTTCTCATAACACAGTTAAAAAAGGTGAAATATTTAGGGCTCTGTGCGTGGCCAGATTTCCCATTTTCAGTGATCTGAGATTCAAAAACATGCTATAAATCAGACAAGAAACATTCCTTACAAGAACAGATTTTGTGTCTTCACTCACCAAAGCCTCAGAACATACAAATACTTTAACATTGAGTAAAACCAGGCGTTAAAATCAACCAACAACAACAACTTACATTTAGAGCATCCTTCAAGCAGGATCATGTCTCAGAGCGGTGGGATCAGACTCTGGGAAAGGGAGAAGCAAGAGGAAACTGAAGAGTGATAGCGCTACCAACTGAGCCTACTGACTCACACTGTTGAAATGATCTGGTCAGGATTTTATATATTAAGTTTAATGGCATGTCTCTATTGTGTGGTCAATGACACTGCACAAACTATTTGTCAGCTTACATGTTAATGGCCCGAATAGGGAACACACTGTACTTCTGTCTGCAGAAAGAATGAAAAATGAATAGCATCAGATTTCCAAAGTATGAAAGGCCAAGCACTAAATACAGTGAGATAATGTCATGCTGACGTTGACGTATCAATTTTTCATAAAATATAATTACAATTCACTGCATCTGAGTTTCTAAGCTTATCAGCTTTTACAAGTCCTGTAGCTCAGTGGTTAGAGCACTCGCTTCGTAAGTGAGAGACCTGGGTTTGATTCCCGGCAGAGCGAAATCGTGGGCAAGTTTCCTTACTCCACACGCCTCTGTATACACCTAGCAGTAAGTAGGAACCCAGCTGTTAGTTGATTGGCAAATTGCTTTTCTGGGGTAATAATTCCCTAAAAAAATTATTTGGTTACTCAATCCACGACTGTTTGTGGGACACTGCTGTGCCCAATTGGCTGCTGCATTTTGCCCACAAAAAATATACAGTCAATTCATTTTATAGTATATTCTGTGAGGCGCTTTGAGATGTTTCGAAGATGTGATAAGGCGTTTATCAAATGCAAGGATTATTATTATCATTATAACATTCGAATTAATTCCTCCATTTCGCATTCAACTGCAAAATAATAGTGACTATGCTTCAGTGTATATCCTGCAAAGCGCTGTGAGACGTCGTGAGGTGAAATACAACACAAATATTACATATATTTATAAAGTGCTTTTCATTCAGGACAATGTGCCAAAGCAAACTCGTCTCACCCAAAAGGCTGCGGGTGCTGGATCAATTGAAATTTTCAAGACTGAGGCTGTTTTATTGTTAGGTTAGGGTATCAAGGGATTTGGAGTAAAGGTGAGTAAATGGAGTTGAGGTACAGATCAGCCATGATCTAATAGGGGATGGTCTATTCCTGTTCCTAAAGCACTCAACATTGCTCGTCAGGCACCCAAGCTGGGGTTGGGAGCCGAAGAGGGTGGGGAGAGGAAAGATGATCGAGAACGTGGTTGACGAGATACATCTTGAAAGGCATTAGATCAAATGTCAGAATTGTTATAATTCCTCTTTCCAATTGTGGGTCAGCCTGGCTCAGTTGGTAGCACTCTCACCACAGAGTCAGAAGATTATGGGTTCAAACCCCATAGCGGGTCTTTGAATTTATATTTGAATTTATGCTGGGGGGTGAGGGTGGCTTTATTGGAGGTGGCGTGCTTGGGATGAGACGTTAAACTGAGGTTCCTTTTGCCTGTTCAGGTTGACGTTAAAGATCCCAGGGTACTAAAACACCCCAGTTGATCTAGCTAAAGTTAGTCTTCCGTCACACTCCATCAGCTCATTGCATGACGCTGACTTAGAATTGGTGCAGCAAACACACCCGATCTGGTAGGAAAGTGTGAGCTGGACAGTTACCAATAAATACAACGATGGAAAGTGCATGCACACCATTAATCCCCTCTCAAATGGGAGGATTTCTAAACATGAATGGAATATATATGTATATATATATATATAATATATCTCCCTGACTTCTCAAACCAGGGATTAGCCTACAATATACAAACATTCATTCCAAGCATTTAGCAAGATTAATTTATTGCCCAATCCGAAAGGTTGCCGAGGGTGAGAGTCAGCCAGGCTGATACCATCATTGCTCTATACAGAAGTTGGACTCTAATGTATTTACACAGCACAATACCAAATTATATAGTGCCTTTCACTTTAGTAGGTCATCTCAAAGTACTTGCCACAATATAATAACAATATAACAACAACATTATATTTGTACAGCGCCTTTCACGTATGGCATGGTTGAAGAGGAGGTTCTTGAGACGGGTCTTGAAGGAGGCAAGGGAGGGGGCGAGACGAAGGAACTGCGCGATGGAGTTCCAGAGGGTGGGAGCAGAGTGGCAGAAGGCCTGCCCGCCAATGGTGGGGAGAGCGAGACGGGAGACGTGAAGCAGGCCGGAGCCCACTGAGCGGAGGGAGCGGGCAGTTTGGTAAGGTACTAGAAGGTTAATAATCCTTGCATTTCATATAGCGCCTTATCGGATATTCGAGACGTCTCAGAGCGCTTCACAGAATATACAGTAAAGTTAATTAACTCTATAGTTTGTAGGAGAAACGCAGTGGGCAATTGCGCAAAGCACAACTACAACAAAGGCTGGAGGCCCAACCTGCCAAAACTAAGAGGGCATCCAAACCGGTGATGGCCAAGAACAAGGACAAAGAGGGATGTTTTGAGATGTGCCTTGAAGACAGCGATGGAGGCTGGGAACAAATGGAGGGATAGAGTTCCAGAGAGCAGGGACAGAACGTCTGAAATTGGGGACATGAAGCAGTTCGCTGAGTGAGGGGAACGGCCGGGCTGGTGTGGTTTGAAGGAAGTCGCAGAGGTTAAGTGCGGTGAGACTGTGGAGGGATTTCAATGATAATCTTTGCATTTGACATAGCGCCTTAACATGTCTTCGAGACGTCTCAAAGCACTTCACAGAATTTACCGTTAAATGATTGAATTGATGAATTTGTGGGCGAAATGCGAAAATGGGGGCAGAATGTCTGAAAGATGGTGGGCGGGGGATCTGAAGCAGGCAGCTAATGAAATGCAAACCCCAACCCCCCCCCACCCCCTCACCACCCCTACCCCCACCACACCCTCACAGATTCCTCCCTTGGGATGTTTCAAAATAAAATTCTAAGCAGCAACATTTGCATCTTAAGTTTGAAATTGGTTTCCTGGAGTCAAAGTTTGCTGAGAAAGCTGATGTCCATCCTGCAATCCCTCCGCCTCGCCCCCCCCTCCCTCGCCACCTTCAAGCCCATCTCAAGACCCTCATTTTCGACCGTGCTTTTAATCTCCCTTCTTCCCCCCCCACTGCCCTCCACCCTCCCCGACTTTCAGGTCGGGTCTGTAACTCTGTCTGTCCAGCGCCTTGGGACGTCCTCCCTTCTGGCCAGAGCAGAAGGACCTCTCAAAGCTCTTCACATGATCTACTCTAAAGTGTAGTAACTGTGTGCGTTGTGGGCGAGTGCAACAGGCAATTTGCGCAAAGCAACGTGCCACAGATTGTTGTCCAGGACACAGGAGAGATTCCCTTCTTTTGTCGAATTGTGCCATGGGATCTTTGGCATCCACCTAAACAGGCAGAAGGGGCCTTGATTTAACATCTCATCCGAAGAATTGCACCTCTAACAATGGAGCACTGCATTGGAGTGTGAGCTTAGACAATACGAGCCCACAACAACAATTTGCATTTATATAGCACCCTTCACACGGGGCAGTGCTTAACAGTGACGCAGCCTGACGCCGCGCCAAGGGAGGGAAGAGGTTGCCATAAACTACGTCGAAGAGGAAGGTCTTCACTTATGAACTAAAAGAGGGGAAGGAGGGAAGGAAGGAGTCAACATTGGATTCCCAGCTGGAGCCTCGGAGGCCAATTAGGGAGTTCTGAGTGAACCAAAAGGAAGACATAAATTACACTTTCCATGAGTTGCCAGATTGTGACAGGGAATAATGCCTGATCGTCATTAAAGCACCACATTGCCCTCTAGTTAAGAGGAAATTAAAGTTGATCTGAAACAGGCCTATTGTATTACACATCAGATATTGATCAGAACCTCAGTCTGAACAGAAGTCAGAGCTCCCCAAGGGCACAGAGGTCGATCTACACACACCTACACCAGGAATGTCCCAGGGCTGACTTGCTCTTTGTTAGAGACCTGGAGGTATCTGAGCTGAGGTTGCATTGCAGGATCTTCAATGGTCTGAGCGAGGGGCACGATGAGGTCTCAGATACCTTCACTGTTAATCTGCACCAGTAATGTTCCATAAAGCATGGGACGAATGACCGCATTTTCCTTGTGAATGTGAAAGAGTGAAGACAACTGGGCAGCTTCTTGCTCCTCTTCTAAATAATAATAATAATAATCTTTGCATTTGGTATTGCATCTTATCACATCTTTGAAACTTTTCAAAGCACTGCACAGCTTTTACTGTGTAGATTTTTAGGCAAACGCGGTGGCCAATTTGTGCACAGCAACGTCCCACACACAACCGTGAAACGAATGACCAATTTTATGTGACACCAAGAGACACTTCCTTCTCTTTGAGTGGTACCATGGTATCTTTAACCTCCACCTGAACAGAAGACAGGTCCTTCCCCTCTTTTAGTTCATAACGTCTCATCCAAAGGATGAAATCTCCAACAATGTAGTGCATTCCCAGCAGCTGAGATAATTGAAAAGTCCCTGACATTCCCTGTCCATGTATTCAAAAAACTCTCTCAATGCTGGTGTCAGGAACTGCTGAAATTCCTTAAATGCCTCAGTCATCAGGCTGACACGCATAGCAGTTAGACAGACAGGAAAAAAAAGTGCAGAAGAATATTGTGCTGTACTGAACATGGTTAAAAGCAACCTCCGTTCCTCACCACAACATCCACATTAAATACCAATGTTGTAATTACATGGAACGTTTCAGCACAGAAACAAGCCATTCAGCCCAGCTCGTCCATGCCGGTGTTTATATTCCACACAAGTCCCAATCCCTGTTAATTTCCTTTGACACACACCCCTATTCCCTTCTCCCTCATGAATAAATAATAATCTTGCATTTGATATAGTTCCTTTCGTGTCCCAAAGGAGGACTTCCAAAGCGCTTTACAGGATATACTGTAAAGAGGAGTGACTGTGTTTTTTGTGGCAGCTGATTTGCGCACAGTAACATCCCACAAACAATTTTATTTGGGGGATTGTTGGCCAGGACACCGGGTGAAACTCCCTTCTCTTTTTGAATAGTGCCATGGGATCTTTAACATCCATCTGAACACACAGACTGTTTAACATCTCATCTGAAGGACGGCACCTCCAGCAATGAAATGGAGCGTCAACCTAGATTATACGAGTTCCAAATCCTGATATGGGGCTTGAACCCACAACATTCTGACGCAGAGGCAAGAGTACTACCAACAAGGCAGACACCCAAGTATACATGAAGTTTCCTCTTGCTTGATCTCTAAAGATAACATGAGATATTTGCAGCAAAAAAATACACTGTGCAACAAAAACAATCCGTTAACTCACAAGTGGGAGCAGAATTTGGTCTGGTTTCACTGATCCATTTGTAGCGTCAGACACTAGTCCTTCTCCAAAGCCTTTAGAGCTTGATCTGTCCTGCTTCAGACTCGGTACAGGAGCCTCTCTAACCTGCACACTTCTATTCACCAGACACCTGGCCTTACTGTTTATTCACACCCTTTGGCTCATTTTACATTCAAACGTCAGAGCTTTGCAGGCGAGACGATTGCATTTGCTCAAATCTATTTGCAAAACCAACGTCGCGCAACGTACTGCAAGGTTCTGATACTGCGAGTGCAGAAGAGAATATAACGGAATTACCCACCATTAAACCCTGGCTGCTGGGAGCCCAAGGGAAACAGTCAAAACAAATTGAGGAACTGCAGAATTTCAGAAATGAATTTCACACTGATCATTGGGTGAAGCTGTTAAAAACAACCTTGTATTAAAAAAAGATCATACCTTGCTAAGCCATGCTGTAAAAATTCTATTTTCAAATACGCCGTAGTTGATAATAATAATCTGTCCGTTTAGTACAGGGTCTTTTCACATTAGGTAGACATCCCAAAGCAGGACATACTGTCAAGTCAAGTCAATGTTTGTGTTGCTTTTTTGTGCGGGCAATTTGTGCACAACAGCGTCCCACAAACAGCCATGAAGTGAAAGATCAATGCTCAACGTATTCAATTAACACTTTTTCCAGTGTGGCAAAGTGTTGAGTTCAGTTCAACTTTGAACTAGTTTTCGGTAGGTTTTTTTTATTTTCATTTTGCCCCCAAAATACACAGTCACTCCACTTTACAGTAGATCCTGTGAAGCGCTTTGAAGCATCATAACGACATGATAAGGATTATTGGATTATTATTAGTAGTAGTACTTAAAAGAAATGTGGTATCAAAGCTGAAGGCTGCAAGGTTACATTAAGAGAATAAATCATGTGGAATTTCTACACAGTAATTAATTGATTTATTTTTAACACTGTTGTTCAATTCCATCATATTTTATAATAATAATAATCCTTGCATTTGATATAGCGCCTAATCACGTCTTTGAGACATCTCAAAGCGCTTCACAGAATATACTGTAAAAATAATTGATTGTATATTTTGTGGGCGAAACGCAGCAGCCAATTGTATACAGCAATGTCCCACAAACCGTCAAGATTTGAGTGACCAAATTATTTTTTTTGAAGGGATAGAAGGTCTTACAATAACAATCCTCCGTTTGATAATATTGAAACATCTCGAAGCGCTTCACAGCTAAAATGATATTGAAGGAAGTGACTGTGAACGTTTGGTATTGTATTGATTGCTCTGCCACATTGTAGAAGGAAAAGAGTTATAGTTTCATTGTTGCTTCCCTAAAAGACCAAAGCTTTTGCTGTGTCAGCCTGGTTCAGTTGGTAGCACTCTCGCCTCTGAGTCAGAAGGTCTTGGGTTCAAGCCTAATGTCCAGTCTCACTCTCTGGACTGACACTCCAATGCAATGCAATGAAACATTAAGCCATGGCCCAATCTGTGGTTGTATTCAAAAAGAAAAGGGAGTTTCTCCCGGTGTCCTGGGCAACAACCCCGCAGGTAAAGTTCATTAGTCACTTACATAGCTGTTTGCGAGACATTGCTGAGTGCAAATTGGCAGTTAATTTGCCTGCAAATAATAATAACCCTTACACATTTGATATAGCATCTTTATAGCAAGTAGACCACTGCACTGTAACAGGAGCTTTCTGCACTTGGACAGGTCGGGAAATGAAGGGGCTGAGAGAAATAAGATTAAAAAGTCTTGGCAAATTAATAAATAATTAATTTATGATAAATAAATGAATAAAATTAATAATAAATTAATAACATTAATACGATAAAAGAGTATAGACTGGCTGAATGGTTTACTCCTGTTCCTAGGGCTGGCGAAACCAACTAGCCTCCCAGTCTCCCTAAACCTTCCTGTATTGATTGACGGCGTCTTAATGGGAAAGGCAGTGGGTTTATTCAAGGTTCACAGAGTTTACACTGTTGCTCAGACAACACAGATCGCAAGTAAGCTCTCACAATTGTCAAGCTCGCTGAGAGATCGTTCCACAAGCCAAGCAAATTAGCAAGGTGGCGTTACAGTAAATGTTTACGCACCTCATTCTTTGGCTGTTGCTGGGAGCTCCTACATTGGGTTGATGGGAGGACTGTACTATTTTACACTGTCCCTGGTTAACTGTTCCCATAACGACAGCGGGATCAACCCACCAGGTGGGATTTCACATCTCAAAACATTTTTACTTTCTGTTCTGTAAAACGAACGCGTGACCCACAAAAAAAATTGTATTCACGCTTAAAACAACCCGGTTAATAATGATAGTAATCCTTGCATTTGATATTGTGCCTTTGACAGCAGGAGGACATCTCAAACTGCTCAAACATGATACACGGTAAACTCCGGAAAACTCGTGCTAAAGGAAAAGAAAGGGCTCAGAGACAAATTATCAGGAGTGGTGAATTAGGCATATGTACAAATACATAAATAAATGCGGCTGAGATATTGACAACATGATGATTTAAGTAACAATGGCAAGTTATGGCCGTGTTCAAGTTTTCGGGTGTTTACCTTACTGTAACATGTAATGATTGTGTATTTGTAGACAAACGCAGCAGCCAATTTGCACATATCAGTGTACCACAAACAGCCATGAAATAAATCAGCTATGATCTAATAATGGTGGATCAGGCTCGAGGGGCTGAATGGCCTCCTCCTGTTCCTATGTTCCTACAAAGCGAGTGATTAATTTTATTTGCGGGATTGTTGGGACCTCGGTTTAACGTCTTAATGGTACCAACAGCCAACTGAGCCAATTATCTTTTACTTGTTCACTGTGGCAGTCGTTCCAGTCTTGTTTCTAGTTTGTTTGGCTGAGGGTGTGCTGCACTGTCGAAGGTACCGTCCTTCAGCTGAGACATCAAGCCAAGTTCAGGTGGACATTAAAGATCCCATCGCACTATTCAAAAAGCAAAGGCAGTTTCTCTTGGTTTCCTGGCCAACCATCCCCCAGATAAAATTGATCATTGACAGAATGGCTATTTGTAATAATAATAATCATTAATCCTTGCATTTGATTTGGTTCCTTATCATGTCTTCGAGACGCCTCAAAGCGCTTCACAGAATATACTTTAAAGTGAATTAACTGCATATTTTGCGGGCGAAAAGCAGCAGCCAATTGCGCACAGCAGTGTTCCACAACCAGTCGTGGATTGAGTGACCAATGTGTTATTATCATTTTTTTTAAAGAAATTATTTATTACCCCTGGAAAAGCCAATTGACTAACAACCGGGTTCCTACTTACTGCTCGGTAAACAGAGGCGTGTGGAGGAAGGAAACTTGCTCAAAGTTTCGTCCTGCTGGGAATCGAACCCAGGTCTCTCGCTCGAGAGGCGTGTGCTGTAACCACTGAGCTACAGGACTGCCTACAAAAGCACCCAGTCACTGCACTTCACAGTGAATCCTGTGAAGAATTTTGAGGTGTCCTCTAGGGTGTGAAAGGCAGTGTATCAAATGCAAGAATTATTATTAAGAGCTAATATCCCCAGCCAGGCCTTTACTGAAAATCGCACCCGTTACATCAGAGTAATGCACCATAGGCACCTCGTACTTAGCAAGAAAATCACAATTTCATTTAACACTTGTCATTGATTCACACTGTGCGAAAGGTTGACCTGATATGCCTCACGCTGTCCTGCACGCAAGAAACTCCAGCAAAGCAAACTTTTGTTTCTTTCGTCTGCCGAGTCTGCATCGCAGTGAGGCATCAAACCTCTGAACCGTATTTTAACTGTCACACTTCAAACAGTGTGTCCGCCTGGCTCAGCGGTAGCACTGTCACCTCTGAGTTAGAAGCTTGTGGGTTCAACACCCACATCGAGTCTTCAACTCATTGCCTAAGCTGACACCGGCCGAGGTGCTGATCTTCGGATGAGACATGAAACCGAGATCCAGTCCGCCTGTTCAGGTGGATGTTAAAGATCCCGTGGCACTATTCGAGCAGCGAAGGGAGTTTTTCTCTCCCGGTGTCCTGGCCAACAATCCCCCAAATAAAATTGGTCACTCGTTTCATGGCTGTTTGTGGAACATCGCTGTGTGCAAACTGGGGTTCTGTCATTGCCAAAAAATACACAGTCACTGCACTTTACAGTATGTTCCGTGAAGCACTTTGGGACATCCTCACTTTAGAATCACTTCATAGCTATTCGTGAGGCTTTACAGTTTTCAATGGCTCCCTGCAGATCGACCTCAAGATCCTTATCATCACCTGTAAATCTGCTCCTGGGATCTCCTCAGGTCTCCATCTTTTTCAACTCTAATCCTCCCCTCGGCTATCTCTTCACCACTTTCGGTGGCTGAGCTTTGAGTTTCTATGCTCCTAACCTTTGGAACTCCCTCTCTCTTTCTATCTTTAAATCCTGCTTCAAATCCTATCTCTTCAAATTGTCCCTGGACAACCTCCCCCTTCACCTACTCAACAACCGTGACCATAAAAGAGCCCCGAAATGTCAATCCCACGCCAAGGGCACTGTGTAAACACAAATTGTTATTGTTGGATTGATAAGAATCCTGTCATTACAGAAACAGCCACAATTGGCAGCGATTAACGCAATTTAAAAAAAAAATGAGTTTTGACAGAAGGCGCTGTAATAACGCAAGGGCTTTCTTTTGCACCATCAAAACCCTTAAGCCAGCAGATGGGTGTAGCAAAGACTACAACAACAACAACAAAATTACATGTGTATCGTGCCTTTCATGTCCGGAGGACATCCCAAGGTGCTGGACAGTCGGTGTTTCGGACCTGAGCTGGGGGTCGGGGAGGGTGGAGGGCAGCGTGATCAAAAGCACGGTCGAAGAAGAGGGTCTTGAGATGGGTTTTGAAGGAGGCAAGGGAGGGGGCGAGGCGGAGGGACTGCGGAATGGAGTTTCAGAGGGTGGGGACAGAGTGGCAGAAGGCCCACCTGCCAATTGTGGAGCGAGCGAGGCAGGGGACGTGAAGCAGGCTGGAGCCCGCTGAGCGGAGCGACTGAGCAGGGGGTTAGGAGGTCGCAGAGATAGGGCGGAGCAAGATCATGGAGAGCTTTGTGAGGACCAGGATCTTGACCTGTTTCCTGTGTGATGGGAAGCCAGTGGAGTCGAGCGAGGGTAGGGTGATAGGGTCACGGAGCCTGGAGTGGGAGAGGACATGGGCTGCAGAGATCTGGATGATCTGCAGCCGCTGGAGGGAGGAATTGGGGAGGCCGACAAGCAATGAGTTTGCATAGTCAAGCCTCGATGGAACGAAAGCGTGTATGAGGGTTTCGGCGGCCTGCGGTATGAGGCAATGGCGGAGCCGGGCTATGTTGCAGAGGTGGGGGAATGCAGAGCGGGTCATCGCACAGATGGGGGTAGAAAAGATATCCGAGGGTCATACAAGACCCAAGGTTCTGGACTGGCTTAGTAAGGTGGAGTGTGCAACCATGGATGGTGATGCTGTCAGCGCCTGAGGTATGAAGGTGCTGACGGGAGCCAATCAGGAGAGCCTCGGTCTTGTTGATGTTCAACTGAAAAAAATTACCTCTCATCCAGGACTTGATGTCTGACAAACATTCTGTCAGAGCAGCAGTGGGTCTCGGAGTCAAGGGTGGAGACAGAGAGACAGAGTTGGGTGTCATCCGCATACATGAGGCAGTTGACCCCATATCTGCGGATGATGTCACCAAGAGGGAGCATATAGATGTTGAAGAGGAGGGGACCAAGGACAGAGCCCTGAGGAACCCCACACGAGACAGTACGGGGGCTAGAGGAGAAACTGTTTGTGGAGAGGCGGCGTGAGAGGTACGACGTGAATCAGTCAAGGACAGAACCATGAAGGTTGAGGTGAGAGGAGAAGCAGTGGCTGAGGATAGAGTAGTCAATGGTGTCGAAGGCAGCAGAGAGGTCAAGGCGGACGAGGAGGTAGAGGGAGCCCTGGTCGCAGATGGACAGAATATCAAATGTCACTTTGACCAGGGCGGTCTCAGTGTCGTGGGCGGCAAGGAAACCCGATTGGAGAGGTTCATGAAGGACGCTGACACCATCAGCATCCAAGGCTGCACTCTCCACCTCTCAAAGCCAGTCAGGAACCTCGGCGTTTTGTTCGACCCTGAGCTGTCCTTTCTCCCCCACATCCGCACCACAACTGGCACCGCCTTTCATCACCTTCGGAACATCGCCAAACTACGGCACTACCTCACCCCTCACGCGGCTGAAACCCTGGTTCACGCCTTTGTCACCTCAAGGCTGGACTATGGGAACTCTCTCCTCGCCGGCCTTCCCGGCCCTCCCTCCACAAGCTGCAGGTCATTCAGAACTCTGCAGAGCGTGTACTGTCCCGCACCAGGCTTCGGGACCACATCACTCCCACCCTCGCTCGCCTCCACTGGCTCCCCATCCCCCAGAGGATTGATTTCAAGATCCTCATCCTCACCTACAAGGCCATTCACGGCCTTGCTCCCTCCTACCTCTCCGACCTACTATCCCCCTACTTACCCGCCCATACCCTCCGTTCCTCTGGCTCCGGTCTGCTCCACGTCCCCCGCCCCAACCGCCCTACCATCGGTGGTCGGGCCTTCAGCCTCTCAGCCCCGAGGCTCTGGAACTCCATCCCCCAGTGCCTTCACCGCTTCCTCCCTTTCCTCCTTCAAGGCCGGTCTCAAAACTTTTCTCTTTGACCGTGCCTTCAGCTCCCCTCTCGACTCTCTTGCCCCTCCTCGCTCCCTCCCTTCCCTCCCCTCACCCTGACCATTTCCCCCCTCCTCGCTCCCTCCCTTCCCTCCCCTCACCCTGACCATTTCCCCCCTGCTCGGGTCATGACCCAACTGTGCAGCGCCTTGGGACGTCCTCCTGACGTGAAAGGCGCTTTATAAATGGAATCTTGTTGTTGTTGTTGTTGTTGAGTGGCAGGAGAGGAAGAAGCAAAGCTTGGAAGCAACAACTCGTTCCAGGACCTCAGAGAGGAAAGGGAGGTAGGAGATGGGGCGGTAGTTTGAGATTATTGCAAAACAGGCGGGCAATTCAGCAAGAGATGACTTCCTGTCCTAGATAAGCATCCATTGCTTGTTTATATAGAATCATCACATGCTATTGGTGCACACACGGAACCCAAAATAGGTCAAATTTTCTCGCGCGGGTGATTAGGTAACCAGGGGCCACAAATGTAATATAATTGGCAAAAGAACCAGAGATTAGACAAAGAGACTTTTTTTTTAGTGGAGCAAGTTGTTACGATCTGGAATGCACTGCCTGGAAGAAGATTCGTTAGAAGCTTTCAAAAGAAATTGGATATGTATTTGAAAAGGAAAACGTTGCAGGGCTATGCAGGGGGAAGTGGAACTAGTTGGTGGCTCTTTCAAAGAGCCGATACAGGCACGATGGGCCAAATGGCCCCCTTCTGTGCTGTAGGATTCTATGAAGTTTCAATTCCATTTAAAAGCTTATAAATAACCACAGAACACTGCTCATGGTAATAGTACACTTTATCGGCACTACAGTGTTGCCTTACATGGTATGAATATCTTCCCTATTCAGTTGAGTCAAGATAAAGTTCCCTTTGATGGTTCAGTGAGTTGGTAGTGACCAGAAGGTTCCCAAGTTCAATTCCGGCAGCCTTCAATGTCGAGAGGACATCTCAAAGCATCTAACACAGCCATCTGAGTATCCAGATGTGAGGAGCTAGAGAGGGATTGTGTGTGGGGGCGAGGAAAAGATAAAGATGGCTGAAAATGCAGTCAAAGCGATGAGTCTTGAGGCAGGCTTTGGAAGTGGAGAGGGAGGGGGCGAATCGGAGGAAATTCCAGAGAGCAGGAGCACAATGGGGGATGGTGGGTTGGAAAGGGCAGGGGACGTGAAGCAGGCTGGTCCTCGCATAGGATTGCAGGAGGTCACAGAGGTAGGGTGGGGCGAAGATCTTTAATTCAATCCTTCCTCTACCAACACCCCTATGGTCAACTCCCTCCTCCCTGGCTCCACCACTGTACCGCTACTCTGTGTGAGGGGCACTCTACAAATGCAAGTTGTTGTTGTGAATCCATCTTGGGTGGGGTTGGGGAACCAGTGGAGCTGAGCACAAGGATGAGGGTGATGGACGTGTGGAGTCTGTTGTGGAAGAGGACACTTATAAATCGATTGGGATGCTTAAAATGGAGGCAGATACTTAGGAAGTAATGACATGGAAAAGAAATGTGGGAAAATATTAAGATAGCTATCATCATAGCTTAATTTTTTTTAATCTCTGTCCACATCTAACTTCTCTATCTGTCAGGTGTTCCTGCGTTTCACCCACAAAATATAGTCAATTCATTTTGCTATTCTGTGAAGTGCTTCGAGATGTCTCAATGTGATAAGGCGCTCTCTCAAATGCAATGATTATTATTACTATTATTATTTAAGACCCATTTTAGAACATCCCTTCGGTTGCGCCTATGGTCACTTCCTCCTTCCTCTCTCCTGCTCGGTGTCTGACACAGTCTCTGTACAACACACTGAGAATTATCCTACATGAAAGGCTGATATAAATGCAAATTGGTGTTGTTAATGTAATCTTTGCAACATTATGAGCGTACACCATCATATTTAAACGCTTTGCGTCTGCTGCGTTTCACCTTGGTTTAACATCTTGTCTGAAGGAATAACACCTCCGACAATGCGGCAGACCCTCCAACACTGCATCTGAGAGTCTGCAAAGATGATATGAGTTCCGGGTCTCGAGGTGGGGCTTGAACCCATAACCTTCTAAATCATAGGTGAGAATGCTACCAATTGTGCCAGATTGACATACAAATATTTAATATAGAACACTGCTTTTTGGAAAATGCGGCAGGAAATCTGTGTCAGTTTTGCCCCACAAACAATAATGAGATAGATGAGTAGCGAAGTTAGCCAAGATGTCAATCTGCTGACTCTCCTCACCACCGCTCAAACTGACAGCACAATGTGCAGTTTAGCAATATCCTGCCCGACTCTTCTTCATTAAATTTCTCACCCAACGCACTTGGAAAAGAGAAAGACCGGGAGCAAGGGGAAGAGAAGGAACAAGGAAGAACAATCAACGGGGAAGGGAGCACAACCATGGAATCGGGATGACCCTGGAATGAAAGGATACAGCTTTGAGGAGAGAGGTGAGAACCATTTCCATTGGAGTAGAGGTCAGGGGCGATCGAAGAGAAGAGTTTAAGAAAATGAAGGTGTTTGTGATAATGAAAGGGTTTCAACGAAGTAATGTATAGTGAATGGGGTCCACAGTACAACCTAATACCCCCAATTTTCACTGCAAAGAAGCACATCATATCGAGGTTACAATGTATTTGTCAAGTGCTTGATCCAGGTCCCTTTTGAATGATTCAATTGATCCAGTCTCAATAGCCACTTGTGAAGAGTTCCACTGTACTTGCGCTTGCACAGAAGTGCTTTTCAAGCGCTCTTTATTCAAGCAAAGCCGTCATCAGAAGACTTCAGCTCTAAGACGGCTAAAAATAACATGCATTTTCAACGCACAAATGTTAGATTGAATTACACAGTCTGAACATTCGGCCCAACAGGTACGTGCCGGTGTTTATACTCCACGTGAGCCTCCAACGTTACACATGGAATAATAAATAAATAAATAATAATCCTTGCATTTGATACAGTGCCTTATTGCGTATTGTGAAGTCTAAAAGTGCTTTAAAGTGAATTGACTAAGAGACTCGGGTTTGATTTCCTGCAGGGCAAATTTTCCTTACTCCACACACCTCTGTTTACCAGCAGTAAGTAACCCGGTTGTTAGTCGATATGGCAGATTGCTTTTTCAAAGTAATAATTCCATAAAAAAAGGGATTATTATCCCGATCTGCCAATCTACTTACTGCTAAGTAAACAGAAGTGTGTGGAGTATGGAAACTTGCCTAAGGTTTCGCCCTGCCTGGGAATCGAACCTGGTTCCTCTCCTTGCAAGGAGAGTGCTCTAACCAATACCCTACAGGACTCCATAACAGAGTACTCCCCCTATTCTGGACTATCCTCAAACAGTTTCACAAGGTGACCAAAACACCCAAGCACTCAAGTTTGTTTCTCAATGCTATTCAAACGCCCAAGGATTTACATGTCCGAAATTTTGACCATGTTTTCGGTCACCTTTTCCCTCCCTTCCCCCTTCCCATTTGACTCCCAGTTGGTATTGTGAAGCACTTTGAGATGTCCTCCACAACAGAAAGGTGCTGTATAATGGTAACTTGTACTGCATTAAACTTCGACTTCCTCTTAGCCAGCAAGACAATTTTATCTTGAAGTATAAGGTTGGGCAGAATTATGCAAAATTCTTAAAATTTAGGCTTGATTTAGTTGCCAATTTCTTTTTAAGAATTGTTAAAATAAACGGTTTACAAATTAAGACTGGATTTAGGAAATTTCTGCAATTTGCCTGAACCTTTAACACAAAATGGTCTTGTGTTTTAAGGCTAGGTAGAATTTCAGGCCTGCGGTTTGATCTGAAATTAAAAATAATCATGATTATCATCACCCTCACATGTGGTATACTGCCTTTCACCTTGGGAGGATGTCCCAAAGGGCTTCACAAGATATACTGTTTTGTGTTCGAAGGCAGCAGCGAATGTGCGCACAGCAATGTACCACAAACAGACATAAAGTGAATGAACAATTTATTTGGGGGATTGTTGGCCAGGACATTGGAAGAAACTCCCTCCTCTTTTTGAATAGTGCCATGGAATCTTTAACGTCCACCTGGACAGACAGACGGGACCTTGATTTGATGTCTCATCCGAAAACAGCACCTCTGACAATGCAGCATACCCCCAGTACTGCAGTGGAGTGTCATCTTAGACTACATGAGTTCCAGATCCTGACATAATCCTGTAGTGTATTGGTTAGAGCACTCGCCTCACAAGCAAGAGGAACTGGGTTCGATTCCCAGGCGGGGCAAAACCTTAGGCAAGTTTCCTTACTCCACACACCGCTGTTTACGTAGCAGTAAGTAGGAACCCGGTTGTTAGTCGATTGGCGGATCACTTTTCTGGGGGTAATAATCCCTTCAAATATTTTTTAAAGTATTAAAAATTGGGTCACTCAATCCACGACTGTTTGTGGGACACTGCTGTGTGGAATTCGCTGCTGCGTTTCACCCACACATACAGTCAATTTGCTTTACAGTATATTCGATGAAGCGCTTTGAGACATCTCGAAGACACAATAAGGCGCTATATCAAATGCAAGGATTATCATAGAGCTTGAACCCCCAATCAACTGACTGAGAGACGACAGTGCTACTAATAGAGCCAGTGCTGACATAACATGCAACATGGTGTGAGATGAGCAATGCTATGTTTTCCATACATATTAATCTTCCCACGGCTAGATTCTCAGGTTTATCTGTCATTTCTTTCTATAATATTAATCAAAAATGTTTCCTCCTCCCACTCCCACACACACCCATCAAAACATATGTTGATGACACGACTATCAAAGTGAGCAAAATTAGTAGGAAAAGGTGCAGTCTGGCTTCAAGCCCACAACCTTGATGTTGAGCTGCTGCTATTGTGTTCATGCAAAGAAAAGTATTTCAATTCTAAGCTGAGTGCGACCACAGAGCTGGGAAGATGAGATAATTGCATCCATCCACTTTAACCCTGACTCACAGTGTCTATTTCGGTGCAGTGTGTGGCTCAAACACAGGTCTGACAACCTCACTCCCGTATCTGTTAACTGCCTGATAGATAGCTTGGAACCACCATGTCAGCCTGGCTCAATGGGTGGCCCTCTTGCTTCAGAGTCCGAGAGTTGTGGCTTCAACCCTCCATGTCGGGACTTGGGAGAGCTGACATTAACTAAGCTGACACTCCAAGGGGGTGTTGCTGCATTGTCAGAGGTGCTTTCTCTTTGAATGAGGTGTTAAACCGAGATCCTGTCTGCTGTTCAGATGGACGTCAAAGATCCCATCGACCCATTCTCCCAATGTCCTGGCCATCAATCCCCCAAATAAAATTGGTCATTTACTTAATGGATGTTCAACGGACACTGTTGTGCACAAACTGGCTGCACGGTTCACCTACAAAATACACAGACACTACATTTCAAAGCGTTTTGAGACAGCTGGACAACATAATAAGGCTCTTTATCAAATGCAAAGATTATATATTACTGTATTATATAACTAGGACTGTGTGGAGGAGGGGGAAAGAAATATATCATCCAATGAGCGGTACAATCAGCAAACGGTTTATTTTGTGTTTTACATAAGGTAGCCAATTCAGCCATCAACAGGCGGAAAGAAAGTACACAAGATTGAATTTAGATTTTAACACAAACTCAGCTCCTTAGAAAGGTTAAACCACAAACAGAAGAGAGAAGCCAAGTGCTGCTTGCCAGCAATCGCTGGGGTTTTATCTGCATAGCCTCATTAGAAAGCAAACTTCAACATTTAGATTCGAGAGAGAGATAGAGACAGAGAGACTCATTCAGTGCAACACTGTAATGATCGACTAAACCATGTGAACATAGCTTTGCAGTCAAGCACGAATCAACAGCGTATCAGGATTTCAAAATAGTTGTGCAGTATTTCAGAATCACAGTGCAGCAACTCGACATTGCACCTTATGTTGAAATGCAATACAAATGCTTCAAGGAGGAAATTGCTGTCAAATGTAGTGACCGTTTCTCAGCCACGCCGGAAGAAACTCTCAAACAGTGTCATGGAATCTATAGAGGCTACCCACAAACTTTTGACCCAGAAGCAAGAGCCAAACTGTACCATTATTACCTAGAGTTACATAGACTCCACAGCACAGAAACCGGTCGATCAGCCCAACTAGTCCATTCATTGTTTATATAGGCCTCCATCTTCCTCCTAATCCCCTCTGTCATTCTCCTCTATTCTCTTCTTCCTCACATTGGGAATTATGATTGCAAAGTTGCTGGGGCCATTCTAAATGGGTGGTGCTGCTAACGGTTAAACTTGTATTTAACCTAATTTTTTGGGGGGGTCTTGCAGGTATCTGACACATGCAGAAACTCAACACTATCATGAAGAGTGTTGAAAACAAACACAGTTCCACGCATCCCATCTACACATGCAAATTCCCATGACAACAACAACAACAAGATTACATTTGTATAGCGCCTTTCACGTCAGGAGGACGTCCCAAGGCGCTGGACAGTATGCAGCATTTCAGACCCGAGCTGGGGTCAGGGAGGGAGAAAGGAGGGGGTGGGGGGGGAGGGGGAATGGCTGGAACAGAATGCTCAATCTGTCTCCCTGGGGGGACGCACCCTGCTTATCTAATCCTGAAGAGTATTGCATGATAAGAACCCAGGCTTGAGTACTCCCCAGTGTGTGTTGCGGTACATCTGGACATTAACCAACGAAAACCACGTAATGCGCTATTGAGAGGACTGACGTGGTTTGACCGGGCAGGACCCACAATATGTTGGGGCTTTGGCTTCCAGGGTTAACAGGAGCTGAGTGGGAAGAATCCCTGCTGGCTCTTCAAGTCCTGCCGACAAGCCATGTTATCTGGTCTGTCATCAGTACTGGAGTCCCGGCCTAGCTCAGGAACAGGGCTACCAAAACAACCACAGAGGACTGACTTGATTCTGACATTCCGTTGCCAAGCACGTCACCTTATTTGCGTACTCCAAGGAGATTCTGTTTACCTCCTCCCCAAGGAAGTAAATCAGACACTTGCATGATGAGCTATGTACTGAGTCAAATTTGGTCAGATGCCCTTGAGTGCTTTGGGATGTCCTTCCAACGTGAAAGTCACCAAATAAATGAAATGTTGTTGTTATTTTTTTGTATCAGGTGGATATTGGCCTACAAAACACACAGTGACTCCACTTTCCATTATATCCCGTGAAGCGCTTTGGGATGTCCTCCTAATGTGGAAGGCACTCTACCAAATGCAAGGATTATGATTATTATTAATTGTCCATTGAAATGTTATAAAAGTAATGAATGGTCCTCTTAACTCTAATAAAATAAATAAGATTCTGATCTTACGAAGTTAGCTTGAAACCCAGTGATGATGCCATCAATGAGATGGTAACCCCAAACACAGAGATTTCCATGTGTAGGTGGCACACATGGAACTCCAACCACAACAACTTTGTGTTTACATAGCACCTTTCACAAGGTGCAGTGTTTCAAAGCACTTAACCGTGTCAGAGCCTGACGCCGAGCCAGGGGTGGGAGGAGGTGACTGTAAGCACAACTGAAGAGGAAGGTCTTCAGTCCTGATCTAAAACAAGGGAAGGAGGGGGCAAATTGGAGGAATAGACTTCCAATGGTTCAGGCCGCAGTGGCTGAAAGGTTGGCCGCTATGCTCTCTCAGTTTGGTTTGGATGCTCTGAAGTACAGTGATGGGTTTCCGCATGTGTCAGACACTCAGCTGACCAAAAAAAAGCATCAAACTGGTGGCTGTTCTGATGAGAATGGAAGTGTCACGTTTATTCAATGAACCAACGAATGTGGTTGTCAGAAACTAGGGCAAATGACAATCGCCAAGGCAACAGCACGACAATCTTCCTTATGAGATCCCAGGTTATTGACCTGGCTACAAATGCATAGTCACTACACTTCACAGTATATCCCGTGAAGTACTATGAGATACTCCGAGGACACGATAAGGCTCCCTATCAAACGCAAGTATTATTTATTAATGATTATTAATGGCCCCATAAAAGTGCAAAATTGCTGTTTTATAATAATAGTCCTTGCATTTGATATACCAATTTATCACGTCTTTGAGACGTCTCAAAGCGCTTCACAGAATATTCTGTTAAGTGAATTGACTGTATATTTTGGGGGTGAAACGCGACAGCCTGTTGCGCACAGCAGTGTCCCACAAACAGTCGTGGATGGAGTGACCAAATTATTTTCATTTTATTTTTTATTTCGAAGGAATTATTACCTCTGGAAAAGCGATCCGCCAATCGACTAACAACTGGGTTCCTACTTACTGCTCGGTAAACAGAGGCGTGTGGAGTAAGGAAACTTGTCCAACTTCCCTGCCGGAAATCGAATCCATGTCCTCTTGCGAGGGAGGCGAGTGCTCTAACCACTGAGCTACAGGACTCCACTTGTTTTGATGTTTACACAAAAGCACTTTTAAAATAGAGGAATACATTGAAAGCTCTCCAACGCTTCAGCCAGTAGAGTGAAATTAATGCACGCAGATCTGGAAAGTTCAATTCCAGGTGCTGAGGTAATAAATCAGTCGGTGCCTACCATATGCTTAAGAGTATCCAAACCAGACTGAGGTTTCTACATGTGCACGCCGCCTACACATGGAAATTTCCCTACATCTGGAACGGAATGCGCCCTCACTCCCTGGAGCGACACAACCTACCTACCTACCTAATTCCAGAGAGGTTTGGGTGCAGAAATGGCAAACGCCAAGACTTGCAGACTCCTGAGTGTGCGTTGGGGTAACTCCTGGAGTTTATCCAGCTAAAGAACCTCTCAGCTTACCATCAAGATCACTGTCTGACAAGCTGATCCCACCTCTTATCCCACCTCTGTCCAGCTGTGACCATCCTGCCTATTGTGGCTTTGGGGGTCTTGCGGGGTTAAGAGGAGCTCACAGTGCAGGATTAGTCTTATCCCTCCTCTCAACAACAACTTGCATTTATATGTGCCCCTCACGCAGGGAAGCATGTCGGAGGGCTCTCAGTTTGCCCCTCCAAGTCCTGCTGATCAGCCAGGTTGGTCTGTTCGGTCATCAGTACTGCGGACACGCCTGGCTCAGCAACTTGACTACTGAGACCACCACAGAGGATTGACCCGATTCTGACACTCCATTGTCAACACCAGCTCAGCTCCCCTCAGGAGGAAAGTCACCGGATCAATATCTTTAAGGTTACAAAGGGGGTAGGACAGGGGCTTCTTGTTGCGACTATTGAGAAGACTATTTAGGTGAAGAAACAGGGAGGGGAGATATGGTGGGGTGGGGGGGAGGAAATGGAAGAAGTTCACCTTGAGCACGCCCAGGGACCGATCAATGCATGAACGATCATTAGGTTGCTAAATTCGAGACATGTTAATCAGCACTGTAGCTGTTGTGAGAGCATTACCATACACGATAAAGCTCCCTACCAGATACAAGGATTATTATTATTATTATTGTTATAATATTCTCGCCCCTCTTTCTCTGTGCACACATTATTTCACTCGAGAGCAAATCTGAAAGGCTTTCCTTGTGTTTTTAAAATGACTAGGTATCCGTTTGAACAGAAAATTTGGGAGCATTTTAGAATTTAATAACAGGAACGTGATTCGGCCGCTATAATTATCTATTACTGAGTCACATCACTGGAGAAATGACAGTGAAATGGTTAAATGTCTAGCAGATTGTGCTGTGTGTGTTGTGCACATATCTGCGTTTGCCTGTGCGTGAGTTTGTGTATGCGTCTCAACTCTCTCCTCTCTTCCACCTCTGTCTTACTTCAATATTACAACAGCACCCATCCAGATTGACACTCTTTACCACATGTCCAGCTATTCCACTGTTTATAATACAATATATAATAATCCTGGCATCGACATAACGCCTTATCACGTCCTTGAGACGTCTCAAAGCTCTTCACATAATGTGAAATACACACACTAATACAGTGTAAAGTGGATTTACTGGGTATTTTGTGGGTGAAACTCAGCAGCCCATTGTACACAGTCGTGGATTGAGTGAGCAAGTTATCATTTTTTTCGATTACCCCCCAGAAAGCGATCCACCAATCCACTAAAAACGGTCCTTGCTACTTAATCCTGCCTTCAAGAAATACTGAAATTAGCAGGCGCACGACAACATACAATCATACCACTGGTCTGCCATTCATTCCCCGTCTCATTAAAGTGATAAAGTATCCTCTGCCAAAGCCATGAACTACCGTCAACATATTCTATTCTGCAAGACTCTTTCTTCACTGTTAATGCTTGCCCATGCAATTCAAAGGGTCAGTGAGACACTGAATTGATTGTATAATGGCTTAAAGTCGCGCTAGCCTAATTATTGACCTGCTACTGTTCATCATTGACTCAAAAGGTAATGAAATTCTTACCTCACTCTTTACCATGGCAAGTTATATGTGCATTCAAAACATTGCACATCCAATGCCCAACACAGCCAGCAAATGGAAGTTCCTTTTGCTGCAGCGCTGACTGAGAAATCGATAGCTTCCTGCAGTCTCGTCAGCCAGTGCTGTTCAACTGATCTGGCTCCTGTAACATGCGTAGATTTGTGACTCAATACTGACGATTCATCTGCAGAACTAGGAGGAGGTGCTTGACAGCAATAGACAGAGCGAAGCTGCCTGGATTGTGTTGGAGATACAAGGCTACCCATCGGCCTTTTTAAGGATTGAAAATTAGTTCATTTCAAAGCAAATTCCCAGGCCTCTCATTCTCCCAGCGGATGAAGTGGTTTCAATGCTATTTTGAGTGATTAGGGTAATGGAAGTGATAGGAGGACAGGCAGATGCGTGACTGGGAAAAATGGAGATTGCTGGTGTGCGAGATACAGACTGAAATTAGGTTGAATTCACCTAGAATTTACAGCACAGAAGAAGGACCATTTGGCCCATTAAATCTTACAAAGGGCAATCCTTTCGGTCTCATTTTGCCATAACCCTGTAGTTTATTCCTTTTGAAGTATTTATATAGTTCTCTTCACAACAACATCAAATACCATGTGCACGTACACAGCACCTCACACGTAGGGTAACATCTTGAAGCTCTTTATGGAGTCAGACACTGAGGAGGGAGGTGACCATAGGATGGTCAGAGGTTGGTTTTCAGAGGCTTTAAAGCCAGATAGCGAGGGAGCTCCAGAAAGTAGGGGCATAGTGGCTCGGCTGCCATTGATTGGGTAGGGTGGGGGGTGGGGAGGAGCAGTGACGAGGGACACACATCAGGACCGAGTTAATAATAATAATAATAATCCTTGCATTTGATATAGCACCTTATCACGTCATTGAGACGTCAAAGCCCTTCACAGAATATACTGCCAAGTGAACTGATTATATATTTTGTGGCTGAAACATGGCAGCCAATTGCACACAGTAGTGTCCCACAAACAGCAGTGGATTGAGTGAGGATTAATAGACAATTGTCCAGATAAAACTACTTTGCACCAACAAAAGCCTTTCAAAACCGTCTCCAATTGGCTGCGCTTATGTTTAACACTCTCAAAATTCACCCTTTTCCTCCCTACTCGGTGATCCCTGCGATCTCTGTGAAGAGCTTTGACATGTTGTATCCTAGCGAAAGAAAGACATTATCTGAGAGCCATCTGCCATTGTGCCCATTATGGCTTTGGCCGGCAGGGTTGAGGAGACGTCTAGGTCTCACCCTTTACTGTGACTTACATTGAATTACTGTCTGGCTCTCCTCTGAGCATCAGACAACTTTACTCCCTCTCTGAGCTGCCCCACCCCCTCCCCCCCTTCCCTTACCCAATTTATTTTGTAATCAGGACACCAAGGTTTGAACCCAGAATCTTCCAGTCCCTAATGTGGTGCTGGAGTGCCTGAGCTATCCAGGGTATCAATAAGTAGGTTGAACAGAACTCGGAACCCACTGTTCAGCACTCATATCTATAATTTCAGCAATGAAATCCCTTGGACTTTACAAAGCATCCAGACTTCATTACCCTACATAACAGAACCATTCCAGGCAAGATCACCAGAGATTTTCTAGGTATCAAACCTCAACATGGTTAGATAACTATAGTCGCTGAAAAAAAGTGACCTCCAATATTACTTCAATACAGCTCAGATCAGTGAGTGGGGAGGCAAAGGAGGAATTTGAGAGTGTTGATCATAAACGAGTCAAAACATGTTGTTTCTTTTTCCTCCCCCTTTGCAAAAAGTTAATATTGTTAGATGTTGCTTGTTACAGTGTTAAGACCTAGAATTAACAGCAATTGGCAAGCTTCTGTTTTCAGAGCCTTTTCCTCTTGGCTTCCCTCAAACTCCTTTCTCAAGCTGTGCAGGAATACTTTGGTCTTCTGAAAAAGACAGGGAGCTCAGCTGAAAATTGAACTGATAATAATCCTTGCATCTGATATATTGCCAATTGTTGGCTCTAACCGGATTGCTCTATCCTGCCAATAAATTTGTTTTGTTCAATTGGAAAAAGCCTGAATCAGCTTGCAATAATAACTATATTTAAATATAATATATTATTTGTATACTTATCCTTTGTATTTATAAGAACATAAGAATTTGCCAGGCAAAAGAAGACCAAAGTCCATCTAGTTCGCCTTCCACCATCCTGGCAATCGCTTGACATGTCATGTCCCAAACTATACTGTATCGTATAATTCATTTGATATAAAGTCATTCATATCTGGAGGACGTCTCAGAGCGCTTCACTGGATTTACTATAAAGTGTAATGATGTGCATTTTGTAGTCGAATGCGGCAATCAATTCGCACCCAGCAATGTCCCACACACAGGCAGCCATGAGGGATTATTGGCAGGACATGGAGTGAGAGAAGGTACATTCTTTTTTTCGAGTGGTGGGATAATACTCTGGTCTTGTGAAAGAGAACAGGGACATGAAAGGCTACGCTTGCAACATATAACATCACAACATTGCAAGTTACTTCATAGTAATCAGTCAAGTGTAGTGACTGTGTACTTGTAGGTTAGCATGGTAAGCAACGTGTTGCACAGCAATGTCCCACAAGCCTGCCCGGAGGTGAATGACCAATATTTTCGAGCAGAAACTCTTTTTTTTCCTGAATAACATCCAAAGGATCTTTAACGTTCACCTGGGACGTTGGTTTCATGTCTTATTTGAAGGATGAGCACTTATAATAATAATAATAATCCTTGCATTTAATATTGCCCCTTATCATGTCGTTCAGATCCCGCATCACAGAATATAGTATACTGTGGATTGACTGCATATTTTGTGGGTGCCTGTTCAGATTAGAGTTAAGGATCCCATGGTACTACTCAAAAAGAGAAGGGAATTTCTCCCAGTGTCCTGGCCAGCAATACAATACAAAATACAAAACAATACACACTTACACAGCGCCTTTCACGTGGAGAGGACAATTCACAATGCTGACCGGGCACCTAAGCTGGGATTGGGAGTCAAAGGAGGAGGGGAGGGGAAAAATTACTTGGAATAGGTAAGTTTTGAGACAGGCTTTGAAAGAGGGAGGGAGGTAGCGAGTTGGAGGGACCGGGGGCAGAATGGCTGAAAGCCCGCTTGTCAAATGATGGCGAGGTGGATATAGCAGGGGACGTGAAGCAGGCCGGTGCTCACTGAAGTGAAGGGGATGCCGGGTTACTAAGGCTGAAGAAGATTATTCACTACATGACCATTTGTGGGATAATTTCAACTCATAAATTGGCTGCCGCCATCACCTGTAAAATACACAGTCACTACACTTTACAGTATATCCTGCGAAGCATTTCGAGACATCCTCCTAAAGAATGTAAGGAGTATTTTTTTCCCTTCTGCTCTAATAAAGGAAAAGGCAGAGCGAAACCCATGTTCCAGCTTTTTAAAATGCTGAGGTGTAGACGTGAGCAGATAATCATAACAATCCTTGCATTTGATATAGCGCCTTATCACGTCTTTGAGACGTCTCAAAGTGCTTCACAGGTTAACTGTAAAGTGAATTGACTGTATATTTTGTGGGCAAAACAAAGCAGCAAATTGTGTCCCACAAACAGTCGTGGATTAGATGACCAAATTATCATTATCAGATGATTTGAGTTGGAGTGGGAGAGCGCAGAGGTGGCAGGTTTTAAAATAAACACACCTCAGGCAAACTTGGAGATTAAAAGAAAGCACTTTCCCCAAAGAGCAGTGAATACGTAGAGCAGCTTCCCTGGAACTGCAGACGAGGCTGCATTCACTGACGCCTTCGTCAAGCAAAGGACAACTAAATTGATATCTGGAATAAGGCACTAGAGGTATGAGGAGGAGGGAAGAGGTGAGAGCAGAGGAGACTTTATTTGTTTAAATTATCAAGGTCTTAAAATAGTAATAATCCTTGCATTCAATATAGTGCCTAATCACTTAATTCAGACTATAAAGTGAATTAACTGTATCTTTTGTGGGTGAAACGCCGCAGCCAATTACACACAGCAGTGTCCCACAAACAGTCGTGGATTGAGTGACCAAATTATTTATTTTTTTGGAGGGATTATTATCCCTGGAAAAGCGATCTGCCAATCAACTAACAACCGGGTTCCTACTTACTGCTGGGTAAACAGAGGCGTGTGGAGTAAGGAAACTTGCCCAATGTTTCACCCTGCCAGGAACTTAACACAGGTCCTCTGGCTCGTGAGGGGAGTGCTCTAACAACAACAACAACCAACATTTGTATAGCGCCTTTCACGTCAGGTGGACGTCGGAAACCATATTTGGTTTTCACCTCGAAAGGATGTCCCAAACTGTAACTTAACTAACCACTAAACTACACGACTCCGTATAGTGAGAGCGAGAGAATGAGAGGCGGAGAGAGAGAGAACGAGAGCTGGAGAGAGAGAGAGAGAAAAAAAAAGACTTGAAATTCTGCAGGCCTGCACTGAATTGAGCTTGTGCAGAACCAAGTCACGTGCAGTTTTGTACATTTACTCCACTCAGAAATAATTTAGTGCATCATTAAAAAGTAAATATTTATGGATTAAAAGCTTCAGTGTGGTGCAAGCTTCATTATTCATTTAAAAAAAAACACTATTGCTTACGTAACCGCAATGGGATTGTTGAAACGTAATGTGTTGAGGGGCGGGGGAGAAGAGAGAGAGAGAGAGGCGGGGAGGAACAACTGCTGTGCGCAATTTTTCGCCCAAAAATATAAAATTAATTAACTTTACAGTATATTCGGTGAAGCGCTTTGAGACGTCTCCTTAAGGTGATAAGGCGCTATATCAAATGCAAGGATTACAATTATTACTTTCTTACACCATGTGCAAGAGTACGCAAACCAGTTTCGTATACGTGTGCCACAGACACCTGGACGTTTACCTGGATCTAGGGTGGAATGCGCACTCTCTCCTTGGAGCGACGCATTCTGCTTATCTAATTCTGGAGAGTATTAGGTGCAGGTTAACAAGAGCCAAGGCTTGGGGACCCCAGAGTGTGCGTTGGAGTAACTGCTGGAGTTTAATCAGCCAGAACCACAAAGCTTGCCATTGAAATCGCTGTCTGGCAAGCTTCCTGCTTGTCCAGCTAACATCGCCTTATTCCAGTCAGGGCTTTGACTTGTAGGGTTAACGGGAGTTTAATGGGAAGAATCTCCGCTCCCAACCTGCTCCTCAAAGGCCGGCTAATGAGCCAGGCTGGCCGTGCTGTCATCAGCAGTGACCTGGAGTATTGCGAAGTGACCTGGCTCAGGAACTGGACTACCCAGACCTCCGCAGGGGTTTGATTCCGTTCTGAAATTCTGTTGCCAGGTACGTCAACTTGAAGCCCACTCAGCTCCAAGTCGATCCCGTTTACCTTCCACACACCCCAAGAACGACAGTCATTAGTTGGTCTTTCTGTGTGCAAGGCGTATACCAATGGCGGCCAACTTTTGTGGTCAGCCGACAAAATAAATTTGCTTGTTCGAATGTTTCTTGTTTTATGCCATAAATCAATCAAAATAAACCTGACAACACACTACCGATCAAACACGGACTTAGCTAGACTCGTGCAAATGCTCTGTGCGTGTGACCACCACTGGTGTATACACACGTGGAACTCAGTCTGGTTTGGATTCTCTTAAGCAAAGTGATGGGTTTCTGCTTGTGTGAGAGCCGGCTGACCAAAAAAAAAAGACGTGAAGTCTTTTGAGACATTTCGATGCGATAAAATGCTAGATATGAGGATTGTTATTAAAAGGGACGCATGAAATATACAGATACAGGGAGGATGAAATGAAGACAAAAGGTATGACAAGACCGTGGAGGGCTTGAAAGATGAGGATCTTAATTTTAATCCTCTGGGGGATGGGGAGCCACTGAAGCTGGACGAGGATAGGGTCGGTCGGCACACGTACCTTGGCAATGGAGAGGACGTGAGGTACAGAGTCCTGAATAATCTGCAGCTTGTGGAGGGAAGAGTTGGGAAGTCTGGCATGCAACAACAACAACAACAACAACAACAACAAGATTCCATTTATAGAGCGCCCTTCACGTCGGGAGGACATCCCAAGGCGCATAATTCATAGTAAAACCTGTGAAGCGTTTTTCTGATGCGAAAGGCTCTATAGTATCAAATGCAAAGATGATGATAATCCTTGTATTTGATTCAGCGCATTATCATGTCATTGAGACTTCTCAAAGTGCTTCACAGAACATACTTTAACAGATGGCTTTCTTCACTGCGACGCTAAGTGCCAAGGCCGGTCTCAAGACTTTTCTCTTTGACTTCAGCTCCCCTCTCGACTCTCTACCCCCTCCTCGCTCCCTCCCTTCCCTCCCCTCACCCTGACCATTTCCCCCCAATGCTCGGGTCCTGACCCAACTGTCCAGCGCCTTGGGACGTCCTCCCGACGTGAAAGGAGCTCTATAAATGGAATCTTGTTGTTGCTGTTGTAATACCAAAGAAGCTAACAGATGAGACCTTCGCATCTCAAGCCTCACCCGAGAAAGTTCCAAACAAGAACCCTGGCTTAAAACCGGACAAAATCACACCTCTAAATAAACCACCCCACTAGCTTCGAGAACAGAACTGAAAAAACCAGGCAACCCAGTTTTCAGAGATGCGATTTACAGTTTTATTTCACAGCAATCCAAACGACAAGTGAGCTCAGCGAACACCAGCCTGCTTCATGTCCCCCACTGCCCGATCTGCCCCACCATCAGTGGGCGAGCTTTCAGCCATCTGCCCCGTCTCTTGGAAGTCCACCTGAATCCCTCAGCTTTGCCCCCTGCCTCCCTCCGTCTCTTAAACCCATTTTTTCCGAGCGCTCTTTCAGTCACCTCATCCCCGCTTATCACTACCTCAGACTCCCAACCCAGTCAGCTGTGGAAAGCGCATTGAGATGTCCTCCCACCATGAAAGGTGCTGTATAAATTCCCATTTTTGTTATCGTTGGTTATACCACAATACCTTCTCCTGTTAAGTGACAAAAAGCTACCTAAGATTTCCCTTGCAACCAGCCTGTTTTTCTGAAGGATCTTTACCATTAAGAAGAGTCACAGCTTCAGCAAATAAACAGCAACTTATAGCCTTCACATGGCAGAGCAGTAAACAAAAAAAAACCTGCATATCTTGTCTCTCTCCCTCCATCCCTCCACCCCACTCCCATTTTGATTGATTTAAAACTTTCGTTTCATAAATAAAATACAGTCAATTCACGTCTACAGTGTATTCTGTGAAGCGCTTTGAGTCGTCCCGAAAACCTGATAGGGCGCTATATCACACGCAAGGATTATTATTATTAAAATATGGTTCCGTTCTTTTCAATGCAGCAATCCTCACAGGCACGACCACAACACATGCAGTCTCACAGATATGTTGTGAAGTGTCCGTGCAGAGGAAGCAAAGCGCGCACGATAGAGAGAGAGAGAGAGTCTGTCTACCTCACTGCAGGCTCCTGGTGCTCAGTTTACTCCGATAAGCTCCTTCCCCGCTGCTGATGCGGGATAAGTCTGGATGGATGCAATCTCCTCAGAGACCAGCCTGGCAGTAGGTCGGTCGGTACCTGCTATTTGTTATTTGACAAACCTCCAACCTTCTCCCCTGTATTATTGCCATGCACCCGCCTCCTCTCTCATTTCTTCCATCCTGCGTCACATCGCCCACCCCCGATCTCTGCAGGAGAGGGAGGGGTTGGCCCAATTATTCTGAACAGAACCGATAGGACACACTTTCACAGGCTGGGCAAGACGCTTAATATCCTGAACAAGACTCACGTGTGTTACACACGGTTGCTGCCCTCTCCTGGCTATGGACATGGGCTGCCACTGGGTAAGACTATTCAGTTTAGCATTCAAAGACACGTCGGGTATTTGCATCCTTTAACAATAATAATAATCACCTTTGATACAATGCCTATACTGTCCGGCTGTCTGAAAGTATTCACCGGTAACTGCTATCAAATCTAGTGACTGTGTGCTTGTATTAATAATAATAATTCTTGCTTTTGGCACAGCTTTTGGCACAGAAAGAGGACTCAAAGTACTTCACATGAATTACTGTGAAATGGAGTGACTGTGTATTTTTGGTCAAAGGTGGCAGCACAAGTACACACAGCAGTGTCGCACGAACAGTCATGGAGCGTGTGACGAATTTTTATTCGGGGAGATTGTTGGCCAGGACACTGGGATAAACTCCCTTCTCGTCTCAAATAGCGCCATGAGATCTTTCACATCCACTGAACAGGCAGATGGGACTTTGGTTTAACGGCTCATCCGAAGGGTGGCACCTCTGACGCCCCCAGGACTACATTGGAGTGTCAGATTAGACTATGCAAACTCAAGTCCCGACATGGAACTTGAACCCACAACCCGATGCATACCCCCATATCAAATGTAAGGATTATTATTATTATTATGAAAACGTATCCGGATTCGGATGCAGGCTGGTGGTGTAACGTTCTGCGCAGCCCGTTCTTTCTTCGCTGCAGTAACTACGTTCACGCGGCATCCATCCGGCCTCGAATCATTGCCACGTCTCTGCTGTTTGCCTCTGTTTCCCATCAGTGGTCGGTGCGCCCATGTCCCTTTCATTGCTGTGGCTAAACTGCCTGCTTCTGAACTCCACCAGGAAGAACGATTCCGACTGGCAAAGCGTGATTGCTGCCACACGCAAGACAAGTAGCAAACTGCCATTCACAACCACTTCATTAAAGTGACATGGTATCCTCCGCAAAACCCGTCATTAGTTCATAATCTGTTCACTGTTAAAGTTTCTCCTGGTAATCTGGAGGGACATTAAATTGGCACTTAACAATTATTCTCCTTCAAGTTCTGCGAAGGGTAATAATGCGTATCCCCTCCATTTAGTAAATACTATGGATCACTGTTGGTAAAAGAAATCACTGAGTGTACCACCGCCTGGCCTTTACAAAGAGGATGTTTCACGATCATATAATTAAATAAAAACCCAGAGATTTAAAAAAAAAACAGCAAATGGAAGCTCCTTCTCCTGCAGGGCTGAGGAATCAATATTTCTCTGCTGCTTTTCCAGTCAGTCCACTCAACCCCTGCTTGTATCTATCTGTTTGACTGAAACAAATGATTCAAAGGCCCTCTCTCCCTCCCAAGAAATGGTATTATACTCCCACTCCTCCTTGCCCTACGCCCCTCCTGATCCCAACCCCCAGTTTGAGTCCAATTCCTTGACTGTCCAGCACCTTGGGCTGTCCGCCCAACGCGAAAGGTGCTGTACAAATGTCATTTGTTGTTGTTAGTGGTGGTGGTGGTGTTTTGGACAGCACAGAACCCTCTCTGCTAAAGGTGCAAAGAGCAGCAGGAGATTTGGGAATGGATCTATTTGAAAAATCTAGTTCCCTGACCCTTCACTTGTTCTTTAAGCTTCGAAAATCCAGGTTAAACTTCGCCTCAGCGCCCTCGTGGGTTCGGGAAGGGGAAAAAGAGCAAAACGAACCCTCGTTCCCATTCCTGATCTCTACGCAGAGAGACCACTACTAGAAAGTTCATGCACGTGGGCTGTATGTGAACACGCAAGTTCACGTGTGTGGATGCGCACTGGATAGCATGATCGCAAAGCTAGACAGCTTTCGTGATGGTCAATAGTTGTCTCTCGGAGAGTATCCGTGGAATGGTACCTCCAATTTTTTTGGGGGGCAGCCAGGTGTCTGGCACATCTGGAAATCCATCCCCATGCTTAAGAGTATCCAAACCGAGAGGTCCATCATTCCATTTACACGTGGAAATCCCAGTGATGGACTGTTATAATGAGAATGCACGGTCTTGGAGGAACGCATCCCGCTTATCTATTTCTGGAAAGTGTTAAGCATAGGTTGGCGAGAGTCAAGGCTCGGGGACCCCAGAGTGTGAGTTGGGGCACTGTTGGAGGATAAAACCGCTTATCAAAAAAAACACAAACCTGTGGTGGTGGGGGTTGGGGGGTTGGGGGGGAAAGAGGAGGGGAAAGAGGGGTGGGGGGGGAAGAGGGGGAAGAGGGGGGCAGCACTTTGTTTAAAAATAAAATAAAAATATAGTGTCTAGCGCTTGGGACATTCCTTGCATGAAGGACGCTACGTAATAATAATCCTTGAATTTGATATAGCCTCTTATCACGCCATTGAGATGCCTCAAAGCTCTTCGCAGAACGTACTGTAAAAGTGAAGAGACCGTATATTTGTGGGAGGAACATAACTATAAACGCAAGTTGAAATATAGATGTATTGAGAAATATATTTACATTTTGCAAGGGCAAAATATAAATGCAAGTTGTTGTTGTCACTAAGGGCAAATGCCGGTGTCATTTTAGCGACACTCGGAATAAATGTAAATGAATTAACCCTGCAGCTTCCCATTTAACGGACAACCATGTTCCTCTAAATTACTGTAAGCTTAGAATAATACCAACGAACCAACGCTCCACACTGAAACAGTGTTGGTGGCTAACACCAGGGCAGGTCAGGCTGTAAGAAACACAATACAGCCATTCCTATTCAAATGTATTGTGTGGTAGGAAACCATTAGCATTGAGATACATTAATTGACTTCCAAAAAAAAATACAACAGATTATAGTTCCAGCAGTGGGGGGGGGGGGGGGGGGAATGGATGAGGGGGGAGGGGATGGATGGGAGGAAGAGGATGGATGTGGATGAGGGGGCGGGGGGTGGGAGGATGGATGAGGGGGGGGAGGTGCGGGAAGAGATGCAAAATGCCTCATTCCAAACCCCATTCATTGCTCCTTTTGTAGGAGGAATTCTCTCCCTCACCACCAGCTCCACCGCCTCACTGCGGTTCAAGCCTAAACCATCCTATTATCTTGGAAAGGGGTGGCTCTATAAATGCAAATTGTTGTTGTTGTTGTTGACTTTCCAACCCTTAAGAGCCATGAGAAACGGGGAAACTTCGGAGCTATTTGTCCGAATATTTATCATCCCTTTTCTCTCCCTTCAGATACACACCCACACAGGAACACACACACACACACAACCCGTGCAACACAGAATGGAGACATTTCATTGTTGTGTCAATCGCTGTAACACTGTATCAATCGCTGTAACACTGTATCAATCGCTGTAACACTATCAATCGCTGTAACACTGTATCAATCGCTGTAACACTGTATCAATCGCTGTAACACTGTATCAATCGCTGTAACACTATCAAACGCTGTGACACTGTATCAATCGTTGTAACACTGTATCAATCGCTGTAACACTATCAGACGCTGTAACAATGTATCAATCGCTGTAACACTGTATCAATTGCTGTGACACTGTATCAATCGCTGTAACGTTGTATCAATCACTGTAACACTGTATCAATCGCTGTAACACTGTCTCAATCGCTGTAACACTGTATCAGTCGCTGTAACACTGTATCAATCGCTGTAACACTGTATCAATCACTGTAACACTGTATCAATCGCTGTAACACTGTATCAATCGCTGTAACACTGTATCAATCCCTGTAACACTGTATCAATCACTGTAACACTGTATCAATCGCTGTAACACTGTATCAATCGCTGTGACACTGTATCAATCACTGTAACACTGTATCAATCGCTGTAACACTGTATCAATCACTGTAACACTGTATCAATCGCTGTAACACTGTATCAATCGCTGTGGCACTGTATCAATCGCTGTAACACTGTATCAATCGCTGTAACACTGTATCAATCGCTGTAACACTGTATCAATCGCTGTGACACTGTATCCGCCGGAGCAGAATATCAGAGTGAAATTGACGTACCGTATCAATGGAGAATGCGAGGGCTCCTCTCACCCCCTGGTTTGCTCTGACAGACTGATATCCCCCCCCTCACGCCCTTCCTCCTCCGCCTCCTCCTCCCGCTTGATTTCTTGCTGATGTAGCTCAGGGCAAACCGCAATCAATTTGACTGACGTCCTTGGCCGAACAGGTGCAAGGCAGCAGGATGTTGCGAGAGGGTTTGGTGGCGGTGATGTGTATTTCTTCCCTCTT
Organism: Callorhinchus milii; assembly: GCF_018977255.1. NCBI lineage: Eukaryota > Metazoa > Chordata > Chondrichthyes > Chimaeriformes > Callorhinchidae > Callorhinchus > Callorhinchus milii. The sequence continues at coordinate 76,562,950 of NW_024704745.1, read as the reverse complement.
GCAATGTCTTCCGAACCTCCCTCCCTCCCCTTTTGCCCCCCAGTGTCATTGCATCGTGTGCGTCTGCCCTGCTCTCCGGCACTGTCTCTCCCTCACCCTCCCTCCCCTTTCTGGGCAGGAAGAGGATGGACCCTCCAGACTTGCTATTCAAAACACGGCCTCACTATTGTACAGGCGACATCCTCCGTCTCAGACACACTTCCTACTAACTGCCCCCCTTGTGGCTACACTGAATGTTTCAACTCTCGCTCTTCATTCGGGGCGGTAGAGAGCGAGAGAGAGAGAGAGAGAGCGAATCGTACAGTTTTATCATTCGTAATAATACGCTATAATAATAATCCTTGCGTTCGACGCGGCCCCTCATCGCATCTTCGAGACGTCTCGTCGTGCTTCGCAGAATATACTGTGAAGCGAATTGACTGTAAACGCAGCAGCCGGAGACGCTCCGAGGCGCTACCCTGCATTAATGGCGCTGTATTAATTGTTGCTCTTAATTAATTAATACTGTACTTCCACCTGATTTTCTCTACACATCTGGAACGGTATCTCAGGGTGGCAGCCGGCGATTCGCGATTGAACAAGGCCGTGCAAATCGAACGGCACTCATTGACCGGTTTAGTCCCAAGAGCTAACACTTGGGCTGTTGTGATACCGTACAGTTCCACGTTTTCGAGTGGAGTGACTGTGTATTTTGTAGGGAAACTTAGTGAGGTTCGTTTAGAATTCTTTGAAGTTATGAGTGATGCGGAATCAAGAAAACCCGGGGAGCCGTACAGAACCGCCGCACGAATAGGCCGTCAGCATTTCAAACAGCTTAAGCGTAGTCCAAAGGCAAACATTGAAGGCTATCGTACGTGAAAACGAAACCTTAAATAAGGTCCATGTTGAATTTCCAATGGTTAACCAAACCTCAAAGCTTCTAAGGGGAACTAAGACCAGTTCCTGTCAACTGAAAGGATTGACTGCCCTCATTTTTAGAACAGATACACGAAAGGGGTCGTGTAGGAACTTGGATGGGTGGGCAACGTGTAACAAACATCGACTCCCAAAACTATTGCCAAAGAGGCCGCGAGTGAGTGCGATTGTAAGCACAACAGACCGTCACCCCAGCAAGCGGGTAGAGCGACTCAAAAGAACTTCCTGTAGGATAGCAAGCGAGTGAGATGCTGCACAGCAATGAAGAAAGTGCAGGATTAGGGCCACAGCATCGCGCGTGTGTGTTGAGGCGATGGGGTAAATCAGTAGACTGTTTTACCTGTGGAGGAAGGGGGATACGGTGAACTCGCCGTTGTGTTCAGCTGACTTCAGCGGATTTCTACTGTCCAGCAGATATCACTGGCTGGTGTTGTCATCTTGAAACTATAGCTCGTACCACACACCTCCCTCCCCCACTCCTCGCAAAGCTCGTGGATGCTCTCACTGCTGCCTTGTCAGAACTATACCACTTTTTTTTTTAAAAAAAAGGAGAAGGCCATTCGACCCACTGTGTTAAAGACAGAGTTCAGCAGACTGGGTATTGAACCTGTCAGGCTCCAAACCCTATCGGGATGTGCACAAAACGATTATATTCGCCTAGCGTTATGATTATTCAATAAAATACTAATGGCGCCCTCCTCGCTGGTCTCCCCTGCTGCTCCATTCACAAAATTCAACTCGTTTAAAACTCCGCTCTCACCCGCACTAAACTCCGTGCCTCCGTTACCCCAGTCCTTGTCAAACTCCGCTGGCTCCCTGTCACAGAGCGGATCCAGATCCTCACTCGTGTATTTAAATCCCTTCATGCCCTGGAACCCCCCATTTTTAATACATCTTTTGGCGGGATTATTACCGCAAGAAAGCGATCCGCCAACCAACTAAAAAACTAATTCCTGTTTACTGCGAGGTAAACAGAGGTATGAGCCGTAAGAAAACTCATTTATTTAACATTTATTCTTTTCACCTTTATTTTACTACTTCTTGCTTGTGTTTTAAGAAAAACAGAACATATTTCCTAACCGAGGAAACTATACAGCCTTAACTTTGAATTTTCCACCCTTTATATAATGTAAATGCAATTTTATTCATACATAAAACAATTTTGTGTTCATTTGATGCCATGAGCTTTGCAGTGCTAATTCTTCACAGTCAGTATCCTTTTCTTCCTCTGAACCGAGTTCTGGTGTCCAGCTTTAAAACAAAATTCACAGGTTGTTAGAAAATGCACCATCTTTACAGTCTCATTACACTTTATATCAGCTTTGGTACTATAGTTCTCTTATCTACATTTGAAAGATCCACATAGGCAGCAGATGATTAATGCAATTACTTTTAATCATTGAAATGTCGTACATTATTCACTGCATTCACTTACATGATGGAGTCTAAAGCAATTGCGGCAATTTTCAGTGGTCAGACATGTTCACGTAATAAAAGCAAACTGGTTTTGAGTGGAAGCAAAGCAAAGCTATGTATCACTCCGCTGAAATAAGCTCTTCTGCCTTCAAAGACTTATACAGCAAAGTTGCACATTAAAGAAAACAGGCAATTGTTTAGTACTGTATAACTGTAAACACGACAATACCCAATTTATAATGTGTTTTGGAGTGAATAAACGCCCAAATTATGCCAAATTCATGCAAAAAGACGATCAGGGTAAATAGATACGTACCAAAGATCTTTTACACTCAAAGAAAGTAACCTGTAGCGCCCTGCAGTGGCCTTCCTTTAAACATTGTTTTGGTGATTTTCCTTCCTACTTGGGAGTACAGATTAAAAACATTTTAGGCAACTTTCAGTGCACAGAAGTTCAAACTGAATTATTTCAACAAGTGTATACAGGAAACCACAAATAAATCATATCATATGGGACGATGCATTTAATGTGACTTATACTAAGTAGGAGTTATGTGAAACTTGCATAAGTTATAAGAAATTCAACGGGACTTGGGCAGATGTATGATTTAGGCAATTATACGATTTATACAGGTCAGACTTACGCAAGTTTTAGTGTATTGTACGGTAGTTAAGCACATACCAGCACATACAGTTATGGCTTTAGACGCCTGTTAAGGCTGATTTTTTATTGTCCAAAACCCAGATTGAATTTTTTTTAGGTTTGTATAAATATTGTGGAGTCCTGTAGCTCAGTGGTTAGAGCCCTCGTCCCAGGGCCAAACCAGGACATGGGTTTGATTCCTGGGCAGAGTGAAACATTAGGTAAGTTTCCTTAATCCACACACCTGTTTACTTAGCGGTAAGTAGGAACCCGGTTGTTAAGTGATTGGTGGATCGCTTTTCCGGGGATAATAATTCCTAAAAAAAATTGGTTACTCATCCACGACCATTTATGGGACACAGCCTTACGTGAGGTTCAGTCTGATGGTTCGGGTGTTAAAATAATCCGTCCGTCATTTCATTGCTGCTCCTCGGGCACTGCTGGTATATATTAGCTGCCAAGTTTGCCGACATAATTCACGATGACTCATTGGGTGAAGTACCTTTTTGAAATGATTTGGCATTGTTTCAAATGGAAGAATTATTTGTATTTCAAATTGGACGCTAATGGACGGATGCAACCCGTATTGTGGATTTTACATCAACAAGATACACTGACAAATTACATTATAAAGATGATTAAAGCATATATTATGGTACTTAACAAATCAGATGACTGACAGTAAGTTAATTGGGGGATTGATTGTTGGCCCAGACAATGGGAGGAATCTCCTCTCTCTTCCTGTAGTGGTTAGAGCACTCGCTTTGCAAGTGAGAGACCTGAGTTCAATTCCAGGCAGAGGGCGAAACCTTGGGCAAGTTTCCTTACTCCACACAGAGCCTAATAATAATCCCTCCAAAACCAAAAACAATAATAAATTGGTCATTTTCAATCTACGACTGTTTGTGGGACATTGCTGTGCGCAATTGGCTGCCGCGTTTATTTAAAACAATAAGTTACGGCAAACTCCTGATAATTCGTGTCCGGTCTAACTTGTAACTAACGCTCAAGTCGTGAGGCCGTGAATATAATTCTCCTTGCACTTGCCGTGAGTGATAGGATATGAGACTCACCTCGTCTTCTCGACGCCTCACAGCGCTTCGCAGAATAGGCTGCAGCGTGGACACACCGTGTATTTGTGGGCGAAACAATAATAACAACAACGACAAATTGCATTTACGCGGCACCTTCCGCGTTGGGAGGACACCCCCCCCCCCCCCGGGGGCTGGGCATGAGGGTTTGCCCCGAGCTGCGGGGAGGGGGGGGGCGGTCAGAGAGAGGGAGGGGGTCAGAGAGAGAGGGGGTGGGGGTCAGGGAGAGGGGGGGAGGGGGTCAGAGAGAGGGGGGGAGGGGGAGGGGGGGGGAGGGGGTCAGAGGAGGGGTCGGGGGGGGGGGGGGAGGGGGTCAGAGAGGGGGGGGGGGGGGAGGGGGTCAGAGAGGGGGGGGGGGGAGGGGTCAGAGGAGGGGGGGGGGGAGGGGGTTGGGGGAGGGGTCAGAGAGGGGGAGGGGGGGGGGGAGGGGGTCAGAGTGAGGGGTCGGGGGGGAGGGGGGTTGGGGGAGGGGTCAGAGAGGGGGTCGGGGGGGGGGGAGGGGGTCAGAGGAGGGGGAGGGGGGGTTGGGGGAGGGGGTCAGAGGGGGGGGGGAGGGGGACAGTAGTGATGCTGTGTATTTGACGGCGGCTTTATCACGTCGTCGAGACGTCTCGAAGCCCTTCCACGGGATACACCGCGAAGTGTAGTGACTGTGCGCTTTTCTGGTCACTCGGGATAGCCGGTGACTGAGAGCCGCGGTGTGGGAGTGGCGGCTCTCCCTCTCCCCCTCTCACACACACACACACCTTCAGCACACAGTGGTGCTCCAGCAGACAGCCCCTCAGGTCCTCCCTGATGCCGGAGCAGGGCCGCGGGTCCTCCTGCTTCTCCTCATAGTATTTGGGCATCGCCGGGCGGGCGGGAGGCCGAGGCCTGAGGCCTGGTCACTCACTGGGTCCCTCAGCCGCCGGAGCAACGTCACGGATCACTTTCACCTTCTCTCTCTCTCTCTCACTCTCTCACTCGTTTCCCCCCTCAGTCTCTCTCTCTCTCTCTCTCGGTTGTTATGGATCAGTGTCGGGTTTGGGCGGTTTTCACGCCCAATTGGGCGGGTTTTTTTGGGGGGGGGCTATAACCGCGTGAAAAAAACACAAGATTTTGGGCGGGAGCCTCATTTTTTTTTATTTTAAAAACCTGCAAAAGTTTTTGGTTTCTCTCCCCCACAAATGCGAAGGATTATTAATTATTTTTTTTTAAAAATTTAAAAAAAAACCGCCCCAATTGGGCGTGAAACCCGCCCCAACCCCGACCTGACAATCAGCCCGCGGTGTACTCTGGGAACCTGACTACATGTCCCAGGATGCCTTGGGAGGGAGGGGGCGGGTGTGATGACGCGATAACACGTGGTTTGGGGGCCGGGGCGGTTGGGTGGTGGGGGGAGGAGCAGAGAAACAGAAGGCGGTCTGACGCATGCGTAGTGGGTGGGGCATGGCGTCTCCCAACCACCAAACAACTACATTTCCCAGAGCGCTTCGAGGGTTGAGGGCGAGCCGCGCGCATGCGCGTCAAAAGGGACGGGCACCCAGTACTCGGTGAGCGTATGCGAGTTGGGGCTCGGAGGGGGGGGGGGAGAGCAGGTCGACGTGACGTAACGTGACGCACGCACGCACAGGTTGGGGGTCGGGTCGGGAGAAGGTCGACGTGACGTGACGCGACGCGACGTGACGCACTCACGCACGCACGGGTTGGGGAGGAGAGAGAGGAAGACGTCGAGTTGACGGAAGGCGCCGTCGGCCGCCACCTACGTGGTGAGTGTTCTGCCTTTCGCGGCCGAAGCTGAGGGGAGGCGAGTGGGGCGGGAGAGGGGGGGCGGGAGGGAGGGAGAGGAGGGGGCGATAGACAGCGGCAGGTCAGAGTGAGTGTGGGCCCGGGGGGGAGGGGAGGGGGGAGGAGAGGCCGCAGGAGTGAGGCCTGAGCTGTCCAGTCATCATCATCATCAACAACAACAACAGCCGCCGCCGCCCCCACCACCCGCATATGTTGTTATTATTATTATAATAATGACAATCTTTGCAGGTGGTACAGCGCCTCTTCGAGACGTCTCGAAGCGCTTCACAGGACGTACCGTGAAGTGTAGTGACTGTACGTTTATGCGGCGCCCCCCTCCCCCCACCACAAACAGCCGTGGGATCAGCGACGGCAATTTTTTTTTGTGGGGGGGAGTGAGGGAGGGAGTGAGAGAGGGAGGAGGGAGGGAGTGAGTGAGAGAGGGAGGGAGGTGAGAGAGGAGGAGGGAGGAGAGAAGGAGTGAGAGAGGAGGGAGTGAGAGAGGGAGGGAGGGAGAGAGGGAGGGAGAGAGAGGGAGGGAGAGTGAGGGAGGGAGGGATGAGAGAGTGAGAGGAGGGAGGAGAGAGAGGGAGGGGGTGAGAGAGGAAGGGAGTGAGAGAGGGAGTGAGAGAGAGAGGGAGTGAGAGAGAGAGGGAGAGAGTGAGAGAGGGAGGGGTGAGAGAGAGAGTGAGAGAGGGAGGGAGTGAGAGAGGGAGGGAGGGGGTGAGAGAGAGAGGGAGGGAGAGGGAGGAGGTGGAATATTCGCTGCAGAAAGTGATCGGCCGATCGGCTGACAGCCGGGGTCCCACTCTCCTCAGGTAAACCCAGAGGTGTGGAGGGAGGAACCTGGCCTCAGGTGTTGCCCGGCCCGGGACCCGTACCCGGGCCCTCCTGCTGGGACAGAGCTCTCACCACGACACTGCCGGACTATTTATATAGCGCCCGAGGGGCTGGACACCAAGTGGTGCGATGGCCAATAATAATGACGATATTCCTGGCATTTGATACAGCGCCTTAATCGTGTCTTTGAGACGTCTCAAAGCGCTCCACAGGATACACTGTAAAGTGTATTGACTGTGTATTTTGTGGGCAGACGCAGAAGTCAGTTTGCACACAGTAATGTCCCTCAGACAGCCAAGGCGTGAATCACCAATTTTATTTTGGGACACAGACAGACACTCCCCTTCTTTTTTCGAATAGTGACATGGGATCATTAGTCTCTTGGGTGACCCCCCTCTCTCGAAGGAACAGTGGTGACTTCATTGCAGTGTGAATGGGGACATATTTGCGTCTCTCACAGGGCAGGAACACTGTACATGGAGTCCTGTAGCTCAGTGGTCAGAGCACTCGCTTTGTAAGTGAGAGACCGGAGTTGAATTCCAGGCAGAGGGCGAAACCTTGGGCAAGTTTCCTTACTCCACACAGAGCCTAATAATAATCCCTCCAAAACCAAAAACAATAATAAATTGGTCATTTTCAATCTACGACTGTTTGTGGGACATTGCTGTGCGCAATTGGCTGCCGCGTTTGCCCACAAATATACAGTCAATTCACTTTACAGTGTGTTCTGTGAAGCGCTTTGGACGTCCTCCGACGTGAAAATCGCTATATCAAATGCAAGGATATTAATATTATTATTATTACATAAGGACAATCCTTGCATTTGACATCATGTCAGGAGAGCATCAGGAAAGCTTTGCAGGCTTCGATATTGTACCAACACCCAGTCACTAGTGCAGTCAGTGACCGTTGTGTTTTTTGTGAGCCAAATGCTAGCACCCTAGGTTTCTCAATTTGTGTTTCTGTGTGTGTTTTAAATCATTGCCACCAGACTGATGACAATTTTTATTTTTAAAGTTAAGTGTTTAAGCAGACACCCTCTGAAATGCCTGCATTCAGAAATCAATATTGCACAAGTTTATGCCCTAACAGGTCTATTGCCACAATGATTGTCGTGCAGATTGTTTGGGACGTCGCTGTTCCAGAAAGGGAACGTGCCTTTTAGCTCCACTGAGTAGTGGATAATAATAATAATCCCTCCAAAAAACAAAAACAATAATAAATTGGTCATTTTCAATCTACGACTGTTTGTGGGACATTGCTGTGCGCAATTGGCTGCCGCGTTCGCCCACAAATATACAGTCAATTCACTTTACAGTGTGTTCTGTGAAGCGCTTTGGGACGTCCTCCCGACGTGAAAAGCGCTATATCAAATGCAAGGATTATTATTATTATTATTATAGTCACAGGTTCCAATCCCGGTCTCTACTATATTAGCTGATCTCAGCCAAACCAGCCTCTGGGGTTATAGTTGGCCTCAGCATTACAGAAGGGGTAACATTTCAGCTATGATTCCAATTCTTGACGTGTGGTTGATAGCAGATTACCGGATTGAGCACGTTTGAATTGCCTGCCAGCGTTAGCCTTTTTCTATGCATTTGTTGGAATGTACTGGACCAAAAAAGAGAATTCTGCATTATATCTCTCACACCCCTAATGTTTCCTTGAAGTGGCTCTGCCTCCACGGTTGTTGTGTGATTCTCCCTTCACATATTCACCATCCTCTATCAAATAATTCAAATCTGAATGGTCTGTCACCTTTCCTCTTCTGAATTTGAGTCATTTTCCCTCGTTTATATTTTTTGGCACCTGAAACCTGCATTGTCAAAATAATGACAATCCTTTGGGGTCTCTTTGGAGCTGACATGGCAAGTGATGTGCCTAACGGGGGAATACCAAAATTGAGTCAATCTCTGTGATTGTCTCAGTAGTCAGTCACTGAGCCAGATAGGTCCACAGTACTCAAGGCACTGTTGCTGATGAACTAGACCGCCCGGTTCATTAGCGAGAGTTGGAGGAGTCACTGGGAGCTGGTATTCTTCCCACTCAGCAACTGATAACCATCCAAGTCAGATCCCTAAGGGTAAGGTGGCCCTAGCTGAACAAGCAGCATGAAGCTTCCCAAACAGTGTTTACAGTGGAAAGCTGCGCAATATGGAGTACTACTGGTTACACTTTATCAGTACCCCAAAACACGCTGGGATCCCCAAGCCTAAATTCTCCAGAATTACGTAAGAGAGCTGCAACCCTCCAGAGAGAAAGTGCATATTTTATACCAGACAAGTGGAAATGTTATGTAGAGTCTGACCCCATGATAACACAGCTTGATGTAGAGTGAGGCTCTTCAGCTTGAATAGGTCGTGGATCTGTACTCTGTGCAGAAACTGTGTGCAGTTTTGGTCTCCTTATTTAAGGAAGGATGTACTTGTCTTGGAGAGGTTGGGAATCCACTCGCTGGCTGATATATATTTAAAAAAAGTCCAACTTCTGGGTGATGAGATGTCTGCCAATACCACTGCCTGTTTCACACACATTTAGGAAGCAGGAAGTGACATCAGTGATGACTTAATGACCCAGAAGTTGGCCACTTTGTGCTAAAGCACACTAGACGTGAGCGAGCCCTCGTGTGCAGTGAATGGGGGCCACACTGCAACCACATTATAATAATAATAATCCATGCAATTGAGTATAAGAGTAGGGAAGTCTTGCTGCAACTGTATAGGGCCCTGGTGAGACCACACCTGGAATACTGTGCAGTTTTGGTCTCCTCATTTAAGGAAGGATGTACTTGCCTTGGAGGGGGTGCAGCGTAGATTTACTTGGTTAGTACCAGGGATGAAGGGGGTGAGTTATGAGGAGAAGTTGACCAATTTGGACCTATGTTCTCTAGAATATAGAAGAATTCGAGAGGATCTTATAGAAACCTATAAGATCATCAAAGGGCAATGATAGAGTAGATAGTGGGAGATTGTTTCCCCAGTTGGAGAAACTAAAACCAGGGGTCACAACCTTAAAATCAGAGGCAGCCCTTTGCACTGAGTTGAGGAAGAACTTCTTCACTTAAAGGGTGGTGAATGTATGGAACTCACTACCCCAAAGGCTTGTTGACGCTCAGTCCTTGAACATATTTAAGACTGAGATAGATAGATTTCTTATTGCAAAAGGGATTAAGGGATATGGGGATAAGGCAGGGTCAGGTTATTAGCTGGAGTTAGATTAAAAGATCAGCCATGATTGAATGGCGGGGCAGGCTCGAAGGGCCGAATAGCCTACTCCTGCTCCTACATGTTATGTTAACTGAAGTAAAACCAGCTAAACAGACCAAATACTCACAAGAACCCAAGCGCTAAAGTGTCGAGAGGGGAGCAGGATTTGTGACTCACTTTACAGTATGGGAGTTGTGGTGGGAAATGTTCTTGTTTTTAAAGAAAAGATTAAATACGGTTTTCTTTGCCTTTCAGCAAAAATGCTACCAACAACAGCGTTCAGTGCCACGAATCATGGGAATGGTGCGTTAAACTCCCGCGATGCTGCCCGCCATACAGCTGGAGCCAAGCGGTACAAGTACCTCCGACGACTTTTCCGCGTGAAGCAGATGGATTTTGAGTTTGCCATGTGGCAGATGTTTTATCTGTTTACGTCGCCACAGATGGTGTACAGAAACTTTCACTACAGGAAACAGACGAAGGATCAGTGGGCCAGAGATGACCCGGCCTTCCTGGTTTTGCTCAGTATCTGGTTGTGTGGTGAGTGGCTTCTGAGGGAATCGCCAATTATGGGCATTCCTATCATTTGATACAATAATCCTTTGATATAGTGCCTTATCATGTCTTTGAGGTGTCTCAAAGCGTTTCACAGAATATACTGTAAAGTGAATTGACTGTGGGGGAAACACGGCAGCCAATGGCGCACAGCAGTGCCCACAAGCAGTTGTGGATTGAGTGACCAAATTTTTTTTTGAGGAATTATTACCTCAGGAAAGCAATGCGCCAGTCGACTAACCACTGGGTTCCCACATATTGCTAAATAAACAGAGGCACGTGGAGTAAGGAAACTTGCCTAATGTTTTGCTCTGCCCAGGAATTGATCCCAGGTCCTCTCGTTTGCGAGGCGAGTGCTCTAACCAACACCCTATAGGACTCCACAACATAAAAAGGGTAATAGGATCAACCTGGGCTATCTGATCATCAAGGGTTGCAGTAATTCTAAATCAAGGTAGTCCAGGAGTACTACAACAACAACAAAATTACATTTGTTAAGCACCTTTCACAACGTGGGACGTTCCAAAGCGCTGAACAGGATTTTTGCACTAATTTACACGGAGTCCTGTAGCTCAGTGGTTAGAGCACTCGCTTTGCAAGCGAGAGACCTGAGTTCAATTCCAGGCAGGGCGAAACCTTGGGCAAGTTTCCTTACTCCTCACGCCTAATAATAATCCCTCCAAAACAAAAAACAATAATAAATTGGTCATTTTCAATCTACTACTGTTTGTGGGACATTGCTGTGCGCAATTGGCTGCCGCTTTCGCCCACAAATATACAGTCAATTCACTTTACAGTGTGTTCTGTGAAGCGCTTTGGGACGTCCTCCCGACGTGAAAAGCGCTATATCAAATGCAAGGATTATTATTATTATTATTATTATTATTATAATATCGTAAGATCGAGCCCCTTCAGCCCATTTGATCTCGCCCTTCCAGAATATACAAGCTCCCACTTCAGAATCAAGCTGTTTCTTGAACAGGTCCAGTGCCCTGGCCTCAACCTCCCTTCCTGATATACAGTGCCTTTTTTGTGAAAAAAATTGTGAAAGGAAAGTCTCAAAACGTTACATAAAATTATTGCAATCATAATACTTGCGTTTGATATTGGTATAATTGCTCACAGCAAAGTCCCACAAACAGCCATGAGTGAACAGTTTTATTTGGGGGTTTGTTAGCCAGGACCGTGAGAGAAACCCACTTTTCTTTTCGAATAGCATCATGGGATCTTTAATGTCCACCTGAACAGGCAGACGGGACCTCGGTTTAACGTCTCATCCAAAATTAAATTAGAATTGAACGTAATGTTATGTATGGAGACGTGGTTGCTAATTATCCCCAACAGCCAGTGACAAATTATGGGCAATATTGTTCTTCAACATACAACAACAACCACAACCTGTACTTATGCAGCACCCACCACGCAAGATAGTGTGTCTCAGTGCGCTTTAGAGCGGACGAGCCTGACTCCGAGCCGGGGGTGTCCATAAGAACGGTTGAAGAGGAAGGTTTTCAGGCGGGACTTGTAAAAGGGGAAAGAGGGGCTAAGGCTGAGGGATTGAGGGAGAAGTGTTCCAGAGTTTCGGGGCGCAGTGGCTGAAAGCCCGACCTCCGATGGTGGGGTGGAGGGTGGGAGGGAACAGGCTCCCTAGGGAGACGATTGAAGCAGGAAATGTTGATTCTTTCAATCACAGATTAGGTCATTTTTTTTTAGGGAATAACATTATGGGATTTAGTTACATAGATAGTTTGGCAGTTATGTGCATGAGGCACCTGGAAGGTGGAAGGCAAACTAGCTGTACCTTGGTCTTTTTTCGTCCAGCAGTTCTTATGTTCTTACGATTTTAAAAATGACATCAAGGTCTTCTGAGGTTAGTTTAGAGAACACTATAATTTAAGATCTGTTGTTACACATTTCAACTCTGTTCTAATCATATAATAATTCTGGGACCTGTTATATAATGGACCTGAATAAATTAGGAGGAAGTTATTTTATATGAGGAGCTGATAGGATGTGAGATGCCCTGCCTGGTGCGATGGGCGAGGCAAAATCCATATGAGCTTTCAAGAGGGAACTAGTTAGATGTCTAAATATAGAGATGGAAAACAAGTTACTGTCATTTGCAAGGATATGAGGGATGAGGAAGCAGGTTAGTGCAACTGAATGGATTCCTCTTTCAAAAAGCCAGAGCAGACATGATGGGCTAAATGGCATTTGTTTGGGCTGTAAGTTTCTATGCTGACCAGCAGTCACACAGAGTTGAATGGTGCTGTGTAGTAATTATCTGACCTGAAGCCTGCCATCTGGTGAAGCTGGGTGTTGCTGTACCTCTGAAGAAAGTTTCCCTTTGCAAAAAAAAGTTTAAACGCTTGAAAAGTGCCACTACTCTCCATCACAGAATATGGGTCTGGTTGAATACCATAAAAACTCATCTGCTTACTTTCTACTCGTGAATTATGTAAGTCACTTGGTGAATGGTTATGCTTGACATAAGGCACTTGATAATCTCCTCAGAACATTCAGCAGTAGGTGCCTAAGTTCACATCACATGTTTTTCCTACATAAAATCTGTATTGTTTGAAAGCTACCAGCTTAGTCCTCAATCTGCTACCGTTCCACACCAGTCAGCTCGAAGCAGGTCACTGGGGAATCCTGTAGCATAGTGGTTAGAGCACTCGCCTTGCAAGTGAGAGGCCATGGATTCAATTAACAGGCGGAACGAAACGATAGGCAAGTTTCCTTACTCCACACTGTTTACCCAGCAGTAAGTAGGAACCCGGTTGTTAGTCGATTGGCGGATTGCTTTTCCAGGGGTAAATAATCCCTTAAAAAAAATTGGTCACTCCACGATTGTTTGTGGGACACTGCTGTGTGCAATAGCTGCTGAGTTTCGCGCACAAAATATACAACACACCAAAATTACATTTGTATAGCGCCTTTCATGTTGGGAGGACGTCCCAAGGTGCTGGACAGTCAGTGTTTTGGACCCAAGCTGGGGGTCGGGATTGGGGAGGGTGGAGGGCGGGGGGGAAGCAGGGTGATCGAAAGCATGGTCAAAGAGGAGCGTCTTGATATTGGTCTTGAAGGAGGCGAGGGAGGTGGCGAGACGGAGGGAGTGGGATGGAGTTGCAGAGGGTGGGGGCAGAGTGGCAGAAGGCCCGCCCGCCAATAGTAGGGTGAGTGAGGCAGGGGACATCATGCAGGTCGGAGCCTGCTGAGCGGAGGGACCAAGGAGGATGGCAGGGGGTTAGGAGGTCGCAGAGGTAGGGGGGAGCAAGACCATGGAGGGCTTTGAAGGTGAGGACCAGGATCTTGAACTGTATCCCCTGTGTGATGGGAAGCCAGTGGAGTCGGGTGAGGGTGGGAGTGACAAGGTCCCAGAGCCTGGTGTGAGAGAGGACTCGGGCTGCAGAGTTCTGGATGATCTGCAGCCTATGGAGGGAGGAGTTGGGGAACCCGACAAGCAGGGAGTTTGCATAGTCAAGCCTCGATGTAATGAAAGCGTGTATGAGGGTCTCGGTGGCGGCCTGTGGTGTGAGACAGTGGCGGAGCCGGGCGATGTTACGGAGGAGGGCAGAGCGGGTCATGGTGCAGATGTGGGGTAGAAAGGATAGTTGAGGGTCTCAAAATGTAAGGATTATGATTATTAATGCTGTCCATTCTCAGTGGGAGGTATGTGGGGATCCCATGTAGGAAGCAGCGTTTGTTTTTTAATTGATCTTCAAAGATGAGCAGTTTGAAAGTGTTTTTGTGCCGTCAGCCTCAGAGTTACAAATTACAAAATATTTTGGAGTCCATTGCTTAGTTCAGGTATTTTATCACTGCACATCGGACAGGAAATTCACTGCTTAATTCTCTCGAGTCACTACACTTGACATTAATTACCGTAAAGCTTTTGACATGTTTTGACGTGAGGCGCTGTAACAACGGCGGTTCTTTCTTGCTTGCTTTGTTGCAGTGTCACAGAAGGCGCTGTATTGCTGTATGTTGATACGTGGGAGATAGCTTTCAGCAGTGAACTCACATGTTGCTGAAGTCCACACCTCACCTGAGTGACAGTAACGTAATCTTTTAAAGTTTAGTTTGATTCCCTGATGACAGTGCGTTTTTTTTTTTCAGCGGGCAGAGCAGCTGTCAGCTCCAGCTCAACCGTCATCTCCCACTGATTAAATAATGATTAATAATATACTTCACATTTGATTTAGCAACTTCCACTTCGACCGTGCCTACGGTCACCCTCCCCCGAGCTCGGCATCGGGCTCCGCCATTGTTAAGCGCTCTGGGACGCCGCCTGCCGTGGGAGGCGCTATACGCATCCAAGTTGTTGTTGTAATGTCTTATCGTGTCACCAGACCGTCTGAAGGTCTTCACAGAGTTTTGCTGTGAAGCCTAGTGACTCTGTATGTGTAGATAAACATGGCAGCCAATTTAATAATAATAATAATAATATTAGGAAGAATCCTTGCATTAGATACAGCGCCTTATCACGTCATTGAAACATCTCAAAGAGCTTCACAGAATATACTGTAAAGTGGATTGACTGTATACTTTGTGGGCGAAACACGGCAGAGTCCCACGAACAGCCATGGATTGAGTGACCACATTTTTTTAGGGATTATTATCCCCAGAAAGCGACCCGCCAATTGACTAACGACTGGGTTCCAACTTACTGCTTCCTTACTGTGTGGAGTAAGGAAACTTGCTTAAGTTTTCGCCCCACCCGGGAATCGAATACGGTTGCTCCCTCTTCCGAGGCAAGCGTGCCAATCACTATGCAGAGCAACTCCAATTTGCGGACAGCAAAGTCTCCCAAGCAACCATGAAGTGAGTGACCAGTTTTATCTGGGTGATGGCCAGGGGCCGGAAGAAGCTCCCTGCGTTAGCTTGGTTACGATGAATGGGTCCTTGGGCATTGGGGTTGGAGAACAACCTTTCCCCTGAAATCATGGGGGGGGGGGGGGGAGAAATGTTTAAGAACAATGTAAAAGTAAATAACATCCTTGAAAGAGATGTAAAATATCAACATAGTAGCTGATGTCCTGAGAGTCGTGAATCGTAATAAACCGTAGCATCTAAATCAGCGTCAAATAGAGCTTTTCCACTTAATTACACTTTTTCCTTGTTTTCATTCATCATTGGCCATTCCTCTGGGACATCGGTAACTTAGTCGCAATGGTGCGCCTTCACTGCATCACGCAGTATAAGTTACTCAGACAGATAGAGAGCGGAATATAACTACTTCATTTCCCGCGATTCAATGCTATTCCAACGCTTGCTGGTGAGCGCACATGCAGCAGCGGGTCAAGATGCGTTGAATCGCATAAGGAAACGTAGTCTAGAGCCGTCATTACGCACACTTACCGGCTGCATTGAATTACACATGCATAGTGCAGATTATTAATCGGATTTTATACTCTCAAGACCCTCCTCTTTACCCTCCTTCCCCCCCACCGTCCCCGATCCCAACCCCCAGCTCAGGTCCAAAACGCTGGTTGTCCAGCGCCTTGGGACGTCCTCCCGACGTGAAAGGTGCTATACACATGTAATTTTGTTGATGTTATACGATGTACACAAGTTTACTGCAACTCAGACTTCGCTAAAGTCACGTTAAAAAGTTATGGTCTCAACTGATGTGACTTTTGTGAGTTTTACTTTGACGTAATTTTTAAATTACGGAACAATGTGGGTGGTGATTTTTTTCTTAACTCTGGAAGAATTCACTGTGAGAATTTTTGTCCTTCGCAGTGTCCACTGTAGGGTTCGGCTTCGTGTTGGGAATGGGGTTTTTTGAAACCATAAAACTCCTTCTGTGGGTCGTCTTCATCGACTGTGTAGGCGTTGGACTACTCATAGCCACGTTCATGTGGTAAGTGGAAAAAGAAGCTTAACATTGAACGCTCAACATTTTGTGCATTTTGTGTTATTTCTGTTAGGTCAGAGTACCAAGCGATATGGGGCAAAGGCGGGTAGTTGGAGTTGAGGTACAGATCAGTCATTATCTAATAGAATGATGGAACAGGCTTGAGAGGTTGAATGGCCTAATCGTGTTCCTATGTTCATATGTTTGCAGCTAGTTTGGGAAATGAAGGAATAGAAACGCATCAGACTATGGACTAGAATTTTCTTTGGAATGTGATTTGATGCTAAAACGAGGCACTGAAAGTCACTATTGTTTCCACCGGATGGTGCCAGATACTAGTGACGAAAAAAAGGAGAGCAAGGTGTCCACGACATAGCATTTAATTATATGAAAAGATGATGTATTTGGTAAAGTCAGGGTACAATAGGGCGTAGAGCACTCAAATACACTGTGCCGCTAGTTTATGGGTACGACAAATCACTTTTTAATAGCACCTTTCACTTCGGGAGGACGTCACAAGGTGCTGGACAGTCAAGGATTTGAGCCTGAGCCGGGGGGTGGAGGGCAGGGAGAGTAGGTGTAGGAGGGTGATCGAACGTGCGATCGAACAGGAAGGTCTTAAGTTAAAGTTTACATCTCTGCAGGTTTTGTGTCTCTACCACATCCTGACTCCTCCGTCCCCCGCGCCACCCCGCGCAGGTCATCTCCTCCAACCTTCACTGCGAGGAGATGCTGGATTTTCTTGAATCCAAAATCAAGGGAATCTGCTCCGCGGTCACTGCCCCTCCAACTTCCACCCACCCCTTCCCTCCCACACTCCGACTCCTACCCATCCTCCCCTACACACCTTAGAACCCGTTTCCCCACCCTCTGTCACCAACCTCATCCTGTCCTTGAAACCCACCACCTTCTCCCTGGACCGCATCCCCACTCCACTCCTTATCTCTCAGCTCCACCTCCTTGCCCCACTTCTCACAGACACCATTAACATGTCCCTCTCCTCTGGCTCTGTTCCCATTCCCCTCAAAACTGCCATCATCACTCCCACACTGAAAAAACCCTCCCTTGATGCGTCGCAGCTATCAAGCTACCGGCCCATCTCCAACCTCCCCTTCCTGTCCGAGGTTCTCGAAAGAGCCGTCACCTCCCAGCTGCGCTCTTTCCTCTCCACCCATTCTCTATTTGAACCCCTCCAGTCGGGTTTCCGTGCTGTCTGAAATCGAGACCTGGACAAGAGACAACTTTCTTCAGCTCTATGTGTGCAAAACTGAGACCCTCTCCGCACCTCTGGCAACATCAGCATCCAAGGCTGCACTCTCCACCTCTCAAAGCCAATCAGGAACCTCGGGGTTCTGTCCTTTCTTCCCCACATCCGCGTCACAACTGGCACCGCCTTCCACCACCTCCGGAACATCGGCATTACCTCACGCTGCTGAAACTCTTGTCCACGCTTTTATCACCTCAAGGCTGGACTACGGGAACTCTCTCCTCGTCGGCCTTCCCGGCCCTCCCTCCACACTGCAGGTCATTCAGAACTCTGCAGCTCGTGTACTGTCCCGCACCAGACACCGCGACCACATCACTCCCACCCTCGCTCGCCTCCACTGGCTCCCCATCCCCCAGAGGATCCAATTCAAGATCCTAATCCTCACCTACAAGGCCATTTACGGCCTCGCTCCCTCCTACCTCTCCCCCCTACATACCTGCCCGTACCCTCCGTTCCTCTGCCTCCGGTCTGCTCCACACCCCCCGCCCCAACCGCCCTACCATCGGTGGCCGGGCTTTCAGCCTCTCAGCCCCGAAGCTCTGGAACTCTATCCCCCAGTGCCTTCGCCGCTTCCTCCCTTTCCTCTTCAAGGCCGGTCTCAAGACCTTTCTCTTCAACCGTGCCTTCAGCTCCCCTCTCGACTCTCTACACCTTCCTCGTTCCCTCCCTTCCCTCCCCTCACCATTTCCCCGCTGCTCGGGTCCCGACCCAACTGTCCAGCGCCTTGGGACGTCCTCGCGATGTGAAAGGCGCTCTATAAATGCAATCTTGTTGTTGTTGTTGTGCTACACACGAGGTGTTTGATAGTTGTACTTAGTACTTGAGTTAAGAAGGGAGTGTGTGAACATTGTACATTGTGGTCAAAGTCTGGAGGAAACCTGGAACAACAATCATGTTTGACCTTTGAAAATTTTTATCACAGGTTCAGATTCATGTAAGGAATTTAAAAAAAAAGAAAGCTACAAGTGAAAAGTTTAGAGATGCCAGTAAGTTGTGTGCAGTTAGCCAGAGTGATGGGTGAGAGGGCAGAAATACTGGTGGCTGAAGACTTAACCGGTAAAACAAGCTTGGGGCGGTCTGAACACACACCTAAGGGAGTTGGTCCTTATAATTTGGCACAAACCAGCAAACTTAATGAAAGGAGCTTTATCGGGTTGGTGGTTTCAAGATCCTCACACTCCTCTTCAAATCTCTTCATGCCCTGGCACCTCCCTACCTCTCCGACCTGCTTACCCCCCAACCCACAACCTGCTGCCTCCGCTCAACTGGCTCCGGCCTCCTGCTTGTTCCTTGTGTCTTCCATTCAACCACTGGGGCCACGTATTAGCTGCTATGCTCTGAAACTCTCCTCAGTCCCCTCCACCTTGCCCCCTCCTTCCCCATCCTCAGGTCACACCTGAAGACCATCCTCGTTGACCGTAGGTTCACCTCCCCCGGCTCGGCGTCGTGTTCTGCCACTATCATGCACTCTGAGGCGCTGGGCTGTGTGAGGGGCACTATAAATACAAGTTATTGTTCCTGTTGCTGTGTTTAGTATTCTGGGGCCAGTCTATCTCATTCTTTTGCTTGTTGGAAATGCGTCTCAGATCCAGTCTAGCCTCTGTGGACTTATCCTGGACCATGCTTTTTATTGTATTTTCAGGTTTGTTACCAACAGATACCTGATGAAACCACAAAGCAAAGAGTACGATGTGGAGTGGGGCTATGCCTTTGACATCCATCTGAACGCTTTCTATCCACTTCTTGTCATCTTGCATTTTATCCAGCTCTTCTTTGTAAACCGTAAGTCCTCTATCTCCTTATATAATAACAATAATACTCCTTGCATTTGATATAGCGCCTTATCACGTCTTCGAGACAGCACAGAATCCTTTCTGTTTTGTTAAGGATTCACTTTCTGAATTGTATGAGAAAGCAATTGACTGAACATTCCCTGTGTGTGAGAGAGAAAGTCAAGGTACTTGAAATTAACACTTGTCTGATTTGCTTCTGCAATTTCATTGTCAAATTATTGTAAAATTACAATGTTCAAATAGTGGATCAACACGGTAATGTCAGACAGTCACATTTGAATGCAGTGCATGTCCCGTAGGTCACTCATTTAAATGAGCGTAGGAACAAGTGCGCCCAAAATATATACTGAGCGCTCCGAGACTCTGCTCGTGTCAAGGGAGCTATATAAATGCAAGTTGTTGTTGTATATGGTGCGGGTTGGGTCAATAACATTGATTGTCTCCAAATTTGTAACTGAATGGCGTTTGGTGTCATTGTCTCTGAGATTAGCAGCAATGCTGCACTCTTGTCTTAAATCTTATTAATAAAGTATGGCGGAGTCTTGACAACGAGCCAGGGGGAGAGGGAGGTGACCATAAGCACGATCAAAAAGAAAGGTCTTTAGGCAGGATTTGAACATAGGGAGGGAGGGGCAAAGCGGGGGGATTGAAGGAGAGAGTTCCAGCGTTGCGGGGCGTAGAGGCTGATGATGGAAAATTAATAGCTAATTAATAAGTAAGAAGAAACGAAGCATGAAACGCATTGCCTAGAGGTGTCTGCAGTGAGAGAAAGTTCCAACGAGAGGAGCCACTCGAAAAGGCCGATTCTATTCAATAATAGACTCACTGAATGAGTCTCATGTTTAAATAGAAATCAGAAAGCAAAACCCTAGGCTTGATTTGGACACAATATGGGCATTGCCCTTGGATTACACTCTGGTTTTGTGATGCTCTGCTATTTTTATGGAGTAGTGTGTGTCCATTTTATGTATTACTTTACATAGAAAGTTAAAGCATGGAAAACACGCCATTCAGCGTGACCTGTCCGTGCCAGTATTTGCACTGCTAATTGAGTGTTCTTCCTGCATGCAATCACATTTGGATGTAATAAATAAAGGGCACATAGCTTGCAGCAAAGTAAATATTTTATACCATGTAGTTTTCAATTTGTGTGGTGCTCTGTAGTCGCAGAAACATTGCAGTGGTCCAGTATAATCATCGTGGAGTTTTCTCCAGTGCCTTAGAAACAACCGTGATAAGAGTGTACAAATTTTCCCTGAGTGCTTAAATCTTTGGATTCACGGAGAATGTGATGCCAGGCTTGCTGTTGGGGTCGGCAGTCTGTGGAGCAGGATGATCCCCAACCTGGAAAGCTCTTGTGTGCGCTGGAGTCTAACCAGCTAAGATCACATAACTTGCAATTAAAAACACTGTCTGGGAAGAACTCTGTCCTTAATGACTGGTCAGCTCCTCCAAGTCCTACCCATGAGCCAGGCTGGATGTGCTGTCATAAGCAGTGCTTTGTGGTTCAGTGGACCCGGACGGCTCAGGAACCGGACAACTGAGACTGCCCGAGAGGGTTGACTCGGTTCCAACATTCCATTTCCAAGCATGTCACCTGGAACCAGTTCAACTCCAAGAAGACCTTTATCTGCCCCTCTCTCCGCACCCCCTCCGCCTCCACCCCCACCTCCCCCAAGAGGGTTTTCTGTTCATGTTGAGTGAAAAGTGCACAGATTTTGTATTGTACAAGCCATGTTTTGTGGGGTTATCTGAAAGATTTACTGTACTATCCTATTTTCGTTTCAGATATTATAATCAAAGCCGGGTTCGTCGGTTACTTAGTTGGTAACTCATTCTGGCTCATTGGCATTGGCTATTACATCTATGTTACTTTTCTCGGATACAGCGGTAAGCATTAACTTTTAAGTGCACTTTGGTAAATAACGATTGATCCTGACTAATATAAGACTGCTTATGAAGAGAGATGATATTGCTGAGAGCTACATCCTTGTATTAATATTTGTCTGTAGCTATTTTGAGGTTGAGAACCTTTTTAAGATAGAGTTAGAGCCTCATATATAAAGCAGAGTTTGGGAATCCACAAATTCCACTTAGCCAGTTTCGCCAGCCGGCCGGCTCGCTGGTTAATGTATATTAAAACAAAGTCCAACTTCTGGGTCATGAGATGTCTGCTGACATCACTTCCTGTTTCACACACATTCAGGAAGCAGGAAGTGACATCAGTGATGACTTAATGACCCAGAAGTTGGCCATTTTGTGCTAAAGCACACTAGACGTGAGCGAGCCCTCGTGTGCAGTGAATGGGGGCCACACTGCAACCACATTATAATAATAATAATAATAATCTTTGCAATATAAGAGTAGGGAAGTCTTGCTGCAACTGTATAGGGCCCTGGTGAGACCACACCTGGAATACTGTGCAGTTTTGGTCTCCTTATTTAAGGAAGGATGTACTTGCCTTGGAGGGGGTGCAGCGTAGATTTACTCGGTTAGTACCAGGGATGAAGGGGGTGAGTTACGAGGAGAAGTTGACCAATTTGGGCCTATATTCTCTAGAATATAGAAGAATTCGAGGGGATCTTATAGAAACCTATAAGGTCATCAAAGGGCAATGATAGAGTAGATAGTGGGAGATTGTTTCCCCGGTTGGAGAAACTAAAACCAGGGGTCACAACCTTAAAATCAGAGGCAGCCCTTTGCACTGAGTTGAGGAAGAACTTCTTCACTCAAAGGGCGGTGAATGTATGGAACTCACTACCCCAAAGGGCTGTTGACGCTCAGTCTTTGAACATATTCAAGACTGAGATAGATAGATTTCTTATTGCGAAAGGCATTAAGGGATATGGGGATAAGGCAGGGTCAGGTTATTAGCTGGAGTTAGATTCGAAGATCAGCCATGATTGAATGGCGGGGCAGGCTCGAAGGGCCGAATGGCCTACTCCTGCTCCTACATGTTATGTTATGTTTGATATAGCGCCTTATCACGTCTTTGAGACGTCTCAAAGTGCTTCACAGGATATTTACTGTTATAACTATAACCAATAAAGAAGCTTGTTATAAGTAGGCTGTGCTACATTTCTCTAACTTGCCCACGTGCCTTCAATGCCAGGGTAGTGCCCTCTGTCAATGCTCCAGTTGGGTTGATCATTCCTTTGCCCGGGTCTTATGGACGTTTCAATAACCATGGATGAAAAGTGATGTAATACCAAAATATCCTTTTAAATGTGAGGCACAATTCCTGGAACGTGACTGCGACATATGGCAGCAGAACGTCAATCCCACACCAGCTTTTATTATTAGCCACATGCTTCATTTGGATACCTTTGCCTCTATTTGGCATCTGCTTGGAAAATCAGCCATCCGTTGGGTATACAAACATATGGCTGGATGTGACATGGCTGGGACAGTTCTCTTGTGTGCTCTGTTTCTACCAAGGCATTGAGTTTAAAAGCTCTGCGATGTATTTAGAGGTATTTGCTCTTGCATATTTATAAAGGTTTGAATTATGGAAACTAAAATCAGACTTAAACAACGAGCTGGATTAGTGTAAAATATACCTTCCAGGACAGTTAACAATAAATAATAATTCCTTGCATTTGATATAGCGCCTTATCACCTAGTCTCAAAGTGCTTGACAAGGTTTACTATACAGTGTCCTGTGCGCTTGTAGGTGAACGAGGCAGCCAATTTGCACACAGCTGCCCATAAACAGTTTGGTCGGATTTTGTGGCTTGTTATCTTTTTTGCAGATAAGTTCAGGTTGCTATAGGTTACGACTCGTGATCGAAGCTCCTATTTTCTCTATTGAGATGTACAAGTGTTCTGAGGTTGGCCCAGGTCATATCTGTGATCAATCTTTATCTGTTTAGGCTTCCATGAAAAAGAGTTCTGATAAAAGAGCTAACACTGCACAAACCTACCGGGTTTGATACCATCAAAATGATGCTCACATCCTCAGTATTCCCAGGCAGGGCGAAACCTTAGGCAAGTTTCCTTATTCCACACGGCTCTGTTTACCTAGCTGTAAGTAGGTACCCAGTTGTTAGTCAATGGGCGGTCGCTTTTCCAGAGGTAATCATCCCTTTTTTTAAAAAAAATTTGTTCACTCAATACACAACTGTTTGTGGGATGCTACTGTGTGCAATTGGTTGCCGCGTTTCGCCCACAAACTATAGTCAGTTCACTTTACATATATTCTGTGAAGCGCTTTGAGACATCTGATTATTTGATTATTTGATTGTAGTCTAGCTTGACGCCCCAGTACAGTGTCAGTAAGAACGCTGCATTATCAGGGACGCTGTTGTTCAGATTACACTTTCTAGTTGGTGGACTTTAAAGATCCCAGGACACTATTCGAGAAGAGAGTTTCTCCCAGTGTCCCGGTCAACAATCCTCTAGATAAGACTGGTCATTCACCTCATGGCTGTTTGTGGGTCGTTACTGTGCGCAATTGGCTGCCGTGTTGCCTTATATATTTCGTCACTAAACTTCAGTAAACTCCCTGTGAAGCACTTTGAGATGTTCTGATGTTATGGGCGCTATCAAATGCAGGAATTGTTATTAATAAAGCTACCTTGACGGTGGAGCAGTTATTAATATTATTGCTTTTATTAGCAACAAAGACAAGCTGAAAATGCACTCAAGCAGTCAGCCAGAGAGATGAGTGCTTCGGTAGAATTGCTAGCATTTTAAGGGTTAATGGAATTCTCACTCTCTGCTTTGGTTGGTATTTATTTTTCCATGTTCCTTCCTTTCACAGCACTGCCGTTTCTGAAGAACACGGTCGTCCTCCTGTATCCATTTGCACTCCTCGCTCTATTATACCTCTTGTCATTGGGACTGGGGTGGAACTTCACCAAAGGACTGTGCTGGTTCTACAAGTACAGAGTTCAGTAGAAGCAGCTGGAAACCGCGCAGTAAAACATTTCCTTAATATGTTTGCTTTGCTGGGCTTAGGATGTGACGTCTCGGTGT
This sequence comes from Callorhinchus milii, assembly GCF_018977255.1. Lineage (NCBI taxonomy): Eukaryota > Metazoa > Chordata > Chondrichthyes > Chimaeriformes > Callorhinchidae > Callorhinchus > Callorhinchus milii. The sequence continues at coordinate 76,538,620 of NW_024704745.1, read as the reverse complement.
TTGTATAAGATGTAAATAGGTTCTGTATATACACATCAATTCTCCCACGGATCCAGAGATTTACGAGATAATTTCAGGCGTGGCAAGGAAAGCTTTGTTTTTAATGGGTTTGGTGAATTGTGGTGAAATTCCCTTTTCTACAGTACAACCAGTGGGACCCTGAACCAAACACCCAGATTGTATTTTTTTATATTGCTCTCGATCCTTTCAAATGAAATACATTCCTTTAACAGTAAGACCCTGAACAATTGGTCAAGAAAGAAAGCATACCTTTCAATAAAAAGCTTCCATAACTTCCCCCCCCACCACTTTGTGCGCACTAAAATTTTGAATTAACAGTTGCTTTTTGTTTGTGAAGAAAGACTGCTGTAACACAGAACTGCGGAGAGAGGAATTCTGCGCTATGTGTGAGGAGACGCAGTGAGAGACAGAGAGAGCTGTAAGAGTGAGACCAGCTTTCTAAGAATGAGAGGTACTGGGTTTCTGAGGGAATAACGATGTCTAATCTTATCAATGTTTGAAGTGACGCATTGCCTTAAGCTTGTTTGGTTTTTCTTCCCTTCACATCCTTTTCACAAACAGCAGCAATTCACGTCACTACACTTAAGACTCAACAAACGTAGGAATTACTGAATTCAACGATGGAACATGCCTCACTCTAATGCGCACTGTACAGCAGCCAGTCAGCATTTACAGCAGTGAATCAATCCTTTTTTTTTCCACCGTGGGTCTTGGATGGAAATAAATGGAAAAATGTTCTAGCCCATTGGTTATATTGTCTGGTCTGTTGAATCATTTCGTTGGCTAACAACAAAAAATTATGCATTTTTAAAGAAAATAAACTAAGTGCTGATGGAAGGACCAAGACTTGCTTCCAATTTCTCTCATCTTTGACTTGATGATTAATTCAGTTTCATTAACTTTTCTATTCTGGTGAAAAACTTGCTGCTTATGACAGCAACAATAAATTATGTTTGTATACCGCCTTTCACATCAGGAGGACGTCCCAAAGTGCTGCAGTCAGGGATCTGCATCTGAGCTGGAGGTTGAAATCAGGAGCAGTGGAGGGAGGATAGGGGTAGGAGAGTGACCGATGGCATGGTCGCGAAGAGGAGGATCTTGAGACGGGTCTTGAAGGAGGTCCTTGCTCCCTCCTACCTCTCCAACCTACTATCCCCCTACCTACCTGCCCGTACCCTCCGTTCCTCTGGCTCCGGTCTGCTCCACGTCCCCCGCCCCAACCGCCCTACTATCGGTGGTCGGGCCTTCAGCCTCTCAGCCCCGAGGCTCTGGAACTCCATCCCCCAGTGCCTTCGCCGCCTCCTCCCTTTCCTCCTTCAAGGCCGGTCTCAAAACCTTTCTCTTTGACCGTGCCTTCAGCTCCCCTCTCGACTCTCTTCCTCCTCCTCGCTCCCTCCCTTCCCTCCCCTCACCCTGACCATTTCCCCCCTCCTCTCTCCCTCCCCTCACCCTGACCATTTCCCCCCTGCTCGGGTCATGACCCAACTGTGCAGCGCCTTGGGACGTCCTCCTGACGTGAAAGGCGCTCTATAAATGGAATCTTGTTGTTGTTGTTGTTGTTGTAAGGGAGGGGGTGTCAGCCTGGCTTAGTTGGTTGTGTCAGAAGTTTGTGGGTTCACGTTCCATGTCGAGACATTGAATTCATAGTCTAGGCTGACACTGCAATACAATGCTGGCGGCGTGAAGCAGTGTTGGGTATGCTGTCCTTATCATTAAACTGAGGTCCCACCTGCCTGTTCAGGTGGACATTAAATATCCCAAGGCATTAAGGGAGAAGGGAATTTCTCCTAACCATCAATTCCCCCAAATAAAAATGGCTATTCACTTCATGGCTGTTTGTAGTACATTTCTGTGAACAAATTGGCTTCTGTGTTTGCCTACAAATACATACAGTAAATCCTGTGAAATGCTTTCAGATGTTTTCTTAACATGAAACATTTAAGATAATTGGCACGAGAACCAGAGGGGAGAAGAGAATTTTTTTAACGCAGTGAGATGCTACAATCTGGAATGGACTGCCTAAAAGTTGAAAAGAAAATATTTGCAGGGTTATGGGGAAAGAGCGGGGCAGTAGGACTAGTTGGATAGCTCAGGCACAATGGGCTGAATAGCCTCCTTCTGTGCTGTAGGATTCTCTTGATTGTTTGAAAGGTGTTTTGAAAATCCAAGGATTATTTTTACCGTTACAAGTCTGCTGATCTATATTTTCTTTTATAAATTGTAAGCGTTTCTGTTCAATGGTGCAAACTTTACTTTCTCTGTGAATTTTCTTCTCAAGGTTAGGTGTGCTGGTGTTTTATTCCTGACACCAGCAATGTAGCACTTGTACTTCAGGAACCAATCTGAGTAAAACTCTCTTGCCACTGCTTTGGCAGTGATTTCACAGTGTAGCTGTTGCCTGACCTATGAAAGGAACTCCCTACTGGCCCAGTAACACATTTTCCACTTCACAACTTGCCACTGTGTGTGAAAGCAAGATGGCGTATTCCCACAAGATAAATAAATGCTTACAAAAAACTAGTAGATCATGTGAAGTGTTTTGAGACATCCTCTTAATGTGAAAGATGCTACATCAAATGCAAGGATTATTGCTGTTATAAATCAGGAACTGCACTGTAGTACTTATCCAACTTGGGCTATGCTACCCTTTGGCACACAGCGTTGAGGGCACATTAGCGCGACCAAGACCTCATTGACGAAGCACTCAGTCTGCTCCCGGAAAAATGTAGTTGGGAAGATTTGCGACCGTGTTAGTATTTTTGTGGTCAGCCGGGTGTCTGACACATGCGGAAATTCATCACCAAGTTTAAGCGCATCCAAACCAAACGGAGAGTTCCAGTCATCCCACCTACACATGGAAATTCCTGCGTTTAGAATGGAATTCGCACTCTCACCCCACAAAGATGTACCCTGTTTATTTAATTCCTGAGAAGATTAGGCGCAGGTTACCAAGAGACGACCCAGAGTAGACTGCAATCAATTCATAGCTCTTCAGCAGATGATGAATAAAATTAAGCAATAAAAGGTTCAGAAACGCATTGATATGTATGCAAATGTAACTGTTCTTTCATCTTAATAACCTGTGAGAGATGTCTTTACACAGAGCTAGGAAGATCAAAACAGGATAATAATTCCAATTCCTTTCATTTCCCCTGCCTGTCCCAAGTAGGATGTCGAGCAGTTGGAGACACAGCTGTTTGTACTGAAAATTAGTGGCATTGTGCATGTTCTGGTGCCTTTGAATAACGTTGTCCAGAATCACGTAAGCAGGATATGTCCCTACGGAGAGAACATGCTCACTTTACTCCAGACATTTCCATGCGTAGCCGGCTTCGCCTTTGAATTTGTGGAATTTGGAATTTGAACTTGGATCCTTCTGACTCAAAGTTTAGGTTGACTTTCCAGTGCAGGTGTGATGGTGCCGGCCTTCAGATCAGCCAACCGCCCTCCCAGATTTTTACAAATATGGTCTTTCACTGCTTGACTTTTGCTTTAAACATATACATCAACTAGTTCTAATAATAAAGTTGTCAATGTTCTGAATGAAAGATCAGTTTAACATGCCTTTGGCTAAATTAAAGTGGGTTCTGTAAATGTGAAAGTCTGAGTTCAGGCTAACATTCCAGTGAAGCGCTGGGTGTACACTGACTGCATTGGATGAGACATTAACTGAGGTCCTGTCATGAACGTTAAAGATCCCATGGCCTATTTGAAAAGAAAAGGCAGTTTCTCCTGGTGTCCTGGCCTTCAATCCCCCAAATAAAATTGGTCACTCACTTCATGTTTGTGGGATGTTGTGTGCAAACTGACAACCGCATTCACCTACAAAAAAGTTTTACAGTGAAATCCTGTGAAGCGCTTTGAAATGCCTTCCTGATATAAGGTGCTGTAGCACAAACAAAGATTATGATTGTTACATAATATAATCTTGCATTTATTTGGAGAATTTAAGTAGGTTTAAAACTGAAACAGCTTCCAGCAGGACTAGATACCACCCAAAGCAATGGATTCCCATCTATCTGCTTAGGAACCTCAAGGATTATACCCTTGTGTGTGTGTGAGCATGTGAGTTTCTTACATGTCAGGAAGACGTCTCAAAGCGCTTCACCAGGATATACTGTGAAGTGCAGTGAGTGCTTTTTGTGATGTGCTTCTGCTGTGAAATATGTGAAAATATAAATACATATTTGTGAGGCAATAAATCTAATTACATACAAGTTTAATTGTTGAATCCTGGTCACTGTTACTTGTAGCGTTTTTGGCAATGTTTTGGCTGCTAATGGCATTTCTCCTGTCACAATCTCACATTGGCAAAGGTGATGGGCGTCAGTTAACTCCTACACAAATCTCAGCCCACAACCCTACAGCAGGAGGAAATTAACAGTCTATTTGTGTAGAAACAAATGAATTCACTGCAACCCGTTAAACACAAACTTACAATTCAAGTATAACAGGGTTCAACTTTACTCCAATAATTATATTCATCACAAAGTTATGGCACAGTATGAAAATGATACAGACTGATGATGGAAGGCACATCGACAATAATTAAAGCAAGTGCATTATTGCAGCACAGCTACAAACAGAACATTAAAGTAGACTCAAAAGGATTTCCATTGGTAAAAATAAGCAAAGCATTAAAATGTCAAAAAGGACCATGGTTTGTGTCACATTGTTGTTAAAGGGAACAATTTACATGGATTTGCAATAAACCTATGCTTTATATATATATTATATATAAAAAGATAGAGGAGCTATCTTTTATTTCAATTCATTCTTATATACCAAAGTACACTTTTGGAACCTCACTTGTCCCAATCGATGCTGTTCTGACATTTAAATTCAAATCATTTGTGCAAGTAAGATTCTGGCAGTGAGATAACCACATCCATTATGCTAGAAATTTGCAAACACCAGCTTTTTATTAAGAAAATTGCTCGTTTGACATACCTTATTAACTGAGCTGGAGCTCGACTTGTTAAAAACACCAAGTCCCCACAGATGCTGCATAGCTCGGGAATTATTTGATGCAACTTTAGTGCAAAGTGCAAGTGAATGTCACAAGTGCATGTCATTGAGACAAATTACCACCCAGTACCTGGGAGATGTTGACAAAACGTTTTGGGAGGATCAGCCGGGTGTCTGACACATGCAGAAACCCGTCACCAGGCTTCAGAGTATCCAAACCAAAGAGAATTCCATGCATCCCACCTACACATGGAAATTCCAGAGACAGATTGTTGGAATGGATTACGTACTCTCTCCCTGGAGGGACGCCTCCTGCTTACCTAACTCCAGAAAGTACTGCTGGCAAGAGCCAAGGCTTGGGGAACCCTAGAATGTGCGTTAGGGTAACTGCTGGAGCCTGACCAGGAGTGGGAGGATTCCCTACCCTCGGTGACAAAACGATAGGCAAAACTTACTTTTGAAAACATACTTGTAAAACATCAGCCTGGAGGTTTTACGGGGATAAATGCAAGAATTTCAAAACTCACAAGTTTCATCGAATTGGTCATCAAATTGTAGAGCCTACAATTTCTCTACCATGGCCTACTTTCTTCCTTCAAGACCCATCTCAGGACCTTTCTCTTTGACTGTAACTTTGGTCATTTTAACCCCCCCACCACCAGTGGCAAGCCGGGACTATCAAGGGCCTTGAGAGGTCCTTCTGACGTGAGAGACACTATATAATTGGCAATATGTTGTTGTTGCTGCTGCAATAGCCTACACAAAGCAGTTGTGCTGCACTAAATGAGCGAAAGAGCCAAAATATTGCCCCATCGTCCCATTCATTCCTGAACAAGCGAGAGGCCAAATAAGAGTGAAGGCTTTTAACTGAAGAGATGCGCTGGATAGAAAGTTTAATGTGATCACGATCACAAGGCCAGAAAAAAAGTCGGTGTAGGGCAAGCCTTAAATTGGGACATATTTCACACCTCCCTCGCCCAAAATAATAATTTTTAAAAACTCAGTGGCGGGTGCTTGAGGATCAAAGCAATACATTCTCCTCGCTGAGCTAAAGTCAAAGATAACATCGATTCTATCTTGCAAGGCCAAGGGGGAACCATTCAACCCTTCTCCAGAGAAGGAAGGAAGGAAGGAAGGAAGGAAGGAAGGAAGGAAGGAAGGAAGGAAGGAAGGAAGGAAGGAAGGAAGGAAGGAAGGAAGGAAGGAAGGAAGGAAGGAAGGAAGGAAGGAAGGAAGGAAGGAGTGCTCAACCTCTCACCCCAATCTATCATTATGAATAGGGCAGAAATAACACAATCCTATTTTCCGTGCTTGTCATTAATGATCGGTGAAAACTATCGCATCACATTACTCCATTCTTCCTTCTCTTCCCTCCTCTATGGAGACCCCCAAATAATAATGTAATAATCCTTGCATTTGATATAGCAAATACAAGGATTATTTTTATATTATTTTAATTTTTCGTGGTCGAACGCTTTAAAAATAAAAAAATTGAAAGATATATATATATTTGACAAAATGTAAAACCAGGTTTTTATAGAGATTTTTTTTTTACAGAATTCCAAGCGCTATTCAGAAGCTTGAGTTTTTTCCCCATTTGCCACAGGGAAGGTCCCATCCCGAACAACTCGCAAAAAGAACAGCAATTTGATTTTACTTTGCCAGTGGTCTTCAGTTTTGATTTTAAGAGTAATAAAATGATCTAACACTTTTCTCGGTTTAAGCGGAGGGTGAATGACAAATCATTCTGAATAGAGATTTATTAAAAAAAAATGATATGGTGGGGAAAAAAAAGTATGGGCTTTCTTGTAGCACTTAATATGGAACCGCACAGAAAAAAAACTTTCAATTTCCCGCATTTACCCTAGCCTGAAGGAGAGACATAATAGGGATTGAGGTATTGCAGAAGATTATTTAAAAATCAATGTTCACTTTGTAAAATCCTTTGTAAAACCTCTTAAGTTTTCCCATGACTCACAATGAGTCTCTCCAGGGCAGAGGGAGTCAACTTCAGTGCAATAGTAGGAACATTAAGTACTGACGTTGGCAATTCTAACGCGTACTCTGCAGGAAAATAGCTTACTACGTGACGGACTCTGTTACTAATTCGGTTCGTAGAAGCTGATGCTTATATTTTTAAATTCTCGATGTACATCATCCCGTTTTTTTAGGGCACCATTAGGATGTTCTGGTTTGCAAGGCTGTAAACTTCAACCACCGTTACCCCCGACTCCGCTCTTTCAAGGCACGTCTCAAAACGTGCCTCTCACACCGTGCTTTCGGTCGTCTTATCCCTCCTCCCACCCCACCCTCCTCGGCTCCCACCCCCAGCTTGGGTGCCCATCCAGCGCTGGGAAGCCCTTTCAGCCGTCCTCCTGACGTGAAAGGCGTTGTATAAATGCAAGTCATATTGTATTGTTACTTTGATGTGATTTGGAATGGATAGTCCGATCATTGAAAACACTCAGAGTTGCGGAAACTTTTCCGATTAAACATCTCAGGAACTTTGACGCAACCTTGAGCGTTTTTAATGATGATCGAATCTTGGGGGATCCTGACGTAAAATGGTCAAATACAAACTGGGGCATTTGTTGGCTGCCCGTTTAATGCTTTAGCTAACGTGATTGAGAAAGACCCTAATTAAATATGGGTTCATCCATACACATCGTCTAGATGAGCTACTCTTTTGCTGATGCACTGCATCAAGTCAATGCTATTTCCTCTCTTGCATAAAATGGATACGAGAGAGCCTCCGAGAGAACATCGATAAAATATTACTGGGAGCGGTGATAGAGGGCGGCGATGAGAGAGAGAGATGAGAGAGAGTAGCATGTGAATCCGTATTCGATTCAATCATCCTGTTTTTCTCAGGAAAATACAATACACTTTGAATTAGAAATTCTTGCTCGCAAAGTAAAACCACACCGGTAGAGAATCTTCAATGCGTTATTTTCTTAGCAACAAAAGAAATACATCTGAACCTATTTATGTGTTGCTTTGACAATAATCTTTAAGTTTGCCTCTTGACAACGCATCTCTGTCACTGAAGCGATCTGCACATATATATTTATTTTCTTTCAATTTAAAAAAAACCTTACGAAAAATATTTCAATTACAACTTAAAATGCTAAGTAGCAAAACAGTCTCTTGCCCTCCCCCACTGCCTTGTTTCTTGCCGTTATCTTAAGGTTAAGGGGAGATTTAATAGAAGGGTTCAAAATTTTAAGGGGGTTTTAAAGTGTAAATAAGGAGAAACTGTTTCCTCTGGCGGGAGGGGCGGTAACCAAAGAACACAGATTTAAGATAATTGGCAAAAACCAGAGGGGAGATAAAGATTAAAAAAAAATTGACCCAGAGAGTTGTTATGATCTGGAAGCACTGCCTGAAAGGGTGGGGAGTGGGACTAGTTAGGCAGCTCTTTCAAAGAGCCAGCACAGGCACGATGGGCTGAATGGCCTCCTTCTGTGCTGTAAGATTCTATAATTCTAATTTATAATAAAGGGGTCACAGAATGATTCTTCCAAATACCTCTATTTGGGTCATTGTTACCACAAATAACCTGCTGCAGTAGCATATAATATAAGGCACCCATCGTAACACATGCCTTTTCGATGCTGCTGGAAACCTGTCTTTACATTGCGGTGCAAACTGCATCGCAAGGAAGTTGGCAAGTTTCGACATTCACAAGTCAACGCTTTTAAAAGGCAACAACAGTTTCCTTCGTGAAGTGAAGTGACACCATCACAAGATAAAAGGAGTGCGTTTCGACGGTAAATTAAAATGATATCCGTCCTCCGTTCGAGAATAAAATGTGCGTCTATCCGCATATCCTACAAAAACATGAACGCACAACACTGCCCGAAGAACACTGATAATAAATTAAAGATAACTCCCCCTCCACCACACACACATTTTGTACAGATTCTGTCCCTGATGCACAACTTATATCAAGAGAGTTTCTAACATGATTAACCCCAAAAAATAAACCCTGCACTTTCGCAGAAGCCTTCTTTGTCGCCTGATTTGACTTGATACTTTGCAACGCTGTTCAGATAAAGAACAGGTAAGAAAACTAATGCATATATACACCTTGGTCAAACCTACAATTAATCGAACAGTCCGTTAATCATTTTCAGCATCGCTACCCTAAAAAAAAAGTTCAGGTGGTCAATCTTAAAATTAAAATAGTTACATAGAAAATTGCAGTAGATTTCACAGGAGGTAGGAGGTCGAGTTCAGGAACGATGAGCATTTACTCAAGGTGATCAGACAGTGAAGTAGTTATGTCCACGACTTCGTCAATTAATATCCACACTTCTCTTCCTTGTTAAAATCGAACGATTAAAATATTAGACTGGAGTGGAGATTTCTTTCTCTCCGTTTGAAAACTGATTCTCGAACGAATGTCTTAAATCCTGATTAGCTGGCAGCTTTTTTAAGGTGAACCTGAAACAGGGAAGGGGGGGGAAACAGAGGAGAGAAAGAGAGAGGGGAAAAGAGGGGGGGGAAAAAATGTAAATGCACTGCAGCAAACGGTCATGTAAATTTACAGTACAATACAAGATTTGTTCAAAGAATTGGAACACATTTCAACTGCAACTTGACAGAGACCATTTGAAAAGATTGCAGGGCCCATTAAACATTAAGTAGCTTATAATTGTGCCCTTGGATTTCCTCTACTGCTCTGGTGGTATGAGGCCTTAATTTAGATACCATCTCACTTGCAATTTAGCTGTGGGCGTACAGGGGAATCCATCGTCTCTTTTGCATAAAGAAACTAGGAGTTTTCCCCACTTCCCTCCCCGCTATTCTGGTTTATATCCCCATATCATCCCAGACCATCTAAAAGCCCCTCATTGATTGTCTGCTCATAAGAACAGGAGTAGGCCATTCAGCCCCTCGAGCCGGTCCTATCATTCTGTTAGATCATGGCTGATCTATAGCTCAACTTCAATTATTAAAACAATTAAAAGATCTCATTGTTGTTTGCGGGATTTTTGCCTGGATAACCACATTCGCATCCACCCCATCCCTCCCTTTTCTCCCTCCCACTCCCAGCTTGGGTGGCAGGCCAGGATTGATAAGCGTCTTGAGACGTCCCACCAACAGGTAAGGCCCTGTACAAATGTAAATCTGTATCGTGTTGTGTCCTGCGAAGCATTCCGGGATGTGAAAAGGCAGGACAAATGTCCGGGTTTCTTTGGCTTGGCTCAGGGGAATACCAGACGAAGATGCCACCGACAGCTCCGGAACCAATGATGTCCCAAGTTGACCCAACAGGAGGTGTACACTTCCTACTGGGCAACACAGAAGCACAGACAGACTCCGTGCAGCAAGATGCTGATTTATACGCAGCATTTTATGCTCTCCCTACCAGCCCCCTGCTGCTGACCCACTTTTCTAGGCAATTAACTTGGCATCAAACATGATAGGCTGACTCTGAGGTTTAACACTGTGTCTGACCAGATGTGCCTCTCGCAGCCAGGATCTGTAGGCTAAGGAACACTGCACCTGCCAGCACGGCAAGCTGCTCAACAACAACAACAACAACAACGCCCTTCACGAGAGGTAGCATCTTGGAGCACTTTTTCTTTCATTTTAAAAAAAAAATTGAGAAGGAGGTCACTCAATCCACGACTGTTTGTGGGACACTGCTGTGCGCAATTGGCTGCCATGTTTCGCCCGCAAAATATACAGTCAATTCACTTTACACTATCTTCTGTGAAGCGATTTGAGACGTCTGGAAGATGTGATAATGTGCTACATCAAATGCAAGGGTTATTATTAATAATGCACCAGGACATACTTCGACTGACCTCCTCCTTGTCCCCCGTGCCCTCCGTTCCACCATCGGTGGCCACTCTTTCGGCCACTACGCCCCGAAACTGTGGAACACTCTTCCTCTATCCCTCCGCCTAGCTCCTTCCTTCTCTATCATCAGGTGGTGCCTGTCACAGTCCTCTTTGACCGTGCTTACGGTTACCTCCCCCTCACCCCATCTCAGTGCCATGCTCCGCCACTGTCAAGCGCTCTGGGACCCTACGTGAGGGACGCTACATAAGTGCAAGTTGTTGTAGTTGTTAGAGAGTGAAAAATGTTTTAGATGTTTGGAGAGACAAAGCCCACCCCCTTCTCTGTGCGAGATCTTACCTCATTAACAATAACCCACACCGCGGAATCTCGCACAACTGACAGTCTGATGGCACTGATAGGATTGCAGCTCGGATCAATGGCTCCTTCAGCTATTCCGTTCTCAAATTCACCTAAAATACACAGGGAGGGGGTGGGGGAAGAGAAAGAAAAAGTAGCTGTAATCAGCTTTGCTGAAAAGAACATTAGCCACAGTAACCTGCAGACTGGGAGGATTAGATCTTATTGTGTTATCTCTTTGAGATGCTCGGGTTCCAACCCCGTGTTTGTACAAACCCAAGTGTTTGTCGTTGTGGGGAAACAACATAGAAGGGTTCAGTGAAAGAGCAGAGAATTGCAACTGAAGCTCCGGTGGAGGAGTGAGCACCAGTTGTAGGCTGGGTGAGTTTAAAAACCCTCCTTCTGTGCTGTAAGGTCTACGATAACAGCCACTCAAAGAATTGCTGAGTAGCGTCAAACACAAGCGCGATTAAAGCTTCTTGTTGTTGAGTTGTGTCTGCTGCAGGTCAAGAAGTCACTCGATGGGATGGTTCCCGACAGTAGAACCTTCCAAATTGGTGAGTTGGGATGAGGGGTTGGGAAGCTCTCAGCCCAGTTAAGCCATTTTTTTAGGTAACACAGGGCTATAATGATAATTTTCTATTATAATTTTAATACAATAATAATCCTTGCATTTAATATAGCGCCTTATCACGTCTTCGAGACATCTCAAAGTGCTTCCTAAGAGATACTGTAAAGTGAAATGACTGTATATATTTTGTAGGTGACTCCAAATGCAAGCAGATACAATACAATATATATATAATATATATAGTAAGCCTCACACAAATCGTGTCAGTTGGGACCATACATTTCTTAAGACTTATGCAAAGTATTAGTTATGTGAAACTTATAAGTAATAGGAAATTCAACAGGACTGGGGCAGATGTACAACTTAGACAAGCAATTATATGATTTATACGGTTCGGACCTATACAAATTTTACTGTAGCACCTTTCAGGTCGGGAGGGCATCTCAAAGCCCATTACAGAGTTGGCACCCGAGCCAGGGGTTGGGGAACACATAATATCCGAATGAAACGTGTCAAGGCCCAGATCTTGCAGATAGAAAGAGGGCATTCAGAGTAGAAGCTTTGACGATTCAATGCTCTCCCACCAATATACTGCAGTGTTATGAGCTTAAAAGTCACAAAGTGGAGCTTGAATCTGCACCTTTCTGATTCAGAGGTGAGAGTGCTACTGACTGAGCCAGGCTGACACCCATTAAGTTGGCTGAAGTAGAGAGGCTGGTTGATTTAGCTTGGCTTGACAGTACCTATTTTGAAAAATCCATCATCCGTGCGCTGATATCTGGATTCCATGGTCTCCTGCGGCAATTTGAATCCTGAAACCTACACGAGAACACAAAGCAAACTGGTCACTGGAGCAGCAAGTCTCATGTTTATAGAGAGAACCTTTTACCAGCCAAACGTCACACAGCTCGCACAAGTCACAAGTCAATGATACTATTTGAAGAGAATGGGGAAACAGGAACAAAAGGCGCTATATACAAATGTAATTTGTAATGTATCATATCTGGGCTGACGCTTATAAACAGTCTTGGCCTCCTATGATCCAATAATAATCCTTGCATTTGGTATACAACAACAACAAGATTACATTTGTATAGTGCCTTATCACATCTTCGAGACGTCTCAAAGCGCTTCACAGAATATACCGTAAAGTGAATTGATTGTATATTTTGTGGGTGAAATGCAGCAGCCAATTGCACACAAACAGACATGGATTGAAGTGACCGATCTTTTTTTTTTTTGAAGGAATTATTACCCCTGGAAAGGCGATCTGCCAATCGACTAAATCGCCGAGCGATTCAAGTCACTCTTCGACCACGTTCTTGATCATTTTTCCCATCTCTACACACTTGCCTCCCTTCCCCAGCTCAGGTGCCCAGCCAACAATGTCAAGCACATTGGGAAGTCTTTGTGACATGAAAGGCCGTGTAAATGTAAAATTGAATTATAATAATCTGCAATGTGTTATTTAATCAATCAATGCAGCAGAATTTTTCCCACCTTAGTTCAAAAGCATCTCTGATAATATGGAGTTTGAACCAATTAAACTAGCAAAATCCTGGAAGGGGAGAGGGAGGTGGTAAGAGAAAGACTGGCTGGCTGGCGAGGGCAGACATCAGTAGGAACGGGATGTCGGTTGTTCAGTGTGACACTCTGATTAGCAATGATAATAATAATACAGCGCCCTATCACATCTTCGAGAAGTCTCAAAGCGCTTCACAGAATATACTGTAAAGTGAATTGACTGTATATCTTGTGAGCGAAATGCAGCAGCCAATTGCGCAATGAGCAGCGCCCGTGGATAGAAGTCTCAGCACCTCCCGGGCTAGGAGAAGAATGAGCTTGGATTCTTGCATCCAACTGCTCTGTGGTGACATCTGTTATGGCCTCACATCAACTCCTGCTCAGCCCTCCAAGGGTGGATGGCAAGCAATGCAAGGATTTAGTCTGGCTGCAAATCTGAATACAGCTGAGCTGCCTGCCAACACTCAGTGTCTGGGCTCACGTGTACAATGGTTAATTGTACACCAGAGGGAGCTGAGGTCTAAGCAACCAAAACCAAAGTGTCATCACATTCAGGAGAAAGGCTAAATTGGCAGGAGTAACCTTGCACAGCAAGGCGCTGGTGATGGATTGGGGAGTGAGGAGGTCGGAGAGGTAGGGAGGTGCCAGGGAGTGAAGGGATTTGAACACGAGTGTGAGGATCTTGAAGTCGATCCGTTCGGTGATGAGGAGCCAGTGGAGCCTGAGCCAGAACTGGGGAGATGTGGGGATGGAGTTTGGTCTGGATCAGTTTGCAGGCAGCAGAGTTCTGAATGAGCTGATCTTTTGGATAGTGGAGCTGGGGAGACCAGAACTCTCCCCAAACTATAAACAGTTTATAATAGGGGCATAGAATACAAAAGTCAGGAGGTTATGATGAACCTTTATCAAACACTGGTTAGGCCTCAGCGAGAGACTGTGTTCAGTTCTGGGCCCCACACTTTAGGAAGGATGTCAAGGCTTTGGAGAGGGTGCGAAGGAGATTGACCAGGATGGTACCAGGAATGAGGGGCTTCAGTTATCAGGAGAGGCGAGAGAGGCGAGGATTATTCTCCTTGGAGCGGAGAAGGTTAAGAGGAGACTTAACAGAAGTTTTCAAAATTATGAGGGCATTCAATAGGATGAACAAGGAGAAACTATTTCCACTGGCGGGTGGGTCGGTAACCCGAGGACACCAATTTAAAATAGTTGTTAAAATAAACAGAGGGGAGGTGAGGAGAAATGTTTTCACACAGCGAGTTGTTCGGATATGGAATGCATTGCTTGAAAGGGTATTGGAAGCCTATTCGATAACAGTTTTTAAGAGAGAAGTAGATAATTATTTGGGGAGGACAAGTTTGCAGGGATATGGGGAGAGAGCGGGGAAGTGGGATTGATTTGGAAGCTCTTTTCAAAGAGCTGGTACAGACACAATAATAATAATAATAATCCTTGCATTTGATATAGCGCTTTTCACGTCGGGAGGACGTCCCAAAGCGCTTCACAGAACACACTGTGAAGTGAATTGACTGTATATTTGTGGGCGACCGCGGCAGCCAATTGCGCACAGCAATGTCCCACAAACCGTCGTAGATTGAAAATGGCCAATTTATTATTGTTTTTGGTTTTGGAGGGATTATTATTAGGCTCTGTGTGGAGTAAGGAAACTTGCCAAGGTTTCGCCCTCTGCCTGGATTGAACTCAGGTCTCTCACTTGCAAAGCGATGGGCTGAACGGCCTCCTTCTGTGCTGTATAATTCTATGATACAGAACACCCACCCTACTATCCAAACTCGATTTATGTACAGCACTGAAGTCCCATCTCTTTTCAGGTGGATGTTAAAGATCTCGTGGTTTTATTCGAAAAGAGAAGGGAGTTTTTCTCTCCCGGTGTCCTGGCCGACAATCCCACAAATTGGTCACTCACTCATGACTGTTTGTGGGACAGTGCTGTGTGCAAATTTGCCTATAAAATACACAGTCAATAAAACCATGTGAAGTATTTTGACATGAAAATGTAAGGATTATTATATTATTATTATTATTTAAAGTGCTGTATTGTTCTACATTATTTCTGAGCTCAGGAATAGGTTTCACAAACAGGTTAACTGTGATATTATAGCTCAATGTGTGGCTGTGAATGATTACCAGAGACGTTACAAAAATAGGCAAAACAGATGGTTAATTATTGAACTCTTTCCCCCTCCCCCTCTCCCTGTGCATTTAAAAGTCTAAGGAGAATACCAGCTTTTGACATGAAGTTAATAAACAACAACAATAATAATAAAATAGTAATTTCAAGCTTTTGATATAGCGCCTTATCACGTCATTGAGATGTCGCAGTGCTTCACAGAATATATTATAAAGTGGGTTGACAGTGTATTTTTGGGTGAAACACAACACCTAATTGCGTACAAACAGTCATGGATTGAGTGAATAATATTTTTTTGGAGGGATTATTACCCACGGAAAAACGAGCTGCAAATTGACTAACAACCGGTTTCCTACTTACTGTTCAGTGAACAGAGGCGTGCGGAGTAAGGAAACTTGCCCAGGGTTTCACCCTGACCGGGAATCAAACCCAGGACTTCTCCGTTGTGAGGTGAACAAGCTAACCACCAAAGCTACAGGACCCCACAAACAAGTGCAAACCCGACGAGATTGAGTTATGTACAGAAAGCAAGTTCAAAGAATAAACCACGGTTTTGGCTCACGGCACTGCACACAGGATTATTCGAGCAGTGTACCAGCCAACTCAGGTTACCAGCTCAATCCAGTACATGGATTTAATGCTAAGCATATTTAAAAAGGGAAAGATGAGGAGGCAGAGGGGTGGGGAAGAGATAGACGTTTCAAAAGGTTCCAGAAAAAAAAATATGAATTCAGCTTTATAGAAAATAATCCCCTCCTACCCCCTCTCTAATTATCCAAATGGTCTGGGGAGGGAAAGAAGTAATCTCAATATAATACAATTTACATTTATATGGCACCTATCATCTCACGAGGACTTCTCAAAGCACTTTACACTGCTGGCTGGGCTCCTCAAACTGCGGGTGGGGAGGGGAAAGATCGACTGGAAACATCTGAAAACACGTTCCAACAGGTACGGGCCTTGAATGAGATGAGGTAGGAATTTATGAGGGGTGGGAGGGAGAGAAACAATGAGGGGAGGGAGGGAGGGAAGGAGGGAGGGAGCACATAATAAGAATCCTTGCATTTGATAAACACTGAAAGAAACGTCCTTACCTTGGCAGAAAAAATCTCCACGCTGGTATTCAACAGCACATCACCTGGATGCTCTGGGTTCCCAGTGCGGAACAAGTATCTGAAACCGTGACAGTAAATATAGCCAAATGTTAACACACAGCCTTTTGTGACAAATTAATTCCTTATGCCCGAAGAACCTCCCTACCTCTCCAACCTGCTCACACCCCACTCCTCCAGCCACCACCTTCGCTCACCTGGCT
Source organism: Callorhinchus milii (assembly GCF_018977255.1). NCBI lineage: Eukaryota > Metazoa > Chordata > Chondrichthyes > Chimaeriformes > Callorhinchidae > Callorhinchus > Callorhinchus milii. The sequence continues at coordinate 76,521,922 of NW_024704745.1, read as the reverse complement.
TGGGTTTGTGCTTTCCTTCACCCCTCTGCTCCATCATCAGCGGCCATGCTTTCAGCAACTACCCCTCCCAAGCCTCTGCAACTCACCCACAAAATACACAGTCACTGCACTTTACAGTATATCCTGTGAAGCGCTTCGAGGCATCGCAATGACGTGATAACACACTATATCAAATGCAAGGGTTATTATCATTATTTTGTATAACTCTGCCTCAGTCTCTGCTTTGCCCTCTCTTTGCTCGTCTCCAGATGACACCTACAGTCCTACAGTCCAGATGACACGTGGAGTCCTGTAGCTCAGTGGTTAGAGCACTCGCTTTGCAAGCGAGAGACCTGAGTTCAATTCCAGGCAGAGGGCGAAACCTTGGGCAAGTTTCCTTACTCCACACAGAGCCTAATAATAATCCGTCCAAAACCAAAAACAATAATAAATTGGTCATTTTCAATCTACGACTGTTTGTGGGACATTGCTGTGCGCAATTGGCTGCCGCGTTCGCCCACAAATATACAGTCAATTCACTTTACAGTGTATTCTGTGAAGCGCTTTGGGACGTCCTCCCGACGTGAAAAGCGCTATATCAAATGCAAGGATTATTATTATTATTATTATTATTAGAGTTTCCTCTTCGACCGACTGTGCCTAGGGTCACCTCTCCTTTCTCCCCAGCTCGGTGTCAAACTGCACCATTGTTCAGCGCTCCGAGACGCTACCCAGTGTGAAGGGTGCTGCATAAATGCAAGTTGTTTTATGATCTGAAGTACAATACATTTACAGTAAATCCCTGACTTAATGGACTCCTGAATTCCACTTAGCTGAACTGCGCCCGAAACCAAAAACACACACCCTTTTGTCACCCATACGTTTGTTCATTCATACTTAGAACCTCCATCTCTCTCCAATCTAAGTACATTTTTTTTTAATTTCAAAATTTTTCCAAGGGCTCCGCGCACATGTAGACAGACTCCCAAATCCCATAGCGTATAACAATACCACGGTACACTCCAGGAGAGCTGGGAGTTGATAGGACTCACTGTGCTTGCTGGTCAGGGATATTGACAAGGACTCGTAGTGTTTGAATCCTATGGGCAGAAGATGACTAATTAATAATAATAATCCTGGTATTTGATATAGCGCCTCATCAAGTCGTTGATACGTCTCAAAGCGCTTCACAGAATATACTAGAAAGTGAATTGACTGTATATTTTGTGGGCGAAACGCAGCAGCCAATTACTCTGTCTTCTGCTCTCGGGATGGAAACAATTATAACACCGGTACAAGCAGTTACCATCATTTTTCGGCACTGAATAATGCCAGTACATGCCAGTAAAGCATTGTAATTTCACTTAGCCAGAAATTCTGGCTCGCCGCACAGTATCTCTTNCCCCCCCTCACCGTTAGTCTGGCTAGCCGGGGTTTAGTGTAGAAAGCTCTTTTCATGTCGGGAGGATATACTCAAAGAGCGGGACACTAATGACTGGGCACCCGAGCTGGGGGTGGGTAGCTAAGGGTGGTGACTGACAGGGGCCAGGGAGTAGGGATGAAAAAAATGCAGTTAAAGAGATAAGACTTGAGAAGAGGAGGATAGAAGAGATTTTTTTTATCTCTCTTGCTTTTCTATCATAAAGTCAAACAAAAGCTAAATAAGAAGGGGTGGAGGGGTGGAACTGAGAGTACAATCAGATTTGGAGGTGGGGGGAGGAGGAGAAAGGAGAAAAATTAAGGAAACAAAAACAAGGTTAATAAGAGACATGAAGGAGGAATCAGCAGCTAGGTCACATTGTAATGAAATAAAAAAGAGTAATCACTGTGTGGTAGAGCACTGATCAGTAACGAGAGGATATAAATTATCATTTGAAAAAGCAGAGGAGGAAAAGAAGGGGGTGGGGGAGTGGCGTGTTCAAAGAGGTAGGATTTGAGCCAGGATTTAAAGACAGAAAGAGATGGGGTGAGATGGAGTGGTAGATGGAGGGAGTTCCAGATATTAAATAATCCTTGCATTTGATATATATTAGGGGAGTAGCAATTGAAAGCTCAGGCACATAGAGGGCAGGGGACATGGCGGAACCCCGAGTTAGCAGATGGGAGAGCAGAGTATAATAATAATAATCCTTGCATTTGATATAGCGCTTTTCACGTCGGGAGGACGTCCCAAAGCACTTTACAGAACACACTGTAAAGTGAATTGACTGTATATTTGTGGGCGAACGCGGCAGCCAATTGCACACAGCAATGTCCCACAAACAGTCATGGATTGAAAATGACCAATTTATTATTGTTTTTGGTTTTGGAGGGATTATTATTAGGCTCTGTGTGGAGTAAGGAGACTTGCCCAAGGTTTCGCCCTCTGCCTGGAATTGAACTCAGGGTATAAGGAGATCGGAGAGAATAAGAAAGGATTTATAGTGAGGACCTTGAAATTGATGCGCTGGGAGACAGAGATGCCAGTGGAGGCTGGCGAGGCCTGGGTGATGGCCAATGTCAAACACAGTCAAGTGGTATCTGGCAGCAAAAACAAAAGCACCACTGATCTTGGAAGTACAGCACAGTGGGGAGCTCTCTGACTTCAGACAACAGTAAAGATCATTGCTCTCCGCGGCACTTTGGTTTAAGGAGCGTTAAAGGCTTGTTGGTGTCCTTTGGGTCCGGTTTCTGAGTAACTTGCACTGTGCAAGAATGGCTCCCTTAATCCATCTGATTAGGCATCCACAGCAGGAAGATTTGTGTACAAGGTGCATTTGCACTTAACGGGTACATTTCCCTTCGCAAGGACAAATCTTTTCATCAAGAGCTCATGAGAGCCTAATAGGTTCCGCTCCAAGCCACTGAATAAAATATAAATAAATAACACACGGGGAGACGGAGGAGAGAGCAGTTTCGTGAAAACAAAAGTCAACACAAATAGCAACAAGGTCACAGACAGTGCTTAGTGGCTCAATGCTCATTCATGGTATTCAGTGACTTGCTAATGCAAGCTGTGCAACAGCAGGAGCTTGTAAAACAAATCAAGTAGTGCATTATAGCAGGGAAAGAATCCTTTTAGAGGTCGCAGGCCTGACAAAATTGATAAGAAAATAATAATAATCCTTGTATTTGATATAGCACCTTATCACGTCGCATTCGCCTATAAATACAGTCACTGCACTTTACAGTATATCCTGTGAAACGCTCCTCCTGATGTCAGGATGATTATCGTTATTATTTTTATTGTTACAAGTAATAATCAAAGTAATAATAATCCTCGCATTTGATACAGCGCCTTATCACGTCGTTCAGACGTCTCAAAGCGCTTCACAGAACATATTAGGAAGGGGGAAAAAAATACCCTGGAGAGGCAATCCCACATGACTGGAAGACAGTTTCCCACAGATCTTGAAAAGACTTGCGGAAAACAGACTTGTGTAACAAGGTTCTCACCGTTACGTTTACCCACGGAGAGCATTAGGTCGGAAAATAAACAGCAACCAGGACAGGCAATTTCTTCCAACATTATCGAGGTCAGGCTAATGGGTCTGTGTGTAGTTTCTAAATGAGGCTCTTGCATAAGACAAGCACAGTGGCTTTCAGTCTGTTAGAACCTCCCTATTGGTGACTGACTCCCTTATAGCGTCTAACAGTCATTTACAAATCTCCTGTCTCAGCTCTGAGTACCTTGGAGTGCAGCTCACCCATCATGAGGGATTTGTTGCCATCGGTCCCTTGAGCCTCAGACACAGCAATGTCAGTCCTGGAGCTCAGACAAAGTTTGTCGGACGTGAAATAATCCTCCAGTTTGATATGGCGACTTATCACGTCTCAAAGCCCTTCACAAAGTTCTTCTGCAACATACAGTGACTGTATCTCCAGGAGAATGTAGCAGCCAATTTGCGCCCAGCAATGTCCCACAGCCAGCCACGAAACCCTATATGTGGGGAACTGCTCACAAAATTGGTTCGGATGAATCATAGGATCTTACAGCAAGGAAGGAGCCTATTTCGACCCATCGTGCCTGCTGTTTGGTAGAGGTACCCAATCAGTCCCACTCCCCTGCTCTTTCCCCAAATCATTGTAAATTTTTCAAGTCCCTATCTAATTCCATTTTGAAAGTTGTTATTGAATCTGTTTCCACCATCCTTTCAGGCAGTGCATTTGAAACCGTAACAACTCTCTGTGTAAAGAAAAGTTCCCCATATCTTCCCTCTGGTTCTTTGGTCAATTATCTTGAATCTATGTGCCCTGATTACTAACCCACCTGGCAGTGGAAACAGTTTCACCCCCATCTAGGCCATCCGATTGCATCCTTCAAGAACACCCACCCTACCCTCCCCTCATCACATCATCAAGTCAGAAACCCGTTTCCTGGCCTCTACCACCGTTCCTGGCAACCTGTCATCCTGCATACCAGGAGGAACTTTCCTTGAATTAGTACCATGGGATCTTTACTTCCACCCGAACAGGCAGGAGGACCTCAGTTTAAATAATGTCTCATCTGATGAACTGCACCCCTGACAATGCAGTGCACCCCAGAACTGTACTAGAGTGTCACCATAAACTGTGAGCTCACAGGTCAATATGATGCTCACAGACCACAACCTTCTATCCTGGATGTGAGCAAGAGTGCTACCAACTGAGCCAAACCATCACATGTTGGATGGCATTTACTGAATCAACAATGATAAGAAACACTCCACAGGATATAACAGGCGTAGTGAAACCTTAGGCACAACCCACACGCCTCTGCTTACTTAACAGTAAGTAGGAACCCGGTTGTTGGTCGATTGGAAGATCACTTTCCGGAGGTAATAATCTCTCTGAAGTAAAAAAAAAGAATTGGTCATTCATTCCACGACTGTTTGTGGGACGCTGCTGTGCACAATTGGCTGCCGCCCACAAAATACAGTCAATTCACTTTGCAATATAATGTGTGAAGTGCTTTGAGACGTCTCACTGATGTGATAAGGCACTATATTAAATGCAAGGATTATTATTATTTACATACTGTAAAGTGGATTGGCTGTGTATTTTGTGAGTAAAACTTGGCAGTCAGTTACACACAGCAATGTCTTACAAACAGCGGTGGAGTGAGTGACCAATTTTTTATTTGGAGGATTGTTGGCCAGGACACCAGGAGAGAGAAACTCCCTTCTCTTTTTGAATACTACCATAGGATCTTTAACAACTATCCAAACAGGCAGATGGGGCCTTGATTTAACGTCCCATCTGAAGGATGACAATCAAGTGTCTACCTTGGCCCCAGCGTTCTTCCCCCCCCCCCGCCACCAAATTATTCTGTTGGTAACATCTCACTGAACAGTTTACGATTTCAGAGCTTTTAGCTTTCAACAAACTCTTTTTAAGAGACTTTTTAAAACACCCAAACTGGAATGGAACTCTGCGGCTAATAAAAATAATAATAATAATCCTTGCATTTGATACAGTGCCTTATCACATCACTGAATCATCTTGAAGCGCTTCACAGGATTTACTGCGTAGTGTTGGGACTGTGTATTGTAGGAGAATGCAGCAACCAATTTGTGCTCAGCAACATCCCACGAACAGCCATGAAGTGAGTGACCAATTTATGCGTGAGCGTACACGTGTGTGTGTGTATAGCTAGGAGGGATGCTAGCTATAAAGCTGCAAAATACTGCAGCTCTGCAATATTTTTAATTCAATTTAGCAACTATGTCCGTTTTACCCCCACATTTACAAGGGTCCTTTTATGTGGCGTTTCCACCTGAGCTTTTCGCAGTATGAACTCTTACATCAATGCCAAAAAATAGCTTTAGACACACGTATTCACGGAACTGCAGCAATAGGGCGTTGTATGATCCCCCGCTTGACGGGAATGTTTTGAATGTTTCACTGGATAGTCATGTCTTTGCAAAATTATTACACCATCTTTCTGAGAAGTGCTATGAAAAGTGCTCCCCTCACTTTCATAAACCTCCAGCATTAAAGCATGGATTAAAGTATTAAGAAACTTGTGAGATGCATGTGATGTGCACTGAGTAGTCCAGTACACAAAGCAGGTTTTTGTGTGTTTTTTTTGCATAAAAAGATTAATTTTGTAATAAGTGGTCAATAGTTATTACAGGCCCGGGGGAAGGTTCACCGTAAGGGCAGCGGATGTTAATAGATTGCTTTTGAGCACATCTTTGGTTGATGTCTTACTTATCATGAGTGGTAACAAAATAAACAAAACAAATACATACAAGAATGAGTAAAAACTCCTTGCCTTTGAGAAAGCGGCTTTCCCCTCGGAAGGATGTCTGAAAGTGCTTCACGGGGTTTACAGTAGAGTGTAGTGACTGTGTAATTTGCAGGGGAGAGCGGAGCCAGTTTACACACAGCAACGTCCCACAAACGAGGCGAATGATTTTATATGGGGAATTGTTGACCAGGAACAGAGGGAGAAACACCCATTTAATCAAGCATGTTATTTTGCATTTTCCTTCAACACTAAGGAAACTCCGTCAGACTTCACCCCTTTTTGTTATGTAGAATCTTACGTGGTATCATTTTCTGTCTACAGTTAGTAGCTGGCTTTATATTATTCTGAACTCAGAACACAGCCTCTTTCCCCCACCCCAACCCAAATTTGAGTGCTGTTTTTGAATCTTTTGCATTGCATTTGGAAAATGAAATACAAGAACAACAAATTGTATTGATGTAGCGCCTTTTGCAGCGAGAGAACGTCCCAAAATGCTAAAGGTTTCATTATTAACAAAACAGTTTAGCTCAGAAAAAAAAACGCAGGTTAACTCATCAACACTGTGTAAACTCATTCATAAAACATGGTGATGGTGAGTAGCCATTGAAACCATACTACAACAACAAGTTACATTTATATAGCGCCTTTCACATTGGAAGGATGTCCCGAGGCACTGGATAGTTAAGGATTTTCACTCGACCTGGGGGTTAGAATCAAGTGGGGGTCGAGGGTGAGGGTGTGTGGAGGAGGGAGTGTGGCCAAAGGCACATCAAAGAGGAAGGTCTTGAGACGGGCTTTGAAGAAGGCAAGTGAGGGGGTGAGGCAGAGGGATTCTGGAGTGGAGATAATACATAACAAGTGACTACTTGTTTTGCCCACAAAATATACAGTCAATTCACTTTACAGTATATTCCGTGAAGCGCTTTGAACATCGTGATAAGGCGCTATATCAAATGCAAGGATTATTATTACTTTCAGCAGAGGAGAGGGGAGGGAAGAGGAGGGAGATGGGGTGAAGGGGGAGAGAGAGGGAAAGGGAGAAGGAAAGAGGAAGAAAAGGGAGAGGGGTGAGAAGTGTGAGGTAGGAGAAGAGGAAGACTATCTTTTCTGGAAAAGGGGAAACAAAACAAAAACATTTCCACTGGCGGTGGGTCGGAAACCCGAGGACACCGATTTAAAATAGTTATTAAAAGAAACAGAGGGGAGGAAAGGAGAAATTTTTTCACACAGCGAGTTGTTCGGATCTGTAATGCATTGCCTGAAAGAGTGGTGGAAGCCGATTCGATAACAACTTTTAAGAGAGATGTAGATAATTATTTGGAGAGGACAAGTTTGCAGGGCTATGGGGAGAGAGTGGGGGAGTGGGATTGAATTGGATAGCTTTTTTCAAAGAGTTGGCACAGACACGATGGGCCGAATGGCCTCCTTCTGTGCTGTATAATTCTATGATTCTAGGAAGGTATTTATTATTCTTGCCGCAAGGTCCAGAGCAACAGGAACCATCATATTTTGTCTCTATAGAAACAGCACCAGTGACCAGAAACACTACATTGCTATCTGAATAATTACTACTGCTGTGTGAGAACGGAAATATCAAAGCATCCGCCTCCATATCTAGCAAAGCCAGAAAACAGCCTCAACACAACAAACCGTTAACCCTGCAAGTCAAAGCCCTAATGGGTAGGGTAGTCCTAGCTGGACAAGCAATGGGATGCTTGCCAGATAGCGTTCCCGAATGGCACACTATATGGCTTCACCTGGTTCAACTCCAGCAGTTACCCCAATGCACGCTGTACTATCGGGGTCCTGAAGCCCTGATGCTTGGCAACCTGGGCCTGGCTCAGTTGGTACTTTCGTCTCTGAGTCAGAAGGTTGTGGGTTCAAGCCCCTTGTCTGGACTTTGAACTCACGGTCACTTGTAAAATCAATGCCAAGCCTATTCTTGAGAAGATTTCCACTCTGCAGACACCATCGAAAACAAGCAACACATTCCAGGAAAAAAACACACCGACACGGTTTGAAAGAAAAACAGACCCAGATGGTTGAGCAGGAAAAAAAATCTACGATGGAAAGGGTGGGCATAAGACTAGAAATACCTGGTAACAAAAGCTTAAAATATTAACAACCTATAACTTGGGCAAGCTTCTGATCATTTACAAGCCTTTTGTTGATCGTTGTTTGGAAATTATAAATGAAAAGGTCATTTTAAGTGCCAACCCAGTAGTGTTGTTAAGTGTGGACTTGTGACAATGCCTCCACACATGAGGAATTCGAGATCTCGGCTTGCTTGTTCAGGGGGTGCCAGTCAAAGCCTGGGCCTCGATTCCTGTTGTTGGGAGTTCAAGAAGGAACTGACCAATACAGGAGAACTGTGACGTTTATTTAACCCACATCACAACATCACAAGAAGGAGGCTGCTGAAGAAAGCTCTTCAGCTCATCTGATATCCTTCCAAAACACCTACCCAACCGTCCTCCCATCAACAAAAACACCAAGTTGCATTTTTATAGTGCCCTTCACACAGGGTAGAGCCTCGGAGCTCTTAACAATGACTGAGCCAGACACAGAGCCAGAGAGAAGGAAGTGACTGGAGGCACTGTCAAAGAGGAAGGTTTTCCGATGCAATCTGAAGAAGGGCAAGGGGTGGGTAAGGGTGGGATTGAGGCAGAGAGTTCCAGAGTTTCAGAGCATGGTGGCTGAAAGCATGGCTACCAATGGCGGAACGGAGGGGATGAGGGATGTGTAGAAGGCCACAGGTCGCTGAGTGGTCAAAGAGATGCGTTCCTGTGTGAATTAAGGAGTACAGGGAGAGGTTTTAATCATAATAAAGTCAACAGGCTGCTGTTTGTCCACCAGCAAAGCTACCTACTCCTGGTGGGTGTCTCCAAGGCCAGTGCTGTTGAATCTATGACGTTTGTTCTACACTTACACTGTTACAAGTGCAAACTTGGCGCAAATGACATGTTCATCAAACTGTTGCCCACAGGAATGTGGAATTGGCTCCTCTCACACCTCACACGCACTGACAGCTTTATCGTTCATTTCCTTCTTCCCCCACCCTGCTGCTCCAAAATCACAAGTCAACGTTTGCCAAAAAAAGCCTTTGAGATGTCTTGACGCCATGATGATAATAATAATCCTTGCATTTGATATAGAGCCTTCAGATGGCTCAAAGGGCTTCACAGAATATACTGTAAAGTGAACTGACTTTATATTTTTTGTGAACAAAACGCAGCAGCCACAGCAGTGTCCCCCAAATAGTCATGGATTGATTGACCAAATTACAATTTTTTTTAAAGAGGGATTGTTACCCCCGAAAGCGATCCATCAATCGACGATCAATTGAGTACCTACTTACTACTAGATAAGCAGAAGCTTAGGGAGTAAGGTAACTTGCCTAAGGTTTTCGACCCACCTAGGAATCAAACCCGGATCCTCTTGCTTGCGAGGTACATGCTTTAACCACAACCCTACAGGACTTGACAGATAAGGTGCTATATCAAATGCAGGCATGATTATTATTATTATTTTTATCAGAGTTTTTAAGTCAGCATTCGTACCTCTCTATAATCAAAGGCTTGTCAAATTTGAAGAGGATGTAGTCACCGGCGAGAGGTGTAATTGCCCAGAAGAAGTCCTCTCCTAGGTACACCTTGTCCAGCGAATGGTCCTGATAAACTCTGAGAGAGGTGGACACCTCTGCAGGCGGGTTAACATGCATCTTGTGAAGTAACGGCTTCATGAAGTCTTTATCCTTCGGGAAGGCAGACAGACAGGGGAGTGGAATAAAACAAATTGTACACTTTGAAACTGAATTAATCAATAAACTGTCTTGGAATACATGGGGATGGAAATGTATATGCATGAGGTTGTGTGTGTGCGCGAGTGTGTGAGTGTGGGGGGACAGGGTATATGTGTGTGGGGGGGAGCAGAGTATATGTGTATGTGTGAATGGGCGAGGGGGGGTTCAGAGTATATGTGTGTATGTGTGTGTGTCGCGGGGCGGGGGCTACAGTATTTTGAGTGAGATCAGGACTGGAAACAGCAGCCTCCATTGTCATTTTTCAAATCGCTTCACTCTCTGGCACCTCCCTATCTCTCCAACCTCCTCACTCCCCAATCCACCACCAGCGCCTTCGCTCGACTGGCACTAATCTCCTGCTCGTCCCTCGCACCCTCCGCATTCAGCCACTACGCCCCAAAGCTCTGGAGCACTCTCCCTCAATCCCTCCGCCTTGCCCCCTCTCTCCCCTTCTTCAAGTCCTTGACAACTTTCCTTTTTTGACCGTGCTTACAGCCACCTCCCCCATCCACCCCCGCCACCACCAGGCTCGGAGTCAAGCTCCGCCACTGTTATGCGCTCTGAGACACTACCGTACAAAGCACAAGGATCAGATGGATTTGGATGAAGGCACTCGTCAGCCATAAAGATGAGTGACGTGGTTTGAGCGGAAACCGAAATGCTACTCACCGTCAGCTTTTGGATCTTGCCAGCCAGAGAAGAATGCAGCCCGACATGCTGGAACAGCGAGGGTCTGAAACGGATGCGCAGATTGGCTTTCTGACGATCACAATGCTTCTAAACGACACCGATAAAAAGAGGGAACGTTAACCATTTAAACCATTTCAGACCTGTCCCGCACTACGTGTAAACCTGCTGTGCGCAATTGGCTGCCGCGTTTCGCCCACAAAATACACAGTCAATTCACTTTGCAGTATATTTTGTGAAACGCTTTGAGACATCACAATTATGTAATAAGGCACAACATCAAATGTAAGGATTATTATTATATTTAGCAGCTGGGGTTAAATACCAGTGACAGGAAACACTGTGGGAGGAGGTGCCCTTCATTCCCTTACATCTTTACAATATTCCCTCAATGTTTTAACTGAACAGGTGTATTTTATAGGCAAACGCGGCAGCCAATTTGCGCACATCAATATCCCACAAACAATGGTAAAGTGAATGACCGAGTTTATCAGGAAGGATTGTTGGCCAGGACATCAGGAATAGTGCTATGGAATCTTTAACATTCGCATGAACAGGCAGAAGGGGCCTCGATTTAATATCTCACTCAAAGGACAATACTTCCAACAATGCGCTGCTTCCCGATCACTGCACTGGAGTGTCAGATTAGACTGTGTGAGCTCAAAGTCCCGACATGGGGGCTTGAGTCCATAACCTTCAGGCTCGGAGGCAAGAGTGCTGCCAACTGAGCCAGACTGACAAATGGCAATTATTTAAAAAGGCAAATGTGGCCCTTGCTGCCTTGAGATCCTTCAAAATGAGATGTATCTTCAAACAATGACATTTAAATAGGACAATTATTGCTCATAGAACAGGAAGCCAGCAAGCAAATCAGATAGCTATTGATATATGGTAAATCATCAGACACATCCTTCTCCGCACTAAAGCAGACCTGACACTTAATCTCTTTCTGGGACCGACACAATATTTTCTCAACAGCCAACTTCATTATAGCCAGTCACCGTCAGCTGTCTGAGCTGCCACTTTCAGTCACTGTTGCAAAACACTGCAATTATTAACCTCAAGCAAATCAAACCTATTTTGAAATTTCTAACTGTCCCCAAAACACTTGCCCACAAAATACACGGTCAATTTACTTTACAGTATATTCTGCGAAGCGCTTTGAGACGTCTCGATGAATTGAGAAAGCGCTATATCAAATGCAAGGATTATTTTTTTTATTATTACTTGTTAACAATGAAAATAATAATAATCATCATCCTGACATCTGATGTGGCGCCTTTCACGACCAGAGGAGCGTTTCACAGGATACACTGTGAAATGTAGTGATTGCTGATTTGTAGGCGAATGCGGCAGCCCATCTGCGCACAGCAAGGTCTCACAACCAGCCATGAAGTGAGTGACCAATTTTAACTGGGGGAACTATTGACCAGGACACCGGGNAAAAAAATCTTCTCTTTTCAAGTACTGCCACAGGATCTTTAAAGTCCACTCCAACAGGCAGACAAGAACTCGGTTTAAAGTTTCATCCAAAGAATAGCACCTCTGGTAATGCAGCACTCGCCCCAGGTCTCAAACTACAAAAAAAATTATATCATTTATATTTTTTAAAAAATCAGCATCAAACGAGATCTTTGCTCAAGACAGAAAATGTGCACTCTTTCAGAGACCATCCGAGTACTCATTATTAAGAAAAATGATCACGAAAGTGCTTTAACCTTTGAAAGTACTTTCATGATTAAAGTCTTGTACCACGTTCTTCACAAATATATGACAGGCCCGACGAATGCAATTTACATCGATCCTGTCTTGGAGTAGGAAAATCCAGTACTTTGTAAATTAAACACAGTGTTAGGCGACACAATTCACTTCCATCTCTACCAACTAGTGTCTACCCTCATCCACTTTTGGGAGAGTGGAGGGGGGGAGAAAGTTTAAGCAGAGTCTCCTTGGAGCTGAACTGGCTGGAATACATGGAGTTCTCAGTTTGGTTTGGATACTTTTAAGCATGGTGATGGGTTTCCACATGTGTCAGACACCCGGCTGACCAAAAAAACTCTATTGCACTTTGTAGTATTTCCAATCTATGTTTTTGGTTACGGTCCATGCACTGTAGTGCACTGCAGTGAGAGGGTTCACTGTAACTGGTTCAGTTGTGGCGGGCTAGGTGTCAGGCGAGGGTACGAGCCACACATCGGGACTCTGAACTCACCATCTTAGCTGACGCTCCAGTACAGAGCTGGAGAAGCACTGCAATGTTGGAAGCGCTGCCCTTCAGGTGAGACGTTAAACTGAGTACCGTCTGCCTGTTCAGGTGGACATTAAAGATCCCATGGCACTGTCCGAAAAGTGAAGGGAGTTTCTCCCAGTGTCTTGGCCAACAATCTTCTAGGTAAAAATGGTTATTCAACGTGCAAGGATTATTATTATTATTATTAGCTGCTTTGCGGCTCTTTGTAGGACATTGTTGTGCACAAATTGGCTGCTGGGAATGCCTATAAAATGCACAGCCAGTGCACTTCACACTTTACAGTTAATCTTGACATGAAAGGTGTCGTATTAAATGCAATTGCTGTGACTACAGCCACAGAAACCTTCTAATCCAGAGAAAGGTGTGCTCAAACCAAGGGTGCTGGAATAGAAGAGGTTTAATAATTATCAGACTAGAGGTGGGCACTCAGAATCCGAGGGGCAGGAAGCAAAATGCCTTGAACCTATAAACGCTATGGAATCCAGGGCATTTTCAAGCGGCTGTGACACTGCAGTAACAACTACAATTGTAGTTGCAAATCGCAAATATCAAACATCAAGGCTGTGTTTAAACTACTGTAGCACAGATTCACCGTGGATCGAGTCAGAGGATGAGGGGTTTCATATTGACTCAGTTTGCCACAATGTCAGACTTTGCCCCAGTTATTTCAGACGATGTGTACAGCCTGGTAATACTCCTCTGTATCTTTGTCAGCTCTGCTGTCGGCTCATTCAGCTGCAACTATCACACAGAACATGGTCTCTTGCTCTGGCCTCCTGCCAATTGACCGATGGGAGTTCAGTTCGCACACACACCCACACAAAGCCGCAAGCAGCACAAGACCTCGGTCCCCTAACTCTGGCCCCGATTCAACCAAGTTCTCTGGGTGACTGGCGCTATAAAAACGCAAGTTGTTGCTGTTGTTGTATCTCTATAAATAAAACAGAATGGTGAATGGGGGAGGAGGGAAAGAAAATAAAGCACCATCCCATATTGTTAGTAACCGAGCAAGCTAAATCATAGACCTATAACAATTTAGAACAATGATTTGCATTTATAAAGCGCCCCTCACGCAGGGTAGATTGGGGAGCAAGCAGGTCGGACAAGTAGGGAGGTGCTAGGGCTTGAAAGGATTTGAGGACAGCACAGAATAAGGCCATTCGTCCCAGTAGCTCTGTGCCGGCTTTTTTAAGAGCAATCCTTTCAGTCCCATTTACCTGCCCTTTTCTCCCCGTCTCCTGTAGTTGACTTCTAGAGGGCAAAAGGACAGCAGCAAGATCTTTTCAGTGCACAGACGTGATGGTCTTCTTCTAAATAAAACATTTTCTGCAACATGTTGTTATATTCAAAGAAAAAGAAAATATTTCTAATAAATATTTGAAGAAAAATGTGTAACTCTTCCAATGGTGTAAAATGTATTAAAATAACAGTATTGATGTTTAACTCCTATTTTGCTCTCTCCACACACTCTCTTTATACATAGAAATGACTTCCCACAATTAGACTTTTAGGTTGCTGAGAGCGCAGGAATAACGTGAAGAAACTTTGTGGAAACCTAAAGATTTGTAATAATATATAATAATCCTTGTATTTGATACAGAGGCTTAACATGATGAGACGTCTCAAAACGCTTCACAGGATTTACTGTAAAGTGTAGTGGCTTTGTATTTTGCATGAATGTGGTAGACAATTTACATCTAGCAATGTCCCACAAATAGGCAGGAAGTGAACAGACAATTTTATCTGGGGAATTTGTTGGCCAAGACACCAAGAGAAATTTCCTTCTCCTTTCAAATAGTGCCATGGGATTTTTAACGTCCACCTGAATGGGTAGATGAGACCTCGGTTTAATGTCTCATCTGCAGGATGGCACATCCAACAATGCTGCGTAACCCCCAGCTCAAAGTCCTGACATGGGGCTTGAACCCACAACCTTCTCTGCATGACCCCAATGTGAGCTGTACTGAGACAGTCTCCTGAAACCACTCTGCGTAGTGAGGTTTTAGCTCGGACAGAGGGTGCACAACAGTTTAGGGGTGTCTCAGAAACAGTTCACCAGATCGCTGAAGAACCTCCAAGTGAATCAAAAGAAGCCAGTTACACATCCATCAAAAAACATCAATAGGGATGTTTAAACAACACCAACAACAACAACTTGTATTTATATAGCGCCTTTTATGTCAGGAGAACGGCTCAGGGCATTGGGACAGTCAAGGGTATGCATGCTCGACTAAAAGATAAGAGATTTGGGTAACAGAATACCTGCCAACCTTGCAAAAGAAAATGCAGTTCAGTAAAAAAGCCGTATGCTTATTTTTACAAAAGCAGAAGATGTTTAGCAGCATAAATTTTTAATTAAAATTTGGTCATCAAATGGTGAGGCGCAGTATAAACACAAGCTGTTGTAACGATTAAATACTTACTGCATCTTTCTCGGGATTGCAGACTTTCACCCAGAGGATATGATCTAAAAGCCAGTCAATTGGTTTCTCCTGGTAGAACATCAGTATAAATTCCACAATCAGGTTCAGATCAGGTGACTGAAACATTTTACCTAATGGGATGGATCATATTCAAATTTAATGCAAAGTAACTTGACACAAAACAAATCGTAACTTGACATAGAGTAAGATTAAATCCTCATGAGTTAGAAGACTAACAACCCTTGCATTGATAAGGTTCGTGTCTTTTGCAGTTAGTATTGCGAGGTTTGTTACGATTTGTTCGTGCGGAACTGCTGGGGTTAAGACGAGACAACATTAACATTGACCCAATAACTTCTCGAGTTTCTGTGAGTGTTAACAGAGATCACTGGATAGGGTGGGAACCGTTTCACTACATTTTATAATGTGTACTGGGAAGTGTTTGAGATGTCCTCCCTACACTAACTGTAAGGATTATTATTATTATTAATGTCTCAAAGTGATCCTGCCTACAATCAACTCCCCTTTCTAACCCATGCAGCATCGGGACACTAAATAAATGCAAGTTGTTGTTGCTGCTGTTGTAATCCTACTATTTTGTGAGAAGAGGTAGCTGAAACTACTGTACGGAGTGCAAAGCGCTGCTGTGAGGTTGCACAGTTGGGAACAACTGGCAAACGGAGTTGGGATGACGCAAATCCAAAGGAAAAAGGCAATCCCTGCCCTGCAAGAAACTAATTAGGATGGAAGGTATGGAAGGTGACAACCTGCGGGGATACAAGAGCGGATCTGCTCTCAGAGTTGCCGGGTTCACTCCAGTTCATCGCCAGTTATATACGCAGCACTGGACATGTTTAACAATCATCAGAAAGGATTGGACGTGCGCAACACCTTCCGACAAGTTTCCTACTCGATTTCAGAAACACTGCTCCAAACCGAGAGGTGGAAGAGTGAGGAGCCTACTATACAGACATCCTTTATTTTAACGCAAATGAAAACTGAGGGATCTTTCGGGGAGAAATCTACACAGCTCTATTCAGTTTGTTCATATTTTATATTTTCTGCTGACTCTACCAATGGCTCTAACTGTCACACATGCGGTGTTTTTCAAGGCTCTATCCTCGGTCCTCTGCTCTTTCAATACCTACATGCTCCCACTCAGTGATGTCATCCGCAGGCATGGGGGTAACTTCCACACGTGTGCAGGTGACACCCAACTCTATCTCTCTGCCTCCACCCTCGACTCCAGGACGGACCACTGCTGTCCTGACCGATTGCCTGTCCTGGATGAGAGCTCACTTTCTTCAGTTGAATGTCGACAAGACTGAGCCCCTCCAGCTTGGCTCCTGTCAGCGCCTTTTCACCTCAGACCTGACAGCATCTATCTACATGGATGCACAAAGCACCTCACAGAGTGTCATGTTTGACTCTCAACTATCCTTTAAGTGCCACATCCATGCCTTGACCCGTTCAACATTTCCGCACCTCTCCAACAATGCCACCTCCGCCACTACCTCTCTCCTTGGGCCATTTCGTCACTTCCAGCCTAGACTGGGCCAACTCATCTCGCTACACTTGCAGCCCTCCCCTCCACAAGCTGTAGACCATCCTGAATTCTGCAGCTTATGCCCCTTCCATCTAGACTCCACTCATCACCTCCATCCTCACAAGGTTCCTCATCCCCTAGAGGACTGAGTTCAAGGTCCCCGTCCTCGCTTTTAAATCCCTCCACGGTCTTTCCCAACCCTACTTCTGTGACCTTCTTAAACCATACCAACCTGGCCCCTCCCTCCACTCAGCAGACACTGGTCTGCTTTACATCCCCTACCTCAGTCTAGTCTGCTTTAGTCTATCTGCCCCACTCTCTGAAACTCCATCCTGGAGTTCCTTCACTTTGTCCCTTCCCTTCCCTTCCTCCTTCAAGGTCTGTCTCAAGATCTTCCTCTCTAATTGCGCTTTTGGTCATCTTCCCCCCCTCTCCCGTCCCCTTTTACCCACCCCTCCCGAATCTAACCCCCAGCTCAGGTGCAAACTCTCGACTGTCCAACACCTTGGGACACCCATGGCTCAAAGTGATCCTGGCTACAGTCAACTCCCCTTTCTACCCCTCGCATCGGGTCACTATATAAATGAAAGTTGTTGTTGCTATTGTTGTAATCCTACTATTTTGTGAGAAGAGGTAGCTGAAACTATTGTACGGAGTGCAAACTACTGCTATGAGATTACACAGCTGGCAACAGCTGGCAAAGGGAGTTGGGATGACGCAAATCCAAAGGAAAAAGGCCATCCCTGCCCTGCAAGAAACTAATTAGGATGGAAGGTGTGGAAGGTGACAGCCTGCAGGGATACAAGAGCGGATCTGCTCTCAGAGTTGCCGGGTTCACTCCAGTTCATCGCCAGTTATATATGCAGCATTGGAAATGGTTAACAATCATCAGAAAGGATCGGATATCCACAACATCTTCTGACAACACCTTAGGACATCCATGGCAGATGACGTTTAATGTGGAGAAATGTGAAGCGATGCCTTTCTGTGCTGTATAATTCTGTGGTTCTATGATTCTATGATCCTCCCAATGCGAAAGCGCTGTATAAATGCTAATTGTTGTTATTCAGTTACATTTATCATTCACTTAAGGAGCTGATGTCCTGTAGCTCAGTGGTTAGAGCACTCGCTTTGCAGGTGAGAGACCTGAGTTCAATTCCAGGCAGAGGGCGAAACCTTGGGCAAGTTTCCTTACTCCACACAGAGCCTAATAATAATCCCTCCAAAACCAAAAACAATAATAAATTGGTCATTTTCAATCTACGACTGTTTGTGGGACATTGCTGTGCGCAATTGGCTGCCGCGTTCGCCCACAAATGTACAGTCAATTCACTTTACAGTGTGTTCTGTGAAGCGCTTTGGGACGTCCTCCTGACGTGAAAAGCGCTATATCAAATGCAAGGATTATTATTATTATTATTTGATGTTCTATTTATACAAGTGTCAACCTGCAAAGTGCGTTGAGGCATCCTCCGGACTTGAAAGGCACTGTATCAAATGTAAGGATTCTTATTAACATCATAAGGACTGTGTTGTTTCGCCCACAAAATACCCAGTGACTCACTTTACAGTATATTCTGTGAACCGCTTTGAGTCATCTGAAAGACGTGATAAGGCACTATATCAAATGCAAATGCATTATTATTTTATTATTATAGCAGCACAAGTGCCTGAGTTTTACCAATGGAGGCATCAGAAATTTACATTTTCTGTCACAAAATCTTTACTTGTTACCTATAAATCCCAACTGAGAGAATTCCAGGACCATCCAGTCTTCGGAGGACAGCTGAAGTGCAAAATTTTTCATTGTGCTGAAGTAGTTTTGTTTGGCAACAATGTCGTCTTCTAGCTGAAGAGAAGCACAAATAAAAACCTGCCACTAAACGGATCAATCCTGCAAAGTGGATTTACAGTCAAACTGGAAATGAAGCGAGGCAACGGATGCATTAGGCTATGAGCCGAGCTCCCATTGCTCTGCTTGCCCCCTCCACTGGGCAAAGCTATTCAAATGCACTTATTATCACCTCCCACCCCTTCATTCCTACCCTACCCGTTGTTTGCTTGGTGTGTGACTCTTTTGTAAAATACTCTGAGTTGTTACCCTTGGTGAAGGGCGCTACATAAATGCAAGTTGCTGTTGGATTAGTGCACACCAAGATTACAATGAATAAAGCTCCAATGTTTTATCCACAGGGCTCAGGTGGATGTTAAAGATCCCATATCACTGTTCGAAAAGAAAAGGGGTTTCTCCTGGTGTCCAGGTCAACAATTCCCCCCAAATAAAATTGATCATTCACTTGATGGCTGTTTGTGGGACATTGCCATGTGCAAATTGGCCTCCACGTTTGCATACACAATTACTGTACTTTACAATAACATCCTGTGGCATTTTCATGACAAAATAAAGCACTTTACCAAGTGCAGGGATTTTAACCATTATTCTTATTGATGCCAGAAATTACAGGCAAAGCACATCGAGATATATTGATGGTCTACATGCTGCATCAAATGCTAGGATTATGATTATTATTATTAACAATCATAATCCTTGCATCTGCCAGTTCAGGTAGATGTTAAAGATCCATAATGCTATTCGAAAAGAGAAGGCAGTTTCTCTCAGTATCCTGGCCAACAATCCCCCAAATAAAATTGGTTGTTCACTTCATGGCTATTTGTGGGACATCGCTGTGTGCAAATTGGCTGCCACGTTTGCCCACAAAATGTGAAGTGCTTTAATAATCCCTCCAAAACAAAAAAAAGAAATTGATCATTTTCAATCCATGACTGTTTGTGGGACACTGTTGTGTGCAATTGGCTGCCGAGTTTCGCCCACAAATATACGATCAATTCATTTTACAGTCTATTCTGTGAAGCGCTTCGAGACGTCTAGAAGACATGAAAAGAGCCATAACAAATGCAAGGATTATTATTATTATTATTATTATTATTATTATTATTATTATTATTATTATAGACATCCTCCTGACATGAAAGCATTGTACAAACAGGTTTTCTTTCCTGTCTGTCTGACTAATATTGATGTATGTATGGTGTGTGTGTGTGGTGTGTGCGAATTAAGAGAGAGTGATTAACTAGGTACATTCAGAAGTAAATTAACATTAGTCGCTCTTGAAGGATTGAACAAAGTA
This sequence comes from Callorhinchus milii, assembly GCF_018977255.1. Taxonomy (NCBI): domain Eukaryota; kingdom Metazoa; phylum Chordata; class Chondrichthyes; order Chimaeriformes; family Callorhinchidae; genus Callorhinchus; species Callorhinchus milii. Next base: position 76,501,874 of record NW_024704745.1, on the reverse strand, counting down.
GGGCTGAACACATGTGCCCATTGCAATTTGCCACTCTTGTTGAATTCATACTTTTAAACACTGGGTCACATGGAAGCTCAAGTACTTTCTTATTTCTGCACAGTTTATTTCTGTACTCGAAGATCTGAAAGGCTTATTGAGGATCTGAAGGGCTGATTGAAAATCCAGCTTTTGATAGTCATGAAACACCTGCAGCATAATTTTGTATAATTTTATGTAAACCTATTGAAACAAGTAATTTCTAGCTCTTTAGATGGTTGGAATATCACTGACAGGGCCAGTTATTGTCATTTTCAATGCTGGATGTTGAGATTAATTCATTTTTTTCATATCAATTGGTGATATTTTAACTGGTGCATTAACAGCGCACATCCCTTGATTTTGCAGTCAGGAAATTGTGACATGACGAGCAATTTGCAATCTTTGATTTGACACTTAAAGAATGTCTTTAAGAGCTCCAAGACACGATTCCATTGGGGGGCACGGGTAGGGGTGCTATTCAAATTTAATCCCAATAGTTAATCCTTGCATTTGGATATAGCACCTTAACACATCATTGAGATGTCTTAGAAAGTGCATTACACTATATACTGTAAAGTGAACTGACTATATTTTGTGGGAGAAACACGGAAGCCAATTACGCACAGCACAAACAGTCGTGAATTGAGTGACCCAATTGAAAAAGATTTTTTTCTAAAGAACTATTACCACCAGAAAGCAATCCTCCAATTGACTAACTACCGGGTTCCTACTTACTGCTAGGTAAACAGAGGCTTAAGGTTTCACCCTTACATGTAGAAATTGTGATGAGGCGCGATTGTAATAGAGGGAAACCCCACCAGCATCCAACATAATCAAAGACACTATATATAAGGCCAACCAGACTTTTCATCCTAATAATATACAATCAAATGCTTCATTACATTTACAACAAAGGAGGGGGAATGATCATTACATGAAAGCCTAGCCATTCCTATTCATACTGATCATCACATGAAAGTCCTCAAACTTTCAGCCTGGCTCAGTTGGTTACGCTCAAACATCTTGAGTCAAAAGATTATGGGTTCACATTCCACATTGGGACTTTGAATTTCTATTGTCTAGGTTGGCAAACCAATACAGCGACGGAGGTTTGCTGCATTGTCGGAGGTGACGTTCTTTAGATGAGATATTAAACCAAGGTCCCGTTTGCTTGTTCAGGTGGACGTTAAAGATCCTATGGCACCATTGGAAAACAGAAGTGAGTTTCTCCCAGTGTCCTGGCCCCTGGATAAAACTGGTTATTCACTTCATGGCTGGTTGGCTGGGACATTGCTGTGCGCAAATTGGCTACCACATTTATGTACAAAATACAGTCACTACACTTTACAATGTATCAAGAACTTTTGAGACATTCCCCCCAATGTTAATGGTGCTATATCAAGGTGTAACCCTCATAATATAATAATAATAATCCTTGCATTTGATATGGCGCTTTTCACGTCTTCTAGACGTCCCAAAGCGCCTCACAGAATAGACTGTAAAGTGAATGGACTGTATATTTGTGGGCGAACGCGGCAGCCAATTGCGCACAGCAATGTCCCACAAACAGTTGTAGATTGAAAATGACCAATTTATTATTGTTTTTTTTTGGAGGGATTATTATCAGGTGTGTGGAGTAAGGAAACTTGCCCAAGGTTTCGCCCTCTGCCTGGAATTGAACCCAGGTGTCTCACTTGCAAAGCGAGTGCTCTAACCACTGAGCTACAGGACTCCACCTATGTACTGTACCAGTCAAGACACACTGGGCTGGCACACTGGGCTGGCAACTGTGTTCTTCCATAAAATGTTTAAACTGTAAATAACTCAGGACTTTTGCCATCTCTTCTTTTTGATAAGGTTTTATTGTTAGAATTAATTGATGGTTCATATAGTTCTGAGGCTCATTCTGTCACTGTTCTTCGTTACTCTATATGTTGAAAGTTTACAATAAAAGTTTTTGTTTCTTAAAACAAAAACGGGCCACTCACGTTAATAAATTACTATAGTGGACGGCTCAGGCCAACCTCTGAGTCAGAAGGTTGTGAGGATAAGCCCCATGTCTAGGTTGACTCTCCAGTGCAGTACAGGGGTTTGGTGACGGCTGTCTTTTTGGGTGAGATGTTGAAACAAAAGGGATCCTAAGTACCTACTCAATGAGATATTTAAGATCCCACAACACTAAAGAGAATAGAATGTTGTCTCTGTGTGTACCAGTCAATAATCATCCAGAAAAATTGGTCATTCATATTATTGGCTGATTGAAGCACTTCAAGTCCTTGCACAAGTTGGCTGCCCCGTTGTTATAAAACACAGTCACTAGACTCTACAGTAAAATCCTGTGAAGAGCTTTGAGACATCTTCTCGATGTGAAAGGCACTATATGAAATCCGAGGATTATTATTATCATTACAGTAAACTCCTGATAACTCTACACTCCAAGGGAAAAGTGACAAGTTATCCGGAGTGTCTAGTTAGACATATGTATAAATATATAAATAACTGCGGTCGGGATATTTACAGCATGATGACTTAAATTGTAGTGACTAGTTAAATCACAGTCGAGTTATCAGGAGTTTGCTGTATATTCCTTTGCTGACGCAAATTGCTAGGTTTCCTACATAATCAGTTACTGCACTCGACAGTAATGACCAGTGAAGCACTTTTGAGGCATACTGCTTGTGATAAAGCACCGTATTTGAGTCCTGTGGATCAGCGGTTAGAGCACTCGCCTCACAAGCGAGAGACTTGGGTTTGATTCCCGGCAGAGGGCGAAACCTTGGGCAAGTTTCCTTACTCCACTCACCTGATAATAATCCCTCAAGAAAAGAAACAATAATAATTTGGTCATTTCAATCCAAGACTGTTTGTGGGACACTGTTGTGTGCAATTGTCTGCTGCGTTTCGCCCACAAATATACAGTCAATTCCCTTTACAGTATATTCTGTGAAGCGCTTTGAGACGTCTTGAAGGCGTGAAAAGCACTATATCAACAATAACAAGATTCCATTTAAAGAGCGCCTTTCACGTCGGGAGGACGTCCCAAGGCGCTTAAATATAAAAATGCAAGGATTATTATTGTATTATTATATCAAATGGACAATTACATATTAAAAATAGGAATATTACAAATTAAGACATACCTGAACGTAATAAACCCCCTTTCTTTGTGCGTACATCATAAGGAAGCAATAATCCAAATTCTGTTTTGTTCGCCACCTGAAATGTAACATGCAAAACATCTTAGTAACTCAGATGGGTTGATAACATTGCTGTGCGTGAAGTTGGCTGACATGTTCAGCCACAAAATATACGGTCTATCAAGAAAGGGTCAGAGTTGTGAAATGCTAATTTACCCCAGACATCAGGAAGTATTTCTTTACAGAACCTTTGTGGTTCTGCAAGCTCTACAATTACAGTTATTGCAATCACTTCACAGTAAAATCCTGTGAAGCGCTGCGAGATAGTCTGACAACATGATAAGGAGCTAATATCAAATGCAAGGATCAAATGCCGTGATTAATATTAGTTAACACTTGGAATGAGTTACCACAAAATTGGCTGCAGGACATGAGGGTTGGGGGCTCATGTGGAGTATTTAGTAGCGCAGATTAATTGGGCCGAATGGTCTGTTTCTGTGTTGTAAATTTTTGCCCACAAAATATAGTCAATTCACTTTACAGTATATCCTGTGAAGCGCTTTGAAACATCTCAAATACATAATAAGGCGCTATATCAAATGCAAGGACTATTATTATTATTGTAACGTGTATTGTAACGTATCTTAAGATAATAATAATAATAATATAATAATCCTTGCATTCGATATAGCGCTTTTCACGTCGGGAGGACGTCCCAAAGCGCTTCACAGAACACACTGCAAAGTGAATTGACTGTATATTTGTGGGCGAACGCGGCAGCCAATTGCGCACAGCAATGTCCCACAAACAGTCGTAGATTGAAAATGACCAATTTATTATTATTTTTGGTTTTGGAGGGATTATTATTAGGCTCTGTGTGGAGTAAGGAAACTTGCCCAAGGTTTCGCCCTGCCTTGCAGATCCCTGTCCTTGCCAGGCTCCACTGGCTCCCTATTGCAAACAGGTCGATTTCAAGACTCTCACACTTACTTGTGAATCAATTCATGCCCCGGTACCTTTCTATCTCTCCGACCTGCTTACACCCTTAAGTGCTCAAGGATGCTACCCTGTGTGAGAGGCACTATATAAATGTAAGCAGTAGTAGTTGTTATTACACCCATTCCACTACCCACCCCCTTCACTCATCTGGCTCCAGCACTGTACACATCCCTCGTCCACTCCACCAATGGTGGCCATGCTTTCAGCCACTATGGCCTGAACCTCTGGAGCTCTCTGTCTTCCTTGCCCTTCTTCAGGTCATACCTCAAGACCTTCCTCTTTGACTGTTCCTACAATCATCTCCCCTCTCTCCAGCTCGGTGTCAAACTCCGTCACCGTTAAGCATTCTGAGACACTACCTGCCTGAAGGGTGCTATATCAATGCAAGTGTTGTTATGGTATGCAATTCGACAATAATAATCTTTGATTTGGCAATAGCGCCTTAATACATCGTAGAGGCATCTCAATGCACTTGCCAGGAATTACTGTAAACGCAATACAATTTACGCTTATATGTAGGGTGTTGTGATTGTGAGGCTTGGAACAGGTAGCATTCTCATCACCAAGTCAGAAGCTCGTCGGTTCAAGCCCAAATCGGGGCTTTGAGCTCATAATTGAGTCTGATACTCCAGTCCAGTGCTTACCTGACTCGCTCTTTTGAATCTCCGAATGTCTCCTTCAGGTTTGTCAGGTCAGGGTAGTAAGCGACAGGAGGAGATATAATTTCTATTAACCCTGAATTAATATCTGTGTAAAATCTGCCAAGAAAAAGAAAAAAAACCAAGGTTATTATGGAAATATTCCTGCCCAAATGCCTCCTGCTAATTGTTTTGGTAATAAAAGTAAGTAGGATTTATTCTGGTTGTATATAATGGGGGGAGGGAGGGCTAAAAATAAAAAAAAATCACAAATCTCAGCCAATTTTCACAAGATTAATTGTAGGTGTTACGAAGGAGATTTACACACTATCCAGCAAAGTCAGCATCTGCATGAAGTGCAAAATGTGTAAGAAAATAAGGATTGCTGGACGAAAGAAGACCAAGGTTCATCCAATTCGCCTTCCAGCCTCCTGGCAATCGCTTGTACATGCTGTGCGCTGAACTATATACTGTATATAAGATCAAAAGAATTGCTAGACAAAAGAACTTGCATCAGGTTTTACTGAATAATGGTGTCAGACTGGCTCAGTTGGTAGCTCTCTCGCCTCAGTCAGAATGTTGTGTGCTCAAGCCCCATGTCGAGACTCATAGGCTGACACTCCCAGTGCAAGTGCTGGGGGAACATTGCATTGTCGGAGGTGCCGTCCTTCGGAGCTGTTAAACCGACATCCCGTCTGACTGTTTAGGTGAACATTAAAGGTCCCATGGTGCTATTGGATAAGAGAAGGATGTTTCTCCTGGTGTCCTGGCCAACCATCCCCCAGATAAAATTGGTCACTGACTTTAGAGCTGTTTGTGGGACATCGCTCCTGGCAAAATTGAGATGCCTGAGGACCTGATAAGATGCTTTCTCAAAATGCAAGGTTTGTTGTTACAGAATAGTATCCTCAAATCAAAATTCCAATTCCAGCAGCAGAAGTTCTTTGTGAATAAAACATATACCAGTAATTCACGGACGTACTATTGTGTGAATTCTTTGGAATTTTTCAAATAAAACTTACTGAGAGATCTGCCCCACAACCCTCCCTCCTCGGATGTGTCCCCCGCCGCCCTCTCCCCAATCACCCCCTTCCTCCGGATTATTATTATTATTGTTATTGTACTTCTTGGCAACAGCATACTTAACGTCCTACTTCCGTGCTGCAATTTCTGGACGTTCTGCTATGTCACACACTGCTCCTTCTTAATTGAGGGCAATGAGGAGTTTCTGGAGCACAGTCCAGTAGTGTCACATCGTTCCCTGCTAATGCAGGCAGACAAAGCTCAGAGAAGAGATCGTTAAAATCCAGGCTTCAGATTGTTCCCCCTCACTGCAGAATAGCTCCTTTTGCTCCAATAATATTATATTCCCTACGGTCTCAATTGGACTTTTTTTAAAAAAAACTGAAACCCCAGCCAATTGTTTTGCAAACTATATATAAGTCCTTTTTGGTCAGGCTACAGGATGTGCACATTTCAGGAAATGACCCTGTTTTCACAGTCATTTAAAAGGGCTGAGCAGCCCTCATTAACAATTACTTCCCATTTTACTGTAAAGTAGAGCAAGAGAGAGAGTTTGGGGGGGGGGGGGGGGGAGAACCTCACTGAGCTGAACATTTCCCTAACTTTCTCTTGTGTTCAGGCAGGAACTGAAAACTCTTAATCAGTCGGTAAGAAAATTAGGCTAGAATACAGTCATGCACTCCATCGCTGCTTGTGGGACATTCCTTTACGCAAACTAAGTTGACAACCATTAAACAGTCACTACATTTTCTTGTAGAGTCTTGTAGCTCAGTGGTTAGAGCACTCGCCTCGCAAGTGAGAGATCTAGGTTCGATTCCCAGCAAGGCGAAACATTGGGCAAGTTTCCTTACTCCACACGGCTCGGTTTACCTAGCAGGAATTAGGAATCTGGTTGTTAGTCGTTTGGCGGATTGCTTTTCTGGAGTAATAATGCCTTCAAATAAACAAATAAATAATAATTTGGTCACTCAGTCCATGACTGTTTGTAGGACATTGCTTTGCGCAATTAGCTGCTACATTTCACCCACAAAATATACAGTGAATTCACTTTACTGTGAAGGGCTTCGAGCCATCTCGAAGACATGATACGGGGCTAAAACAAATGCATGGATTATTATTATTTATCAGGGCATTGTTGCCAGAATACCAGTAGAAACTCCCTTCTCTTTTTCAATAGTGTGCCGTGAGATTTGAACATCCACCCGATCATCTTGGTTTATTATCTCGCCCACTGTACGACGATACCTCTGACAATCCAGTGCACCCCAGCACTGCACAGGAGCATCAGCCTAGACTGTGAGCTCAAACTTCCGAGTTAGGTAGCTCTTGAATCCATTTCTTTCTGACTCAAGAGGCGAGAGGGCTTCCAACTGAGCTGGTTTGGCAAATGCTAGGGTTATTGTTGTTATTATCACTACAACAAAAGTCAGCACAATCTCCATTATGGTACATTGGCAAACCATCACTTACTCTTTTTCCAGGTCACCCACCACGTGCTGGACATGATCGAGATCGGTCTGTTGAAACAAAGGAAAAATAAATTATTTTTGGATATAAATGCATGAGGTTGTCAAGCCTTTGTTGTATGCTGATAACGGTTTTATTCAAGGCTTTAACCTTTCTTTCTAAAGTTATCCGCTGACCTGCTTCATATTTGCAGGATATCCTGTTTTATTTACGTATTACATTGTAGCACAAAAACAGGCATTTCAACCCAATTAGTCCATGCCGATGCTTATTCTCCACACAAGCCTTTCTAATGTCCTCTCGTACACCCCTCTAATCCTTTCTCTCTTGTGCATGCAAACAGTACAGAAAAATCAATGCACCAAATGGTTAGCGTTGCCAACAGTTAACCTGAATTTAAGCTAAAGAGGTACAGATCAGCCATGCTCCAAAAGAATGATGGAACAGGCTCGAGGGGCTGAATGGCCTACACCTGTTCCATTGGGTCCTATGTTCCCACGTTTTCAGGCTCAGGGAGAGAGGAAAACAACAAGGGTTGCTGCTCCTGCTCAGCACACTCGACTGGTTGTGTGCGTGGGTGTGTGTGTCAGCCGGGTGAGGAGAGGTCAGGTTCAGACGTGTTGCCCTCTACAGTCGAATGGCCTATCGACACTCACTTGGTGAGCTTTGGGTGGAGACTTGGAGCAGCAATCAGGACCTGTGGATCCACGAGCTGACTTGTGGAGGCTGGGAACCAGGAGCAGAGGCTCACGTATCAGTGAGGAAAAATAATTGGACTCATTATATAAAAAAAGTTTTTTTAAAAAAAAATCTAACGGAACTGGTTCCAATCCCAGTGGCACTGCCACACTGTGAGGAACGCACAAGACTACGAAAAAACTTTTCAAGAACAATTTTAATTTAAAAATAATGCAAAAGGAATAATGGAAATCAGTATTAACCCGAGTGGGAACACTCTTGGGTGACCCCAAGTCTTACTGTTGAGTAGACTCTCACAGGGAGCAAGGGATTCTTACCAATCAGCTCCTGTTAACCCTGCAAGTCAGGGCCCTCACGGGTAGGGTGGTCCTAGCTGGACAAGCAGCGGGAAAGCTTGTTAGATAACAGCAACCTAGGCAGTTAAACTCCACAATTAGGGGCCTGCAAGCCATAACTCTTGTCAATGTCTGCCTAAAACTCTCCGGGATCAGGTAAGCAGGAATGCATCCCTCCAGGGAGAGTGTGCGCATCCCATTCCAAATCACAGTAATTTCCATGTGTAGGTGGCATGTATGGAACTCCGTTTGGGTTTGATTCTCTTAAGCGTAGTAGTGATTTTCCGCAAGTGTCAAGACACCTGGATGACCCCCAAAAAATTGAGAAGCTTAGATTACCCAGGGCGTGTCAGGCCTTGCCAAGCATGTTTCCTCAGAGCTTGTTCATCCCCAGGGAGACAACCCTTACTGTGAGGATGTTTGTAGACACTCATTGAGGTACTCATTGACTTTAGAAGGGTGAGGGTTAAGTGAAACAGACACACCAGTCTTGGAGAGCACCCAACAATAATTCACTTGACAATTAACCTGATATAAAAGGGGTTTAGCTACAATGAGAGGCCATGGAGACTGGGAATCTACTCAACAGAGCTGAGGAAGTCAGGATGATCTGATTAGGGTGATTGAATTATGGAAGGGATATGACAAGCTGGATAGTGGATGACCCTTCTCCCCTCCATCCTCCCCCACCCCCCCACACCCTGCCTCAATAGAGGGATCCAAAACATGGGGTAATGTTAAAACTAGAGCTGGGATAGTTAGAAGTGAGATGCTTGTTCACACAGAGGGAACCGAGAACGTAGCCAGAAGACTAGGGCAGAATCAATTGGAATACGTTTAAGGGTGGCTAACAGATGCTGGTTGAAGCATTAGGTTCCTCATAGAATTGTTAAAGGATATGCAGAAAACACAGGAAAATGGGATTACGAGGTTTGGTATGATCTAACAAACTGGTGGAACAGGCTGGATGGGCTGAATGTCCTCCTCCTGTTCCTTTGTAACCAACCGACCAGGAATATGAACCCCCAAAACTTCTCAAATCCAGGGCTCAATCAATCAAACTACAGGAGCCCATTCAGCTCATCAAGCCTGTTGGTTTTGCTGAAAAGAAAGACATTTTGGTTAAGAAAGCAGATGTATAATATCCTTACCTCTCCTACGAATATTACTATTACAGAATCCAGCATCTCTTCAGGAGATAGTTTATCAATTAATGAGTGAAGCGTCTCTCCAAGGTAAGACTTAACTTTCCTCTTCACAGTGGGAATCCCCATCACTAGAGAGACTGGAAAGAGTGGGGTGTGGGAAGAAAAAATTACAAAAATTGTATGAATACTAGTGCAACCATTTATAATGTATGTTAAGCAAAACAATTTATGCTGAAATATGTGCTACATTTGAGTCTTCACTACAGTCTATTAGATTCCTAAGGATACACTGAGATGCCCTTCAGTGTCGTTTTTATGAACTGCAACACATCTCCCCCAAAAGGAGTTGTTCTTTCCGAGATGTACTTTTTACTCCACATTTTTGCGAACGAATCACTACCAAAGTGATGCCCCTTGACCATCAAACATGGAGGATAAAGCTTTACACCATCAGCAGGTGAGCTTTCAGCCATTCTCTACCAGCTCTCTGGAACGTTAACCTGGAGTCTCTCTACCTTGCCCCCTACCTCCCCATCTTCAAGCCACACCTGAAGACCCATCCTTTCAACAGTGCTTCTGGCACCCTTCTGCCCCACCCTAACCACCCCCACCTGCACCCTCTTCCCCACCCACCTGCACTCTTCTCTCTCCACCCCCCAACCCCCTCCCAGTCAGCTGTGTAGATGGACATGGCAACGATGGAAAAAAGAAAAGAGTTTCTCCCGTATCCTGGCCAACAATTCCCCAGAAGAAAAATGGTCATTCACTTCATGGCTGTTTGTGGGACATCGTTGGGTACAAATTTACTACAGCGTTCAGCTACAAATGCACAGTCACTATACATGACAGAAAAAAAACCTGCGAGGCACCTTTGGAATTATTTTGAGATAAATAAAGTGCTATATCGAATGCAAGGATTATTTATTGTGACTATTGTTAAGGTATATACAGAAAAAACAAGGAATGCGATTAGGCTCTCTGAAACTCTTTCCTAGTGTCCCTCTGCTGTGCCTCCTCCATCCCCATCTTCAAGGCACACCTGTCTTGATCTAACAAATGAGTGGACTTTTCAATAAATAATGGTTAATAATAATAATCCTTGAATTTGATATAGCGCCTTATCACATCTTCAAAACAAGTGCTTCACAGAATATACTGTAGAGTGAATTGACAGTATATTTGTGGGCGAAATGCAGCAGCCAATTGCGCACATCATTGTCCCACAAACAGTCATGGATTGAGTGACCAAAACATTATTTTATTATTTTTTTTGAGGGAATTATTACACAGAAATCCAAGGGGAATGTATGGAGGCAATTATCACAACTCAACGGAATTGCTGGAAGGAAGGACTTAACAATCCAGACTTGGTTTGCAGGGTAAAGAGGAGCTGAGTGGGTGGAAGTGAAAAGAAATGCCTGAATCTGAACCCAAATAAAACAGCAACAACTTGCATTTAATATATCACCCTTCACGGATAATAGTTTGAACTCCAAACAAGGGGAGAAGGGGAGGTCTTAAGGCAGGATTTAAAGAGAGAGGGAAGGGGTGAGATGGAAGGATTGAGGAGGAGAATTCCAAAGGTTTAGGGGCATAGTCGCTGAAGCATGGCCATGAGATGTGAAGCAGAGGATTCAGGGGACACGCAGAAGTCCCAGATTAGCTGAGAGAAGGGCATGGGCAGATGAGCTCAGTCCTGTAGCTCAGTGGTTAGAGCACTCGCTTTGCAAGTGGGAGACCTGAGTTCAATTCCAGGCAGAGGGCGAAACCTCGGGCAAGTTTCCTTACTCCACACAGAGCCTAATAATAATCCCTCCAAAAAAAAATAATAAATTGGTCATTTTCAATCCATGACTGTTTGTGGGACATTGCTGTGCGCAATTGGCTGCCGCGTCCGCCCACAAATAAACAGTCAATTCACTTTACAGTGTGTTCTGTGAAGCGCTTTGGGACGTCCTCCCGACGTGAAAAGCGCTATATCAAATGTAAGGATTATTATTATTGTTATGAGTGAGGTATGTGCAGGTCAGAGAGCCCCAGGGCACTGCTGGTGATGGAGGAGACACTCTGGCTCTTCACCAGGAACTGAAGGAGCAGACCAGTCACTTCTTTCCACTTCTCCTGGTGTCCCAGCCAACATTCCCCCAAATAAAATTAGTAGGTAGTCAAGGTAATCAAGGTGGTATTCATGGCTGCAACAAACAGAAAATGTTGTAATCTTGGGATCTTCCATCATCATCAATTTGATTTGGAAAATCACTGCACGAGGGAAACTTAAGGAAAAAAAATCATTTAACAACTAATTTTAAATCGTTTTCTTCTTTAAAAAACAGTCTGAATTTTCAGGAATGCTTCTTTGCACCTCACGGTTCAATGCAGTGTTTGGGAGGGGGGCGAGGGGGAGAGAATAGCATGACTGGAGGTGCTGTCCTTTGGAGAGAGGTTAAACCTAGGTCAAGTCTACCTGTTCAGGTGGACGTTAAAGATCCCATGGCACGATTGGCAAAGAGTTTTTCCTGGTGTCCTGGCCAACAAGCCCCAAAATAAATAAAATTGGACATTCACCTCTTAGCTGTTGGTGGGACGTTGCTGGGAGCAACTTAGCTGTTGCATTCACCTACCAATATGCAGTCACTACACTTTACAGTAAAAATCCTGTGAAGCGCTTTGAGATGTTTGGACGATGTGATAATTATATATCAGGATCATTATTAATAATTACACTTCTCTGACCAGCTGATATGGAATTTGGCACAAACATGCTTATTTATCCCTCTGGAACTCCATCCCAGAGCCCATTCCCTTGCCTCCTTCAAGGCCTATCTCAAAATCTTCCTTTTCGACTGTGCCTTCAGTCATCTTCCCTCCTCCACCTTGCTTGCCCTCCATCCCTCTCTGACCCCAAACCCCAGCTCGGGTGGGAACCCCTCATTGTCCAGTGCCTTGGGACATTCTCTCGAAAGGCACTATATAAATGCAATTTGTTGTTGATCCTTCAATTTATTAAGGATCAATAATAAATATAAAGCGGATTTAACACAGACTCAGACAATTCAGGTTCAGGTAACACAAAAGGCAATATGTCAGATGAAGGACTTTCAATGTAGCAACAATTAGATGAGCTCGGGCGCAGTCTTCAATAGAGATGTCTCAGAGGGGATCTTACAGAGATTAAAAGGAATTGAGAATGGAATCCCAGAACAATACTTTCTGATGCACTGAGAAAGCAGAACAAAAGGACCCAGCTTTAGGTCTGGATCCATCCCCACCTTCAAGAGAGAGGTTGATAGATTTTTGATAGGTCAGGATATCAAGGGATATGGGGAAAAAGCGGGAAATTGGAATTGAAAGGATTAGTTGAGGTACAGATCAGCCATGATCTAATTAAATGGTGGAACAGACTCGAAGGGCTGAATGGCCCACTCCTGTTCCTATGTCTCTATGTTTGCCAAGGGCATTTTCAGGGGAGACACCCACAACTATCTCTACACAGAGGCTAAGTGATGAATGAATAAGTTGCCAGGAACGGCGGTTGAGACCAAGATGCTGGACAGCTTGATGTTGTGAAGAGCGGGTGGTAGGGTGGGTGTTCTGGAAGGATGATACCACTCTTGTGATCTTGTGAAAATGCTATTGTCTTGATCGTCATCACAGCAGGCCTTATGTAAACTGCATATCGTATTGGAGACAGAGGATTTTGGCATTTAACAGTATTTTCCTGTAGTGATTCAATGAATGACAAATAGCTGAAATAGTAAAAAATCATTATCTCATGGGTTTATCCCATACTAAACAATGCCACCTAATGTGTAAGTGAGTCACATCTATTTACCAGCTATCATATCCACCTACACAACCCAGAGCAAATAGTAATACTAATAATCCATGCATTTGATAAAGTGCCTTTCACAGGATTTGATTTACTGTAAAGTGTAGTATCTGTATTTTGCAGACAAATGCAGCAGGCAATTTACACACAATATGTCACCCACAGCAATCATAGAATTATATAACACAGAAGGAGACCATTCGGCCCATCGTGTCTCTGCCAGCTCTTTGAAAAGTGCTATCCAAATCAATCCCACTCCCCGTAATGAAGTGATTAATCCATTTTATGGGGGTGGAGGTGGAGGAAGGAAGAATGTCAAATATTTTGTTTTTAAAGTTTGAGTTTATAGTAGGTCAAGACGCCAGATGAAACTAGTTTGCGTGTTGTCACTTTGAGTATTATTTTCACTGCTTTTTCTCATGTGAGGTCAATTGTTCTGAGCTAATGATTTGCTCTGAACTCTAAACAGTAAAAAAATAATAGTTAAGCAGTAAGCTAGTGCTACTTGATTGTTCAGCGCCTTGGAACATCTTCCCGACATACAAATGTAATTTTGTATTGTATCTTTAGATACTATGCCATCGCAGGAGCCCAATCAAACCTACTTATAGCATTCTTCAAGCCCTCCGGGATCCTGCACCGTGTGAAGTGCACTATATAAATTCAAGTTGTTGTTGTGTTACCAGCTTTTTTTTTATACTCACCCCCAGTCCGACCAAGGCCGACCTGCACAGCGGGCTGAAGGCTTTCCTCACTGTTAAGTAAGTGGGGTAAGTGGTGGTAGATATTTGGCACTTGTAGGACATTTTTGTTAGTCAGATCTTTCAGCAGCTTTTTGGTGTCATCTGAAAACACAACAAATGAGATTGATAGAACACATCTCATTCGACTCATGTGAAGTATTAACATTGATACATAGACCGCTGGGCTGGATGGTCCATTTCCGTGCTGTACAATCTACGTGCTTGCAGCTGTGGTCATACAATCCCAATGTAAAGGCATAAAAATTCTATAAAGCTGACCTGTCACCGGAGTGATCCTTTTGTTTCCAATATAAAACCATAAGTTCTAATACAATATACGATTAAAAGGTTATGCAATACCAATAATGGATCAAAAAGAAAACATTTCACTGAGGGCTGAATCCCAGTTTGAAGGATGGGGGATAAAACTCACGACCTTGATTACAAGTGAAGAAACGGTTCCTGAGGCAGGCGGGTCTGCGGTACTCCAGCACATTGCTGATAACAGACGTGGCTCATCAGCTGGACTCGGAGAGACAGACTAGTCGTTGGGATTTTCTTCCCACTCAGTTCCCATTGACCTTGCAAACCAAAGCCCCAAAACATTAAAAAAAACTACTTTGGTCTAGAAACCATACATATTGAATCCTTGGAACCTTGGTCTAGACATCATTTGTTGACAGTCATGCTATCAATTTGAGGTTAGTCAAATGAAACAATTATTTTATAATTGAGTCTGCTTAATGTTGGATCAGACAAAATTATGTCATTATGTCATAACTTGTTACAACAAGTTATAACTTCCCTTATAAACGCTTGCAAATACTTGCAGAATGTTCCAGAGGCATTTACAATTTAAAGGATGAGAATTTTCTTTTTAAAAAATCCAATGTTTTACTTTAATTTCACTGGTAAGAGATTTTAACAAAAACAAGTTATTTTTGACTGTTATATCTTTAAAATTGAATCACAAAAAATAAGCACTAAAATACTATAACGCAGCAGTCTCTTCTTATTGGACCATCCACCTCCTCTACCATGCTCCCATGGGATCATCTGTCTTTCCATCAACCCAACCCACCCTCTCACTGGCGTATCTCTTTGTTCCATGTTTCAGGTGCCAGAGCAATTTTCTAGACTACACCCCGGGCATAACATTATTCAATCTCTTGTTAATTGGAACTGCAACTTTGTATAACGTTACACAGCTATAACAATATACAAACTCAAATATGTACAAATCATACCAAGCTGAGCTGGGTGTGTCGTCAGTATAACATTGTGCAGTTTATTACAATAGGTGACTTAACCGGTTTAGAGCATTCATTAGAGCAAAATAGCACATCAGTCTGGCTCAGTTGGTAGGATTCTCAACCCTGGGCCAAAAGATTATGGGTTCAATAATAATAATAATCCTTGCAATTGATATAGCGCCTTATTACGTCTTTTAGACGCCTCGGAGCGTTTCACAGAATATACTGTAAAGTGAATTGACCGTATATTTTATGGGCGAAACGCGGCAGCCAATTGTGCACAGCAGCGTCCCACAAACAGTTGTGGATTTGAATTAACCAATTATTAGTTTTTGAAGGAATTATTAATTATCCCCAGAAATGCGATCCGCCATGAGTGAGTGAGTCAATTTGCCCAGCTGGGAATCGAACCCAGGTCTCTGGGTGCCCTAACAGCTGAGCTGCAGGACCCCATTAGCACTTTGAGCCCTCAGTCCAAATTGCTACTTACTAAAGTACATGGCTTAAGAGAAAGGAGCGTCTCCCAGCTAACCTGGGCAAACAATCAAACATTCCTCCAAATGAGTGGCATCTGGCTGTTATTGAGCTCTTTTAAGTTATTACCTGAAAAGTTGCTCAGGGCCTCTCGGCTGCCATTAGACATAGCCACTGCCCGTCTGAACTGCTCCAGAATGGTGTTCAGTTCAGAGGAACGTTGCAAAGTTCGGTGTTCGGCCACTCGAAGGCGCTCCTTCAGGGCGTGGAATTCGTGCTGATAGGCCACCAACTTTTCTGAGAATTTCAAAGCAAATTTTTTTTGATTGTTAAGACAAATGAAAGACAATCATTCTCATGAAGCAAAAATATAAGCAATGTCATCAGGATCATTGGATCAAGGATCATTATTTCATCCTTGCATTTGGTGTAGCGCATTTCATGTCGGTAGGATATCATAAGGCGTTTCACAGGATTTAGTGTAAAGTGCAGTGATCTTTTCTTTTGTGTGTGGGCGAATGTGGCAGCCAATTTGCACACAGCAATGTCCCACAAACAGTCATGAAGTGAATGATCAATTTTAATTTGGGGGGTTGTTGACCAGCGCAATGGGAGAAACTCCCTTCTCTTTTCAAATAATAATAATAATCCTTGCATTTGATATGTCGCCTTATCACATCGTTGAGATGTCTCAAAGTGCTTCACAGAATGTGTTGTAAAGTGGACTGACACTGTGTATGTAATAGCATTATGGGATCTTTAATGTCCACCTGAAGAGGTAGAAGGAACCTCAGTTTAACATCTCATCCGAAGGATGGCCCTTCCAACAAGACAACACCCACCCCTACCGCCCCCACCCCACCTCCCCAGCGCTGCATTGGAACATCAGCCACGTGGTGCCGAGTCCTGATGTAGGGCTTGAATCCACAATCTTCTGACTCCACAACAACAGAAGCAAAAGTACGATCAACTAAGCCAGATACACGCTAGAATTAAACATCTTTCTTTTAAACCCACATACACACACACCACACACAGTCACCAAATTTAGAATTCTCTTCTTCAATTGACCTTTCAGTAGCCCCTTTCTAAGTTGTTGTAAATTTCAGCTGCGCCTGCTCTTTCCAAGCTCACTCATTCTGTGGCGAGCACCTATTATGTAGAATGAACCATCAAGCACAGACTAACCGAGCCAACAATACAACACTGGCAAATAGCTCTGCAGTCTCCACAAAATAAGGATGGAAATATTTCAGCGATCGCCCCGACTCCATTTCCAATAAAGAATAAGCCTTTTATGACTTTGGGACGTCCTCCCGATGTGAAAGGCGCTATACAAATGTAATCTTGTTGTTGTTATATGAATTGGAATTCTGAATGCTTGTATAGATCTGTGCACTATTTTGCATATATATTAAATTATATCATACATATTACATATACAATTTATAGGCAAACATCTTTCTATAGAAAAACACCTTTCATATAAACTATTGCCCTTTTTTTTAATCCCCTCCCCCCGCCCCTCCAGTGAGACAGAAAGGACAAAAATTGCTTCCACATACAAGGCATGCCTCACTTGTGAAATGTCCACAGAGCTAAGGTTTGGAAAAACACATTTGTAAAGCAGTCCCAAATGTAGTGAGAATAGACTGAAATATGCAAATGTCATTCTTAACGCAAGATCTGAGTATTGATTAAAACCTTCAGCCACAAGCACTTTTTTTTAAAATAGTTGCATTGTTCGACATCAACAACAATATGCATTTACGTAGCACCCTTCACGCTGGACAGTGTCTTGGAGCACTTGATGTCACTGGGAAACCTCTGACCACTGAGTAGTGTAAGTGATCCCAGAATTCTGAGTTGTCTTAAACTGACCAAAGAAAATTGCAAAGACTCATTGAACTATTTACTTCATAGAGGCTCACTATATGATACAAATGCATGGCTGTCCAGAACAATGGTGGATGAGTGAAAGAATGTTTACACAACAAAGTTTTCTTCATCATCATTGACACTGTTTTTAGCTACATAATGGACGTTAAAAATAAATGTTCAATCTGTGGTAGTAAGACTTATTCTAGACAAGCTGTTGGGAGTTTGATAAAAAAAGAAAGGCCATTGATAACTGGATATCAGTGATGGGATGAGGCTGTCTGATCAAAGATGCTTTTAGTAAAGCTAAATCCAGATATCTTTGCAAGGTCAATGTGTATGTCTTTACGAGGTATAAAGGAACAGAGGTTTGGGGATAAAATAAAAAGAGCTGAGTTTGGGAACAAAGAAGCCAAGTGCAAAGAATCTCGAGGAAAGAGAGATATACTACAATCAACATGGATTGGTACATGTTAACAAGTCGATTCCTCCATCAAAGCCACTGTATCGATCCGATCACCCCATTGCAGTGAACTTTACTAACCCGTCGTAAACATTAATTTGATTTGATCAAACATATAACTTTGATATGAATAACCCTGCTAATCTTTATTAAAAAATTACTAATTGAAGAAAATTGTGAGTTTGTGTCAGTTCATACTTCTTCATAGGGTCACAAATTTAATCGAACCCATACAATTGGCGCCCGAACAGGTACCCTGATGTGTTGAAGTTGCACAACTACAATTTTTTTTGAATATCGTTCAGGAATTAAGTATTTGTTTAAGTTGACCAGTCACGTTTGGTACAATTGAAGTACTGACCTCCGCAGGCTGCAGATAATCCAGAACTCTGCAGCCTGTGTCCTCTCCCACACCAAACTCCGTGACCCCATCTCTCCCACTCTCGCCCGACTCCATTGGCTCTCTATCCTTTAGAGGATCCAGTTCAAGATCTTGGTCCTCACATACAAAGCCTCCCGTGACCTCGCCCCACCTTACTTCTGCGATCTCCTAACCCCCTACCAACCTGCCTGCTCAGCCGGCTCTGGCTGCTCCAGGTCCCCCGACCTACCCGCCCCACCGTTGGCCTTCAGCCACTCTGCCCCCAACCTCGGGAATTCCATCCCCCAATCACTCCGCCTCACCCCCTCCTTAGCCTCCTTCAAGTTCCACCTCAAGACCCTCCTCTTCGACCATGCCATCGGCCAACCCCCTTCCCCTCCCCTCCCTTCTCCCACCCTGACCCCAGCTCGGGTCTGAAATGCTGTACTCTGTCCAGCGCCTTGGGACGTCCTCCCGACGTGAAAGACGCTATACAAATGTAATCTTTTTGCTGTTGTTGTCCGGTGTGCTTATTATAGCTAATAAAGCTCTATGTAAACAAAAAGGTTCCCTAACCATGAGCAGCTATTTCAGGAGGCTCCTAATGAGTGATGCTCCTAATGAGACTTGAAGTAGGATTTTCGGTGAGCTAAAAGAAAAAAAAGCAAGTAAAGGCGAAACAGGTTAAAGCTTCACGGTTTAAATTCTTTACTGGTATCAATTGGTAAACTGAGAAAGGAGAGAGAAGAGTTAATTGAGAACTGAAACAAGGGACGTCATGGAACTTCTCGGGTGGAGTGAACTGAAACTACAGCCTGAGAAGCAAAACCCTGTCAGGGTAACCACAAAGGGAAGCAGACCCACTAAGCGAAAGCAGAGGATCTTTATAGCCATTGTGAAAGCTTCCTCGGGGCAAGTAAGAACTGCAGCAAAGGCCTCATACAACCAAGAATGGCATGACGCTGGGAAAGTCATCAGAGAAATGAACAGGATCAATGGGTTGCGTCTCTCCAAACGGTTTCTTGGGTGGCAGCCAAGAAATAATTTGAAACCTTTGAAACGAACATACAAATTTGCTGTGACCAAGGAGAGAACACCTCAGGCTGGTTGTTAGGATGGATAAGTGGAAAGTAAACACTGCTTGTAATTGCATAGCTGAGAAGATTGGACCACAGGCATTTGATGAGAAATTTCACCGAGGTTTAGATTAACTATTTATGCAGCTCCCTCTCTCTGCTCTGACTAAAAATCAATGCCAGGATTTTGAACTCACAGTCTCAGTTGACGCTCCCGTGCAACGCTGGGGGAACTCTGCAATGTCAGAGATGCCATCCTTCATGACACACCCTCACAGCAGGACTTGGAATCATATAGTCTAAGGTGACACTCCAGTGCAGTGCTGGGGGGCCTGTGCATTGTTGGAGGTGCCGCCCTTCAGATGAGACGTTAAACTGAGGTCCCATCTGCCTCTTCAGGTGAACATTAATGACGCTATGTCACGACTCGAAAATAAAAGGGAGTTTCTCCCATTGTTCTGGCCAACAATACCCCAAAATAAAATTGCTCATTCACTTCACGGCTGTCTGTGGGCCATTGGGCTGCCGTGTTCGTCTACAAATACAGTGAATCCTGTGAAGTGCTTTAAGTCACTTTGATGCTATGACAAGGTCCAATATCAAAAGAATTAGGATTATTTGCTCAATTTCAGTCATAAAAACCTTACGCCGCGACTTTCAGGCCTTTCAACTCTACAGTACAGTAAAATTCGCACAAGTCTGATCTGTATAAATCGTATTATCGCCTAAGTTGTACATCTGTCCAAGTCCTGTTCAAGAGTTTTTATTCTACGCAAGGTTGACATAACTCGTACTTTGCATAAATACGACTTGTGAGGTTTACTGTATATCCAGTGAAGTGCTTTAGAATCCTCCCAATGTGAAAGACTATATCAAATGTCAGAATTATTATTATACTTCCATTAAATAACAAAATGCAGTCTTGCTCGTTGGAGCCCTAACAAATTGCAAGTGTTTATCTGTTGTGTTTAACCATAAAGAGAGGCAATAGGCACTCTGTGCAAGTTATAAGCTACATGGCATTTGCAAAGATTAAAGGCTCCAGCAATCATTGTGCATTAGGTTTGAAACACCATTAATAATAAAAAATAAATAATCCCTGCATTTGATGTAGTAGCTTATCAGGTTAAGACATCTCAAAGTGCTTCACTGGATTTTACTTTGAAGTGCATTGACTGCATATTTGTAAGCAAACGTGGAAGTCAATTTACGCACAGCGATGTCCCACAATCAGCTATGCAGTGAGCATTCAATTTTATCTGTAGGACGTTTGGTCAAGGCAAAGGAGAAAACTCCCTTCTCCTTTTGAATATTGCCATGGGATCTTTAATGTCTGAAGAGGCAAACGGGACCTAGGTTTAACGTCTTATCTGAAGGAAGGCACCTCTGATAATGCACTGCTCTCCAAGAACTCCAATAGGAACTCAAAGTACCAACATGGGATCTTGAACCCACAACTTTCTAACTCAGTAGCGGGAGTGCTACCACCTGAGCCAGGTTGCCGTTAAAAGGCCAAAGCTAAAAATAACATAGATGTGTACGTATTTAGGATTGAAATGGCAAACAGAGGACTACGGAGGATTTAGTAAAAATGGGACCAACAACAACAAAGTACATTGAAACAGCACTTTTCATTACAGGAGGACATCCCAAGGCACTAGACAGTTAAGGATTTGGATCTGAGCTGGAGGTTGGGATCAGGAGGGGTGGAGGGCAGGGTGAAGAGAACGGGTTTGAGATGGGCCTTGGAGGAGGTAAGGGAGGGAGCGAGGCAAAGGGACCATGGGATGGAGTTCCAAAGGGTGGGGCAGAGAGGCTGAAGCCTCGGCAGGGGACACGGAGCAGGCCTGCTGAGCCAAGGGACTAGAAAATAAAAAGACTGCAAAAAGAGAAACAATTTTACATTTAAAAAAAATCATAAAGTAAAATGTAAAGGCCCTTTCCAAAGCAAATGTGCACTCGCCAGTTTCGTTCCAAATGTTAAAAAAAATGCACTCAAAATGCAGCACAAGCAAATGGCTGGGAACTTAAAATAATATCATAATAATCCTTGCATTTGATATAGCTCCTTATCACGTCAGAAGGACATCGCAAAACTCTTCACAGGATTTACTGTGAAATAGAGTGACTGTATTTCTAGGCTTTTACAGCCAGTCCAAGTCAGGACTGACACTCCAGTGCAGTCTTGCAGGCTGTGCTGTATTGTCAGAGGTGATATCGTTGGGATAAGATATTAAACCAAGGTCCAGTCTGTCCATTCAGATAAGACAATGAAAGATCCCATGCCACAAATCAAACAGAGAAGGGAGTTTCTCCCAGTGTCCTGGCCAACAATCACACAGATAAAACTGGTCATTCGCTTCATGGCTGTCTGTGGGGACATTGCTGCGAGCAAACACGTTCGCCTTGAAAAATACCCAGTCACTAACACTTTACAGTGAATCCTGTGCTGTGTTGCTTTGAAGCTGTGACAAGACTCAATATCAAAAGGATTAGTATTATTTGCTGAACTTTTAGAAGCATAAATCATGACATTCGGGCCTTTCAATTGCGCTAGAGATACTGTATAACAACTTGTGATTTATGGGACTATCAAAGCCACTTCAACTGATCACCAGCCCTGACATGACATACGTTTATAATATGATTTATACTTATAATGACCCAGTACTAGAGTTGCAAACTGAACTGGCTGAAACAGTTCCACTTGAGTGGCTGGAATCATATTCCACAGTATAGTTAGAAAAGGCAATTGCTCGAGAAGTGCAATGTGAACATTGTTCAGAGGATTACAGCAATTAGTATTCAGGTCTGCATTAAACTGGTCAGTCACTTGCTAGCTCTTTTGGGAGAAATTGTTGTGCGCAAAATTGGCTGCTGTGTTCACCTAAGTTATTGCACTTCACAGCAAGTCCTGTGAAGCTCTTTGAGGCTTCCTCCCAATGTGAACAGCTTTGTATCAAATATTAGCATTTCACCCACAAAATACAGTCAATCCACTTTATAACATATTCTGTGAAGTGCTTTGAGACATCTCGACAACATGATAAGGCGTTCTATCAACCTCCAACCCTCAGATCAGGAGCAAATCCTCGATAGTCCGTCGTCCCATCTCATCCATCCAGAACACACACACTACTATCTTCCCACTACATCACTGCCTCAAGCTGCTTTTTAAAGGAATCCAGTGCCCCGACCTCTACCATCTTTCTTGGCAACCTGTTCCAGTCATTGATTACCCTCTGCGTAAAGAAAACTTCCTGGTGTCTGTTCTTGCCATTTACAACTCTAAACAACAACAACAAAATTACATTTATAGAGCGCCTTTCACGTCGGGAGGATATCCCAAAGCGCTGAACAGTCAGGTGTTGGGGACCGAGCATGGGGGAGGGGTGGTGTAGGGGTGAGGGAAGGCAGAGAGGTGGGAGGGAGACCATAGGCACGGTCAAAGAGAAGGGTCCCGAGACCGGCCTTGAAGGAGGCAAGGGAGGAAGCGAGGCGAAGGGACCGTGGGATGGAGTTCCAGAGTGTAGGGGCAGAGAGGCTGAAAGCCCGGCCACCAATGGTAGGGCAGGTCGGGTGGGAAACATGGAGCAGACAAAGTCCGATGAACGGAGGGATATAAACTATATCTTCTTAGAATCATAGAATTATACAGGACAGGAGGTCAAATCAATCCTACTCCCCCACGCTCTCCGCATAGCCCTGCAAACTTGTCCTCCCCAAATAATTATCTACAAGATTACATTTGTATAGCGCTTTTCACGTCGGGAGGACATCCCAAGGCGCTGGACAGAGTATAGCATTTCAGACCCGAGCTGGGGTCAGGGTGGGAGAAGGGAGGGGAGGGGAAGGGGGGGTGGCCGATGGCATGGTCGAAGAGGAGGGTCTTGAGGCAGGACTTGAAGGAGGCTAAGGAGGGGGTGAGGCGGAGTGATTGGGGGATGGAATTCCCGAGGTTGGGGGCAGAGTGGCTGAAGGCTCTCCCGCCAATGGTGGAGCGGGTGGGTCGGGAGACGTGGAGCAGGCTGGAGCCGGCGGAGTGGAGGGAATGGGCGGGTTGGTAGGGGGTTAGGAGATCGCAGAGGTAGGATGGGGCGAGGCCATGGAGGGCTTTGGAGATGAGGACCAGGATCTTGAACTGGATCCTCTGAAGGATAGGGAGCCAGTGGAGTCGGGTGAGAATGGGGGAGATGGGGTCACGGAGTTTGGTGCGGGAGAGGACATGGGCTGCAGAGTTCTGGATTATCTGCAACCTGTGGAGGGAGGAGTTGGGAAGGCCGACAAGCAGGGCATTTGCATCTACTCTTTTAAAAGATGTTATCAAACCGGCTTTCACCACCCTTTCAGGCAATGTATTCCAGATCCGAACAACTTGCTGTGTGAGAAAATTTCTCCTCACCTCCCCTCTGTTTCTTTTAACAACTAAAAGAACAACAACTCTTGTTTTACTGTTTTGATATATTGCAAAGTATTGATCATTTACGGTTTAAATGATCCCATTTAAAATTTTATGCACCTCTAGGAAATCCCCTCTGAGTATTCTCTCTGGAGAAGAAACCTCTGAAGAGGTTTAGCTCATTGCCCGTCTCTGCACTATCTCAAGGGCATGGGCAGCCGAGGGTTTTGATGCAATAAAGCCCTATATAAATGCAAGCTTTTTCGTTCAATAGATGTGACGCAAGGCCATATGGTGGAGGGGTGGGAGCAGGTATCTCGGTCAAGCTGAGATCACATGGGGCAAAAGGGGATATTCTTACAAACAAGAGAAACAGAAGTAAGAGCTTTGAAAATGCCAGGTTTAAAGTGAAGTAGAATTGGAACTGCAATTGCAATACAAAGGAAATCAGCATGATTTAATGATCTCATTATTGGCCGTTGATTCACAAGACAGGTACTGACTGCAGGTCCTAAGGTGATAGAATTGAAGACAATTATCCTCAGTGGCAGGTGCTGATTGAATTAGCTCTGCATGGTTACAGGACTGCAAAGCTCCTTGGAATCCTAATGTAAAAGAAGACTAATTTGCCCTGTTAAGATTCTACAGGCGGCACTGAAAAGCAGGAATGATCGTCACTTAGACCGTGAGTAAATGCCGTAGAGAGTATCTATACACATCAGCCTGGCTCACTCTACAGCACTCTCGTCCGAGTCAGACAGAAGGTTGTGGGTTCAAGCCTGATATCGGGACTTGGAACTCTTATCAGTCTAGACCAGCGGTGGCCAACCTTTTTGGTCACCCAAGAAATTCAATTTTCTTCATTGAATATTTCTTGTTTTGTGGCATATCAAGAAAAAAAGGGAAGAAAACATTGATTTTAATGCAGACTCACCTGTCTAGTGTAAATGTTTGGTGGCGGGCAAGAGTTGGGTTGGCCACCACTGGTCTAGACAACCATTCCATTACCAAGGGTTAAACCATAACCATTCCAGGGGTTTGCTGCATTGTCGGAGGTAATGGAATCACTTGGTTTAATGAGAACGTTAAACCAAGGTCCCGCCTGCCTATTCAGGTGGATGTTAAAGTTTCCGTAGCACAACTCGAATAGGGAGGGAAGTTTCTTCAGGTGCAAGTTGGACGGCATCTCCGACAATCCAACACACCGCCAGCAGTGCATTGGAGTGTCAGCTCTTAGATTTATGCAATTCCAAGTCTGGAGGTTGGAGCTTGAACCCACAACCTTCTGATTCAGAGGCAGGAATGATACCACTGCGCCAGACTGACTGAAAAATGAGCACTGGATCAGCTGCAGTCTCCTTTTTTTAAAAAAAAACACCAAAAAATTGACAAATCCACAAAGATTCCAGCTTCCTCCTGAAAACCACAAATAAATCCGCACGCAGAATGCGCTTAGGGGTTCGGGTTTATAAGATTCTTTAAAAATATAGAATGACAGTGTTTGCCTCAGACATCACTATCTCCATGCTTTGCTGACCTGCTGCATAATCAAGGTCCCAGACCCAGAATACAGACAGCGCATTCACACTTCTGGTGAAACGCAGGTTTCAGAGAGGCCATGGTTGTTGGTCAATTATAATAATAATTTTGGGGGGTCAGCCGGGTGTCTGATACATGCGGAAATCCATCACCGTGCTTAAGAGTAACCAAGTCAAACTGAGAATCCCATGCATCCCACCTACACATGGAAATTCCAGAGATAGTTGTTGGAATGGAATGTGCACTCTCTCCCTGGAGGGACGCACCCTGCTTATCTCTCTCCTCTCTGGCCTTCCCGGCACCTCCCTCCACAAGCTGCAGGTCATTCAGAACTCTGCAGCTCGTGTACTGTCCCGCACCAGGCTTCGGGACCACATCACTCCCACCCTCGCTCACCTCCACTGGCTCCCCATCCCCCAGAGGATCGAATTCAAGATCCTCATCCTCACCTACAAGGCCATTCACGGCCTCGCTCCCTCCTACCTCTCCGACCTACTATCCCCTACCTACCTGCCCGTACCCTCCGTTCCTCTGGCTCCGGTCTGCTCCACATCCCCCGCCCCAACCGCCCTACCATCGGTGGCCGGGCCTTCAGCCTCTCAGCCACTAGGCTCTGGAACTCTATCTCCCAGTGCCTTCGCCGCTTCCTCCCTTTCCTCCTTCAAGGCCGGTCTCAAGACCTTTCTCTTCGACCGTGCCTTCAGCTCCCCTCTCGACTCTCTACCCCCTCCTCGCTCCCTCTCTTCCCTCACCTCACCCTGACCATCTCCCCCCCTGCTCTGGTTCCGACCCAACTGTCCAGCGCCTTGGGACGTCCTCCCGATGTGAAAGGCGCTCTATAAATGAAATCTTGTTGTTGTTATCTAATTCCGGAAGGTTTAAGGCACAGGTTGGCAAGAGCCAAGGTTTAGGGATCTCTCTGATAATAATCCTTGCATTTGATATAGCGCCTTATCACATCTTCAAGACATTTCAAAACGCTTCACAAGTTATACGGTAAAGTGGATTGACGTTATGACCTTTCACTGTTCACTGAAATTGGTGCCTCAAATCAGAAATCATTCTCAGTGATCACTAAATTAAAATAAAAAGTTGCTGCGCAGAAAATTATGTTGGAAGACATTCAGACTATGGAAGATGTTCAAGTGAGTTTGCCTTTGAATCCGAGGAAAGGGGGAGCACTGCATTATTGGAGGTGACGTCCTTTGGATGAGTCATTAAACTGAGGTCCCTTCTATCTGTTCTGATGGATGTTCAAGATCCCATGTCGCTACTCGAAAAGAGAGAGGAGTTTCTCCCAGTATCCTGGCCAACAATCCCCCAAATAAAATTGATCATCCACTTCAAGGCTGTTTTGAGGACTTTGCTGTGCTCAAACTGACTGCCGTGTTCATCTACAAGACCTTATTTCAAATACCCTGATTACTATAGTTGTTATCATGTGAACCATTTGAAGTCTTAAAATATAGTGACATCTGAATTACAACAACAACAAGATTACATTTGTATAGCGCCTTTCACGTCGGGAGGACGTCCCAAGGCCTTGAATTACAAATGCATTTTTTTTTCAAAAAGTGCACAAACTGGAGGGTACACATAATCAACCTAAACCTCCCTTCCCCAATATAAGTTTTGCTTCACAGAACTTTCATCTACTTCCCAGTCTTCGTGCTGTTTTAACCACAATTGCTTTGGAACAGCGTTGTTTTATTTGGTCGGGAACCACCTCCTTTGAATTCTTTTGAACTCGAACCAACATCTGTGCTGACATTTTGTTTTTTAAAAAAAAGGGGCCATTGACTACATGATGTTTGGGTTAGCGTTTGCTAACTGGTAATTTAGTTTTCTTTGGCTGCCTCGTCTGTTGCATTCCTGAGACTGCCTCCAGCTTGCTGTCTGTGGTCTATTCACCTGTGTTTCATGTCGCCACTTATTTGCCTTAAGTCCTCTGTTTTAAACGCCTTGCCTTGCACTGTCCTCCTGGCAGATAGTTCTCAGGATCACAAAAACAATACTTTCACTGTTGCTTGTATTCCAATGTAATAACAATCCTTGTATTTGATAGAACGCCTAGCAGGTCATTGAGACGTCTCAAAGCGCTTCACAGAATATATTGTAAAGTGGATTGATTGTGTATTTTGTGGGCAAATCGTGGCAGCCAATTGAGTACAGCAGTGTCCCACAAACAGTCGTGGATTGAGTAACCAAAGTTTTTTGGGGGAAGATATTATTTCACAGGAAAGCGATTGGCTAATCAATTAACAACTGGATCTCTACTTATTGCTAGTTAAACAGAGGCGTGTGGAGTAAAGAAATTTGCCTAAGGTTTCACCCCGCCTGCAAATTTAACCCATGTGCTCTCGCTTGCGAGGTGAGTGTGCTTACCACTCCGCTACGAGACTCCAAGTGTAGCGACTGTGTATTTTGTAGGCGACTGACAATAATGTGCCAAAAACAGACTTTGAAGTGAATAACCAAAATAAAATTAATGAAAAAAATATAGGGTGCACATGTATTTCATGGATAGGACTGAACTTGCCAAGCAGGAAGATGAAAAAGATCTATCCATCCTAGGTGACACATCTCTCACCGTGTCAAAACTGTGAGAGGCAGCAACAAATAAGGCAAATATTGCCTTGGCTGGGCTATATTGCCAAATCAGTTGAATTCAGCTTCTCAGAAATCATACTCAAGCTATAGGGCTCTAATTGGGCCAGTACTGTGTAGTAGTACTGAATATTGTCACCATGACATTGAAGGGTTTCTGATGTCTAGAGGCAGTGCAGAGGAGAGTCCCAATATTAAAGGAATGAACGATGATGAGACGAGCAAGATGTTGACAGCTGCTGGAAGACGAAACCTGGAGTCCGGGTTTGCGAACACATCTTTCTATATTCATCTTTATTGGTTTGCAGAGAGGTAAACAGCTGCTTTTCAAGCTCCTCATCTCCAACTGATGGAACCATTGCTGAATGGATCGAGATGTGTGTCTGAACTGTGGGTAGTAGGATGTTGGCAATGCTCTCATACATTTCATGCTGAGCTGTGTTGCCCACCAGGAAATTCACAGGGAGTTCCTGGTACTTGCCATCCGCTAGTGAGGGCTCAAACCCCGCGCTTGTCATGTGTCAAATTACTAACTGGTGACTGTCCTCCGAATTAATTGGGGTCTCCTTGAAGCTGAGCTGGCTCCAAGGTGACATGTTTGCCAATGGAATATCAGAATCAAGTCAATCCTCTGTGGGGATCTCAATAAGATGGTTTTATTGGGTTCTCAAAGAAAAAGAACGGAATAATCGTAATAAAGAGCTCGCGTTTTTATGGTGTAGGTTCACAGCTCAAAATTGCTCCCGAAAGTAAATTACCCGGTCAAGTGTTTTTGTCGGCAAAAGTGACAGCAATTTGCAACCAGCCAGGTGAACGCCCAATTAATCTGTAGGATTGTTCACGAGGACACCAGGAGAAGCTCCCTTCTCTTTCCACGGTATTTTGAAACCCACCTGAAAGAAGACAGACAGGACCTTGGTGTATCATCCCATCCAAATGACAATGCCAATGTTTTACGGTGCTGCCCTGGAGTAGCAAAGCCAAAATAACTGGACTGGACTGCACTGAATAATAATGAATGATAATCCTTGCAATTGATATAGTGCCTTTTCACTTCGTCAAGATGTCTCAAAGTATTTCACGGGATTTTACTATGAATTGTAGTGACTGTATTGCAATATACACAATACTGTAAAATTGGGAAGTAGATCTTAGTGCGGTTTCTTTCCACCTGACGTTTAGTACAGAGTATTAGGAATTTTCAGTTTCAGTCTCGGGGAAAGTACATTTGATGAATGTTACTTTCTGTACTAAAGCATTCAAAGCAGCAAAAACAACAAAAAAATTCTGCATCAGATCAATTTTTGGCTGTCCAGGGTTTCTATGGATACACCATAGGCACATGTCTTTTACCCAAGTGTGCTATTGTGTTGAGAAAAAGGTTAGTCCAATAGCTGGAAACCTAGTCTTTTCAGAATATCCTTGTCATTCAAAAGGGAGCATCACTGTTTTGATGATGTTAATACTGCATCGATAAACCTCAGCAATAAATCACTGCATCCTTGCACAATGAGATTTAATAGTCGCACATTTTTCTTTGGCATGTTGATATTTTTCTACCTTGGCCTGCCATTATTTGGGGCTCATTTTTTTTAGCGTCATTTGCCCCTTGTGCACATCACGCACATAGTTCAGCCTAGCACAAAAAAAACACAGCTTCCCAAAGAGTGGACAGCCTTGTGTCAGTGACCGCCACCGCCGGTCTATGCCATTGGAACATAGAAACATAGGAACAGGAGTAGGCCATTCAGCCCCTCAAGCCTGTTCCGCCATTCAATTACATCATGGCTGATCTGTACCTCAACTCCAATTATCCGCCTTTACCCCATATCACATAATACCTTGACCTAACAGATATCCATCCACCTCAGTCTTGAGACTTTGAATGGATCCACCATGTTTGTGGGTCGTTACTGTGCACAAAATCAGCTGCTGTGTTCGCCTACAAAATACACTTTACAAAACACTGCATTTTACAGTATACCTTAAGCAGACACAGTTGTTAGTCAATTGGCAGACCCCTTTTCCGGGGGTAATAATTCCTTCAAAAATAATAAATTGTTCATTTAATCATGGTTTGTGCAACACTGCTGTGCGCAATTGGCTGCCGCGTTTTGCCCACAAAATATACAGTCAATTCACTTTACAGTATATTCTGTGAAGCGCTTTGAGACATCTCGAAGATATGAGGCGCTATATCAAATGCAAGGATTATTATTATTACCCTGTCAAGAGCTTTGTCACTTCCTCCCGACGTCAAATGTAAGGATTATTTTTAGCACAATCAAACCCCAAAATACTAACCTTCCTTCTGTCGAAGCTTGTTGACCTACATAGAAATTCCAAGGGTAGGAGAAAGTGGGGAAAGTTACATTCCTTTAAAAACACAGCTGCTTGCCAAAAAACAGCTCTACCTCTTAGGAGCAAGACTGAAAGACTTCCGAGTCCCAAATTGTTTGAGCCTGATGATCATGTTCTTAAATTAAACTTTGAATTTTTCAATTCAGCCCTAATTTGGAAATCAGCTTTTCCAGAAGTCTTTTTATGCTGTGTTTAAAAATGCCTTCCAAATTAAGAGCACAAAATAAACGCAGTTATACCACTTGAAACTATATCCTACGAGACACTTTGAGGCATCTCGATGACGTGGTAAGGTGCGTTTCAAATGCAAGGATTTCAACAACAACAAATTACATTTGTATAGCGCCTTTCACGTTAGGAAGATGTCCCAAGGCGCTGTACAGTCAAGGTTTGCATCCGAGCTGAGGATTGGGATCAGGAGGAGTGAAGGCGCGATCGAAGAGATGGGTCTTGAAGGAATCAAGGGAGGGGGTGAGACAAAGGGACTGTTATGGAGTCCCAAAGAGTAGAGGAACAAAAGCCTGAAGGCAAGACCACCGATGGGGCAGGCAGGGCGGGGAACGAGAAGCAGGCCAGAGCTCGCCAAGCCTACTCTGGCCTGGCAATTACAAAACAATTATAAAAATGATATATTTTTTATTATCATCATCATCATTAATAAGAGTTCACCTGCAATATACACACAGTCACTAGGCTTCACAGTAAATCCTGCGTAACGCTTCGAGACATCCTCCAGACCAAAAGGCGCAATATCAATTGTAAGGATTATTATTCCAAATTTATGAATAATGTCAAACTTTAAGACAGTGATGGAAAGGCTAAGACAAGAACTGTCAGGCCTTTGACCCCTTCCACATCCTATTGAATTTTATTTGACCCAAACAAGCTCCTCAGAGGTTCAGCTCATTAAAATGAAATCCTCCTGATCACTAGCATTTTAAGAGCCACAGTTAAATGCAACAGCTCAGAGAATACTGTGATGGACTGAACCACAGCACAATCCAAGAGATTAACCCTAGACTCGCAAAGAATCTTTTCAGCATGGTGATTAGTACTGTTTAGAAGCCACACATCCAAAATATTATTGTAGCTAGAACCAGACTCCACAGAAATCCTTTGTGCTAATCATTTGTACATCGTACATTTAAATTGCATATTTCACCCACAAAATATACCGTCACTACACTTTACAGTATATTCTGTGAAGCGCTTTGAGACGTCTCAAAGACGTGATAAGGCGCTTTTTCAAATGCAAGGATTATATTATCATTATTAGTACACTGAGAACGCAGAGTTAACAAGTACTTTGCTACTGTCTTCACCTTAGAAGACACTGAAAACCTACCAAGAATAGAGGGGAACCAAGAAGAAAATGTTAGCGAGTAACTTGGGGGAATTAATATTCGTACAGAAATGGTTTTAGGTAAATTGTCAGGTCTTAAAACTGGTAAATCTCCTGGACCTGATGGCCTACATCTTAGGGTTTTAAAAGAGGTGGCTACTGAGATAGTGGATGACTTGTCTTTGATCTTCCAAAGTTCTCTGGATTCTGGAACGGTTCCCATTGATTGGAAGATCGCAAACGTAACACCACTATTTAAGAAGGGTGGGAGGGAAAAGATGGGGAACTATAGACCAGTTAGTGTGACATCAATGGTAGGGAAAATTCTTGAGTCCTTAATTAAAGATGTCGTTATGGGATTCCTGGAGGACCATAACAAGATTAGACAGAGTCAACATGGCTTTACACAGGGAAGTCATGCTTAACTAATCTTTTAGAGTTTTTTGAAGATGTATCTGCAGGTTAGATAGGGGGGAACCAGTAGATGTAGTATATTTAGATTTTAAAAAGGCATTTGACAAAGTGCCACACAAAAGGCTATTGCACAAGGTTAAGGCCCACGGGATTAATGGGAACATATTAGCATGGATTGAAGAGTGGCTAATGGGTAGAAAACAGAGAGTAGGGATAAACGGGTCATTCTCGAATTGGCAGGATGTGACTAGTGGAGTGCCACAAGGATCAGTGCTTGGGCCTCAGCTATTTACCATTTACATCAATGATCTAGACGAGGACATTGAATGTAACATATCTAAAATCGCGGACGACACTAAACTCGATGGGAGAGTAAGCTCTGAGGATGATGCAAAAAGATTGCAACGTGATATAGATAGGCGAGGGGAGTGGGCGAGTAGGTGGCAGATGGAATTTAATGTGGGGAAGTGTGAAGTTATTCATCTAGGTAGAAAAAAAACAGATTATTTTCTAGAGGGGGAGAGATTAGATAGTGTTAGTGTTCAGAGGGATTTGGGTGTCCTTGTAAACCAGTCTCAAAAAGTTAGTTTGCAGGTGCAGCAGCAACTAAGAAGGCGAACGGTATGTTAGCGTTCATTGCAAAAGGTGCAAAACTATATAGGGCCTTGGTGAGACCGCACCGAGAGTATTGTGTACAGTTTTGGTCTCCTTATTTAAAAAGGACATACTTGCCCTGGAGGGGGTGCAGCGTAGATTCACTCGGTTAGTTCCTGGGATGAGGGGACTGACCTATGAGGATAGACTGAATAAACTGGGGCTGTATTCTCTGGAGTACAGAAGAATTATGGGGGATTTTATTGAAACATATAAGATTATTAAAGGGCTGATAAAGTAGACACTGAGGGTCTGTTTCCCCGGTAGGAGAATCTATAACCAGGGGTCACAGTCTGAAAATTAATGGCCAGCCTTTTAGAACAGAGTTGAGGAAACATTTCCTCACTCAGAGGGCAGTGAATTTATGGAATTCACTATCCCAGAAGGCTGTAGCTGCTCAGTCCTTGAACATCTTCAAGGCTGAAACTGATAGATTTTTAAAAAATAGAGGGATTAGGGGATATGGCGATAGAGCAGGTAATTAGAGTTAGGTCTGAAGATCAGCCATGATCTTATCAAATGGCGGGGCAGGGCTTGAGGGGCCGAATGGCCTACTCCTGCTCCTAGTTTGTATGTTCTTATGTTCTTATAATGCCACAACGACAAACAACATCACAAACACCGAATTGTTGCAGGTGTTAGCCTGGCTCAGTTGGTGGCACTGTCACCTCCGAGGCAGAAGGTTGCTCGTTCAAGCCCCACCATGGGAACTTTGAGCTGACAGTCTAGGCTGACACTCGAATACAGTGATGAGGGAGACACTGCATTGTCAGATGGTTGAC
Source organism: Callorhinchus milii (assembly GCF_018977255.1). NCBI lineage: Eukaryota > Metazoa > Chordata > Chondrichthyes > Chimaeriformes > Callorhinchidae > Callorhinchus > Callorhinchus milii. Next base: position 76,468,232 of record NW_024704745.1, on the reverse strand, counting down.
ACGATAAATTGAGTCCCCGTCTGCCTGTTCAGGTGGACATTAACGATCCCATGGCATTACTTGAAAAGAGAAGGGTATTTTTCCCCATGTCCTGGCCAACAATCCCCAAGTTAACTTTGATCATTCACTTCATGGCTGCTTGTCGGACACTTCTGTGCAAACTGGGTTCCGGTTTAACCTATAACTAAAATAAAATCTTGTAAAGTGTTTCGAGAGTTCTCAACAGCACGATCTGTAAATATTACAAGGATTCAGATGATTTGGCAAGCAGGAAAGATGATTTGGAAAGCATTTATAAAATGAGCCACAAATTCTCAGTTTGCAAACGTTAGAAATGTCTCCAGTGATGGTGAAATGAAGTTAAATCACACAGGCATTGTGATTGATCTCAGGTTTTATGCTTCCGTAATAGTAATGTAAGATGGTGTTTTGAACTTGCACATAGCGTACCCTGAGAAAAAGATCTTAAGCAGCTGGTGGCCTCGAGCAGGCTGTTTTTTTGTGTGAAACAAATGATAAGGAGTGAGGGAGAGAAGCTTTCCCAAGAGTTGTTCTGTAGTCTGTGTGNTTTTTCAGCCTTGAATCAAGAGAATGTTATTCTGCCACAGATGTCTCTTAAGAGACAGGATGAGCCAAGGGGTCTTTGATGAGGGGGATGCAAAAACAAGGATGCTTGATGAGGTCTGAAAGAATGTAAGAGGGTTACGAAAAGATAAAACAAAGATAAAACAAACAGAGATAAGGAGCGAGGTGAACTAGTTTCTGTGAAAAAGCAAGACCTGGTCAGGGACTTGCATGAGAATACAATGTAAAGGTGGTGAACACAATACATTGGTAGGACAGCAAGACGTCGCCACTGAAAGAGAAAGATCATTCGTCAACACATAATCGACATACACTAAGCGGTCAGCACCTCTCCCAAAGGGAGGATTTGATTACTAACTACACGTCCCTGGTGTATGTGCAGTATAACTTATCGATGTGGTTTTGATTGAATAAAGTATTAATATCAATTTGAGATCCAGCTGGTCAGTCTCAATCTATTATACTATGAGGAACTCAAAACTTACACTGGGGGAGGGGCGTTAAGAATATAAGAATTTTCTAGGTGAAAGAGGACCAAGGTCCATCCAGTTCACTTTCCATCATCACCTGACGTTGTTGTCCCAAACTATATGTTGTATCCCGAGATATTATTTCCCAACAGAAATCTATCTAATTTGTTTGTGAAAGAATCAACACTTTCTGCTTCCACCGTCTCCCTAAGGGAGCCTGTTGCATATGTTTATATATCTGAATGCTGTATACTGTCCAGCACCTTGGGACGTCCTCCCGACGTGAAAGGCGCTATACAAGTGTAATCTTGTTGTTGTTTACTGCTCGCCCACTGAAGTAGTATTCGCGCAATTTATAGACCGGAATCCTCACCCAAATGGATCAGAAACATCATATGTAGAGATGCACTTTACAGTATACTCTGTATCCTGCGCCTTGAGACGTCTCGAAGACGTGATTAGGTGCTATATCAAATGTAAGGATTATTATTATTAAAATTGTTCTCATTCAGAGAGCACAGGATAAAATCATCCGTTTTACCATACAGGCCAGCATTACTAACACTCTATTTTTTTATAAGGTTGTCGTAAGGGTCTGAAATCAGTATTCACAATCTCATTTCCCGAACTCAGCTCAGATCTTCACCTTTACCTTCCCCGTAACCTGGGAGTAAATGAAAGACTTTGAGTGGGTCAATATGCAGGTGGCACAAATTATGCTGCTAACTTGTGTTGGATCGAAATAATTGGATCGCACAGGAGCTTTGCTCCGCTTTCCATCTCAGTACAGCACTGCTCAGGGCAGAAAGGCTCCCCTCAACCCGCAGCAACAGCATTACAGGAATTCAGAGCCAGGAAACAGTCTGTGTTGCCATAGACTACAAACATTACTGTCTAAGTAATGCTTTAACCCATTCCTGCAATGTTATGCCTGCTCAACATCCTCCAAATCGCGCATAAAACATGCTGCAGAGCCTTCACTGGTGCATGGGGGAGCCAAAGAGATGGATAAATATATAAAGGCTAATAAACAAACAAACGAATAAATAGAGAAATAATCCTTGCATTTGGAATAGCGTCTTTCTCGTCGGGAAGACGTCTCATTGAAAGGCCAACCCTTCGCAGGATTCGCTGTAATGTGAAGGGTCTGTGCATTTTGCGCAGGCAAGCACGGCAGCTAATTTGTGCACAGCAACGTCCCACAAACAGCCGCAAAGTGAATGACCAGTTTGATCCGGAGAGTTGTTGGCCAAACCACTCGGAGAAACTCCCTTCTCTTTTTGAATAGTACCATGGGATCGAACAATGAAGCGCATCTCCAGCACTGCATTGAAAAAACAACTGAGACTGTCAGTTCAAAGTGTCGAGGTGAGTTTAAGCACACAACCTTCTGACTCAACAACACTCAACTTGCATTTATATAGCACCCTTCACACGAGATAGCGAGTTGGACTGCTTTGGAATGACTCAAGAGCCAAGTGCTACCCACAGATGAACAAATGGACACAGCGTTTATAGCACCACATTGGGCGTCTCATTACAAAACCTACGACAGCAGCAATATTACATTTGTACAGCGCCTTTCACGTCAGGAGGATGTCCCAAGGCACTGGACAGTTAGGTATTTGGACCCGAGCTGGAGTTGGGATAAGAAGGGGTGGAGGGCAGCGAGGATAGGAGTAGGAGGATTACTGAAGATGCAGTTGGTCCATTTAGGATGATACCAACAGTATTGTTAGTAGTGTGGGACCTACTATTTAATTACTCGGTTCCTAATATTTGATCAGTTTTAGAATCATCTTCTTTCATCTAGTAGGAGGGCAAGACTATGGATTCCACAGCCACCCTGCAAGTGTTTAGTGAACATACAGAGGCAATCTGGCTTAGTTGGTTGCATTCTCTTGTCTGTGCCCTCACATCAGCTCATAATCTTGAGCTCCTAATGGAGGCTGACATTCCAGTTCAGTACTGAGACAGCTGCATTGCTGGAAGGGTTGGCCTTTCAATGACATGTCAAACCCAGTTCTGGTGAATTCAGGCCTCCATTTAATGTTTTAAAATCCACAAGGAGAGAGTTTTCCCTTTGTCCTGGCCTCCCAGAATGTTCCTCCCCCTTGAAAGTGAAGCATCAATAAAAAAAAATTAAATTGATCAATTATCTCAATGCTGCGTATGGGATGATGCAGATCAAGGGCCATATTCCCCCTACGTTGGTTGCTTTTAACAATACAATATACATTTATGCAACGCCTTTCAGGTCAGAAGTACGTCCCAAAGCTAATTATTAGCTTTCAATAGGTGATCACATGGTCATTGGTTCTCCTAACAGGTAACGTAATATGCGATTGATCTGATAAAAGATTACTTGCAAAAGAAACAGTCTCTCTCCTCACGCACAACCTTATCCACGATGGATGGGAAACAAGGCAATTTTACTATTGGAAGTGCAGTATACCAAAGAATCACTCTCAAGCCAGCTTGTCGGTTGAGAAGCCAGCTGGGCCAAGAGGGCATTGTGTCAAAAAAATACTGCGTCATAGAAAATACTGTGTCAGAGGAATATACAGCTCGGAACCCTTCATTCCTCTTGATCAATTTCAGCCACAATTGTGGAGAGAGGGCTGGAGGGGACAAAGAAAATCCTGGGTTTGATATCCCTGTACCAGTCTCAAATACTTAAAAATACCAATTCCGACAGATTAGCAGACGACTGAAAGCAGGACACGCGCACACGCACACACACACACACAGCAATCAGTGTACGTCCAAATGAGGCTGCATTTCACATCTTAAAAACAAAGATCTTGGTTTATCCAATATATTTTTATTTTAGGGCCACCATAATCCTCCCATCAACAATGAAAACACAAGCTCGAGGTGGGGTGGGAGGGATGTTTACAATAGTGCTTAACTGATGGACAACCAATACATTAGGTTTATATGTTCTAAGCTTGATAGCTGCTTTATAAAAATAATAATTCTTGCATTTGATATAGCACCTTATCACATCTTCGAGACGGCTCAAAGCGCTTCACAGAATACACTGTAAAGTGAAATGACTATCTTTTGTGGACAGAACGCAGCAGCCAATGGCGCACAGCAGTGCCCCACAAACGGTCGTGGATTGAAGGGACTAATTTATGAGGGCTTCCCTGATGAAGAAGAGTTAATGGTACAGTGCAAAGCAACACAGGAGGCGAAATACAAACAATACAGATCAACATAAGAAGGTACAGTGACAGAAACCATTCAGCTGATCAAACCTGCATTGGTGTTTTCTCCACGGGAACCACCTTCTCATTCCCTCCCCGTGCCATTTAAGTATTCCCTTTCGAGTATTTATAATAATAATAATGAATAATGAATATCCTTGCATTTAATATAACTCCTTTCATGTCGGAAGGACATCTCAAAGGATTTACTGCAAAGTGGAGTGACCGTGTATTTTGTGAGTGAACGCAGCAGCCAATTTGTGCACAGCAATGAAGTACAGACAGCCATGAAGTGAGTGAATTATTTTTTGGGGGGGGTTGGGGCGGAGAATTGCTGGCCAGAACACCGGGAGAAATTTCTCTCTCTCTCTCTCTTCTTTTTAACAGCCATCTTAAAGAACAGAACAGACTTAAGCATTACACCAAACAAGAGACACCTCCGACAAAGCAGCACTCCGTACCCCCATCTCCCCACCAGAGCGCACTGGAGTGGAACCTCTTCTACGATCTCACGTTCTAGAGGGAGTTTGAAACCACAGTCTTCATTCTGGCCAAAGTAGCCAGAGTGCTGCGTCACACTGAAAAAGTCCATTGGTAATTCCCTCCATTTCAATCAGGTCATGATGTGAAATTACAGATCTAAGCAGTAAAATTGTGTACTTCAGTGGCTCCTGTTGAAACAGCTGCAGAGTTTTACTAACATTCCTGTGTTTGTGCTGTTTATGAATGCACGAAAGCAGTGTGAAGTGCACAGATACTGACGTATTTAGCTCTCGGTGGACTATTCTGCCAGTGACCTGGAAAAGCAAACCAGTCTGCATTTGGGGTACAAAACCATTTGGGACGGAGCACACTCAGGCTATTTTTTTTGGATCGAGAACCTGACTGTCCAAATCCCTGACAGTCCAGTGCCTTGGGACATCCTGCCGACGTGAAAAGCACTGTACAAATGTAATTTGTTGTTGCTGCTGCTGTTGTTGTTGAGACGCTGTCCTGGATTTCAGAAAAAGGCAAACCAAAGCGAGAGGTCTCACTCCTCACGCGCAACCCTCATCCCCTCATCGCTCTCATGCGCGTCCAGCAAAACCTAAGGTGTGTCCACCTCACCCTGCTGGTCTCCCCAGCTCCACCTATCAATCCACGACTGTTTGTGGGACACTGCTGTGCGCAATCGACTGCCGCGTTTGGCCCACAAAACATACAGTCAATACACTTTGCAGTATATTCTATAAAGTGCTTTGAGACGTCTCAATGACGTGATAAGGTGCTATATCAAATGCAAGGATCAATATATTATTAAGTTGTAGCCGCTGCTGTCATTTTAATTGTTACATGCGACAGGGATAGATCACATTTCACGCATTATTTCAACATCAGCTGAGCTGCATTTGTTGCAGCGATTACTGTGGACAGCCTCGGCTTTGTGGGAGGACGAGATTAAAGGGGTGAAAGGACTTCTCCGTCAAAGCCTTTGCTCATCATTTTCTGTTCGTTAAAAGGTTTTCAAAATGTCTCCTCCTTGACGCCTCCGGACAAACTCACTCTTGGATATTTATGCCTGTGACAACATAAAACTACAACCATTCCCTTCAGGGCTCATCTTGCACAATGAAAACTAAAAGAGACTTAACGCAGAACACTCATCCGTCTCTCTTGCTTGATGAGTGGAGTTACTCACTTCACCAGCATCAAATTTCAAACTATTTGGAATAGTTTGAATGCCGTTCGCTAATTGAACTTTATTTACACCAGTATTTACACCAACACAGATAGATAATCCACTAATCTTCAAACCAAGACAGGATATTGTTTCTGGTTTTTACTGGCATCTGTTATGCATTGCGGTATAAAATTATTGACTGGGGTGGGGGGGGGAAGGAGAGGGAGGGAAATCAATACAACATCTTCCAATTTCAGAACAGAGAAACTGCACTGATCAAGCAAAGCCTTTCAGAACTTTCAGTGCCTTGTTTTACTGCTTCCAGAATCAATCTTATCCTGGCTTTACGGGTAAAAATAAATCTGAAACAAAACAGCTAGGGTCTGGGTCAGGACGTTGTGGGTTCAAGTCCCATGTTGGGGACTATGGGCTCAGTGTTGAGCTGCGGGGGCGTGGGAGGGGGCTGTGCAGTACAAGCGCAAGAGACCTGGGTTTGATTCCCGGCAGGGCGAGATGTTGGGCAAGTTTCCTTACTCCACACGCCTCTGCTTACCAAGCAGTAAGTAGGAATCTGGTTGTTAGTTGATTGGCGGATCGCTTTTCCGGCGGTAATAATTCCTTCAAAAAACGAAATAATAATAAATAAGTTGGTCACTTCAATCCACGACTGCTTGTGGGACACTGCTGTACGCAGTCATTTGCTGTGTTTCGCCCACAAAATACACAGTCAATTCACAAGTAGTATATTCTGTGACGCGCTTTGAGACGTCTAGAAGACGTGATAAAGCGCTATATCAAATGCAAGGATTATTATTGGAAGTGCCGTCCTTTAACTAAGAGACGTTAAACTGAGGAGCATCTGTCCACTACTTGAGCTTTCAAAACACATTCTACCGCATACCGGAACTATAACAACGTATGTAAAGATCACAGACAAGTATCCTTGTGACTCTCCACTGAGAGTCTTGCAGAGGCACATTCAACAGATACCCATCGCTTATCCAAGTACCCACTGTGCATATTGCAGTGAGTCTTTGCAGGCTGTTTGACCTCAGAGCATCAAGGCAGAGCCTAAGGTCTTGCCATCACTGGATATCCACACCCACTCGCCTTATTGCTATCTCGCGCTTTCAGCCACTACGCCCCCAAAATTTGGAACGCTCCCCCAATCCCTTCGCCTTGCCAAGTTATTGTGGTTGTATCATATTTGTATAGAAATGAATCAAAGACAAGTGATAGCAACCTCTTCAGAAAGGCTCAACCAGAGGCCTGAAATTTCACCCAGGAAGCCCACTTTGCCTTAAAAGCGTGCAGAGTTGTGGAAAATTCTTAAATCAAGTCCTAATTGGGAGGTCGATACTCATTAAGAATTGTAGCAAACGGGCCTCGGAATTGAGACCGAATTCTTCACAATCTTAAATTGCTAAAAGTCAAAATGACGTAACAGGAAAGGGTCCGGTGGAAATTTTGGGCCTTTTTATATTTTCTCAAAAAAGGCTGGGGTTTGATGAGATTAAGATGTGCCAAATGTGAGCTTCTTCAACCCAACTATTCCCGTGTAAAGTCCAAACTCGTTGCTCACGAACCCATTATTAAATAAAATACAGTGATGCTGCAAGCAAGTAAAAGAAATGGGCAGCAACTTTAGTAAAACAGCTTCACAACAACAAAAAGAATGTGTATTTATAAGCCGCCCTTCAAGCGGGACAGCGTTTTGGAGTGTTTACCACGATGAGCGACAATGAGCGAGTACACGAACGAGTCGAACAATCACAATCACAATGCTGTTGAACAAATAGAAGATTGCGTTTTGTCACTTTTAACACAAGGTCACCCCAAAGGTTTCACTGTAAACTGTAGAGTAACAACGCTCAAGTCAAATGCCTGGTACAGCGCATCCTAAATGTCAAAGGGACACAATTTGCCCAGTCATTGCTAGAGTGCGTTATGTTTTGAGAGCTGTTGGCTACAAGCTGTTTGATCATGGAAATTTTCTGCACAACTGCCCTTTGTGTGGCATTGTGATCAAAAAGCTGCCCACGGTCTACAGAGGGTTTGTTTCCTTTCCTCCCTCTCCCCCAACCCCATCCCAACAGGCAGTATATTCATATCGCTTGCAAATTGCATGTGATTAAATGGTCACCGACTTTGCTCTGAGTATTGCACTTAAGTGTCCAGCGTCGATTCACAATCACATCACTGGAACCAGCTTAGTGATATCCTACCATATTATTTCCTAATAATTTTATCTGGAGGTTAACCTGGAAGGTTTTACCTGTAGCTAGAGTTACCGCTTATTACTTGCTCGTCAACAATCCTCCCATTATTAATTATTATTATTATGTGTATTATTATGATTAAGTCAACAATTATTACCAGGTATGTGGAGTAAGGAAACTTGCCCAAGGTTTCGCCCTGCCTGGGAATCAAACCCAGGTCTCTCGCTTGTGAGGCGAGTGCTGTAACCACTGAGCTACAGGACTCCACATATCAAATGAAAGCAATATTAGTCAGTGTTCATTATCCACACATACAAATTCCAGCAGGAGTCACTAGAGAGTGATGAAGACCAAGAGCTCTGACTGCTCTCGACTCCGTCCGCAATCAAATGCGGAGTCCTGTAAGTGTATTGTCTCTTTTATTTATCTGTTTCGTGCTTTCTCCCTCTCTTTACTTTCTGTGTTTGAGCCCACAAAATGCACAGTCACTACACTTGACAGTGTAACCTGTGAAGTGCTTTGAGACATCTCGAAGACGTGATGAGGCACTCTATCAAATGCAAGGATTATTATTATTGGTTAGAGCTCTTGACACGCAGGCGAGAGGACCTGGGTTTGATTCCCTTAGACAAGTTTCCTTACACCATATGCCTCTGTTTAAGCTCTCCGAGATGCTGCCCAGCATGAAGGGCACTATATAAATCCAAGTTGTTATTGTTTACCTAGCGGTAAGCAGGAACCCAATTGTTAGTCGATTAACGGATCACTTTCTGGGGCTAATAATCCCTTCAAAAAATAAATAAAATAATAATTTGATCACTCAGTCCACGACTGTTTGTGGGACACTGCTGTGCGTAATTGACTGCTGCGTTTCGCCCACAAAATTTAGTCAATTCATTTTACAATATATTCTGTGAAGCGCTTTGAGATGTCTCAAAGACGTGATAAGGCGCTGTATCAATTGCATGGATTATTATTGTTAAAATTGTAGCGTTACAACTGCTGTTCCAACTGAGATCAGCGCAAACCATAGTTAAAACCCATGATTTTGTGCTGTATACGTTTCACTGAGCAGTGCATTTCCCATCACGAAACATCACGTGCTTTCCCGGGTGCAGTAATTACTGTCAAAGGTTCTGCAGGCAGACAGGCTCAGCGTTTGTACAACAAATAATAATAATCCTTGCATTTGGTATAGCGCTTTTCACGTCTTCGAGACGTCTCAAAGCGCTTCACAGAATATACTGTAAAGTGAATTGACTGTATGCTTATTGGTGAAATGCGGCAGCCAATTGCCCACAGCGGTGTCCCACAAACAGTCGTGGATTGAAGTGACCAATATTATTATTGGGTTTTTTTCTTGAGGGATTATTATAAGGCGTGTGGAGCAAGGAAACTTGCCCAAGGTTTCGCCCTGACCTACCGGGAATCGAACCCAGGTCTCTCACTTGCAAGGCAAGTGCTCTAACCACTGAGTTAAAGGACTCCACAAAGTCCCGCATACAGTCACGAGGCGAATGTGAGAATTGGCTGTTAAACTTCCCATCTGTGATTTAGACCTCGACTTCTGAAGCTTTTGGACTTAGTCACCGAATGCAGCATCTAACAGGAAACTATGTCTCATACAACTTCCTCCCACAACAGTTATGTGAGTAACATACTGAAATGTCCCGGAGGAAACACAGTACACACAGTGTTAGGACCGATGAATGCATATGAAGAGAATTAGAAACAAACCAAAACATCCAGGCACTTCTCTGAAGCAAAGCCAACAGAGTGTAAATTCATAGCATGTCACCATTAACTGGACAACGATTCAGCCACTGTCTTTCTTGCGATCAAAAGCCTTGAAATCACTAATATGATAATCATTGCGTTTGATAAAGCGCCTTATCACAATGTCAAGGCATCTCAAAGTGCTTCACAGCATTCACTGTGAAGTGTAGCGACTGGGTATTTGTAGTCGAAGGACAGCACCTCTCACAATGCGGCGCACTCCCAACATTGTTTTGGAGCTTCAAACGTAGAGTGTGACTTTAAAGTCCCGACGTGAGGCTTGAACCCACAATCGTTTGATTCAGAGATTGGAGTGCTAACAACCGTGCCGAGCTGACACACTCCTGATCAGACTCCCAACCTGAGTCAGAGGTTGTGAGTTCAAATCCCACATTGGGACTTGGATCTCATATAGTCCAAGACATGTTAAAGATCCCACGGCACTATTCGAAAATATAAGGGAGTTTCTCCCTGTGTCCTGGCCAACAATATCCCAAATAAAATTGGTCACTCACTCCACGGCTGCTTGTGAAACATTGCTGACCACAAATTTGCTGCGGAGTTCGCTCACAACAACGCACAGTCACAGCACTTTATAATAGTCAAGCGCTTGGGATGTCCCTGTGACACGAAAGCGCTCTGAGACACCACCCGGCGTGGAGGGCGTTATATAAATGCAAGTTGCTGTTATTGTTGTTGAAAGGCGCTATATCTAATGCAAAGATTATGATGATTATGAATCATTTTTTTTAACTGAGATTTTTATTGACGAGGTGTGAGTTGTTATAGTCCAGAATGTACTGCCTGAAAAGGTAGTGAAAGCAGATTCAATAATAACTTTCAAAAGGGAATTAGATATATACTTGAAAAGTAACCCATTGCAGGGCTATGGGGAAAGAGCGAGGGAGTGGGACTAGTTGGATAGCTCTTTCAAAGAGCCGGCACAGGCACAATGGGCCGAATGGCCTCTCTCTGCGCTCTAGGATTCTATGATGCTAACATAGATTCAACTTTAGCACCAAGTGTGAATCACCTCCTTGAGGACCGTGCAGTCACTATTGGCTTCCTTTCTAACAGACAGGATGTTTGTAACATGGGAAGTGCTTTGAGCTGTAGGTAAGTATCATTATTGCATTGGAGGGAGCATCAGATTGGCTCCGTATATTCCCCACATTTAATTCAACCTCACCCCGCGAAAAAAAAAAAGGCTGGACAAAAACTGGTGAAAATAGCTCTTTTTAAAATAAAAATAACACTTTGCTGAGATCAGTCACTTTGATGTGTATAAGTAAAACAAAAGGTTTCGCTGATCATAACTCATGAACGATAGGAGATACCCGAAAACAAATAGGCCCATGTCACCCCCAGGTGCAAGACCTTTCTGATGAGGTATAAATTATGTCTCTATGCCAATCAGTTACTGAAATCCTTCTTGAAGCACAGATAGACAGATTTGTTTTATTAGCACGTGTGTGTGTATATATATATACACATATATTATATATATAATATACTCCACTAGTCTGCCTTTTACTTACTCTTATCCCGATTTGAATTAAATAAGTTGTAATGAATTAAAATGTGATTGAGCATTGCATTGAAAATTTACTTGCTTTCGGTACTGAACATGAGAATGTCTCGGATTCTCCTGAACGTGTAAATGACTGATGTGAGGTAGGAATGCAAGGTGTTTTATCTTGACTTTCAGCAGTGGTTAAAACGTTTCCTCCACAAACCATCTCCACGATTCCTCAGAGATTCTGAGGCCCAGCATTTTGTAAGAATTATTCCCTCTGAGAGTCCTTATGACACAAAAACACCGCTGTTTCCACACAATGAATGCACAGGGAGAGAGAATTAAGTCGCTCGGTCACTTACATCTTGTGAATGCCTTCATTCAGTTAGGTCCTGATAGCCTTGTAATGTGTTCACAATGTTCGCCATCGCACACTCACACACATTTATACCACCAACAACATAAATTTATATAGCAGCCTTCACGCATGGCAGCATCTCGGAGCGCTTAACAGTGTCGGAGCCTGACCTCGAGCGGGGAGAGGGAGGAGGTGACCATTAGCACGGTCCAAGAGGAAGGTCTTCGAATTGTGATCTAAAAGAGCGGAAGGAGGGGGCAAGGCGGAGGGATTGGAGGAGAAGCTTTGGGGGTACAGCAGCTGAAAGCATGGTCGCCGATGGTAGAACGGTGGGGACAACGAACAAGCAGGCGACTAGAGCGGAGGCAGTGGGTTGTGGAGTGGGGAGAAAGCAGGTCAGAAGGCTAGGGAGGTGCCAGGGCATGAAGGCATTTGTAGATGAGTGAGAGGATCTTGAAATCACACACTCGCACGACACTTACACTACACTTATTAGATGGAACTTGTTCAACGTCGAGATTGCCGATTTGGCACATACAGAGAAATTAGTATACAAGAGGTTACGTTGTGTTCAGTATCGATCAATACTGTGTGACAGATGGGGTAACACTCAGTACATAGAGTGCTGAAATACTGCAAGCTTAACCAGAGACCAAAGAAATCAGTAGCTTCACCTGAATATTTAGAGATCTATACAATAGCGGTCCAACCCAATTATCCTCTACTTAACACTAATATTGATTTACTTTGACAACTGCCATCTTAATTTGCTTCACAGAATAGACTATCTTGAAATGCAAGATTGCAAGCGCAGACTGATTGAAGCAGTTACAATTTCCACTTGGAAAAAAAGGTCGCAAGGAGCACCTATCAGTTATGTTTCAATAGTAATCCCGTCTCTGCCATGTTAACAGTGACCGGTGCACTCGTGCGTTGAAACTGGGTGTGAATTGTGGGGTGCATTTACCTAAGCAGGTAGACAACCTCAATTTAACGTTCATTTCTAAACATAAATTAGCGAGTTGGAAAGTAACTCTGATAGAACGGGGCAAGTTTATGCTGTGAAAGTTTGCATTTTATTGACGTCAGTAAAATGCAAACTTTCACAGAGTAAACTTTTAATGTTCTTATGTATAAGATAAACCCATTAAAAGAAATACTGCAAAACATTGCACTTTCCCTTAACAATTGTGGCTGTTCTTTCAACTTCACTTGAACCTACCAGTCGCTAAACACCTCATATGCAACTGCCAAGTTCCCTACTGTTCTTGCTGTTTCCACAGTATTAATGCAAAAGCCACGTTTACACTGGTTTAGAAATAATTGATAGGTTGGTTACCCCACTGGCAGTCTGGCGTTTGCAGCGAGCTAATAAAAGTGTTGAACATCTCTGACGTGTACGTCGCAGGGCAACAACATGCACTTATATAGCGGCCTCCACACAGGGTAACGTCTCAGAACTCTTAACCAGTGGCGGAGCCTGACTCTGAGCCGGGGTTAGGGGCGAGGTGGCCGTAAGCACAAGCGAAGAGGAAACTTTTCATGCAGGACTTGAAAGAGGGGAGAGGGAGGGCAAGGCGGAGGGATTGAGGGAGAGTGTTCCAGAGTTTGGGGGGTAGTGGCTGAAAGCGCGACCTCCGATGGTGGGGCGGAGGGTGCGGGGGACGAGCAGGAGGCCGGTGCCAGTCGAGGGAAGGCGCCGGGTGGTGGATTGGGGAGTGAGGAGGTCGGAGAGGTAGGGAGGGGCCAGGAAGTGAAGGGATTTGAACATGAGTTTGAGGGTCTTGAAGACGATCCGTTCGGTGATGGGGAGCCAACGTCATCTTGGAGGCTAAACACAACCCCAAAATCCTTTTTTCCACCACCCACTACCTCCTCCGTGCCCCCCCTCAGGCCTCCTCAATCTTCATATCAAATGCCAAGTACGAGGAGGTCATGGACTTCTTTTCATCTAAAATACTTAACATCCGCCATCGGCCTCATCCACCTGCCCCTCGTCACCCACCACCTCGCCCTCTCTGCCCCCCTCACCTTCCTCATCATCTGCTCCTACCACCACCCCCATTCTACATTCCTTCCTCTCCATCTCTCCCTCCTCCCTCTCACCCACCATCACCTCCATGAAACCCACCACCTGCTGCCTCGACCCCCTCCCCACCAACTTACTGGTCACACAGCTCCCCCTCCTCTGCCCACTACTGGCTGACGTCATCAACCAGTCCCTCTCCTCCAGATCAGTCCCTGCCTCCCTCAAAACTGCTGTCATCACCCCCTCCTGAAAAAACCCTCCCTGGATCCCTCAAACCCCAGCCACTACCGTCCTATTTCTAACCTGCCCTTCCTCTCAAAAGTTCTAGAATGCGTTGTTGCCAACCAACTCCGCGCACACCTCTCCTCCCACTCCCTCCTCGAACCCCTCCAGTCCGGTTTCCGCCCACAGTGAAAGTCACAAACGACATCCTCTCTATCTGTGACCAGGGCTCCCTCTGCCTCCTTGTCCTCCTGGACCTCTCCGCCACGTCGGACACAGTCGATCACGCCATCCTCCTCCACCGCCTTTCCTCCGTCATCCACCTCAGTGGGACCGCACTCGCCCGGTTCGAGTCCTACCTCACAAACCACCAGCAGTACATCTGCACAAACGGCTTCTCCTCCCGCTCTCACCCGGTCACCTGTGGGGTACCCCAAGGATCCATCCTTGGCCCCCTCCGCTTTCTGATCCATATGCTCCCTCTTGGGGATGTCATCCGCAGACATGGGGTACACTTGCACATGTATGCAGACGACACCCAACTCTATGTTTCCACCTCTCTTTGCGACCCCCAGTCCCCTGATGTTCTGTCAGATCTTTCTTTCAAATCTTTCAAATTTCCTTCAGCTGAACGTTGACAAGACAGAAGCCATACATGCTGCCTATCCCAGAGAGGATCGATTTCAAGATCCTCACCCTTGTATTCAAGTCCCTGCACTCCTCTGCACCCCCTACTTCTCTGACCTTCTCTCTCCTCAAAACAGTACCCGTTGCCTTTGTTCCTCCGGGTCTGGCCTCCTCCTCGTCCCCCGAGTCCTCCGCTCCACCCTCGGCGGCCGTGCCTTCAGTCACTATGCCCCGATGCTCTTGAACTGCCTTCCTCACTCCCTTCGCCTCGCTCCCTCCCTTCCTTTTTTCAGGTCTCTGCTGAAGACCTTTCTTTTTGACCGCGCCTTTGGTCACCTTCCTACCCCTCCCTCTGGCTCGGCCCCGGGATCCGTTACTATGAAGTGCTCTGAGACACCGTCCGGCGTGGAGGGCACTATATAAATCCAAGTTGTTGTTGAGCCAGTGGAGCCTGGGCCAGAACTGGTGAGATGTGGGTACGGAGTTTGGTCCAGCTCAGTATGTGGGCGGCAGAGTTCTGAATGAGCTGGATCTGGTCGCTCGGTGCAAGGCCGATGCTGCCATGACACAGGTTGTCACACTGAGATTCTCTGCTGGAGAGCAATTCCGTGCGTTGCCAATCGAACACAAAAACTGGTCCTGTATCAGGAGTAATGTGTGCTGTAGCAATCAGTGCGGAACCAGCATAAAATCCACGTGCAGACGGTCAAATGTGCTAACATCACCCCCGCTGCTCTGAGCAGGGATGATTTCCCGAGCTTCATCCAAGAGCCAATTTGCTTGTGGATCATATCCATGAAATGCTGGCTGCAATCGTGACTGAGCTATTTTCACATTTTGCTTGAGAAGTGCTGGCTGGCTGCGTTGTTTCTGGACAAGTCTATATATTCTCCGACAACGACAACAACTTGCATTTATATAAAGAGTAATAGTAATAGTTGCATTTGATATAGCAGCTCATCAAGTCTTCGAGACGTCTCGACTGCTTCCACAGAATGTGCTGCAAAGCCAATTGGCTGTATATTTTGTGGGGCAAACAGGGCAGCGAGTTGCGCACAGCAGTGTCCCACAAACACTGAGTGACCAATTTTTTTTTTTTGAAGGGATTATTACCCCTGGAAAAGCGATCTGCCAATCAACTACCAACCGGGTTCCTACATACTGCTCGGTAAACAGAGGCGTGTGGAGTAAGGAAACTTGCCCAGCGTTTTATTCTGCTGGGAATCGAACCCAGGTCCTCTCGTTGCGAGGCGAATGCTCTACCCACTGAGCTCTAACCACTGGGGGAGGGGGAGAGAAGGACTTCAACTTATCTAAGTAACGCACGTACCACATGGGGAAAGGGAGCGAGCGAGTTGATCTTCCCACCTTAATGCCTGGTACAGCATTGCCTGCTTAGAACAAACTGGGTTGTGAGCAATAGGTTTTAGCTATTAATTCTGTGTAACGGAGTGGCAAACTGGTTTATAATTGGGCCCTAGCCCCAGCGATTTGAACTTTTATTCCCAGATTTAAGATAAAAACAGTAAAATAAATGCCAAACAAACAGTATTAGAAATACATCAATTTAGAAGCAGCAGCCAAAAGATCAAACAAGAAAAAACATTTTGGTTTGAAAATAAGTACAGCCAAACAATATGCAGTTCAATATTCGCCCACAAAACATACAGTCAGCTCAAATTACAGTATATTCTGTCTAATAAGGCGCAATACCAAATGCAAGGATGATTATTATATTCAGGCAATAATATGCATATCCCTGACCTTCATCTTAACCCAATAGTGTATTACTCTATTGTAACACACTCTGAACTGCATTACTCTATCGAGACACAAACACTTACACAGAACATTGTGTACCGTGCATTCAGGTTAAACAAATGTTTTCTATTGTAAACATGTATAAGGCAAATATGCCACACATGCTATTATTAACTGTTAGTGGCTTTAACCTACCCTCACGTCAGTTAAACGTTGCAACAACGTTGTCTCTCAGAAACTGCAAAATTTTCATTAAAATACACCGTAGCTCATCCACATCCAATCGATACAAACTTTGTTTGCATGATTCTAAAGGTATTCACAGTATATACACACATACTGCGCTGAGTGGCTCGGCAGTAGGTATCAGACGCTCGCTAACATACACACACAGACACACACACACACGCACACACGCACGCACATGCTCGCATCAAACTCCGTGACCCCATCTCCCCCATTCTCGCCCGACTCCATTGGCTCCCTATCCTTCAGAGGATCCAGTTCAAGATCCTGGTCCTCACATACCAAGCCCTCCGTGGCCTCGCCCCACCCTACCTCTGCGACCTCCTACCAACCCGCCCGCTCCCTCCGCTCAGCCGGCTCTGACCTGCTCCACGTCCCCCGACCCACCCGCCCCACCATTGGCGGGAGAGCCTTCAGCCACTCTGCCCCCAACCTCTGGAATTCCATCCCCCAATCACTCCGCCTCACCCCCTCCTTAGCCTCCTTCAAGTCCTGCCTCAAAACCCTCCTCTTCGACCATGCCATCGGCCACCCCCTTCCGCTCCCCTATCCCCCCTTCCCCGACCCCAGCTCGGGTCTGAAATGCCTTGGGACGTCCTCCCGACATGAAAGGCGCTATACAAATGTAATCTTGTTGTTGTTGTTGTTGTTGCATTCTCTCTCACACTCTTGTACCCGTGCAAACGCTCGCTTGTACCTGTGCAAGGCAAGCACTGGTTAACAGACAACACTCTACAATGCTTCACATTGCCCACAAAAAATATAGTCAATTCACTTTACATCATATTCTGTGAAGAGCTTTGAGACGTCTCAAAAACGTGATAAGGCACTATATCAAATGCAAGGATTATATTTATTACCAGTTTTTCCTCTCTCGTCTCCTCTCAAACCAATCGTTCAAAAAAAAACAAAATAGACCTACACACAACACATTCAAGACATTTACCAAAATGGAAGATTTAAAAGAAAGTTAAATAAAACCTTAAATAAGTTTTTTCTTAAGCAGAAGGAAGCCTCGCTTCAAAGCTCGCCAACACATGTTATAAAAACATGAAACAAAATCTTTGAAACGTGGAATAAGCACAGTCTTGTTTAGCTGTTTCAGTTTTCCTCCCCAATCAAATTACAACCCACACACTTTAATGTCCAGGCTCAGCACTGTTCAGAAACACTGAAGCAATCCAATGTTTCCCCCCAGATTTGATGACCTTGATTCTTTAACATAAGATATGAAAGCAGAGTTCACGGCAGATTGCAATGTTTTTTTTTCTGTTACACAATTTCCTGTACGCTGGTGAAAACAGAATCTGCGCCACAGATTCGCAGTACGATTGATTACAGAATGTTACTGTGCTTTTAACTTAAAAACTTATTTTATTTTGGTCATTCAAAAATATTAAATTAAAATGTGATTGGGCTGTAAACCCATGATTTGACGACAAAGGGCACAGTCACTACATTTTACAGCACATCTTGTGAGGTGCTTTGAAACGTTCTCCCAGTATCAAAAGCACTGTGTAATAATAGTAATAATAATCCTTGTATTCGGTATAGCATTTTATCACATTATCGTGATGCCTCAAAGGGCTTCGCACAATTTTATTCTGAAGTATAGTGGCTGTGTATTTTGTAGGTGAATGTGGCGGCCAATTTGCGCTCAGCTGCCTCAATGCGAGTGACGAATTCTTACTTCAGGAAGTATCAACCAAGTCATATCAAAATGGCAGGATTATTATTCATCATGCGTGTATTGCAAGCTCGGCAACAGAAGATCATGGAGGGATTTCAAGGTCAGGATGAGAGTCTTGAAGTCGATCTGTTGGTGTAATGGTAGTCGGTGGAGCCTGGCGGGAATGGGAATGTGGAGCCTAGAGATTCGTTCACCCACAAAATATACAGTCAATTCACTTTACGGTATATTCTGTGAAGCGCTTCGAGACGTCTCGCAGACGTGATAAGGTGCAATATCGAATGCAAGGATTATAGGATTATTATTATGGGCGGTGGGGTTTCGGATTAAAAGATCCAATTTCCTCACTGACTGTTTAGACCAATTAATCTGCTTCACGTTACATTCCTCATTTAAATGGGACGACACAACGAACAACAGCTTGCATTTATATAGTGCCGGTCACACAGGATAGCATCTGGGAGCGCAGGAATAGTGAGGGAATAGCGATTGGCTGTGGTGTTAACTCTTACTCACAGAGCTCCTTAAAATATTAACCAGAAATTCCTCACAGTTCCTCACATCAGTTCAAGAATTACATTTTGTGCCTCGTATTTTTTTTGTGACTTGTCCCTATTATTTGAAGTTTCCTTTGGCACTTTCTTGACAGCCTCTATAGGCCAATCAATAATAATAAATAATCCTTGCATTTGATATAGCGCCTTATCACGACTTCGAGACGTCTCACAGGGCTTCACGGGATTGCACTGTAAAGTGAATTGACTGTATATTTTGTGGGCAAAATCAAAGGGGTTTATTCAGCCCAAACGGGGCCAAATCTGATCAACATCTGAAACGTTAACATAGCTTTGCCTTTCAGATGCTTGTCAACTGGCCTTGCGTCTCAAGCATGTTGTGTTTTTAGCTTAGGTTCCTTTATTTTTGTAAATGGTCTCCCCTCAAGGAGGCGACTCAGGGAGATGCGGGTGCCAGTCACCCTCTCGTACCTCGTCAAGGTGGACACCAAATAGTTGCGCTATTCGAAAAAAGATGGGAGTTTCACCCGGTGTCCTGGCCAACAAATCCCCCAAATAAAATTGGTCACTCACTTCGTGGCTGTTTGTGGGATGTTGCTGTGCGCAAACTGGCTGCCACATTCTCACTCAAAACTGACAGTCACTCCGCTTTACGGGATATCCTGTGAAGCGCTTTGGGACGATGTCCGGACGTAAAATGCGCTAAAACCAAATGTAAGGATTAATAATAATAATGATAATAGTAATCCTTGCATTTTGATATAGTGCCTTTCGCATCATTATAGGCGTCTCAAAGCGCTTCACAGAGTATATTATAATGTGTATTACATTATTAATTATCGAAGTATATTATTATTATTATATAAATGCCCTTGACACCCACATACATGCACTTTTCAGCGAGCATCACTACAGTGCAATCAGGAGGTTACATTTGCCCCACCGTAGCCCCAGGAGGAACAGAGACCAAATATACCACCCTTTTTTTTTTGACTCTCTTCGCCATGATCTTTTAATTTCCCTCCCTCCCAATCTGCTGCACTTCATCCTTCCTTGCTTTTGCACTTGCTTGGGCAAGCACAGAAATATGTGTCATCAAAATAAAGACACCTTTTTTTTTTACTGGGATTGAGGCACATTGCTTCGGAGCGGAGTCAGGCACACGAGATGTTACAGTGCTCAGCTCTGGCATCTCACTGCAACCAACGTAAAATCCTAGAAGCTTAAATGCATTGAAATTTACAGCACAGAAGGAGGCCATTCAGCCGACCGTGTCTGTGCCCACTCCCTCGAGTCGAGAGCAATCCTTTCAGTCCCACTTACCTTCCCTTTTCCCCCTCATACCCCTGTAGCTGACTCCTTTTTAGTTACTTATCTCATCATAGTCAAACAGACAATAAAAACAAAAACAGACAAACCCAATAATTCCCTCCAGAAGAACACAAGGTGTTATGAGGGGCAGCGTGTTGGGTTTTCAATTAATAAAACAAATTGCCACCAGCGGACAGACACCATTGAGCGTGAGCAGCGGTTCACGTGCTTTAAGTTCACGTTTAAATTCAATCCGCGACCGTTTGTGGGACACTGTCGTGTGCAGTTGGCTGCCGCATTTCGCCCACATGATACACAGTGAATTCGCTTTACAATATATTCTGTGAAGCGCTTTGAGACGTCTCAGCGACATGATATGGCGCTATACCAAACACAAGGCGTATTATTATTATTAGTAGAACATAAGAATTAGGAGCAGGAGTAGGCCATTCGGCCCCTCGAGCCCTGCCCCGCCATTCGATAAGATCATGGCTGATCTTCTGACCTAACTCTAATTACCTGCCCTATCCCCATATCCCCTAATCCCTATGTCCAGGACCGTTTTTCCCTAACGTCAGAACACGTGCTGTCATCTAGACAAGGCTCCCTGTTTGCACCAAGGGTGGAAAACAGATTTCCGCTTGCAACAGTTGGTGCAATTATACAGGCAATTAATTTCTTATTAAAATTCACCCTCTTCCAAGGTTGCAATTCCGTACCGACAACTCTGAACGCTAGGTATGGTTACTTTTTTTTGTCAATGTAACAAGGATAGGAAACAGGTATGTCGACCTATGTACGCCTGTATTGACTGCAATAATAATAATCCTTGCATTTGATGTAGCGCTTTTCACGGCTTCGAGACGTCTCAAAGCGCTTCACAGAATATACTGTGAACTGAATTGATTTCCTTCTGGGTTAAGTAGTTGCGTTCAGTTTGACCCTCTAAAGACTTGCTCAGACGTGTTCACCTTCCACCCACTTCTCACCGTGCTTGTATGTATGTAGCTGGACAAGCAGCGGGATGGCTTGCCAGACAGCAACGTTAATCGCAAGCTATAAAGTTATAGCTTGTGAGACTCCCAACAGTCATCCCAACACACACTCTGGGGTCCCCCAAGCCTTGGCTCTTGCCAACCTTCGCCTAATACTTTCCGGAATTGGGGAAACAGGATGCGTCCCTCCAGGGAGAGAGCGCGCATCCCATTCCAGTAATCAGTCTCTGGCATTTCCATGTGTAGGTGGGACGCATGGAAGTTTGGTTCGGATCCTGTTAAGCACGGTGATGGGTTTCCACATGGGTCAACACCTGGCTGACTCCCAAAAAATAAGACACTTTGTTGTGCTTACAGAAGGCTGGAACTAAATACACTCGGAAAGCGAGCCAACGAGGGCAGCTACAGAAATCTGGCACTTGTCACCGCTGCATCCACAGGATGGTATACTGTACCATTGAGAGCGTAAGGGACACCTGCCTAACAGCACCACGTTGAGGGCAGGTATCAGACCTCCTTTATAGGCAGCAGCATTGAGAGCAGATTGTCCAGTTCACCGGGTTAGTCTTTAACTACAGCCAGGAGGTGTCAACGCCAAATGTCACTGTTACCACTATTACGTTTAAGATCACAGTTCCAATAAAGGACCGAAGCCCACATGGCAATTCAATCCTGAAGCTGCTGTGCTATCTGTTAAAACAGTTACATTTCAAGATTTTATTTTACACGAGAACTTCCAGCAGCGGTAATGATGGTAATGTTCCTCATCTCGGGTCCCGGTGTAAAACCAGTCATCAGAAATGGGAACCTTTAGAGGGTAAATGTCGAACACCACGGAAAACAGGACCAGACCAGTACAGTGACAGACTGTATGTAACGCTCTCCATCCCCAACTCGTTCAGACTGTCCCTGAAACTCAGACTGACCGATAGTAAAAACGGGAAACCCAGGAGACCATCCATCAGCTAGTTCTACTTTCTTTTTACTCTTCGAAAATGACAGACCTACGTGCATTTCATTTTTAATGCACATCCTACTGATACATCCACAAGTGAAAAAAAAACGGTAAGAGCAACGTAGCTTGGTAACTGCACCTTTAAAACTGGACCATTTTAGCTGCAAAAATCCATTGGCAGGGAAGGCTTTTTTTTTATAAATAACAACATCATTTTGCCCACAAAATTGCCACAAACTTCACCCGCAACTGCCGTGCGCAATTGGCTGCTGCGTTTCGCCCACAAAATACGCAGTCCATTCACTTTACAGCGTATCCTGCGAAGCGCTTCGAGACGTCTCGAAGATGCAATCGGGCGCTGTGTCAAACGCCGGGATTATTAGTATTACACCATTAAAATACGGTCAACGCCACGTTGACCGCGTGGCCTGCGGAAGAGCTTCGAGGCGTCCCGACGGTGCGATAGGGCGGCGGATCAAACGCAAGGGTTGTTGTGATCGCTCTCGATCACCGAGTACTGCATAAGAAGAAAAAAAATGAGCCGAAGCCACTGTACCTTTTCCATTTTGCCAGGCCGTGTACCAGGACAGGCTGAGGAAGGAGGTGACAAAGGCTAACGCGGTGGCCGCCGTCCCATGTCTGAGCCTCATCTCATTGCCAACCGAACAGCCACAGTCCCACCGTCTCTCTCATAGCAAAAAAGGAGCCTTCGGGTGGTGGGGGGGGGGTGTGTGTGATGGGGGGGATGTGTGTGAGGGGGTGGGGTGTGGGGGGTGTGTGTGATGGGGGGGATGTGTGTGAGGGGGTGTGGGGTGTGGGGGTGTGTGTGTGTGTGGGGGGGGGGGGGGGGGGAGAAGCTTCCCAACTCACTGACTTGCTCACCCACTCAGTGTGTGTGTGTGTGGGTGTGTGTGGGTGTATGTAGTTTGGTTACCCCCCACAAAAAAAAATTGCCAAATAAAAGATAAATCCCCTCTGTCACTTGGGTAGAAATGATTCTCACCCAAACCCCCCCCCAAAAAAAAGACTCCTGTCTGGTGTGTGGATTTTTTTTCTGGTTTTGTTTTTCTGCTTCTTTTCTCTCACTGTCTGTCTGTGTGTCTCTGTCTCTGTCTGTGTGTGTGTGTCTCTGTCTGTGTGTCTGTGTGTGTGTGTCTGTCTGTCTCTCTCTCTGTATCTGTCTCTCTGTGTCTGTCTGTGTGTCTGTCTCTCTCTCTCTGTCTGTATCTCTGTCTCTCTGTGTCTGTCTGTGTGTCTCTGTCTGTGTGTCTGTCTCTCTCTCTCTCTCTTCTGTGTCTGTGTCTCTCTGTGTCTGTCTGTGTGTCTCTGTCTGTGTGTCTGTCTCTCTCTCTCTCTCTCTGTCTCTTCTGTGTCTGTGTCTCTCTGTGTGTGTCTGTGGGTCTCTCCGTCTGTGTGTGTCTGTGGGTCTCTCTCTCTCTCTGTGTATCTCTGTCTCTCTCTCAGTCTCTGTGTGTGTCTGTGTGTGTGTGTGTCTCTCTCTCTCTGTGTCTGACTCAGTCAGAGTGTGTGTTCGCTTCTCGCTTCCTCTCGCAAAAACCACTCCCCCCACTCCCCCCCACAGCCACCAATCACCTAAAACAGCCGCGTCTGTGGTCGACAAGGACGAGGCACCAAAAAAACATTAGAAAAAAAATATCTCTCTCTCTCTTTCTCCTTCTCTCTCTCTCTCTCTCTCCTCCTGGGGGGGGGTGGGGGGGGGGGGAAATGAGTCCAAAATAAGCTGCTCGACCCCTGTCCCCACAGGGGGGAGGGGGGGGAGGGGGGGATGTGGGTAAATTAGCCCCAAAAAAGGGGTAAGAAACAGCGCAAAATCATGTCCTTCGCTCCATCTGGAGCTCAGCCAATCGGAGCCGTCCATCAGCAGCGCCTCGGCCAATCACAGCGCTGCCTGCCTTACCTGCCGCGCTGCTATTGGTCAGTCCGCGGTCCGTCCAATCCTATGGCTTCTTTCCCCTCCTCCTCCTCCTCTCCTCCTCCTCTCCTCCTCACTCCTCCCCTCATTCCTCTCTTCCACTCCCTTTCCCCCCTCTTCCCTCTTACCCCCCCCCCCACCCCCCCCCAACCCCCTCTTTTTCCCCCCTCGCTCCTCTCCCCCTCCCCCTTTTTTCCCCCCGGACTTCTCTCCATTCTTTTTTCTCGCCCTTCCCCCCTCTCCTCCCCCCTCTTTTTTTCCATCACTCCTCCGCTCGCTCCTTTCTCCCTCTCCTCCCCGCTCGTCTTTCCTCGCTCCTCCTCTCCCTCTCCTCTCCCCTCTTTCTTCCTTAATTCCTTCGCTCCCCCCTTTCTCTCTCTCCCTTCCCCCCCCCTCCTTGTTCCCTCACTCCCCTCCGCCCCTCTCCCTCCGACAGCTCTTATGTTTCCTTTACCCGTCCCCTTCCCTCCTCTCGCCCTAAGACAACAGATTCTATAAACCCGTCGCTGTCAGTCACAAGATCGGTTGGGATCAAGGAAAGCCCTTCGTTGCCCCGTCTGATCTCACCCCCCAGAATACCCACCCTACAGTCCTCCCACTGGAGTCCTCCAGCTCAGCAGTTAGAGCACTCGCCTCGCAAGCGAGAGGACCTGGGTTCGATTCCCAGCGAAATAATAATAATAATAATAATAATAATCCTTGCATTTGATATAGCGCTTTTCACGTCGGGAGGACGTCCCAAAGCGCTTCACAGAACACACTGTAAAGTGAATTGACTGTATATTTGTGGGCGAACGCGGCAGCCAATTGCGCACAGCAATGTCCCACAGACAGTCGTGGATTGAAAATGACCAATTTATTATTGTTTTGGTTTTGGAGGGATTATTATTAGGCTCTGTGTGGAGTAAGGAAACTTGCCCAAGGTTTCGCCCTCTGCCTGGAATTGAACTCAGGTCTCTCACTTGCAAAGCGAGTGCTCTAACCACTGAGCTACAGGACTCCACAAAGGCGCTGTATCAAATGCAAGGATTATTATCATTATTATTCACAGCATCAAATGAGTCCAGTCTCTTGGCCTCAACTACCCTTTCCCTGCAACTGTCTGCGATGTGCAATGAGGTGTACACATTCCCTGCCTCAGACTGAACCCACACTTGATTCTGTCTGTTCCGGGTAATGTCGACATCCTTGGCCACCCTCAGCAGGTTCCACACAGGGTGTCTCCCCCTGGCTCGCTGCCAGACTCCACCTCTGTCAAGCGCTCCAGGACGCTACCCCCGTGTGAAGGTTGCGAAATAAATGCAAGTTGTTGTTATTGTCATGCGAACTGGGTAAACAATTCTTAAGTTTCACACGTCAGTACTTTTAGTTCCTCTCTACTCCATTACCGCCATCAAAGCAGAAGCAGTGTGCTTTTCACTTACCAGCTGTGATGTTCGTGTCATTTTCTCTCTCTCCCACCCCCATCCCTCAACTCACATACACAAACACCACCACCCTTTTCGTACCTCACTTGCTAGTTTGTGCGAGGTCAAGGGCTCCTTTAAATAATATAATACAAATGTAATTTGTTGTTGTAGTAATATTAATAATCCTCGAATTGGATATAATAACCTTATCAGGATGTCTCAAAGTTTGCAGAAATTATCATAAAGTGGAGTGACTGTATACTTTGTAGGTGAACATGGCAGCTAATTTGCACACAGCAAATGCCCCACAAACAGCCATGAAATCAGTGCTGAATTTTATCTGCGGGATTGTGGCCAGGACGTGGGGGAAACTCTTTGGCAAGCTTTCCCCTGGGCTGGACAGGGAACTGAATCTTTGAACGAAAATGTGACTGGAATTAGGGAGAGCCGTTGCTGCCGAATCAGTTAAGCAGCCCGAAACCTTTTTTATGATGTGGCGGTGACGTATTATGCATTCTGGAACCTTCTGGATGAGAAAGGGCTGGTGGGGGAGAGAGATTGTCTGCCCAAAATCTCAAATATGATGGAGTCGATAACAGTTTTCATCAAAAAAAACACAAGTTTGGTCTGGATGAAGAAGGCCTTCAGTGCATTCGATCTTATCCTTCCAGAACACCCATCTTACCCACCCCCCAAACCCGCCATCACAGTATCAAGCTGCTTTTTAAATGAGTCCAGCATCCCGTCTTAAAAGTTTGATGCGGGTGAGAATGCAGGCAGCGGAGTTTTGAATGAATTTTGTGAATAGTGGAGGAGGGGAGACCGACGAGGAGGGCATTAGAGAAGTCGAGCCGAGAGGTGACAAGGCCACGGACAAGGGTTTCAGCAGCTTTTAAGGTGAGGTATTGTCAGAGACGGGCAATGTGGCAGAGGTGGAAGAAATCAGTGCTGGTCAGGGAGCGGATCTGGGGGAGGAAGGATAACTGGGGATCGAACTTGATGGAGGTGTAAAGAGAGTTTTAAGGACAGGTTGGGGAGGTTGAGGAGGTCAGAACTGTAGGACTGAAGACGTTGGCGGGAGCCAATGAGTGATGGTGGATGAGAGGGAAGAAGGAGAGATGAGGGAAAATGAATGTAGGATGGGGGCTGTGGTAGGAGCTGAGGGCAGGCTGAGTGAGGGTGATGGAATGGGGGTGGTGGTAGGAGATATGGGGCAGAGGGATGAAGCTCCCAGGCAGATGTTGTCAATTTTAGATTTAAAGAGGTCCATGACCTCTTCGTACTTGGCATTAGATGTGATGATTGAGGGTGTTTGAGGGGACGCACGGAGGAGGTGGCGGGTCGTGGAGAATAGGATTTTGGAGTTATTGTTGGCCTCCAGTATGATATTTGAGTAGTGCGCAGTTTTTGCTTCCGACAGGGAGCGGCGGTAGGAGTGAAGACGCTCGAGCCACAGCTGGTGATCAACTGTGAGGTTGGTTTCCTGCCACTTGCGCTCGAGCAGCCGAGTTTGGGATTTTAGGGTTTGGAGACGGTCCTGGATTTCAGGAGGATGAGGGAGTTGAAGGTGGAGGAGAAGCAATCATGGAGCAGCTTGAGAGCTGCTTCAGGAACGCTGTGGGTGGATGGCCAGAGGGATAGGAGGTCTGAGGATGAGAGGGCCTTTGTGAGGGTCTTGGGGGGGAAGACTTTTCCATGGGCGGAAAAGTATGGTTGAGGGCTTGATGGAGGAGAGAGAGATGCGAGAGGAGAAGGAGATGAGGAATTATCCGAGATGGCCTTGTCCGTGATGCACAGGTCGGAAATGTCGAGGCTATGTGGGATGACGAGGTCGAGAGGGTGGCCATGGTTGTGGGTCAGAGTTGATGTGAAGGGTGAGGTTCAGGGAGGAGAGAAGAGCAGTGAAATCTGAGGATGTGGTGCAAGGGAAGTTTAGGTGGAGGTTGAAGTCACCCATTATGAGCAGGCGTTCCGAACAGAGGGACAGGGAGAAGAGGAGAGCGGAGATATCAGAGAGGAAGGGGCTTTTGGGGGGTGTGGTAAACCAGGAGAATTTTGAGTGAGAGAAAGGAGGGATGGTAGAGTGTGAGGTTCTCAAATGAGGAGAAGCAGTCAGAGGAATAAGGAGATATTCATGTAACACTGAGGATCACCCGGTTTCTCTCCTCTACACCGCCTTACCAGTGAGTTCCCAGATTCAGATACAACAACCTTCTTTTTGTTACGGCATCTGTAAGATCCAATTCCCCCTCCCCCAGTGCTTCACAAGCTCAATAGTTTGACCATAGTAATGTCTTATCAATAACCCTGAATGAATAACAACAACATTACATGTGTATAGCGCCTTTCATGTTGGGAGGAAGTTCCAAAGCGCTGGACAGACAGAGTTACGGACCTGAGCTGAGGGTCAGGGTGGTGGAGTGGGGAGGGCAGGGGGGAAGCAGGGAGATCAATAGCACGGTCTAAAAGGAGGGTCTTGAGGTGGGTCTTGAATGTGGTGAGGGAGGGGACGAGGTGGAGGGACTGTGGGATGGAGTTCCAGAGGGTGGGGGCAGAGTGGCGGAAGGCCCGGCCCACCGATAGTGGGGCAAGCAAGGCGGGGGACGTGAAGCAGGCCAGAGCCCGCTGAGCGGAGGGAGCGAACAGGATGGTAGGGGATTAGGAGGTTGGAGAGGTAGGGGGGAGCAAGACCGTGGAGGGCTTTGAAGGTGAGGACCAGGATCTTGAACTGTATCCTCTGTGTGATGGGAAGCCAGTGGGGTTGGACAAAGATGGGGGTGATAGGGTAAAGGAGCCTAGTGCGGGAGAGGACACGGGCTGCAGAGTTCTGGATGATCTGCATCCTGTGGAGGGAGGAGTTGGGGAGGTCGACAAGCAGTGAGTTTACGTAGTCGAGCCTCGATGTAATGAAGGCATGTATGAGGGTTTCGGCGGTCTGTGGTGTGAGACAGTGTCAGAGCCGGGCGACGTTGCGAAGGTGGGGGAAGGCAGAACGGGTCCTGGTGCGAATGGGGGGTAGAAAGGATATTTGAGGGTCGAACAAGACACCCCCAAGATTCCATACTGGATTAGCTCCTGTAGCTCAGTGGTTAGAGCACTCGCTTTGCAAGCGAGACACCTGAGTTCAATTCCTGTCAGGGCGAAACCTTGGGCAAGTTTCCTTACTCCACACAGAGCCTAATAATAATCCCTCCAAAACCAAAACCAATAATAAATTGGTCATTTTCAATCCATGACTGTTTGTGGGACATTGCTGTGCGCAATTGGCTGCCGCGTTTCGCCCACAAATATACGGTCAATTCACTTTACAGTCTATTCTGTGAAGCGCTTTGAGACGTCCTCCCGACGTGAAAAGCGCTATATCAAATGCAAGGATTATTATTATTATTATTATTATAGCAAGGTTGAGTGTGCAACCATGGATGATGATACTATCAGCGTTTCCAAAGGGAAAACACAAAGCAAGAACCCAGTGCTTCTCATTACAAGGAGTGGCTGATTCAATTCCAAGTGGCTGATTTACAGTATCCTCAACAACAAAGGACTCAGAAATGTAGAAAGACAGGAAGAGAGTGAGGCCATTCAGCCCATCATTTTGGCCCAACCTTTAATACTGAACCACATTATCTGTCTCTCTTTTAAATATCTCTACGGAAACCACCTCTGCATCTTTCTGAACCAAAGCATTCCATATCTTCAGAACCCTCTGTGTGAAGAAATACGTTTTCAGTTCTAGCCATCTTGGCTGTTCCTACGCTCTATATAAATATAAATTTGTGCTGTATTGGGAGAAAGTACCCCCAGAAAGGTTTTAGATGTGCCAAGGCAGTCATGAATAACCTGTATCATAAGTTTTAGATGTGCCAAGGTGATCAAGGATAATTATAGTACAAACGTAGTCCCCTTGGCTTATTTTTTTTGCCCTCCAAATAATGTGGCCACTCAATCCATAACTGTTTGTGGGGCAATATTATGCGCAATTAGCTATTGCGTTATTCTGTGAAGTCTTTGGGACGTCTCAATGACGTGATAAGGCTCTATATCAAATACAAGGATTACTATTGATCTCAGGCTTCCAGAAATCCACCTTGCCTTCTTCCCATCACACCATCAACAGCTGGAAGGGCACAACAACAACTTGCCTTTATATTTGTGGAGTCCTGTAGGTCAGTGGTTAGAGCACTCGCTTTGCAAGCGAGAGACCTGAGTTCAATTCCAGGCAGAGGGCGAAACCTTGGCCAAGTTTCCTTACTCCACACAGAGCCTAATAATAATCCCTCCAAAACCAAAAACAATAATAAATTGGTCATTTTCAATCTACGACTGTTTGTGGGACATTGCTGTGCGCAATTGGCTGCCGCGTTCGCCCACAAATATACAGTCAATTCACTTTACAGTGTGTTCTGTGAAGCGCTTTGGGACGTCCTCCCGACGTGAAAAGCGCTATATCAAATGCAAGGATCATTATTATTATTATTATTATATAGCACCCCTCACACAGGGTAACATCCCAGAGCACATGATAGTAGGGGAGCATGACGCCGAGCTGGGGGAGTGAGGAGGTGACCGTAGGCATCGTCGAAGAGGAAGGCCTTCAGCCACCTTATCTGGGGAAGGAGGGAAAACTAATTAACTACAAAAAAATAAATTTAATTAGAAAAATAAAGGGTGGTTAAGGCAGGACCACTGGATTAATTTGTGAAACAAATTAAGATTGTTGCTGCAATTGAAAGTAGGTAAGATTAGTGTTCTGGAAGGATAACATCAAATGTAATTTTTTCTTCTGTATCTCTCTTGTGATCTCCTAACAACCAGTTTAAGAATAACTCTAGCACAAGACTATTGTGCCAGTCTCTTCGCTCAGCTATAGAAGCAGACAGCCTAGGAAGGAACAAAAATCCTTCTCCTTTTTGCCTTTTCATTGCGATGGATAACTTATCACTGATAACTTCAGAATGGCATTCAAGATTTCAAGCCAAGCAGTGAATAGAGAAATATGGGTTCAGCACATAAGGCAACATTATCAAATTTCCTTAGCATTTCAAACCAGGTAATAGTCACCTAATCTCGATGATATTCATAGCCATGATCTCACTGACTCATGCCAAATTGGTAATTTCACTCAAAGTGGTGTTAAGGGTGGGTTGAAACTAAAAATATCAGTGTGTCTTTCCTGGATTTAGATTAAGGAATATTTTAAAGGAAAGTATGCGTATAGTAGCCAATGCTATAATAATGATAATAATAATCCTTGCATTTGATATAGCGCCTTATTACGTCTTCGAGATGTCTCAAAGCGCTTCACAGAATATACTGTAAAGTGAATTGACTGTATATTTTGTGGGTGAAACACGGCAGCCAATTGCACAGTACACCTCAGCTGCCTAATGCTCAATACTGAGCGCACATCACAGTGCTTAATTCCCCACCAAAGAGTATTATATTAGGACTGTAATTACACATGGGAATCTCATAACGGGCTGGGAATTATGAAGGTTTGCTGCCCTCTTGTGCCCCAATTACTCTGAATGGAAGGTTGTTTCTGAAAGTACAGTATTCAAGTGCAAAGTTCTTTTATGTTACTGCTCTGTTGTCAAATGCAGGCTATTCATTTGATGTTGGCTCGGGCCTGCTGTTTGTCCCTCGTTTCCTCTGCTCCACCATCGCTGGCCGTGCCTTCAGCCACTTTTCCCCGAAACTTTGGAACTCTCTCCCTCAATCCCTCCACCTTGCCCCCCTTCATCCCTACTTTCAAATTCCACTTAAAGACCTTTCTTTTTGATCGTGTCTAACCTTATGGTTACAAAGAGACAAATGAGTCATTGGGCCAACCCTTAGGTTAGAAGTTTAACATAACATAACAACATAACATGTAGGAGCAGGAGTACGCTATTCGGACCTTCAAGCCTGCCCCGCCATTCAATCATGGCTGATCTTCTAATCTAACTCCAGCTAATAACCTGACCCTGCCTTATCCCCATATCCCTTAATCCCTTTCGCAATAAGAAATCTATCTATCTCAGTCTTGAATATGTTCAAGGACTGAGCGTCAACAGCCCTTTGGGGTAGTGAGTGCCATATATTCACTGCCCTTTGAGTGAAGAAGTTCTTCCTCAACTCAGTGCAAAGGGCTGCCTCTGATTTTAAGGTTGTGACCCCTGGTTTTAGTTTCTCCAACCAGGGGAAACAATCTCCCACTATCTACTCTATCATGCCCTTTGATGATCTTATAGGTTTCTATAAGATCCCCTCTAATTCTTCTATATTCTAGAGAATATAGGCCCAAATTGGTCAGCCTATCCTCGTAACTCACCCCCTTCATCCCTGGTACTAACCGAGTAAATCTACGCTGCACCCCCTCCAAGGCAAGTACATCCTTCCTTAAATAAGGAGACCAAAACTGCACACAGTATTCCAGGTGTGGTCTCACCAGGGCCCTATACAGTTGCAGCAAGACTTCCCTACTCTTATACTCTGATCCTTTCATAATGAATGCTAACATACCGTTCGCCTTCCTAACTGTTTGCTGCACCTGCAGACTAACTTTCTGTGATTGGTGTACAAGGACACCCAAGTCCCTCTGGACGCTAACACGTTCCAATCTCTCCCCTTCTAAAAAATAACCCGCTCTACTGTTTTTGCTACCGAGGGGGATGACTTCGCACTTCCCTACATTATACTTCATCTGCCACCTACCTGCCCAATCACCCATCTATGTCGCACTGCATTTTTTTAATGTCATCCTCTGTGTTGACACTTCCTCCTAGTTTTGTGTCATCTGCAAATTTAGATATATTAACTTTGATGTCCTCATCTAGATCGTTGATGTAGATGGTAAATAGCTGAGGCCCAAGGACTGATCCTTGTGGCACTCCACTAGTCACATCCCACCAATCTGAAAAGGACCCGTTTATCCCTACTCTTTGTTTCCTACCCGTTAACCATTCCCCAATCCACGTTAATATGCTCCCCCCAATTCCATGGGCCCCTATCTTTTGGACTAACATTTTATGCGGCACCTTATCCAATGCCTTCTGGAAGTCCAAATGAACCACATCCACTGATTCACCTTTATCTAGTTTACTCGAAATATCCTCAAACAATTCTATGAGATTTATCAAACGTGACTTCCCTTTTGTAAAGCCATGTTGACTTGGCCTAATTATATTGTGCTCCCCTAACTAGCACATCCTTAATCAACGATTCTAAAATTTTTCCTATCACTGATGTGAGACTAACTGCCTATAGTTCCCCATTTTTTCCTTTCCACCTTTTTTAAATAGTGGTGTGACATTTGCGATCTTCCAATCCATGGGGACTGTTCCAGAATCCAAGGAATTTTGGAAGATTAGACATAAGGCCTCCACTATCTCATAAGCTCCTCTTTTAAAACCCTGGGATGCAAGCCATCCGGACCAGGGGATTTGTCACTTTTTAGTGCTAACAGTTTCCCAGCACCAATTCTCTACTAATGAAAATTTCCCTAAGTTGCTCCCTGTCCTTATCCCCTTGGTGCATTCCTATTGATGTCAGACTTGTTGCGTCTTCTCGGGTGAAGACAGATGCAAAGTACCCATTTAGGGACTCTGCCATTTCCTTATCCCCCATTACAACTTCTCCCGTCTCTGACTGAAGTGGGCCTACATTTACCCTCACTAGCCTATTCCTCTTAATGTATTTGTAAAAACTTTTACAATCTGACTTAATGTTCCTAGCTTGCACTTCCCCTGCACTAGCTGATATATACAGGAGCAACAATGTCTAAGAGGTGAAAAGAGAAGTTACAATAAAATAATAATATTACTTGCATTTGATTTAGCACCTTTCACATTTGGACTAAGCACCAGGAGCCGAGAGAGAGAGATCCCAGCACAGCTCACACATCGCACGTGTGTCTGTCTGCCAATAACACAACAACCGATTGACGATGAGACATGATTTATCCCTCATTGGAAAGGTCTCGCATGGGGGAGTGTCATGGGCATATTTTGTTGGGGGGGATCTCCTATGGTTGATGAGCTATGACCTAAACAAGCTCATCACACATGTATGGCAGCTTTGCTTGAGGTGTGTGTACATACAGTGTTTATGGCATGTTAAATGTTTGTCAGTGGTATCACTGAAATCTACATTCCATATTGGATCCTTTGATTGCAATCGTAGCTGTAATAGGTAGTAAGCTAGTAAGCTATAAATGAGCTAAGTGGCAAAGTGGACAGCCCATTGGATTGGAATCATTCAAGGAGAAAGATGAACAAGGTATCAGGAGGAAGGTAACTTTGCATGTTTGTTACCGGCTCCAGGGCACCCCTGAGCAGAGCTCGCAGTTCGTGCTGGTTAGATTAATGTTAATGAGAAGATAACAACAACAACTTGGGTGACATCCTGCAAGATGTGGCCTGCAAGCAATAACGTAATGAATAACAGGAAGGAGATTGTGTTGCAATCCTTCCACTGACCACAGGCAACAACAATGACAACAACAACAACAACTTGCATTTACATAGCGTCCTTCGCGCAGGATACCTAGAGCACTGCGAACCTCCAAAAGACCCATGCAAATAGCTTCTCATCCCCGAAGACAATCAACCACACCCACATCCCCGCTGTGTAACAGCCATAACCTCTCAATGTTTCAATTCAATTCAGCGATGTATTGGATTAATGGAAACAAAATAGTTGAGTCAATGCTCGGCTAACGTTGATTCATGAACAGTCAGGATTGATAATAATCCTTGTATTTGATACCAAGGATTCAACATTCAATCTTAATAATGTAGGTAAAGTGATTTTTATTCCACAAGGTATCACCAGGACAGCAGTCAAAACAAATTGAAAGACTTAATTTTTGTGACATTATTTGTTTTGCACCATGGTTTGACCGATAGGATTACATTACAGAATCCTCTTTATCAAATCCATTTAGTCCATCTTCAGCACTTTGGGTAAAACAAATCATTTATTAAAAGCCTGAAACATTAAAGTTGACACCATATTCAATATACTTTGGATATATTAATCAAATGCATTTTGGTCAGAATATTGTTTATTTCTATTTGCTCAGTGAACGAAGGGCACAGGAAAAGGAAACAGTGTTACAACAACAACAACAAAATTACGTTTGTAGGCGCTTTTTACGTCGGGAGGACGTCCCAAGGCACCAAACAGTCGGGGATCAGGACCCGAGTGTGGATCAGGACCTGAGAGTGCAGTGACTGTGTACTTTTAGGCGAACGCAGCAGCCGGTTTACATACACCAATGTCCCACAAACAGCCATGAAGTAAGTGATCGATTTTATTGGGGCAATTGTTGGCCAGGACACTGGAAGATGGGACCTTAGTTTACCATCTCA
Organism: Callorhinchus milii; assembly: GCF_018977255.1. NCBI lineage: Eukaryota > Metazoa > Chordata > Chondrichthyes > Chimaeriformes > Callorhinchidae > Callorhinchus > Callorhinchus milii. Next base: position 76,433,390 of record NW_024704745.1, on the reverse strand, counting down.
TACAAAGGACAGCACCAGCGACAATGCAGTGCATCCCAAGCACTGTATTGGAGTGTCGGCCTCAATGATATCAAAGTCCTGATGTTAATTCCTCAGCCTTCTGAGTTCGAGAAGCGAATGCTACCAACTGAGCCAGACTCGCACACAAGTTGTGCCTCATCTCGATATCTATTATGCATATAGACTTACATTATTATCTATGTGGAATGACAGAGAAACAGGAACTTACGCTTGTCATTTCAATATATATATATGTATGTAATGGGGCACTAATGTATAATACACATGCACATAATCGATTGAGGTCTGACAACCATTAACATTTAACACGGATTCGACATTTCAACATGAAAGGAGTTGAACAGAGTTATTAGCGGAGGAATTTGTTAAGCAGGAAGCACGGCAGAGAGATTGGCAGAGAGATTTGGGTAAAAAGTAATCAGAATAAACGAGACTTCAACAGACGGATTAGGCAAAAAACCTGGTTGAAAAGCCAGTTGACTGAGACATGCATAAAGCATGTCAATTAAATTTAGATTTGGCTGATTATTTAAAGCCAAGATGAAGCAGCTGGAATGCATTCCAGGGAATCTGTAATACTCACAAATACTGAGATAAATTTTACTTTCTATTTTTTTGTTCCACTGCGTATAAATACGGAAACCCAACATCATGTTTAAGAGTATCCAAACCAAACTCATTGTACCTATCGCCCACAAAATACTCAGTCAAGTTACTTTACTGTATATTCTGCGAAGCACTTTGCTAAGGTGCTATATCAAATGCAAGGATTATTATTACACACAAGGCCTTTTACACAAGAACACTTCCGTGTGTCGAATGGAATGCACTCTCTCTTCCCAGAGGGTTGCACCCTCCTCACAGGATCAGTTTGGATGAAGAAGGCACAAATTTCGGAGAGTGTTAGCCGCAGACTGGCAAGAGCCAAAAGCATGGAAATCCAGAATGTGCGTTGGGATAACTGCTGATGTTTGACCAGCTAAAACTGCATAGCTTGCCATTGATATTGCTGTCTGGCAAGCCTTCCCGTTGCTTGTCCAGCTAGGACCACCCAATTCATTGGTGTAAACAGGAGCCAAATAGGAAGAACCCCTGCTCCCAATTTTACTTTGTAGGTGAATTGAGAGAAAGGTTAAGGTGAAAAATAAAGGTTGAGAGGTAGAAAATCTGAGGTGCGTACAGTGAAGTGAATGTGAACAAACAGAGGTCCAGAACTGGGGATACCCAACCTCCTTTATACAGAGATGGTGTGGGAGCCCAAGTTGGATGGGATATAAGGGGCAACGAGTAGGAGCAGAGTGAATTGGGTGAGACCGATGAAGGAGCAAAACCAGTAGGTGAGAGGCCAAGACATTGTGCATGGGCGAAATTGTCTTTTTAACAAGTTAGCCTAGTTAGGCAAACTCATAGATTGCCTCCCTTGTCAAAAAGGTCAGCAACCACCACTGTCTTTAATATCCACCTGAACAGACAATATGGCTTACTCCAACAGTGTAACACCCCCTCACCACTGCACTGGAGTCTCAGCTTAGACTATATGTGAGTTCAACAACAACAACAATGACAACAAAATTACATTTGTATAGCACCTTTCACTTCAGGAGGACATCCCAAGCTGCTAGACAGTCAGTGTTTCAGACCCAAGCTGGGGATCGGGATTGGGGAGGATGGAGGGCAGGGGGGGAACAGGGTGATCGAAAGCACAGTTGAAGAGGAGGGTCTTGAGATGGGTCTTGAAGGAGTCAAGGGAATACGGGATGGAGTTCCAGAGAGTGGGGGCAGAGTGGCAAAAGGCCCGCCTGCCAATGGTGGGGTAGGCGAGGCGGGGGACGTGAAGCAGGCTAGAGACCGCTGAGTGGAAGGAGCGGGCTGGAAGGTAGGGGGTTAGGAGGTCGCAGAGGTAGGGGGGAGCAAAACCATGGAGGGCTTTGAAGGTGAGGACCAAGATTTTGAACTGTATCCTCTGTGTGATTGATAACAACAACAACAACAACTTGCATGTATATAGCGACCCTCAGGCCGGATTGTGTCCCAGAGTTCAAGACATGAATATTGGACGGGATGATATAATGTAAAGTTTACAAGCCCAGAGTGAAACTAGAGGTTCGAAGATCTTTTTTTTCTCAGAGGGCAATAAATGGGTTCCTGGATAAGGTAATTATTTCTAGGTGAATTTATGCCTCTAAGAAGAACTGGATCAATATCTTTTGTGAAAAGGGATTGAAGGTCAGGAGTTAGTCACAGCTCGGTTTCATTATCTTGTCTACAAAGAGAGTAAAGAGTGAATTTATGGTATCAATCGACAGCATGAGCTATGAAAGAAACCTAAACTATTATGAGGAAACATGGTGCATAAATGAACGAGTAGGGAATAAGAATAATACAATATTTTGCCATTTATTTAATGCCTTTCACACGAGAAGGCACTACCCAAGATATACTGTGCACCTTCCTCACAGGATCTCAAGATTAGTTTGGATCAATAACTCATAGATTGCTTCAATATCTTTTCACAACAAAGCGCTCTGGAATGCTACTCTGTGTGAGAGGCGCTGTATAAACGCAAGTTGTTGTTGTACTGTAAAGTGGAGCTAACTGTCTATCTTGTGGACAAACCTGGCAGCCAATCTGCGCACAACAGTGTCCCACAAACAGCCATGAAGTGAGTGAGCAACTTTATTTAGGGAGATTGTTGGCCAGGAGACCCGGGATAGACAGACTGAATCTCGGTTAAACATTTCACCCAAAGTGTGGCATCTCTAACAATGCAGTACACCCTCATTCCTGCATTGGAGTGTCAGACTGGAATATGTAAGTTCCAAGTCCTGATGCTTGAACCTACACACCCTCCTGACTCAGAGGCAAGAGCTCCACCAGGCTGACCCACAATACAGTGGGATAGGACTAATATCTGGTGGCAGGTTGATTGATTCGGGCTTCTTCCCATTAGGGGAAAGAGAATTCAAAGGACCCATGATCTAGCTCTTTAGAATGCTGAAAGGCATCAATAATGTGGTTATAAGTAGGTTACTTAATTGAAGCAAATGCAAAATATTGTAGTTGCTGGAAATCTGAAACAAAAATAGAAGTCGTTGGGAACACTCAGCAGGTCAGGCAGTATCTATGGAGAAGGGAAAATGAGTCAATGTTTTGGGTCCATGACCCATCGTCAGAACCGGGGCATGTTGGGAGGGAGAGGTTTTTAAGGACTAAAAGAGAGGGGGAGGCAGGACAAGGAAGACAAAGGAGAAATTGGGGTAAAGGACAGGGGATGATAGGTTAAAGAGGTGTTAATAATGTAAAACGAGGTGGGGGTGGGAACGGGTGGGGGGGAATTGCAACAAAACTGACAAACCAGAGACAGAAAAGGTGTGTCTTGGACCCAGATGATGTGGCAGATAATGTGGTGATGTGGTTTTGCCTGTTTGTTGGACACCTGGAACACTCTTTGTTCCAGGCCTACTCAGGTCTGCTCCTTGACCTGTTCCTCGGATACTTTAATGACTGTGTTGGGGCTGCTTCCTGATCTCGCAGTGAGCTGGAAAAATTCACCAATTTCGCTTCCACCTTCCACCCCTCCATAACATTCACATGATCCATCTCAGACTCTTCCCTTCCTCAAATTCATAATTTCCATCTTGGGGCATAGATTATCAACAGATATCTTTCACAAGCCCACCAACTCCCACAGTTACCTGAACTACACCTCCTCCCACCCCGCCTCCTGTAAAGACTCCATTCCCTTTTCCCAGTTCCTCCTCCGCATCTGCTCTGATGATGCCAACTTACAACAACAACAACAACAACAAGATTCCATTTATAGAGCGCCTTTCACGTCGGGAGGACATCCCAAGGCGCTGGACAGTTGGATCAGGACCCGAGCATTGGGGGGAAATGGTCAGGGTGAGGGGAGGGAAGGGAGGGAGGGAGTGAGGAGGGTGTAGAGAGTCGAGAGGCTGAAGGCAAGTCAAAGAGAAAGGTCTTGAGACCGGCTTTGAAGGAGGAAAGGGAGGAAGCGGCGAAGGCACTGGGGGATAGAGTTCCAGAGCCTAGTGGCTGAGAGGCTGAAGGCCCGGCCAACGCTGGTAGGGCGGTTGGGGCAGGGGATGTGAAGCAGACCGGAGCCAGAGGAACGGAGGGTATGGGCAGGTAGGTAGGGGGATAGTAGGTCAGAGAGGTAGGAGGGAGCAAGGCCGTGAATGGCCTTGTAGGTGAGGATGAGGATCTTGAATTCGATCCTCTGGGGGATGGGGAGCCAGTGAAGGCGAGCGAGGGTGGGAGTGATGTGGTCCCGAAGCCTGGTGCGGGACAGTACACGAGCTGAATGATCTGCAGTGTGGAGGGAGGGCCGGGAAGGCCGGCGAGGAGAGAGTTCCCATAGTCCAGCCTTGAGGTGATAAAGGCGTGGACCAGAGTTTTAGCAGCGTGAGGGGTGAGGTAGTGCCGTAGTCTGGCGATGTTCCGGAGGTGATGGAAGGCGGTGCCAGTTGTGGCGCAGATATGAGGGAGAAAGGACAGCTCAGGATCGAACAGAACACAGAGATTCCTGACTGGCTTTGAGAGGTGGAGAGTGCAGCCTTGGATGCTGATGCTGAAATGTCTTCCTTTTTCCTCAACCGAGGATTCCCATCCACTGGCCCCTCAACCGTATCCACCCTATTTCCCGCAGCTCTGCCCTCACACCCTCCCCCTCTTCCCAGAACCGTGATCGGGTCCCCCTAGTCCTCACCTTCCACCCCACCAGCCTTAACATCCAACAAATAATTCTCCACCACTTCCAGAACCTCCAGCGTGATCCAACCAACCAAACATATCTTTCCCTCCCCTCCCCTCTCAGCATTCCTCCATCATGGGATTAAAATAAAACAGAAAAAGGAGGTTTATGATGAATGTCAGGTCCAAAATACAGAAGATAATCAAATAGGATATAGAAAGTACAGAGGAGAACTGAAAAAGGAAATAAGAGAGGGAAAGAGATTGAAATAAAACAGGAAAAGGAGGCTTATGATAAATGTCAGATTGGATGGGTCCAATTAGAGGAAATCTTCTTGTGGAGGCAGAGGGCGTGGCTGACGTACTGAATGAGTACTTTGCATCTGTCTTCACAAAAGAAGAGGATGCAGCCAATGCTACAGTATCGGAAGAGAGGTTAGAGAAATTGGATAAGATAAGAATAAACCGAGAGGAGGTACTAAAAAGGTTGTTGGTGCTCAAGGTAGATAAGTCACCCGGGCTGGACAGGATACATCCAAGGTTACTGAGGGAAGTAAGGGTGGAAATAACGGAGGCTATGGCCACAATCTTTCAATCCTCCTTGGACACTGGGGTGGTGCCAAAGGACTGGGGGGGTTGCAAATATTACTCCCCTGTACAAAAAGGGGCAGGAGGATAAACCCAGGAACTAGATGCCAGTCAGCCTAATGTCAATAGTGGGGAAATTTCTAGAGGCTATAATCCGGGACAAAATAACTTTTCAGTTAGAAAATATGGGTTAATAAAGGACAGCCAACACGGATTTGTTAAAGGCAAACCATGCCTAACAAACCTGATAGAGTTTTTCGATGAAGTAACGGAAAGGGTGGATGAAGGAGGTGCAGTTGATGTAGTTATACGGATTTTCAAAAGATGTTTAATAAAGTGCCACATAAGAGACATATAAGCAAAATAGAAGCCCATGGTATTAAAGGGACAGCAGCAGCAAGGATACAGAACTGGCTGGGAGGCAGAAAGCAGAGAGAAGTGGTGAAGAGTTTTTTTTCTTACTGGAGGAAGTGTGCAGTGGTACAGAGATCAGTATTGGGACCACTAATGTGCTTGATCTATATAAATAACCTGGACTTGGGTATAAGGAGTACAATTTTTAAGTTTGCACATGATACTAAGTTAGGAAAAGTAGTAAACAGTGAGGAGGATAGTAGCTGACTGCAAATGGACATAGACAGACTGGTAAATGGGCCGACACGTGGCAGATGAAGTTCAATGTTGAGAAATGCAAAGTGACACATTTTGGGAGGAAGAATGAGGAGAGGCCATATTAGCTGATGGTACAATCTTAAAGGGGCTGAAGGGACAAAGACAAAGAGACCTGAGGCTTCATATAAGTACATCTTTGAAAGTGGCAGGACAGGTAGATAGAGCTGTTTAAAAAGCATACGGGATACTCGGCTTTATAAATATGGGCATAGAATACCCCTCTAGGAAGTTATAATAATAATAATAATCCTTGCATTTGATATAGCGCTTTTCACGTCGGGAGGACGTCCCAAAGTTATGATAAACCTTTATAAAACACTGGTTAGGCCTCAGCTGGAGACTGTGTTCAGTTTTGGGCCCCACACTTTAGAAGGCATTGGAGAGGGTGAAAAGGAGATTTACCAGGATGGTACCAGGAATGAGGGACTTCAGTTATCAGGAGGGGTTAGAGAGGCGAAGGTTATTCTCCTTGGAGCAGACAAGATTAAGAGACTTAATAGAAATTTTCAAAATTATGAGGGGATTCGTTAGGTTGAACAAGGAGAAACTATTTCCACTGGCGGGTGGGTCGGTAACCCAAGGGCACCGATTTAAAATAGTTGTTAAAAGAATAGACTCCTGCAACAATCATTTACCTCTTTATCCTTAATTCAGCCACTTTTCCCCCACCCTTCACAGCTTCTTCTCCATCCCCCTTCCAACCAATTGTGTGATGCCTTTTGAGACTTCCTCCTCACATAAAAGGCACTATATTAATATGATTTGCACAGAATGTCACAGCATGGAAACAGACCTCGAGGCCCAAGTCTGTGCGATATGTATATTTGTATATACTCCATATGTGCCTCCACCCTTCCTATCACCTCTTCTCTACCCCTCTAGATTCACCTCCCTCGTGTCCTTCATTCAATACACTTGTTGTTGATCAATTAATTTCTTTCAGAGGAGCTAGACTGTTCAGAATTCAAGAAAATGTTAGTAATAATCCTTACATTGAATGTAGCACCTTTCATGGCATAAGAATATCTCAAAGCACTACATAGAATATATTGTAAAGCGTGATGACTGTTTTTTTGGAGGCAAAAGTGGCTGCCAATTTGTGCGCAGGAATGGGTGAAAGATAAAGGGTCAAATATTCCAAGGAGTTCCAAGGTTGCAGTTAACTTGCTGCCTTGGAATATCTGTCATGGAATACAGACAGTCAGGATTGAATGCCTGTAATGTAGAGTACATCACTGCACTGAGTTACGGTACTTTTCTTTAGGCTTTTTTGGGGGTCGTGAAGCGATTCCTCCACAGATTTTGCCCTTGAAAATGTCCCCTTCGGTTATACAAACATAAATAACTTAGGGGAAGGTACGTGTAATTATGCAAATTGCACTCACTGCTCACTCAAGGAAACAATCCTATTAAGGAATCATCACATTATAATCATTATTTATCTTCCGCTTAGGTTATTGAATTAGAATATGTAGGCTTCATAGTAAACATGCGGTAAATCAGATTACCACCTCGCATAAATTGAGTGAAAAGTGTGAAAGATTAACACCCACAGTTATGATGCTGCAGGAGGCAACACTTCACACTATGCTTGCAGGTCCCAGGCGAAGAGAAAGGTCTCAGGCGTGACCTGAAGATGTGGAAGGAGGGGGCAAGGCAGAGGGATTGAGGGAGAGTATTCCAGAGTTTTAGTGGCTGAAATCTCGGCCACTGATGGTGGAACAGAGGGCACAGGGGACAAGCAAGAGGCCAGAGCCAGTCGAGCAGAGGCAACGGGTAGTGGGTTGCAGAGTAAGCAGGTTGGAGACATAGGGAGGTGCCAGGGCATGAAGGGATTTGAGGACAAGTTATGAAAAACATGTTAAGAAAGTGGAAGGAACACAGACTTATATTATCACAATACAATTTACAGTTATACAGCACCTTTTATGTCAGGAACAACACTACAGTCACTACACTTTACAGTAAATTCTTGGAACCGATTCAGTCATCTTCCCAAGTGATAAAACGCTATATTAAATGCAAGGATTATTATTATTATAAAGTGCAAGATCACAAGATTGGTCAGGATCAAGAAGGCCCTTTAGCCCATCTGATCTCATCCCTCCAGAACATCCACCCAATTGTCCCCCTATCGCAGCATCATGGGCTTTATAAATAATAATAATCCTTGCATTTGATATAGTGCCTTATTACCTCCTCAAGACGACTCAAAGCGCTTCACAGAACATACTGAGTGTATATTTTGTGGACGAAACATGGTAGTCAATTGCACACAGCAGTTTCCCACAAACAGTCGTGGATTGAGTGACCACATTTTTTTAAGGTATTATTACCCCCGGAAAACGATCCGCCAATCGACTAACAACTGGGTTCCTACTTGTGCTAGACAGGCAGAGGCATATGGAGTAAGAAAACGTGCCTAAGGTTTTGCCCTGTCCAGGAATCAAACCTGGGTCCTCTCACCTGCGAGGCGAGTGCTTTAACCACTAAGTTACAGAACTCCAAATGAGTCTGGTGTCCTGGCCTTTACCCCATTTCCTGGTAAGCTGTTCCAGTTATTGATTATTCTCTGTGTGAAGAAAAACACCCAGACATCTGTCCTGAAATTGCCCCTTACAACTCTAAATCTATGTCTTCTCGTTCAATGTCATGACACAACCTGAAGTATATTGATCTGATGCGATAAAGATGAATGGGGCTGACAGTTGTGAGTCAGGGATTCTACTTTCAAAATCACGAAAGTTGCTGTTTAAGAGGGTTACATCTCCCAGTGCTAAGAGCTTTGTCTCGCATTATTTCTTACAGGAAATTGCTTCAATCCAGTTCTTACCACTCTCTTCTTCTAAGCTTTATTAATCGTACTACCTCCCACTCCACGGCAGTGCTCTGAGATGCTCCCTGCATGAAGGGCATTATTCTTTTTAAAAGGGCGCCACATAAATACATATCTAAATATACAAAGACTGATGTTTTCCCCCAAAATATGCACGATGTTAAATTGCAAGGCAATGGACTAAAAATAAGATTATGAGGAATTTGGAGCACGTGGTGTTTCCACTTTGGTCACTTCAATCAACGACTGTTTGTAGGACACTGCTGTGCGCAATTGGCTGCTGCATTTCACCAACAAAATATACAGTCAATTCACTTTACAGTATATCCTGTGAACCACTTTGAAATGTCTCAAAGACGTGATAAGGCGCTGTATCAAATGCAAGGATTATTATTATTATTCACTCAACAATGTGATAAAGTACTATATCAAATTATTATTATTATATAAATGTTGTTGTTCATATTCAACTTGGGATTGTTCAGACTAGGAAGCACATACCTTGCAACTGACGTCCCAGATGGATGCTCTTTACATGACCCAATTCCATTCCCAAACATTGCTCTATATTAGGCAGAGTGAATTAAATTGGCCTCAATATTTACTGCCCCAAGGTTAAGGCACTGGCACCATGTGAGGGAAGCAAAGCTCAACAAAATAAAGTTCTCTCTGGCAAATAAACCGCCCGGAATTGGCAACAGTTTAGTTCTTGATTCATGACGGCAGATCTTGCTACAACTCAGTGTTGAGATGCACCACATACTCAACTAAAGAGGAAGAATGAGACTGCAGATCTTTGGAAATGTATATGGTGCTTTATAGGATCTTTAACATTAACCTAATAATAATACTTGCATTTGATATAGCGCCTCATCATGGCTTCGAGACGCCTCAAAGCGCTTCACAGAATATACTGTAAAATGAATTGGCTGTTTATTTTGTGGGTGAAATGTGGGTAGCAAATTGCGCTCAGCAGTGTCACACAAAGAGTCATGGATTGAGTGACCAAATTATTTTTATTTTTTATTTTATTCATTTTTGAAGCGATAATTACTATGCGGAAAAGCGATCCGCCATTCGACTAACAACCAGCTTCCTACTTACTGTAAGGTGAACAGAGGCGTGTGGAGTAAGGAAATGTGCCTAATGTTTCACTCTACCTCGCTGAGACAGGACATTGGTTTAACATACGATTTGAAGGACACAATGCAGTGTGTTCAAAGTCCCAACGTAGGTCTTGAACCCACAACCTTCTGTCTCACAGGCGAGATTGCTACCAACTGACCCAATCTGATACACAGGACAAGATTGAGATGCACATTTGTATTGCTAAATAACGGCTGCCCTATCAGAAGACCAGACCATGCAATCTCTGCAATCTCATTAGGTTGGTGAGCGAGCTAAAGTGATTTTGTTCTAATGCTTCGGATGGGATTATTTTGCATCTGATAGGATGATCTAATTTAATTCCTAAGCACAAATAATGTATGTGAGTTGTGGAGTCCCATCATAATGTGTGCAATGCAGCAGGAATCCAAAGCAATATTCTCTTCATGCCATCTATAATCGTTCTTTTTTTGCAATTTATATAATATAATCCTTGCATTGATAGAGCGTCTCATCACGCCATCGAGACGTCTCAGAGCGCTTCGCAGAATATACTGTAAAGTGGATAGACTGTGTTATTTTGTGGGTGAAAGACACAACACACACACACACACACAAAGCTTGGGTACCCAGCCAGTTGGGTAAAGCACTTTGAGATGTTGTCTCGATGTGAGAAGCGCTAAATATATATAAATATAAATTGTACTGTGTGGCACAAAGGTGACAGTTGTAACTAGGGCAAGATGTCTCACAACGTTGAGTCTGGCAGTTGCTTGGATGCACATGAGCGATGTAGAGAAATGTCACCAATTATGATGGTGTGAAATGTACAATGACATTTATTTGTTTATGACCTTCAGCTGATGTGCCATTCATGCGATGCACATTGACACTGTGTAGTTGTCAGCTGTTGGTTTGGTATCTTTCAAGAAGAAGAATGATAACCCATCTGGCTGTTACTGGGTTATACGAAGCATTCAGACTCCACTGTGCGCTGTGCCAGTGAGTTGCATATAATTGTGTAGCAGATGTAGAGACTTTCAACTCACAATCTAACTTGACACTGCTTTACAGTGTGAGGAGACCACTGAAGTGACAGGGCTGCCATCCTTCAGATGAAACATTTAACTGAGGTCCAACCTGCCTGCTTAGGGGGATGTTAACAATCCCAAAAGACTCTTCAAAGCACTCAGGGAGTGCTTCCTAGTGCCCAAGGCAACAATCTTCCAGATAAACTAATCATTCAGTTCATGGCTTCTTGTGGGAGCATATAGTATGCAGATTGTTGCTGCATTTGCCTACAAATACACTGTTACTACAGTTGACAGCAATTACCTGTTGAGTTGGGTTGATGTTATAGATATCGTATCAAATGCAAGAATCATCATAACAATGATCTGACTTCACTGGCTCTCCATCCCCCAAAGTCCAAGATCCTCATCCTCATCTTTAAAGCCTTCCAAGGGTTTGCTCTTCTCTATCTCTGTGACTACTAAAACGTTACCAACCTGCCCGTCCAAATCCTTCACTGTCCAGCGCCTTGGGACATCCTCCCAACGTGAAAGACGCTATATAAATGCAATTTATTGTTGTTTAGCCACTGCTTTGTCCAGTAATTTGGAGGTTATGGTTGCGAGTGTAGAGAGGTTCTGGAGTCTTTCATCTGCAATAATAATAATAATCTCTGCATTTGATATAGCGCCTTATGTTAATATTAATAATTATCATCACGTCCAGCCCAAACACAATCAGAGTATCTGATATGACATAACATGTGGCTGAATATATTCACTGGACAATTTGTAAATCCTTTGATATTGATGTAAAGGCCAACTGGTAATGAACATCAAGCAGCAAAAGTGATATCAAAAAATAACATCACAATAAACTGAGACTCACAAGTACATACAGATAAAACAGTAATCTGTAAGAAACCAGATATTTTCATATATAAAATAACTAAATGGTATATGTAGATAATTATTTGGGGAGGACAAATTTGCAGGTCTATGGGGAGAGTGCGGGGAATAGGATTGATTTGGATGGCTCTTTTCAAAGAGTCGGCAAAGACACAGTGGGCCGAATGGCCTCCTTCTGTGCTGTATAGTTCTATGATTCTATGTAGTATTATTGCTGTGGCTATCCCAAGTGATTACAATGTAAGAAAAGAAACTAGAAATTAGAGAAGATTAGGAAATATGATATACGAATTAAATGCGGACAGTATAAAACTATAATGATTCTACAATGATTGGTGTAAATTGGACTGTAAACAAGGCTATTCAGAAATGGCTTAACAAAATACCCGGTAAATAAAATGTCAACCTCCTGCAGGAAGTAGTTATTTAGGAAGCTCAAACACACTAGGAAAAGCAACATCCATTCATATGTAACGTGGCAGTGTTGTTGGTCTGGCTGACCCATCACTGAAAACCACTTAGAAACCACTTCTACGGTGTGATTCAAACTGTAATAACATAATAATAACAATCATCCTTATATTTGATTAGCATCTTTCATGTCAGTAGGATATCCCAAAGCACTTCATAGGTCATACTGTGGAGACCTGTAGCTCAGTGGTTAGAGCACTCGCTTTGCAAGCGAGAGACCTGGGTTCAATTCCAGGCAGAGGGCGAAACCTTGGGCAAGTTTCCTTACTCCACACAGAGCCTAATAATAATCCCTCCAAAACAAAACAATAATAAATTGGTCACTTTCAATCCACGACTGTTTGTGGGACATTGCTGTGCGCAATTGGCTGCTGCATTTCGCCCACAAATATACAGTCAATTCACTTTACAGTCTATTCTGTGAAGCGCTTTAAGATGTCGAAAAGATATAAAAAGCGCTATATCAAATGCAAGGATTGTTATTACTGTAAAGTGATGTGACTGTATATATTTTGTGGGCGAGTGTGGCAGCCAATTTATGCACAGCAATGTCCCACAAACAGCTCGGCCATGAAGTGAATGACCAATTTTATTTGGCGGATTCTTGGCCAAGACACCGGGAGTAACTGCCTTCACTTTTCGAACTGTGGGATCTTTAACGTCCACCTGAACCCTGAGTTTGTCTCATCAAAGGATGGCACCTCTGACAATGCAGCACACCCCCAGCACTGCATTGGAGGGTCTGCTTGGATTGTATGTGATCCAAATCCTGACGTGACAGAGATTGATTAGACCTCGATTGCTTTTTGATTCCCACCAGAGCTGGCATTGTTTTGATGTTGTGAACATTCATTCCGAGTTGCGGGTGGGGTGGGTCAAAAAGAATGGCTCTGGTCTAAGATTGCAGTGAAGTAATAAGTAATAAATAACATATAGCTTGTTAATTCCTGTTGGAGCTCTGTGTTAATGCTCCCATTCTACGTAGACCTTTGCTCTCTCCTCTCCACACACTCTCTCTCTCTCTTAGGATTATTCCAATTTCTGCCTCGGCATGTATGAAATATTTACATTTATAAATAATAAAAGATGACAATGAATCACAAATATACCGTGCTTTCACACACACAAACACAGACTCATTACCCATGATTGATCTCAGTCTTACATGAGGTCTCGCTAGCACTTAAATTGCTTGAAGTAAAATTTGCAAGTAACAGGGAAGAATATCTGCAAATTGCTTATACGACGCAAGGCACCCCAGTGAGGTCAACAGCACAATCTCCTCACCTCAATGTGGCTTGAAAAATAAGCAGCGGTGGTGGTGAGGGAGGGGGCGGGAGTCGAAGAGTTAAATGCCTGTTGACGCATTTTGAACACTGCTAATCTTGCCAGTGATTTTACAACGTTTGACAGTTTGATGGCTCCTGTCACGATTAATTGGATCCACAAATATCTTTGTTTCAGATTTCGAATGTTGCAGCAAGATGTTACGAAACTCACAGCTTATCATGCCTTGCCATGCTTTCCTCCAGAGAGAGAGTGCGCACTCCGTAACCAACAACCTGTCTCTGGGATTCCCATGTGTAGGCGGGAGGCATGGAATTCTCAGCTCGGTTTGGATGCTCTTAAGCACCAAAGAAAAAGATCTCTTTGCTCAGGGTACATTTTCCCACTGAATGGAACATCAGTACTCCATTACCTTTATATTCTTGCTGTGATTTTCTTTTTATCAACACCCCTCATTTCAATTTGGATCTACCTCACGTTTACTCTTCAACATGAATAGAATTGGAGATATCACCATGAGCGTATTTTAATAATGATAATCATAATAATAATAACAATATTCAGCTGGCAACCAATTTGTTCACAGCAATGTCCCACAGTCAACCATGATGTGAATGATCAATTTTATCTGGCGGATTGTTGGCCGGGACAACTGGGAAAAACTCTCTTCTCTTTTCGGGTAATCCACGGGATCTTTAACGTCCACCTGACAGTCAGACGGGACTAGAATCATAGAATCCTACAGCATAGAGAAAGGCCATTCTGCCTATCTTGCCTGTGCCGGTTCTTTGAAAGAGCTACCAACTAATCCCACTCCCTACAATTGTTTCCTTTTTAAGTAACTGTGCAAGCTATTATAGAATCTGCTTCCACCATCCTTTCAGGCAGCCCATTCCAGACCGTAATTAACTCGTGTCTTTTTTTTTACTACGGTAAAAAATTCTCATCTCCCCTCTGGTTCTTTTGCCACTTATCTTAAATCTGTGTCCTCTGGTGACTGATCCACCCGCCAGAGGAAACAGTTTCTCCCTATCCACTCGATCAAAATCCCTCATAATTTTGAAGATCTCTACTAAATCTCTCCTCAGCTTTCTCTGCTCTAAGTAGAATAATCCCAATCTCTCTAGTCTCTCCACATAATTATAGTCCTTCCTTCTTGGTGTCATTCTTGTAAATCTCATCTGCACCCTCTCCAAGGCCCTGATATCCTTCGTAATGTGATCTTTTGGATTAAAGTCTCATCCAAATTCCACCGAGCCCGCAAGACCTTTTTATCTTAAAAATTAAAAATCAAACAGAATTGTGGAAAATTCTTGAACTCAGTCTGAATTGCTTTCAGTCATCTTTCCTCTCCATTCCTCAGCTCCCATCCCTCAGCTCAGGCTCCCATTTATAATAATAATAATGCTTGCATTTGATACAGCATCTTATCCTGTCGTTGAGACGTCTCAAAGCGCTTCACAGGATATACTGTGAAGTGGATTGACTGTATTTTATTGGCAAAATATTTAGTTTCATGAAGCACTTTAAGATATCCTCTGGACACGAAAGGCACTATATATAAACGTAAATTGTTATTGATAATAATAATAATAATCCTTGCATTTGATATAGCGCTTTTCACGTCGGGAGGACGTCCCAAAGCGCTTCACAGAACACACTGTAAAGTGAATTGACTGTATATTTGTGGGCGAACGCGGAAGCCAATTGCACACAGCAATGTCCCACAAACAGTCGTAGATTGAAAATGACCAATTTATTATTGTTTTTGGTTTTGGAGGGATTATTATTAGGCTCTGTGTGGAGTAAGGAAACTTGCCCAAGGTTTCGCCCTCTGCCTGGAATTGAACTCAGGTCTCTCGCTTGCAAAGCGAGTGCTCTAACCACTGAGCTACAGGACTCCACGATGGTAGTTCTCTGCACATTTTGTTCTCAAAGAAAGATTCCATAGGACTGGGGAACCTGTATAATGATAACTCTTAGGTTTTGGGTACCCTTAAGCAAGGTGACGGGTTTCCATGTCGGTCAGGCCCCTGGCTGTTTCAAAAAAAATGCCAGCTGCACACACAGTCCAAAAAAGAGTTAAAAACAGTGTCCATTACTCGACGATTGGTCCTATTAGCTATCATGGTAAATTAATGTACATTTGTAGCCATGGCAAACAACTGCAGTACCATGACTTGCTTGCAAGTGTCAGTGTTGAGACATTGGTAAATCACCGAGCTCAGCAGAACCACCAACGGTATGGCAGGCAAATTCCACCGAATACCAAGGCCATCCCATTTCTTTCCCATCAGCTCAAGAGGCAAAGCAACAACAACAGCACCAAAATTACATTTGTATAGCAATCATTTACATTTACAGCAGGGAATGAGCAAAGGCCTTTCAACATTATAGAGCCCACATCCACATACTTCTTTTTCCTGAAAAAATAGTCCGTCAGATTGCTGTGAAGTTCTTTCATTTAACTCACATGACTGTTGAGCTTCCCTGATGTGGTACTTCCTTTGATCCCAGCAGCTCCGAGCAAGAGTTGTCACACCCCATGAACAACATTTATCTTCAAGATGAGATGTTAAACCAAGTTTCCATCTACATGTTCAGATGAATGTTAAGGACCCCTAGGCAGCTGTGTATTTGAAAAGAGAAGGGAATTTCTCCTGGCCACCAATCCCCCAAATAAAATTGGTCATTCACTTCATGGCTGTTTGTAGGATACATGCTGTGCGCAAATACACAGATAATCCACTTGACAGAATATTCTGTGAAGCAGTTTGAGACATCTCAATGACATGATAAGGCGCTAGTTAATAATATTTAGGTCCAAATCCCTGACTGTCCAACGCCTTGGGACGTCCTCCTGACAATGAAAGGCGGTATATAAATGTCATTTTGTATTTTATTGTAATTTTCGGAGAAGCGCTTTGACATGTCTTGACAACATGATAAGGCGCTATCAAATCCAAGGATGATTATTATTATTATTAGTCATAGAACCTACCCGCTATCATTCAGCTCTTCTTCGGAAGATTTGGTTCTTTTTATTTAGTGTCCTGTAGTCAACTGACTCCCTGAAAGGGCTCGAGATTTGCTGGTAAAATGGATGGGGTGCCGAGGGCAAGATCCTGGCAGTGATTGGCTACCATAGCTGTCAGTCTCCATGAAGGCAGGCCCTGGGTGATGATTGACTGGCCTGAGCTGTCACTCACCTGGACGGAGGGCGCTGGGGTGGTAACTATCAGGAGCCAAGCTCAGGGGCACTCAGGAAATTGCCCTATTTCTCCTATAGCCAGTCCATCCCAATTTTTTCTCTGCCCATGTGCTTCTCAGCTCCTGGTCTGGCTTCCTTTTAATGGGGTGCTCTACCATGGTTGCTGATAATTCTACAATTCCACAATAAAAAATATCCAGGCAACTAAATGAAACATGTCATTTTTCTCTGAGCCTTCTCCAACACATCAGTGGAACATAGGAACAGGAGTAGGCTATTCATCCCCTCAAGCCTACTCTGCTATTCTATTAGATTGTGGCTGATCTATACCTCAACTTCATTTACCCGCCTTTGCTCCATCCCCATTGATACTCTGACCTAACAAAAGTCTTATCGAAACTTCAAAGGTGCAAAAATGGAGTTACCTTAACGGGTCTTATTGAGGCTGAAGTTGAATAAAAACTCTACTGTTTTTTGTCTATAGGGAGGAGGCCAGGTTTGACAAGTAGAGCTGTAAGGCTGTAAGAATATATCATAGTTTATAAACTTAATCGCTTTGGGACACCAACTACAAATCCTTTTCTATTGTGTGTGTGCACATTAGCAATATCAACAGTTCATATCATGAAATTGGATGTGATATGATCTCTGTTTGCTTACACCGATTCTAGGCTTTGAGTCAATTATACATATATAGATATATATAGGTCAGGTTGATAAGGGGATTCAGGAAGACATCTGAACAGTACTTTTCTGCAATAGAAGAGCGTGTGCGTGTGTGTGTATGGGGGGGTGGGTGACGATTACAACAATGTCCAGAAAGAATGTGGGCGAGGGTTTGGGTTCAATGCGCCAAATGGTCTTTCCCTGTTCCATGTTTTCTTCTCTCCCTGTGTTCTGGCCAACTATCTTCCAGATTAACCATGGAAATGTATGACACATACATTGTATGGAGGAAGCCATTTGGCCCATTTCATTGCATCAGTCATTTGTTTCTCCAAGGAGCTATCTGCCCTAATTGTACCCCACAATTTAACTTACACTTCTAAAGAGCGTCTTTCACATTGGGACTCACAATGGGCACCCAAGCTGGGAGTGGAAGCCAAGGGGGTGGGGAGAGGAAAGATGACTGAAAGCGAGGTCAACGAGGTAAGTATTGAGACGTGCCTTGAAAGAAGGGAGGAAGGGGTCGAATTGGAGGAACTTTTGAGTGGAATGGCTAAAAACCCAACCGCTGATGGTGGGGTGGATAGGGCGGGGAATGTGAAGCAAGTTGATGCTCGGTGAGCAAAGGGAAGGGCTGGCTTGGTAGGGGTGCAGGAAGTGCCACTCTTTTCTGCTCTTTCCCCGCGCTCTTGTATACCCTTTCCCTGACACACGCTTCTCTAATTCTAGTTTGACAACTCGGCTCCAACAGCCATCCCTGGCAAATCATCCCATACACAGGACACTCACCTCATGCCTGTTTGTGGGACATCGCAAACCAGCGGCTGTGTTTGTCTAATGCAAAGAGTCACTGCTCTTGACGAGAGGTGAGAGTGCTCTGAGCCGGGCTGACACTTTTAATTTCTCTGCAAGAAATGTATCTCTGAGGATTAGGCGTTGATGGACGCTCCTCAGAGATCCATATTTTGCAGCAAAGTTAAAAGTGTCAGCCTGGCACAGTTGGAAGCACTCTCGCCTCTCGTCAAGAGCAGTGTCCCTCTCGCCTCTCAAATCAAGCGGGGGTGCACTGCGAGGATGGAATTGCCCCCATCGGATAAGATTTTAATCCAAGGTCCGTCTGCCTGTCAAGATGGATGTTAAAGATCCCATGGCACTAATCGGAAAGAAAAGTTTCTCCTAGAATCCTCTCCAACAACTCCCCCAAATAAAACTGGTCATTCAGCTGTTTGAGGAACAAATACCAGTGAGATAACTCGACCCATCACTCAGTTACTCTATTACTCAAAACAAAGTCAATCTGTGTAAACATGTGCAACATGGTATATGATTTAATAGAATGCTGTACATACATGACTAAGGATATACATGTATATACACATATATACACACCCGCATGCGCACACGCACGCACACGCAGAAATAAATCATTGACAACATACAGATGGCAACAAGTGATACAGAACATGAGTAAGGCAGCGGGAAATCACTATACAATGATCTCACCATGTTTTGGTGATCACAGTTTGCTCTGGAACTGACAAAATGTTTAAACGTTGCAATCTTAGGAAGATTGCCATGAAACTACCTCAGAAGGCAACAATTTATTAACTCGAGCTACACCTATTGGCACTTTTATTTTCACAAAGTGCACGTCCTCAAGGTCTCAGAGTTGTTCCTCCCGAGACCCCTGACCGACTGATTCCACTGGGCTTTCTCCCCCTCCACAATAGTGCAAGAAACTGGCTTGGCAGATGAGCGTTTAACCCACCAAAGTTCTTGTTACGTGTGAACACCGCAAAATGATCGGAAGAAAACATGAAGCGCAATTAAAATGACTGCAAATACTTAAAAAGGCGACAGGGCGATGGACTATCATAAACAAGAAAATAGTGGCCGACAATTTCTCCTTGTAGGATTCGTTAAAACAAAGCTCTTCATAGACCCCGCTGTTATTCTCCACAGTAGGAATACAATCTGTACAGATTCAAATTAAGCATGGATTCCCCTGGTTCAAGGCACATCTCAAAATGTACCTCTGTGTACTTCAGTCAACTTTCCCCTCCCCACCTGGCTCAGGTGTCTATCCAGCGACGCCAAGCACTTTATGACTCCTTCAAAGAAACAAAATCGCACGGCTATGGGGAAAGAGCGGGGCAGTGAGACTGATCGGGCAGCTCTTTCAAAGAGCCAGTACAGGCACGATGGGCCGAATGGCCTCCTTCTGTGCTGTAGGATTCTATGACATCCTTCCAACTGGAGAGGCACTGTATAAATGTATATTGTACTGGAAGAGGTGTTAAAAAAAACGCCAAGTGAAACCTAAAGAGAGGGCAGATACATCAATGGTCAGCACATTTCTCTTAGGAAGTTAATGGATACACAGTTCCCAGCTTTAATCTGTATATGAATTTGTTTTTTTGTCTCCGAACTACAGTATAATACAGAATGATGAATCATTACAAAAAATTAGCAAAACGATACCAACTATACAAATATATATTTTTTTTAAACACACACACACGGATTCAAAACATGGGATTCCAGGACATGTAAAGAGTTTTGTGAATGGATTGTACTCGGAAAGTGGAAATGTTTTTGACTAAAGGGACTGACGTTAGAGATATCTCATGCGCATGCATGCGTGTGTGTCTGAGTCTCTCTCTCTCTCTCTGACTCCCCAGGAGCACGTTAATAGCAAACAAGAAAGTGCTGCATCTTAACATGAGCGTAAAGAAACTTGTAATAAACTGGCACAAGAAACTAACGTGACATGGTTTCTGTATGGTCACCATCAGTGGCCCCAAATTTCTCCTGGTCTTAGCCTGCAGGACCACTTGGTCTTAATGTTTAAGATCACACAGAATTGTGCAATAGTCCTAAATCCCTCTTTAAATTGGAAGCGGCTATTTTTATTTTACTCTCCTCCTGAAAAATCCCAAATCTTTTAAGAATTGGCCACTATTTGGCACGATTCTAAAATGACCCAAAACCGCTGATGGTCTGGCAGCCGAAGGCTGGGTGGAATTTCAGGCCATGTGTATTGCACTTTCAGTCACTCCATCAGAGAGGTTTCCTCTGCAAATCTAGTTACCCATCTCTGGGAGTTCACAACAGGAATTCTAACCTTCTGCCAATCGGCTTACGGTCAGTGAGAGGCAGATGTAATAATCTGCCAGGCTGCTGAGCGGGGTTTTCCTCCAGTTAAAAGGGTGGTGGGGGGGGTAGGTAGGAGGAGGAGAAAAAGAGGGTTCAGGTAAAACAAGGTCTCATTGGAGGTGAGGTGGTTCCAAGATGCCGTACCTTGGTAATGGAATATCAGAATTCAATCGCTGGTCTGTAGTGATCTCAGTAGTCAATCCACGACTGTTTGTAGGTCACTGCTGTGTTCAATTGGCTCCTGAGCTTTGCCCACATAAATACACAGTCAACTTTACATCTGTGAAGCGCTTTGAGACGTCTCAACGACGTGATCAGGCGCTAAATCAAATGTAAGAATTATTATTATTATTGTCTGGTTCCTGGGCTAGGCAGGTCTGCAGTGCTCCAAAGCACCGCTAATGGCAGACCAGTCCAGCCATCATTGGGGGAGTCCGGGGAAAGCAGATCTTCACTTACTCGCAGCGTTGACAGAAGTGGCCTGTGAACTGATGGGAAGAGAATGTTTGTGGCACCGGCTGAGCTCAACACAGTGTGTGGAGAGGCAGCGGTCAAGGGCATCGGCCTTGGATCCAAGGGATCAGAATAGGGACGTTTGAATCAGTCAGAGGAGTCAGTGTTCTTCTTTCCGCCCTCCCCATTCCCCCCATCTCCCCCCTCAGCAAGGAGGTTGCACACTATTTACAGGGATCTCAGGAGAGGTTTACTCGGATCCGCCAATGCAAATCCCCATCAACATGCCAAGGACCAGAGAGTAAGACCATCCTCTGCCTCCCCATAGACTGGGGTTCACTTGAGCTGAGAGCCACAGCCAGGGAAACGCTTGGAAAAACAAACAGTTCAATTTGATTTCTTCTCCCGCTGCCCCCACCTCAAGAATTTATGAATGATCCCCTTCCATTTACCCTCCCTCCTCTCTCCACCCCCCCACCCACCCCCCACCCCCGCCACTCAAGAGTTTGTGAACATTCTTTCCTTTTCGGGGTGAGCTGATCAATGTGGTTTTGTGCAGACTCCAGGTTGATTGGTGATGCCGATTATTTTTTTGTGGTTGAAAAAGTTGGCATCAGTTCTTATCTCAAAGCCTCTCTCCCCACAAAAATGGTTCCAAAAACTACGAGTTTCGAATTTTCTTAAACTTCGCTCAGGTATAGTTGCCTCCCGCTTCAGACTTGGCCCAGAATGTCCGCTCAATCATCTCTCCCGCTTTCCCGGTCCTCAATCAGACACAATCTAGTCCCCAGCTTGCAGCTTCCGTGCTCATAAATGGACACATGGACTCAATAAATTGTTTGTTCGTTCATTGAAATAAATGTTTGGAGCGCCCCTTGGCGGACAGCACTGGAGGTTCAGTGGCTAAGCAGCTCTATTTGATTATCTGAGGCATGTCACTCCAGGCTTTCGCTTTCTTCTTGGCGAGTTCCATCCATGAGGGCTGGCTGGCTGGCGGAGACAGCTTCTCTTTGCTGGGCTGATCTCGTCCCTCCTTGTTACCGGTCACAGGGGGCTGGTCGTCCACCGTCGGCGAAAACAGCACTGTGGGAAACAAATAAGGGGGAATGTTCAACAATTAGACAAATTAGGACTCTTCAGTCTTCTTGAGAGAAGACGTTTCAAAGAGGGCATTATAGAGGTTTGGGTTTACTCAAATTTCCATTCTCAGCACCTTGGAGAGTTCTCCCGAAGTGAAAGGCGCTATATAAATGTAAATTGTTGTTGGTGTTCTACAAACATTTGAAGTAAACCCAGACCATCTAAGGTGGCCCCTCGAATCTCTTGTTTCTCAATCTTACCCAAGGCAGGAGTGGGGACAGAAGTTGCCGGAGGCTCCACCACACTGAGCTTCGGTTCTGCTTTGGGATCTGGAGTGAGAAGTATGCAGGAAGGAGGAGAGTTCCGCAGACTGTTTCGGAATTCGTCCATGGGTTTTGCAGTCTCCTGGAAAGAAGGCGGAAGGAAGCGTGCAAAGTGTAAAAATTGAAAACATTTTAAAACAAAAACAATCGCCCCACGGATGTTTGTGGGACATTCTCGTGAGTAACTGGCTATCACATTTCGCCCGTGAAATACACTACATTTCACATGATGTCCATGAAGCGCTTTGACACATCTCAATGACATGATCAGGCGCTATATCAAAGGCAAGGATTATTATTATTATTATCATCATCATCTCTTGCCCTGCAATCCAAAGTAAAATGTCAAATGCATCATTTTACAACACATCGCAATTCAGTGCATCACGCTGGCTTCTCTCTAAAAGGGCAAGGTATTTACTCCCACTCCCATTTTGTTTCCCTCTCACCCCTTCCTCCCCCCACCATATATTTTTATTTCAGGTGTCAGCCTGGCTCAGTTGGTAGCGCTCTTGCCTCTGAGTCAGAAGGTTATGGTTCAAGTCCCACGTGGGGATTTTGAACTGACAAATGTAAGCTGACACTCCAATGCAGTGCTGGAGATGTGCTGGACTGTCAGAGGTAACATCCTTCAGATAACAATTGAAATCAAGGTTCTGTCTGCCTGCTCAGGTGGATTTAACAGATCCCACGACACTGCTTGAATCGATAGACATTTTTTCCCCCAAGTGTCCCCCAGACAAAATTAGTCATTCACTTCACAGTTATGTGGACACTGCTGTGCGCACGCTGGTTGTCGTCTGATATAGCGCTTTTCGCATAGGGGATAACATCTCAAACGCGCTTCACAGGATTCACTGTTACAGTACAGTGACTGTGTGTTTCTGGAGGGAAACGCAACATCTCAGTTTAACGTCTCATCTGAACCTTCTGAGTCAAGAGACGAGAGAGGAATGGGTTCTGCATTGGTGATAATAATCTTTGATTTTGATATCGCGCCTTATCACACATTGATACATCTCAAAGCGCTTCACAGGATATTCTGTAAAGTGGATTGACTGCGTATTTTGTGGGCAAGACGTGGCAACCAGTTGTGCACAGCAATGTTCCACAAATAACCGTGGAGTGAGTGACCAATTTTATCTGGGGGATTGTTGGCCAGGACACCAGAAGAAGCTCTCTTCTCTTTTCAAATAGAGTCATGGGATCTTTAACATTCATCAGAACAGACAGCCGGGACCTTGGTTTAATATCTCATCTGAAGGACAGCACCTTCAACAATGCAAACTCCCAACCCCCAGCAGCGCATTGGAATGTCAACTTAGACTATGTGATTCCAAGTCCCGAAGTGGGATAAGAATTCACAACCTTCTGACTCGGAGGCGACATTGCTACCACTGAGCCAGGCTTGTTCTGCTTTGTTAGATTGGAAAACTTGCTCACCAAGGGGATTGGGCCAAGACACCAGGAGAGAGAATCTCCCTTCTCTTTTTGAATAGTGCCATGGGATCTTTGATGTCCACCTGAACAGATGAGCTGCCACTAGCTCTCAGTCTGTCTTCTCACTGAAGGAACATTGCTGGTGAGCTGCGTGTTCACCGGCTTTTGAAGCAGGAGTCTGGTTTAATTTGCACCGACTGGGGCAACTAAGGCTGACACAGTCAGTTCACATTAACGAGAAGGCAGAAACTCAGCTCAGATTTTGCAAGGCCACTTACTACAGGTTAAAACTCTGCGCTTTCAGCTTCCAACCCCAGAGGCGTACAACACAAAAGCAAAGAACGTTCGCGAAACGACCATCAATCACAGACTATCCAGAATTCTGGAGACCATGTCTTCTCCCGCTCCAGTCTCCGTGAGTCTATTACCACCCCCATCCTCACTGGGCTCCACTAGCTTCCTGTCCTCTCCCCCCATTTCATTGTGTGCTTCATTGTTGGAGGTGCCGCCCTTCGGATGCGATGTTAAACTAAGGTCCTGCCTGTTCAGGTGGATGTTAATTTTCCCATGGCACTATTCAAAAAGAGAACGGAGTTTCTCCCGGGGTCCTGCCAACCAACCTCCCAAATAAAAATGGTCTCCATGGCTGTTTGTGGGTTACCTCTGTGTGCAAACTGGCTGCTGCATTTCATCCACAAATACGCAGTCAATCCATTTTACAGGGTATCCTGTGAAGAGCTTTATCAAATGCAAGGATTATTTTATTATTACCCCTGTAACCTTTGCTCAGTGAACACAGGACTGCTTCCTGTCCCCCCGCCCTGCCTGTCCCACTGAGTGCTCAGCCATTCTGCCCCGCTCTCTGGAACTCCATCCCAAAGTCCTTCCAACTTGCCCCCTCCCTCCCCACTTTCAAAGCCCGTCTCAAGAAGGATATCTTATACAGCCAGCTGTATAAAGAGATTTGAGACATCCATCCAACGAAAGCGGTGAAACACAAATGTAAATTGGATTGTATGTTGTGTCATTTCAGAACAGTTCTATTTGATCAGGGAAAGGGGCAGAAGGCCCAGTCAAAAGAGTAAACTAGTTATTTTATGTGATAGGATTTAGCTAATCCTTTTCTCTCCCGCCCCAAGACCTGACCACCAACAATCCCAGTATTACTGCAAGATAAGGAGTTATTACCTATCACTTGAGTGGATGATTCTCAGTAAATGTCTTATTATATAGGGGTGAAGAGAAAAGTTGCATTGATTTATTTTTAGGTTGCATGTACTGTTTAGCTTTGCTTTCTCATCTACCCCCTCGCCCCCTCCCCCCAAACCTCCCCACACACACAACACAGTGACAGTTCATTTGGACTTTGTTACTAATGCTCCACTGTTCATAGGAATGTTAACCACAGGCTGCCCAAACACACCCTGAAAATACTTTTCTAAGCTTACGGTACTCAAACAGGGCAGCTTTATTCCCTGGAGTTGATTTTTCTCTCGGTTTATCGTTCACTGTGCTTACTACGTTAGTCTAGCTCAATTGTTAGCAACCTAGTCTTCAAGTCGGAAGGTTATAATAAATAATATTTGCACTTGATATAGCGCTTATCATGTGATTGAGATGTCTTACAAGCACTTCACGTGATATACTGTCAAGTGAATTGACTGTATATTTTGTGGGTGAAACACAGCAACCCATTACGCACCGCAGTGTCCCACAAACAGTTGTGGATTGAATGACCAAAATTATTATTATTTTTCTGGAGAGATCGTTACCCCCCGGAAAGCGATCTGACAATCGACTAATAAC
This sequence comes from Callorhinchus milii, assembly GCF_018977255.1. Taxonomy (NCBI): domain Eukaryota; kingdom Metazoa; phylum Chordata; class Chondrichthyes; order Chimaeriformes; family Callorhinchidae; genus Callorhinchus; species Callorhinchus milii. Next base: position 76,407,641 of record NW_024704745.1, on the reverse strand, counting down.
TGGATTCCCACTTACTGCTAGGTAAACAGAGAGAGGCGTGTGGAATAAGGAAACTTGCCTACAGTTTCGCTACGCCTGGGAATCGAACCCGGATCTTCTCGCTAACCACTACTCTACGGCTCTCAAAGGTTGTGCGTTCAAGGCCCACATTGGGACTTTGAGCTCATAGTCTAGGATGGCACTCGATGCACTTGTGAAGGGATAAATACCCTATGTTGAATGTTGTTGTAATCCTGCACACATTACCTTGTCTTTGATTTGCCAGTCACTAGTGGCTTTGATGTCCTGAACCTGCAATTTAACTTCTTTGTGCTGCACCTGGAATCCCTTCTGTTTCTGCTTGGCCATGCTGACCCACGCTGGCACACTGGAGCCCTCTGGAGGAGATTCACTATCCTGGCCATTTTTAACGTGAGGTTGCCCTTTTTCTGGAGAGAGAGAGAAAGATAATTAATAAGAACAGCTGGAATGGGATTCATTCAGAGTAATTTTCTTTATTAAAAAAAAGGTGTTCTGACACAATGCAGAGACCCAGGTCGGCGAGAACCAAGGCTTGGGGATCCCAGCGTGTGCGTTGGGGTACTCCTGGAGCTCAACCAGCAAAATTGCATAGCTTGACATTGAAAGCACAGTCAATAACAGCAATGCAGGGTAACATTTCAGAGCATCCCAGAGCACAGTCCTGCAAGCTTCCCGCTGCTTGTCCAGCTGGAACCACCCTACTCATTAGCGTTTTGGGGTTACAGTGTTAACAGAAGCCAAGTGGGAAGAATCCCTGCTCCCAATTTTACTTCATAGGTAAATTGAGAGAATGATTAAGCTGAAAACTGAGTCAGTCTGACTCCTCGATAGTTGAACCACTTGACGAGGGTAGGAGACCAATATCGACAAATTATAGCACCTTTCACGTCGGGAGGAAATCCCAAGGTGCTGATCCCAAGGTATCACAGGCATCAGAACCAGCACATCACAATGTACAATTGTTTCTTGGAGGAGCGAGCAGAAGGGCATTGAGTAAAGGGTTTGTTAAGGATGTAACTGCAGAGGGGCTAAACCATGCATTGCCCTTTGAACATTTGTATCGGCTGATCGTGAACTCGCAAAAAAAGTCTTCTGAAACCGGGAACGTTTGCAGATGTTTAGTTTGTCATCCTTTTCAATCATATAAATAATCTTTACATTCCATACAGCACCTTTTCAAGTCGAGAGGACTTTCAAAATGCTTCAGAGGATTTACTGTCAAGTGGATTGACTGTATGTTTCTGTAGGTGAACGTAGGGCATTGCTGTGCATGAATTGCCTGCCGTGTTCCCCTACAACACAGTCGCTCTACTTTACAGTTTATCCCGTGAAGCACTTGAGATGTCCCCCCATGTGAAAGGCAGAGTATCAAATGCAATCATTATTATAATTCTGAGTCATGTGCCTTCCACGGCTTAAACAACAAGACCAACAATTTGCATTTACGTAGCACCCTTCACGTGGGTAGTGTCTCAAATCCCTAAACATTGATTACACAATTTGTCAGAGAATATAACCAAATGTTTCAGTGGTGGCAGTGCATGAAATTGGATAGTTTTTGTTGTCATTGAATATAATGCCAAATAGAACAACAACAAATTTATATTTATATAGGACCTTTCACATCAGGATGTGATGTGTCCCAATACACCGACAAAATACTCACAGTCACACCACTTTTATAATGCATGCTGTGAAATACTTTGAGACATCTCAACAAGTTAAGGCTATATCAAATGCAAGGAATATTATTATAAATTAATTATTGTTATAAATCAGGTCCCTGATAATGAATTGTAGGTTGAGAACGACAGATTCAAACAGAACAATGCTCTCCTAAAAAAAAGTCATTAAAACCACTTGAATTCCACAGTGGTTCACTTTTAAACACCGATTCCATAGTTTGATTCTTTCAAGTGCCATTTCCCTCCAGAGGACAGGGTTAATTTTTCTATTTCGACTGCCCCGTTTTTTTCGGTTATTTCGATTAATTAACGAAAAGGTATAAAGACTTTCTGAGTTTCACAATATTTGCCTCGAAAAAAAACCTCTGCAGTCTTATCTGGAAGAAATCGAATAAATTTATCCAATAAACATCCAAATACAGGAGAAACCCATTAATAATAATAATAATACTTACATTTGATACAGCGCCTTTCACGTCAGGAGGACGCCTCAGAACGCTTCACGATATTTACTGTAAAGTGTAGTGACTATTTACTGTGTAAACATTTGAACACTCCACCCTTCTTTCCCCAGCGCTGTTTGAGCACAGGGTTGCTCAGAGCGCAGGTGTAATTTGGACCTGCGCTAATCAGAAGCATGATACACCTGGCTTCCAGCGATGACTGGTTGGCTTCCTGAGCTTACAAAATGGCCAGCTTCTGTGGATCAGGTTGCCGCCGACATCACTTCCTTTGGGTTGCCCCCCCAGGAAGCGCAGATGAAGTCACTTTGCAAAGGAAGTGATATCACTTGTGAACGCATATGTCGTGGAGTCCTGTAGCTCAATGGTTAGAGCACTCGCTTTGCAAGTGAGAGACCTGAGTTCAATTCCAGGCAGAGGGCGAAACCTTGGGCAAGTTTCCTTACTCCACACAGAGCCTAATAATAATCCCTCCAAAAACCAAAAACAATAATAAATTGGTCATTTTCAATCTACGACTGTTTGTGGGACATTGCTGTGCGCAATTGGCTGCCGCGTTCGCCCACAAATATACAGTCAATTCACTTTACAGTGTTCTGTGAAGCGCTTTGGGACGTCCTCCTGACGTGAAAAGCGCTATATCAAATGCAAGGATTATTATTATTATTATTATTTATTATTGTATACCTGACAGCCCAGAGGTGGCCAACTTCATACTCTAAACTGGCCTCTACCTCTCCTACCCCCCTCTACTGTACCTCTCTATTCCCTTCGCCCACAAGTTTCCATTTAAATAGATTATGCTCTTTGCTTCAACCACAGCCTTCTAGGAGTTTTACGTCAACAACACAACTTGCATTTATATAATGCCCTTCACGCCGGACGGCGTCTCAGAGGGCTTAAATTTTGTTCCTGATCAGAGCCGTGTTGGAGGGGGAGTAGGAAGGAGAGAAAGCAATGTCACCCTCCCCTACTCCAAACAGAACAATAGAAAAATCAGGGTCCCTGGCATCTCCAAGTAGCTGGTATTAGTGGGCACAGAGAGACAATTCGCATTAAACTACAAACCTAATGGATTGTTAGCAATGACTAGCTTCATGGGGAAGTGGGGCGAGAGACGTGGGGTCTCCTTAGAGCTGAGCTGACTTCAAAATGACATGTATGCCAATGGAATGTCAGAATCAAGTCAACCCTCTGTGGCAGTCTCAGTCATCAGCTTTCTGAGCCAGGAGGGTCCACAGTACTCCAGGGCACTGCTGATGATGGCACAGCCAGACTGGCTTATTGGCAGCACTTGGAAGGGCAGAGAGGTCACTGGGGGCAGAGCTGCTTCCCACTCAGCTTCCTCCTGTTAACACTGCAAGCCAAAGCCCTGATGGGTAGAGTGGTCCTAGCTGAACAAGCAGCAGGAGGCAGGCTAGATAGTGCTTTCAATGACAAGCTATGTCAATGACAAGGTTTTAGCTGGTTAGACTGTAGCTGTTATCCAAATGCACACTCTGGGGTCCCCAAGCCTTGTAAGGCTCTTGCCAACCTCCACCAATACCCTTTAGAATTAGGTAAGCGGGCTGCATCCCTCCCTCTGGGGAAGAGTGTGTTGCAATCCATTCTAGCTACAGGAAAATTTCCATGTATAGATGACATATACGTGTGTAATCCTCTCTGAATTACACTAAACATGGCAAAGGGTTTCTGCATGTGTCAGACACCCGGCTCAGCCCCAAAAACGATATTATCTGTTACCAATCTCTTCCGTCAAATGGGAATCAATAAAGAAGTTTGATTTCAGAGAACACAATCTAACATACGATCAACTGGCTGACTGTGTTCAACTAATGGTTTAAGCTGAAGCCCAAGTCTTCTACTACCACGACTACAAACAACAACAACAACTTGTATTTATAAAGCTCCCTTCACGATGGGCAGCAACTCAGCACTAAAAACTGACTGACATTCAGTCAACCTCTGAAGTTCAGAAAACTAATTGAATTTCATTCAATAATACAATTGACTGAAGTAATTGGAGTTGAGGTACAAACCGGCTATAATCTAATAGAATAATGGAACAGGCTCAAAAGGCTAAATGTCTTCTCCATTCCTATGTTGCTATGTCCCTAAGTATAATTGAGCTTCAGTGACTCTGCTCAGAGCAATGCAGAACACAGCACTGTGACTGACTAGTCACATAGACTGACTCTAATGTCGTCCTTGACACTAGGGCACTGTTGTTTCTTCATGGATTATTCCGTTAAACTGCTCAGTGATCATTCATTTTGACTGATGTACTGAACTTTGCCCAATCTATATAAATTGCTGCTACATTTGGGATGCTGCCATTCATTCTAATACTAATAATCCTTGCATTTGATATTAGCGCATCAAAGCATTTGAAAGTACTTCACAGAAAATACTGCAGAATTCACTGTATACTTTGCGGGTGAAAACCGGCAGTCAATTGCGCACAGCAATGTCCCGCAAACAGTGCTGGATTGAATGACCAAATTTTTTTTGTATTACCACCAGAAAGCAATTTACGAACAACCAGGTTCCTACTTAATGCTAGGTTAATAGAGGCATGTGGAGTAAGGAGACTTGCCTAAGGTTTCACCCTGCGTGGGAATCGAACCCGGGGCCTCAGGTTTGGGCACCCAATCTTAGGAAGGATACAGTAGCTTGGAGGATGTCTAGCAACTGGATACTGCCTGGGATGAAGAGACTTAGCTGTGACAGGTTGGGTAGCCTGGGGTTATATTCCTTAGAGAAGAGGAAGGTAAGGGGTATTTACAATAATGAAAGGGATTGACAGGTTAGATCGTGGACAACGCTTTGGCAGAGGGATTTGTTATAAAGCGGGCATAGCCTTAAAATCAATAACTAAGACAATCAGAACTGAGGTCAGGAAGAGCTTTTTCACACAGAGGCTTGTGAAGATGTGGATCGCTCTGCCCTAGAAAACAGTACAAGCGGAATCAATAAGGATGTTTAAAAGAGAGATGGATAGATACTTGAGTAGTATTAATGGGATGATGAAAGAGAAATGCATTGGGATTAAAGGATTGCCAAGATCTAATAAACAACAACAGCAACAAGAAAATTACATGTGTACAGCGTCTCTCATGTCAGGAGAACAGCCCAAGGCGCTGGACAATCAGTGTTTCGGACTCGAGCTGGGGGTCGGGATCGGGGAGGGTGGAGGGCAGGGGGGAAGGAGGGTGACCCAAGGCACAGTCGAAGAGGAGGGTCTTGAGATGGGTCTTCAAGGAGGTAAGGGAGGGGGCTGAGGCAGAGGGACTGCGGGATGGAGTTCCAGGAGGTGGGGGCTGAGTAGCAGAAGGCCCACCCGCCAAAGGTGGGGCTGGCGAGGCAGGGGACGTGAAGCAAGCCGGAGCCCGCTGAGCAGAGAGAAAGGGCAGGTTGGTAGGGGGTTAGAAGGACGCAATAAACTATTGGAATAGGATTGGTGAGCTGAATAGACTCCTTCTTCTGATTTCCTACCCGATGTTTTTCCATATTCACTCAATACTCAGCAACCTCTAACATGGCTTTATTCTTGTCATTAATTCTTGCCTCATTCTCTCCGCCTCGCCCCCTCTTCAAACCTGAAGACTTTCCTTTCGACCGTGCATGCAGTCACCTCCCTTTTCTCCCTGGCTCGGTGTCAAACTACGCTATTGTTAAGTACTCTGAGACACTGCCCCCAGTGAGAGGCGATATATTAATGCAAGCTGTTGCTGTTGATAAGATGTAAGCTCACAGCCCCGATCCCTCAAAGGAATAGATCCAAACCGAGGTTATTGGATGAGAGTAAGGGAGAAAAAAATGTGGTCACTCAATCCACGGCTGTTTGTGGGACACTGCTGTGTGGAATTGACTGCTTAGTTTGGCCCACAAATTATACAGTCAAATCACTTTACAGTATTTTGTGAAGGGCTTTGAGACGCCTCAGCGACATGATAAGGCACTATATTCATGTTTGTTTGGTTATATTATTTCAAGTTCCAACATGGGGAATCCACAGCCTTCTGACTCAGAGGCGAGAGTGCTACCATTGTGGCAGGCTGACATGCACATATAACCTGCTGCAGTATTGTTCAGATGAGAGCAGATATTTAACAGAACAGTACAGAGAGGGTAGAAGAGGTCTTACCGGGGCTTTTACTGATGCTTTTGTCCGTGTCCTTCTGTCTTTCCTGAGTGGTGGTCTTGACTGGTTTGCTCAGCTTGTCAGGGGCCGGAATAGACGGGCTGACGTTTTGCAGCGAAGGTTTTTTAGGCAACGGTGGCTTCACGGCAAGGTTTTCCGAAGATTTGGCTTTGGTTTTCCCATTGTCCTTTAACGTGGAGGGAAGCGTCACAGTACGTGGCTTTTTGACGTCTTCCTTTTCAACCTTAGGCTGCGAAACAGGTCCATCAGAATCCACAGCCACCTCAGCACATTGTCGCTTCCCCACCTCCTTCACCTCAGAATGCGAGCTCTCTTTGTACTTCAGGGAATGAGAAGTGCTTCGGAGCTTCACCCCAAAAAGGCCTGGAGCCTCCTCCCTCTTCCCTTCTGTCGCTTCCTCTGCCTTGACATTCTCGAAAGGCTTGTCCGCTGAAGGCTCGTGCAACTTTGGAAGGCTGCTGAATGTCTCAGGCGCGGACTTTTCAACCAACTTCTCCAGACATCTCTTCTCACACCTTTCTGGCTTGTGTTCCAGCTGATGCTCAGGTTTATGTGTCTCTGCTTTGACCTCAGATAGACGAGAAACAGCTATGTCCAGGTCACATTCTTTCTTCCCCTCCTCCTCCTCCTCCTCTCTAGGCAAAGCGTTGGACTTCTGAGAAAGCTCTAACTTGTCCGCATTTCCCACCGGCTCATCTCCAATCCATTTCCCACTGCTGCGTCGGCCGCTCCTATTCCTAGCGGAGGTGATGGAGAATTTGAAAGAGCTCTGGCTTCCTGTCCATAATGATTGCTGCTGGCTTGCGGGTGTGTCTTCTGAGGTTTTAGCATTCGTTTCCTTGAACACTGTGATCTCCGAATCCTCCTCATTGCTGGGAATGCCTTCTGAAGCCACTGCTCTCACCATTTCTTCATCTCGGACGCACACCTCAGACGCACAAGTCAACGTGACACGGCTGAATATTTCAGGCTCTATCGGAGATGGCGTTTGGTGTTTCGATGCCTCCTGCCTGGTTGAACAGGCTTCCAAAACAAATGGTTCTGTGGGTGCTGCTGCCATTCTTGTGTGTACCCTGTAAACAGGTAAACTCTCTTCCACATAGTCCTTGTCATCAAGTTCTTTAACCGCAGAGGTGCCTGACTGATCCTCAGAGTCAGAACACAATGGGCTTGAAGCATCTGAGAGCAACGTGGAGCTCGCTAGGCACGCAGTCTTGCTCGCCCAGGATGGGTCAACAGGCAAAGACCAAGAATGGACCTCATGCACTGTGGACTTCACGTCAGCTTCCCAAGGAGAGCTTTCTTCCCTTAGTATCATCGGATCCACAATATCAAGCACTTGTGGATTATGTGCAACATTCACCTCCGGTGACTCAAACTCCGTTAACGTGACATCATCTTCAGTCTCTGGTCCAAATGTAGGTATAGAGGATCGATGAGTAGTCCTGGCATCAGCAACATTAAGCAAGGCACTTGTATCTTGCTGTTCCGTGACATCTAGGCTGGAAGACTCACTCGAATATTCATCTAAAACATCTGTAGCTTCTGGGCTGCTTGACACTGCCACCTCAGGTGGAATCTGTACCACAGAGGAAATACCACTTTCTGCTATGCGCATGACGTTTATTTCAGGAGCAGCAGTCACCTCCTCAACCTCCTCCCTCATTTCTTCTTCATTTTTCTCTTCCTTCTCAGACAAGGGATACATCAACTCGCTCACGCTACCAGACAGTGGTTTCTGTAACAAAATGTGAGCAAATCAGTGATCAATTTGGTAGACTCATTCCATCTCCAGGGTATTGGTTTGGGGAATTGGGGGGGTGGGGGGGGAAGAAACAATGTCAATCTTTCATTTACTTTACCAAGGTGGTTCAACTCCCACCTTTTCATTGACCATCCCCCCACTCTGGCTCCCACCTCCAGCTCAGCCCACCCTCCCACCCAGCACTGTAAAGCACTTTGAGATGTCCTCTCGACGTGAAAGGAGCTGTATAGATGTAAATTGTATTGCGTGGAGAATAGGAAGAGAGGCTTCTAATAAATCCATGGGACTGAAAGGATCGCTTTTTAAAAGAGCTGGTAGAGACACAATGGGCCAAATGACCTTCGTTGGTGCTTTAAATTTATTTTGTTCTAAGAGGAAATGTAATTGTATGTAAAGGGCAAGGGGTATAGGAGGGAAAGGCTGGAAACAGGAAGAGTGGAGGCTCATTCGTGCTGTTCTATGTGAAACCCTTCTGAAGGTTTAAAAATAGATACATTTTGGAAATACAGTGGAAGCTGCTTAAGAACGACACCCCGATGCTGGCCATTTTGTCCGGCTTAAACAGGGTCCGAGGTTAACCGAAGTTCTCTTCCCGCCCAGCAGAAGAGCGAGGGGTGGTGCCTCCTCCGTTCCCATTTGACTCATTAGACTGAAGCGATACGGAAGACCTGCTGTGAAAAGACTTACTGAATGCCTTCTCTGTTTACTTGTGGACCGCTGGTTTCGAGGTTTCACTGCGAGTTTGTGCCTTGCGGCTGAAGTGTCCAGGCAGGTGGTGAACACAGCTGGGGAGCTGAAATCCGCCGTGGGCGAGGGGAGAGAGGTGTCGGAAGGCGAGATCGGAATCAACATCAACGTGGGGCTCAGAGACCCAGAACTCGTCCTTGACCGAAAGACCGGAGAGTGGGGGCTGTTTGGCCTGCAGCCCGATCCTGCATACATCTGCGAAGGAGCAACCGATAACATGAACTTTTATACTGGACGCACAGGCATGATAGACGACTTGACGATGGGTTAAGGCGCTATATCAAATGCAAGGATTATTATATATTTTTATTACATAGCCCCTTTCAAGGCGAGTGGAAGGATAGATTGAAAGCCCGATCTCCTGTGGTAGGGCAGGGAGTGTGGGAACATGAAGCAGGCAGGTGCCCGTTGAGTGAAGGGAGCAGCCAAGTTGGTCAGGTTTAAGGAGATCACAGAGGTAGCATGGGGCAAACCCGTGGAGGGATTTGAAGGCAAGGATGAGGATCTTGAAATCAATCCGCTAGGGGATTGGTAATCAGGTGAGGATGGGGGCAATAGGTTTGCAATAGATTCCTATAATAGGAGACATAACAGCAGAGTATTATTAAGTGTCTAACCGATTGTCTGTAAATTACATTTTGATAAGCATCTGCATTAAATGAGCCTTTACAAATATAACATTAATTATGCTCAGGTCTGTCAAGTTCATCCCTTCAGTCAGAGAGATGATGAGTTTTTCCCTCAGGGTTGGGAATATTGGGAGTGCTGGTATTTTTACGAGTAGCTGCTAACACACAGAGACATGCACGTATACTTCTGAGGGAATGAATGAGAATCAATGCAATACAATTTATAAGCTGTTCGGGGTGGGAGGACATTGCTGGCTGGGCATCGGAGCTGGAGGGTGGGTTGGGTGGGGGGGAGGGGGGGTGGAGTGCAATAAATTGAGGCAATAACCCAATTCTGGTGCATAAGAAATTTGAGATGGGAATGGGAACCAAGGGTGTGGAGAGGGGGAAAATGCCTGAAGTGGTGGTCGAATCAGATAGTGTAGATGCATTCAAGAGGAAGCTAGACCTTCACATGAGGGAGAGGGGAATAGAAGAGCATGGGACGGAGTAAGGAATGGGTGAAGATTTGTGTGATGTATAAACATCGGCATTATCTATTAGTCTGCCATCAGCACAGCCTTGGACTCCTTTGGATTGTGTGTGTGTGTGTGTGTTGGGAGGACACAAAAAGTAAAATCCCTTCCCTCCCAAAGAAACTCCCTTCTCTTTTCAAGTAGAGCCATGGGATCTTTACCGTCCATCTAAACAGGCAGTGGGGCCATCATGCCAAAATCCCAGGACCATTTATTGATGTATTTATCTCCCCCAGCTAGGATCCCCCCTCACTCCCCCCATGGGTAGGATGGTCCGAGCTGGATAAGCAGTGGGAAAACTTGCCAATGAGTAATATCAATGGCAAGCTATGCTGTTTTAGCTGGTTAGACTCAAGCAGTATCCCCACATGTACTCTGGGATCCCCAAGCCTTGGCTCTTGCCAACCTGCACCTAAAACTTTCCAGAATCAGATAAGCAGCATGAGTCCCTCCAGGGAGAGAGTTCACATTCCATTCCAATAAATATCTCTGGATTTTCAATGTATAGGTGGAATGTATGGAATTCTCAAATTTGTATGTATTTATCCATATACGTAACTCACCAATCTGGATAACTCATCGCTGAGCCCTTTTTCCTCGGAGAGACAAGTTATCAGCAGTTTATTGTAACTAGCTAATATCATGAGTGCTGTTAATTTTCCGGGGATAAGAATTCCTTCAAAAATAATAATAATAATAAATTAATCCATAACTGTTTGTGGGACACTGATGTGTGCAATTGGCTGCTGCAGTTCGCCCACAAAATATACAGTCAATTCACTTTAGAGCATATTCTGTGAAGCGTTGAAACGTCCAGAAGACGTGAAAAGGCACTATATCAAATGCAAGGATTATTATTGTTATTTAATCTCGAGATGCAGGTACCTTGGCTACTGAGCTGTGCGCTAGGATCTCATGTAGTGGAGAGCTTTCTGGAGGACTTCTAGGTAACCCATCGTCTTCAGAACTAACCCCAGGATCTTCCATTCTCTTTGCTGCGATTGACGAAGGAAGTCCCAGTTTAATATTATGCTGAACTTTTAACTGTAATGAATAGAAAAAAGGAAATATACATTTTAAATACAATTCATACGGGCATTGATTTTTTGGGGGTTACTCAATCCATGATCGTTTATCGGACACTGCTGGGTGCAATTGGCTGATGCGATTCACCCACAAAATATACAGTCAATCCACTTTACAGTACATTTAGTGAAGCGTTTTGAGATGTCTGAACAATGTGATAAGATGCTATATCAAATGCAAATGTTATTGTCATTATAATATAGAGGCAAGTGTGTTAGCAACTGAGTCAGGCGGGTGGAAGGTACAAGTCAACATTGGTAAACGCCAAAGCACTGACCTAAACATGACAAAGTCCCCCCAAATATTCTAACAAGCAGCAAGCAGGAGATCGATAACCACAATACTGATCAATTCTCAACCTTTCTTGCTATGTAAAGCTAATTGTCTTGCCTTTCATAACCGTGTAGTTACACAGCGAGTTTTCCTTTTATATAAGAACGAAAGTTATCAAAACAAACATTGCCTCAAGGTCCTTCTGTCTAATCCATGTTCTATTCAATCAGCGTTTTCATACAGCTGGAAAATAATTGGAATCTCTATTCTTAAGAGAGCTGTATAAATTCTGTATTAGATTTAAGTATAAGAGACGAATGGAATCAAAAGGACTTAAATGCCTACCACTATCCTCCCTGCCTTCCACCCCTCCTGATCCCAACCCCCAGCTCGGGTCCAGATCCCTGACTGTCCACCGCTCTACAACATCTTCCCGATGTGAAAGGCTTTACACAAATGCAATTTGTTGGTGTTGTTAAGTTTCCAGCCTTCAGTGATTTGGCTCGGCATCGGGCTCCGTCACCATTAAACGCTCTGCGATGCCATTCGAAGTGAAGGCCGCTATATAAGTGCAAGTTGTTGTTGTTGTTGTTGGTTGTTCAGTGATAGGCTCTCGTTTAACAACAGGATACAGGGATTTTGCTGGACGGACGACAAAGCAAGTGTTAAATTGCTCTGTTTATGGCAAACCTCCAAATCTTGCAGCAGAACACACCCACCTAGAGTTACCTTGCCCTTTGCCCTCACTCATTAATCATACCATTACAATGTGAGTAAGTCAGTAAGCACTGTGGTCTTCATAAGGTTGACTTTGGTAACTCCTGACCATTTGCCACACAGACCAAAATCTGGATGACTGAAAGCATGGTCGAAGAGGTTTAATGTACAAGATACATGGCTCTAGAGGGGATGGAGACTGGGGGGGTTGAGCAAGTAGCTATGGCAAAAGAACCAGAGGGGAGATTTATTTTTAACACAGCGAGTTGCTATGATCTGGAATGCACTCCCTGAAAGGATGGTGGGAGCAGATGCAATAATAATTTTCAAAAGGGAATTGGACATTTACTTGGAAAGAAACAAATTGCAAAGCTATGGGAAACGAGCGGGCGGTGGGACTAGTTGGTAGCCCTTTCAAAGAGCTGTAGTAGGATTCCATGAAGTCAGAGGGAGTTTGCGTTGGGATTCCAGTGCTAAATGCGCTTTTGTTTTAAATCTACTACTGTTGACTCTGAAAATATCAGGGTTAAGTAATCCTTTGGGCGTGTAGTTGTGCAAGCTCTTGGATTTAGCAGTTCCCTACAGGAGAAAAGAAAAGAGCAGCATGCATATGGATTGAGGTGAATATAATTGTTCCGGACTATAGAGCAAGTGGTCTAGTTACAGCAAACCACCGTATCTTGCAGCTGAACACATCCTCTGGAGATACGTTGCTCTACGTCATAAATCATACCATTGCAATGTGGCCAGTAAGTCAGTAAGCAACTGATCCAGGTTACATGAAACTCCCAACTGATCCAGGCTGTGTTTTATCCTGCGCTGTCAATAACACATCCATCCTGGTGACTCCAAAATAAAACCTCTCCTTATTCTTGCAAAAGCCTTGGCTACATTACATAGGAACCTTGTGACAGGAATAGGCCATTCAGTCCCTCGAGCCTGTTCCGCCATTCTATTAGATCATGATCTGTATCTCAACTCCAATTACCCTCCTTTGCCCTATATCCCTTGATATCCTGACGGGCAAAAATCGATCCAACCTCAGTCTTGAAAATTTGAACGGATCCACCCAACATCCACAGCCTTTTCGTGGAAAAAGTTCCACACTTGCACTGCCAAAATTTCCATTACTAACACTCGCAGGACGCGAATAGGACAAACCCGTTGCTCCCAGCAGAATCCCAGGAGAAACATCAGGAGTTGAGTTGGTTCACAACAAGTGGGTTATATATAGAAAGAGTTTCTACCCTCTGGAATTCCTTCCCCGAATTCCCACCTTCTGCAACTCCTTCTGCTTCACCCCCTCCCTCCACCTCGCCCCTTCCCTCTGCCTCGCCCCCTCCCTCCACCTCGCCCCCTCCCTCCACCTCGCCCCCTCCTCCGCCTCCTTCAAGACCCGTCTCAAGATCAGGGCATAATTACAATGGGGGTGGGAGTGTGGCCAAAGCACGGTCAAAGAGGAAGGTCTAGAGACAGGTCTTGAAGGAGGCGAGGGAGGGGGCAAGGTGGAGGGATTTGCGGATGAAGTTCCAGAGGGTGGAGGTGGAAAAACTGAAGGTCCGGATGCAAATGGTGAAGCAGGCAGAGCGGGGGACATGGAGCAGTAATACTGTAACTTACACATGGGGTAGGAGCAGTACAGGTGAACTAAGCTAACAAGGGGGTGCTACAAACAACACAGTTTACATAACACAACTCCTTTCTCCACTGCTTCCACATTATACACTGCCGTCTCCAGAAAGATGTTGAACAACAACAGCCCCTCTGCAGCTTGGAACAAACCAGTGGAATTAAATGAATAATAATCATCCTTGCATTTGAAACAGCGTCTTATCACGTAATTGAGACGTCCCGAAGCGCTTCACAGAATACACCGAGAAGTGGATCGATTGTTTATTTTGTAGGTGGAAACACTACAGCAATGAAATCTGGTCCTCTCGCTTGCGTGGCGAGCTCGCTAACCACTGGACTACAGGACTTTAAAACAACAACTGGCTCGGAACGAAGCAGCAAAATCTTTAACTTACAAAATTATGAACCCACAATTTCTTAAGGATTAAAAGATCATCAAAAAAATTTGAAAGTTTAGGATTTAGGAAGGATCTTTTTTAAAAAAAGAAAGAAATCTCTCAACACGGAGCACAGTTTTCCGAGTCGGGAAAAGGATTTTCCAGGAATTCTGCACAATCAGGTTTTGGGGGCAGCGGACTTGAAGCTAAGATCCCGGGAAACAGCCATGGGGAAGGTTACGGTTTCTGTGTATAAGATTCCTGCGGAAAGAAGCATTGCAAAGCGCAGATGACGTGTCAAACCTGCCCAAATGATGACGTCTATTTGCAGAGTGTGGGTGTTATTTGTTAGTTACCTGCAAGGCCCTGATCGGCGCAGATACATTCTCCTGAGAAAACACTTGCTTGCTCCCCACAGGCTCTGGCACAGATGTGTCTGGGATGAAGATACTGTCGTGTGAGAAGGCTCTGATTCCCATGATACCTTTAGGAGCACTGCAATAGGAAACAAACAAAACAAGTATTTACAGCAGGGCGATGGCTACCATCACGTACTGTTGTTAGAGTCAACAATAGAGATGCTGTAATTTGTTCCATTACCAACACGCGGAAGAATCAATGTGTGTTGTGGGAACCGAACATCTGAGGGAACACCGATGGACTGTGAGTAAGCAGCCTGCCCACTACGTCCCAAAGGTCTGCTTCTTGAGTTTTAGAAGAAGCAGGTATTGAGGAAGGATGGGGCAAAGCAGAGGGATTGAAGGAGAGCGTTCCAGAGTTTCGAGGCATAGTGGCTGTAAGCTTGGCCGCCGATGATGGAACAGAGGACAGGAAGGACCAACAGCAGGCCAGAGCCAACCAGGCGGGGGACATCAACTGATTCTGCTTCTACAGGTTTCTGGTGCCGAGAAATAATAAGCCAACAATGTCCCATGAAGTGGATGACCAATTTTGTTTCTCTCTGGGAGATTGTTGGCCAGGACACAGGGCCAGTGATACCTGAAGCCACTTGCCATTGGAGTTGCCTCCCGTAGACCACCCATTGAGCGCTGCATCAGACTGAGTTAAAGAATCCGATTAAGAAATACTACAAGTTAAACTCTATGATGCATGGAGCGCGACTGAGCCATAATTGAGCAAAATCTGATGATTT
Organism: Callorhinchus milii; assembly: GCF_018977255.1. Taxonomy (NCBI): domain Eukaryota; kingdom Metazoa; phylum Chordata; class Chondrichthyes; order Chimaeriformes; family Callorhinchidae; genus Callorhinchus; species Callorhinchus milii. Next base: position 76,392,415 of record NW_024704745.1, on the reverse strand, counting down.
GTCTAATCGCAGTAGAAGCACACCACACTGGTGCCTGGAGATTCCTCAGTTTTTATCAATGCAGAACTTTAGCACATGCAATCAAATGTAATATTGAATTAACACAAACGGCGGATTCGCTGTCCAGGGGAAATAATTGCTCAAAAAAACATAACAACTGTTCGTGGAACACTGCTATCCACAAAACACACAGTCAATTCAACAACGACATCAACAACTTGCATTTATATAGCACCACCTCACGTAGCATAGCGTCCCAGAGCGCTTCACAGTGTATCCCTTGAAGCGTTTTGAGGAGTCTCAATAATGTGATAAGGCGTTATATCAAATGCAAGGATTATTATTATATTATTATCGCACTCTGCTCTGTGTGTGTGTGTCTCTAAAGGAATCTAATTTACAACGCCAGCTTCGAAGATATGAAAGAATTCAACAATTTGCCAAATTCCGGATCCTGTGAAGAAATTGAGAGAAGATCTAGACCCAGGTGGAATTTCTCCCCCAATTGTACGGCTCAGCTTCTTAGAATGCTCCTGGGATAGCAGACAGCAGTCCCAAGTGCACAAAGCTCTCAGGGGGAAGCTTCACAATTGTAGGAAAGGCACAGTCATGGTGAACAGGTTTTTCAATCTAACAAAGCAGAACAAGCCAGTGGAAGCACTCTCGCCTCTGAGTCACAAGGTTGTGGGTTCATATCCCATGTCAGGACTTGGAATCACGTAGTCTTAGATGATGCTCCACTGCATCGCTGGGGTGGGTGGGCTGTTACATTGTCGGAGGTGCCGTCCTTCAGGTGAGACGTTAAACCGAGCTCAGATGGACCTTAAAGATCCCATGGCACTATTTGAAAAGAGTAGGGAGTTTCTTGCTCCCGGTGTCCTGGCCAACAATGCCCCAAAACAAAATTGGTCACTCGCTCCATGGCTGTTTGTGGGATATTGCTGTGCGCGGGTCATGGCATTCTTCAATTCCAATGGGGTTTCCCAACCATTTGCTGCGGAGACTGGGCGACGTACATTCAGACACTCTCAGTTCGTCGGAACTAGTGATTAATTGTGAATTATGTGCAACCTGTGAGCAGACAAGAGAAAGCTGCCTCTCCCAGCTTCACAGAACTTTTATTCAAGGTCAACTGTTGAGGAGGGACCCAAATGAACCATAATGTTTCCAATTATGTGTGCGTTTGTGTGGGGTGGGGTGGGGAGGAAGAACAAATGCAGACTGAAATCAAACAAAACATCCGCTCGCTTTGATACTGTTGCATTGACTGTGATGCAATCATCAATGAGCATTCAAGGTCGTACATTGGAGTAATTTAAACTGTTGAAACAGCCATCGCCTCTGAACAGTATAACTTATTTAATGGCATGTTGACCGTCCTGAATGTCTTGGGGACTGAACGTTCTTTGCAACTTTGTGAGAAACTGGCAAATCTTTTGTGCAATGCAAAGTGCTGCGCTTAGCAGGGTTGGCGTGTAAAACAGCAACAGCACGAATAAAGAGAGGATAATTTTGCAATCCTGGAATCAAGTCAATCCTCTGAACCTCTCTGACAAGGCGTGAACCCACACACCTTCCAACTGAGGTGAGATTGCAACCAACTGAGCCAGGCCGACACCTGAAATAAGGCTTCCTTCAAACCCGAGACCATCAACTAAAATGTTTACAGGAAATGCTCTTTCAAAACAAGTCTGAAATTCTCCCACAATCTTTGACAGCTGAATGTTTTTCAAAAAACAAATCCAGGGCAAAGTAAAAGCAGAACAATATTTTCAGGTACACAAAGGCAGCGGATATGATGTCACGGTCAGGATTGTGAGGAACAATTTGTTTTCCTGAAATAATTGAGGGGAACGGAGCTTTGTAACACAGAGAACAGCATCTTACTTTCCCAACCTCTCGCACAAGAGGCACATTCAAACCTCTCCAAATCCACAATGCTGTGCAATTGCCAAATCACAGTTGGAGTTTAATCCATTCCCTTCCTCCCATTACAATTTAATCCGTCTCCCCATTTATAATTTAATTCCTCCCGTTACACCTTTATCCCCCCCACCCACCACGCCCCATTACAGCTGAATCCACACCCCCACGTGTTACGGCTGAACCATCATTAAATAATCAAATGGTTTGCATATCAATAACTGTGATTTAGACTTTGCCCCTTTCACGTCGGGAGGATGCCTCAAAAGCACTTCACAGAATTTACCAGTGTGTGTTCATAATGAGCGCCCAGCCTTACAATAATACAGGAAATAATAATCCGTCCATTTGCTAAAGCACCTTTCACGTCAAAGCGCTTCGCAGGATATACAGTGCAGCGTAGTGTCTGTATTGTATACGTAAGTGCGGCAGCCAATTCGCACACACCTAAGCCCCACAATTGGCATTTTTAATGGTGGGATTGTTGGCCAGGGCATTCGGAGAAACTTCCTTCCCTTTTCAAATAATGCCATGGCTAACAATTCCCGACATAACATCCACCTGAACAGGCAGTCGGGACCTCAGTTTAACATCTCATCCAAAGGACAGCACTTCCAGCAATGAAGCAGACTCCCAGCACCACACTGGAGTATCATCTTAGACAATGTGAGTTCAAAGTCACAACCCAGGGCTTGAACCCACATCCTCCTGACTCAGAGGTGAGAGTACTACCAACTGAGCTAATTGCTACCAAATTGACAGGAATTGCCCAGAAAAACTCTTACCTTGATTCAGTCTCTGAGTCGAATTCTTGAATGTGAGACTCAGGAAACGTGACATCACTGGTCGACTGGCTTTGTTTCAAATTATTCTTCGTTGAAGATGTTGAAGAATCTTTCTTTTTCCTTTTAATGAACAGCTTCTTGAACGATTTGAATTTGGACTTCTTCTTTTCTGAAGCGTTAAGGGAAAACCGTGTCACAGAGTAAACAAGAATAACTAAGACTCCTGGCCTTTGTTAGGTGAGGCGGTTTTATAAGAAAGTAGCTAATGGTCCAGCAAAAAGCTTTCTTTCCAATGACAACTCTAAACTCCGTACTTCCATTACCCCAGTCCTTGTCAAACTCCACTGGCTACCGGGCACAGAGTGGATCGATTTCAAAATCCTCACTCTTGTATTCAAAACCCTTCACGCCCTGGCACCGTATCTCTCCGACCTGTTCGCTCCCTACATTAGTACCCGCTGCCTCCACTCGACTGACTCCGGCCTCCTCCTTGTCCCCTCAGCCCGTCTGCCCCACCATCGGCGGCCGTGCATTCAGCCGCTACGCCCCAAAGCTGGAGCTCTCTCCCTCAATTCCTTTGACTTACCCCCCCTCTCCTCATTTTCAGGTCGCGCCCAAAGACCCTCCTCTTTGATCGCGCCTATGGTCACCTTCCCCCTCCCCCTGGCTCGGCATCGGGCTCCGCCACTGTTAAGTGCACCGAGACGCCGTCCGGCGTAAAGTCCGCTATATAAATCCAAGTTGTTGTTGTTATAGGGAAGCCCGTTACCACACAGTGCCTGGGATCCATAAAAATCATTAGGTCACCACCAACATCACTTTCTGTTTCTTGCACTTGTGCAAAACAGTAAATGATATTGCCAATGATCTGCAAGTTGGCTTTTTTTTAAAAAAGTGCAACGTATTATAAGCAAATTTGTGCTCAAGTGAAGTGTGTTATAATGGGGGGGGGGACATGCCATTTTAATCCTATCTTCTATATGACACTTATGTAACCCATCATGTGGGAGATAGGATTAAAAGACGTTACAAACACAGTGGAGTTTGTGGCCTCTAATGTTTGATAGAACTATTTAGCAAGTAGCAATCTCTTTGCTGTCAGAAAATGCCCAGAATTAGTCATTAGGAAGAAGCTTTCCCCTCTCTCTCTCTCTCTCTCTCTTCCTCCCCTCCAAACCCATCCTTGTTTGACCTGGTCTCCGCCTCTGGTCCAAACTGTGGTTCAACAAGCATTTGAGGACGGGTAACGAGGAAAATGAGCATGTCAGTGCCAGCTCATTAAAGAGTAATCCTTCCAATCCCATTTACCTGCCCCTTCCCTTACCCCCCGTAGCTCACTCCCTTTTAGGTATTTATCTCGTTCCCTTTTGAAAGCTAAAACTCAAAAAGAGTTTTATTTTGTTCTCTTAAGGCCATTCAAAACTCTCTTAAAATAGAATCGGAATAATAATAATAATCCTTGCATTTGACATAGCGCCTTATCACGTCTTCGAGAAGTCTCAGAGCGCTTCACGGAATATACTGTCAAGTGAATTGACTGGGTATTTTATGGGCGAGACGGTTAAAATTAAATGCTTCAATTTTATTCTAGGCCTGAGCCTCCCCTCAAAGTAATGCCTAACTGAAAAATTGCTGAAGGATAAAGGGCTAAACGTCAACATGTGTTAGTATCTTGGGTTCGCGAGCGTCATTTAGAATGATGTCTACCTGAGGCGTCTTCACTGATGCCTTCGGTCTCGTTCATCTTGATCTCTGTCAGACCCGTGGCCGTGATGGTGTACTCACTGGAAAGGAAAAGAGAGACACTGTTACTCTTTCAGAATCGTGCATTATTATAATAATATCATATATAATAATCCTTGCATCTGATACAGCGCCTCAGCGTGTTATCGAGACATCTCAAAGCGCTCCACAGAATACACTGTAAGCACTCCGGGACGCTACTCCACTTGAAGGACGCTATATAAATGCACGGTTGTTGTTGCTATAACGTGTGTCTGTTTTGTGGGCACACACGGCAGTCAATTTCGACACAGCAATGTCCCACAAACAGCCAGGGAGTGATTGACCAAATTTGGGGGGATTGCTGGCCAGGACACCAGGAGAAGCACCCTTTTCTTTTCGAATTGTGCCGTGGGATCTTTCACATCCAGGCGGGGGGTGGTGGGGTGTGGGGCTTGAACCCACAACCTTCTAACTCGGTGGCGAAAGTGCTTCCAACTGAGCCAGACTGACTTATTAAGGTATGCATTAAGCGCTCGGAAACACCGTCTGGGGTGAAGGCGTCACAGAAATCACTGGAAAGTGTAGTGACTGTATTTGTAGGCGAACGCGGCAGCCAATTTGAACACAACATTGTCCCACAAGCAGTGATCGATCAATTTGCAAGTTGGGGTGAAAGGGTTTGTGTTAATATTCACCAGCTGCAACACTGCTGCCAGCACGACACTGTCTCTGTGGTGTTGATGTTGGTTAGACTGGGACTGAGTTCATTCCCAGGAGGCAATGAACAGTCTCCCTAAAAGCAAATGCTGGCAGTATTGTTACCATAGGGTTCAGGGAAGGGCTTGAATCAACAGTATCCACTAAACCACCTTTCAGGTGTCCCCATAGGCTACAACACTAACTAAATGAAGAGAATGGTTGTTGGGCTAAGGCATCGATTGGTGTTACTGGAATAAACAACAACAAAATTACATTTGCATAGCGCCTTTTACGTCGGGAGGACATTGAAGCTGTTTTTCTGTAGATTGCAGTTATTGTGTATATTTCCGTAGGCGAACACAACAGCCAATGTGCACACGACAATGTCCCACATACAGCTATGAAGTGAAAAGCAATTGTTTTGGGAGAGGGAGGGAAGGGGGATTGTTGGCCAGGACACCAGGAGAAACTCCCTTCTCTTCTCGAAGAGCGCCATGGGATCTTTAACAGGCAGGTGGGATCTCATTTTTAACGTCTCATACAAAGGACGGCAGGGTCCAACAGTGCAACAACAACGACAACTTGTATTTGTATAGTGCCCTTCACGCGGGGTAGCGTCCCAGAGCGCTTAACGCAGCGTTCCCCGGCACTGCGTTTGAGTACACGTTACATAGGCAAAATGCAGCGGCTAATCGACATGGAACCATCGCTCGCCTGCAATATACACAGTCACTACACTTGACATTAAATCCTGTGAATCCTTCCTCTCAATGTGAAAGACGCTATATCAAATGCAAACACTGTATCATTATACATCAATGTGATGATGATGATAATTAAGCCATGGTTCTACTTCAATCAATGAGGCTTCCTTTATTTGAAGCATGTGCATGTCTTCCCCCGTCCCCCCACACCCCCAAAGTCCCAATATACATCTTGGAAAATGTTTGATTAGCAACGAGATAAAACACGGCAAACAGAGAGAGTGTGAAATCCTTGGAGTGAGCCAACAAACCAAAACAGTCACCAACAGTGATTCAGCCTGAAACAAGCAAAGAGGTGGGCGTGAAAAGTCATTCATGCAATTTATTTATACCTTTTAAGATCGCCCATAAATTGGACTGTCATTATATTGTTGCTATGATGTGCAAACACAACATGCTACGAACACACACAAACTCTAACCTAAAGTCCACACTGAATGACAAATCGAGCCACACATTTGCCCCCTTTTCCCTGATCTCGTTTAAGAGAAAACAATTTCGCAAACTTTTTTTTAACTTTGCATCTCGCCATCTGGGGACCGAGCAGCACCTGGAGCTCGGGGTTTGAATCCAGATCCAGAGACGCAGGATTAGAAGCTTCTTGTTGAAGACAGAAAGGTTCTGACCTGAAGTGAACTTGGGGCAGTTTCAACCCAATTCCGATACGCACAGTTTAATTACATTTATATAATGTCTTGCATATCCGGGGGACGTCTGAAAACACTATCAAGGTCAACTGCATAAACTGCTCTCAATTTCCGTGTGGACAAGCCAAGTCGATGGCCAGAGCGTGCAACGAAAAGAATTCCAGTAATATAGTGTGTCAGCTTGGCTCGGTTGGCAGCACTCATGTCTCTCGAGTCAGACGGTTGAGGCTTCAAACGCCTGCGTTGGGAATTTAAACTAACAGTCCCGACAATCCATGACTCTATTTTACAGCATAACCTGTCAAGCGCTTTGAGACGTCCTCCCGAAGTGAAAGATGCTCTATCTGATAATAATGATAATCCTCTAATGTAAGGATTATTATTATTACCACATGAGGCATTCATTGTAAACACACTCTGGGACGAGCTGAATATTCTATATAGTATTATTATGGACCCTGAAGGAGGCGAGCGAGGGAGTGAGTCAAAGGGAATCTGAGATGGAGATCCAGAGAGCGGGTGGTGGAGGGAGAAATGAAGCAGGCTGGTACTTGCTGAGCAAAAGGAACACCCAGGGTGGTGCTAGGAGGTTGAAGAGGTAAGGTGGGGTGAGAGCACAGGGGTGGGATTTAAATGCACAACACAATATAGTGCGTAAGATTGGCCATGTATTGCCACATCAATGGTGACCCGATGACCCTGAAGTCAAACAATTATTAGCATGTGGGAAGTCCGCAGGGCACTCACTCACTAAGTCAATCTACATTACAAAGAAGTGCATTGTAAAGTGGTCTTACTGCCTTTAGTCTACCAATAGGTACAGTTTTGTGTTCTGATACACATTTGCAATACACTAAAGACAACTCAACCTGTCTAGACTGCATGTCGCAGGGCTAAAATAGCCCCAAAGGATCAGGTTAAGTGCTAATCCATCAGCAGGTGATTCTCTGAAGCTCTAACATTTTAAGGCTCTCACATTTCCTCATGAAATTCAACCAGTCTCGCAGATTCCTCTCAACGTAAAATGAAGCTGGAAGGTTACAGTTCCCACAGGCAGACAGTCTCCACGCATCCCATTTACACCCGCTTTCCTCCACATTCATCCAGAATTAGATAAGCAAGATACGTGCCTCCGGGGAGGAAGTGCGCGTTCCATTCCAACCATGTAAATTTCTGTGTGTCGGTGACATACATGGAACATTCAACGTTTGCACTGTGGCTTGGTGGTTAGAGCACTCGTCTCAGGACCTGGGTTCAATTCCCGGGCAGGGCGAAACCTCGGGCAAGTTTCCTTACTCCACAGGCCTCTGTTTACCCAGCAGTAAGTAGGAACCCAGTTGCCAGTTGACTGGCCATTTGCTTTTCCGGGGGTAATAATCCCTTAAAAAAATAATAATAATTTGGTCGCTCAATCCACGACTGTTTGTGGGACACTGCAGTGTGCAATTAGCTGCCGTGTTTCTCCCAGAAAATATACAGTCAATTCACTTAACAGTATATTCTGTGAGACGCTTTGAGACATCTTGATGATGTGATCAGGTTCTATATCAAATGCAAGGATTATTATTATTATATCTCTTTACAAGCTGTTTTCGCAGACATCACTGTGTCAGACATGCTACTGACCATAAAACGTCACCATTGTAATCAATAATCCTTGCATTTTGATAGAGTCCCGGGTGAAGGGCGCTATATCGATGCAAATTGTTGTTGTTGTAGAGCACACTTATCACATGGTCAAGATGTCTCAAAGTTCTTCACAAGATTAACTGTAACGTATAGCGACGGTGTAATTGTTGGCAAACATAACAGCCAAATTTTTACACAGCCGTGCTCAACAAACAGCCAGGAGTGAATGATCATTGGCTGTTTGTTGAGCACGGCTGTGTAAAACTTTTTATTTGTGGGAGAGTATGTTGGAGGTGCCATCTTTTGGATGACGCGTTAAACTGAGGTCCCGTCTGCCTGCTCAGGTGGTTCCCATAGAACAAACGGAAAAGCAAAGGTATTTTCTCCTGGTGCCCTGGCCGACAATCCTCCAGATAAAATTGATCATTTGACTCACGGCTGTTTGTATTAGATTCAGAGCCTTATCATCCTGCCCTGCGTTCTTTCTCCCCCCCCAGGCCCCCGGCATCAGGCTCCGCCACTATTAAGTGTTCCGAGACGCTGCCCTGTGTGAAGGGCAACTTGTTGTTGTTGTAAATGTAAATGCAACTTGTTGTTGTTGTTTGCGGAGCATCGCGGTGTGCAAATTTGTTTGTAAAAATCCATCGCTACAGTGAGAAATAATTATTCTAAAGTGTGATAAGGCGCGCAATTAAATAATTTTAAAATTAAATATCATCATCATCGTTATTATTATTTATTGTTGTTGTGATTACTTTGGGCCGTCCTACTCTTTCACATTTCCTTCACGTGGCATTTTCCTTTAATTCCACAGGATAGCAGTAAATGTGTGTGGCATTCCTTCGCATTGTGCTGCCTAGTGTTCCCACAGAGAGAGAGAAAACCACCCTTCATTCTGCACACAATCAAATTACTAACTCATCACGAGCTGCATTAGCTCAATCCCCGGTTGCTGTGTCCCAGCAATAAGGTCAGGAGTGGTTGACAACCCAATACGGTGCTGTTTCACACAAACCAAGCATTGTGCTTTCAGTCTGAAATGAACCACAGACGTACATTGCATTACCTCAAGGCACCATAAAATCATAGCCTCCGTCAACTGATCATGGATCAGCTACAATGGGAACCTTGTCATCACCCATCCGAGGAACTTGCTTGACAGCAAATGGACGTGGAGGGCAGATAAAACATTAAAGGGGATTTTTGTAAGGCTCGAAGACAATAATAACTATTACTAATAATAACTTATAATAATAACAGCAGCAGCTGTGTGTAATTGGCTATTTATAGTGGAGTCCCGTAACGTAGAGGTTAGCGCGCTCGCCTCACAAGCAAGAGGACCCGCATTCAATTGCCGGGCTGGGTGAAATCGCAGGTAAATTTCCTTACTCCACACGCCTCTGTTTACCCAGCAGTAAGTAGCAACCCAGTTGTTAGACAATTGGCAGATCGCTTTCTGGGGGTAATAATTGCTTCAAAACAAATGATAAATTTGGTCACTCAATCCATGACAATGTTTATGAGACAATGCCGTGCGTAATTGGCTGCTGCATTTCGCCCACAAAGTATACAGTCAATTCACTTTACAGTATATTCTGTAAAGCGCTTTGAGACGTCTCAACATCTCAGACATCTCAATAAGGGGTTACATCAAATGCAAGGATTATTTTTATTATGATTACCTGCATAAATGGTGCAATATAAATTCAAGTTGCTGCTATTGTTGATGTCTTGCTTTAAACTGTCAAAGCCTAAATGTTTCATTTGGAACAGATGCAACCCATTACATGGGCAATACCACTCTTGGCATCCAGCAAAACCATCACCAACCCAAGAGAACATGAGGGAAATAGCTACACCTCAGTTTAAAACTTGAGATCAGAGCCTAAGTATAACCATTGACATAAAAATACATACGAGATCCTCTCCTCAAAATAATTTGAATTTACGAGGTGAAAAATATATAATTTTTTAATAATTGGTTAATTCGATGTGATAATCAGCACAAGGAATCACTTAAGAAATTGTATAATTTTGTGTGTAAACTGTTTCTTCCCCCCCATAGAAAACAGTCCATTTGCCAGATAAAGATACCGGCATAATTCAAGTGGTGTCCTGTCAAGCATAACTCAAACGGGATCTGTGGTTAAGAAATTCCACTGTTTAATAGATTTGATGTGATAATCACCTGACTCCGCTGGTAGCACTCTCTCCTTTGGGTCAAAAAGTTGTGGGTTCAAGTCCTACATCAGGTTCTGTCAGACTTTAGTCTGACAGTGAAGTGCAATGTGCGGGGCGGAGAGGAATTGGCCATCGCAAGCTCTGGATGAGACCGAGTTAAACCGAGGTCCTGTCTACCTGTTCAGGTGGACGTTAAAGATCCCAATGCACTACTCGAAAGCAGGAGGGAGTTTCTCCAAGTATCCTGCCCAACAATCCTCCAGATAAAATTAGTCACTAGTCAAAATACGTGGCAAGTAATTACAGTCAAGTATAGTAACTGTCACTCATCAGCAAATGCTGCACCCATTATTGGCCTTAGGAAGATGGTTGTTTGTGGAACATTGCTGTGAGTCATTGTGTTCATCTACAAAATACAATTACTACAGCAATTTCCTGTGAATGAAGCAATTCAACATCATGTTATTAGAGGTGCAAGGATTATTGTACAACAATAATAATAATCTTACATTTGATGTAGCTAGCCTCTCATCAGGAGGGCAACACAAAAGGCTTCACAGGATATACTGTAAAGTGGAGTGATTGTGCACGTATTTCGTAGGCCAATGCGGCAGTCAATTTGCAAACAGCAGTGTCCCACAAGCAGTCATGAAGTGAGTGACCAATTTCATTTGGGGGATTGTTGGTCAAGACACTGTGAGAAATGGAATGGCCAGAACACTGAGAAACACTCCCTTTTCCTGTCAAATAATGGGGTGGGATCATGAATGTCCACCTGAACAGGCAGACAGAACCTTGGTTCAACATCTCACCCCACAGACAGTACCTCTACGTTCCTCCACTGGACATGTGGGATTTGAACCTACGCTCTACTGACCCAGAGACGAGAGTGTTGACGACTCAGCCAAGCTTGACATCATGAGGCGTTACACCCATTAGCTCATATTAGAAGTTACTGAGGTCCACACACAATGAAGGGTGGAAACGGATCGCCCAATACTCCTAGAAATTGAACCAGACACCACTTGTTTGTGAAGGAAAGTTACCCATATGAGTGGATACAACCAGCAAAAAAGATTAGAGGTTTTTTGTCTAGATAAGGGAGAATTGAGAGGGACCCTGAGAAAGGGATTTAAAAAGATGAAAGGGATTTGATAGGGTGGATGTTCATGGGCTATTTCCACTCATTAGGGAGTCCGTAAAGAGGGGGCATAAATATAATATAGTCAGCACCAATCTAATAGTGAGTTTGGTGAGAATGTGGCTCACTGCCAGAAGCTGCGGTTGAAGCAGAAAGCATTGATGTATTAAAGAGGAAACTATGTATGCAAGAGGGAGAAGGCAATAGAGGGGAATAGGAGGGCTGGGGGTTTGTGTGGAGTGTAAACATGGCACAGACTAGTTGAATGGCCTGTTTCTGCGCTGGATCATTCTATCTTTAGCACATTAGTTTGGTAGCACCTGTGTACTGTTACCATCACGTTTTTTGGGGGGGGTCAGCCGGGTGTCTGACACATGCGGAAACCCATCACGTGCTTGAGAATATAATAATAATAATAATAATCCTTGCATTTGATATAGCACTTTTCACGTCGGGAGGACGTCCCAAAGCGCTTCACAGAACACACTGTAAAGTGAATTGACTGTATATTTGTGGGCGAACGCGGCAGCCAATTGCGCACAGCAATGTCCCACAAACAGTCGTAGATTGAAAATGACCAATTTATTATTGTTTTTGGTTTTGGAGGGATTATTATTAGGCTCTGTGTGGAGTAAGGAAACTTGCCCAAGGTTTCGCCCTCTGCCTGGGATTGAACTCAGGTCTCTCGCTTGCAAAGCGAGTGCTCTAACCACTGAGCTACAGGACTCCAAACCAAACTGAAATTTCCATGCATCCAAACTACGCGTGGAAATTCCAGAGATATTTATTGGAATGGAATGCGCACTCTCTCCCTGGAAGGACACATGCTGCTTACCGAATTCTGGAAAGAATTAGGCACAGGTTGGTAAGAGCCAAGGCTTAGGGACCCCAGAGTGTGTGTTGGGGTAACTGCTGGAGTCTAACCAGCTAAAACCACATAGCGTGCCATTGATATTGCTGTCTGGCCAGCTTTCCCACTGCTTGCCCAGTTAGGACCACCCTAGCCATGAGGGCTTTGACCCTGCAGGGTTAACAGGAGCTGAGTGGGATGACTCCCTGCCCTCAGTGACTGGTCTGCCATTCCAGGTCCTTCTCAGTTTAACATCTCATCTGAAGAACAATGCATCTCAACCAACAACACAGCACACCCCCAGCACTGCATTCGAGTGTCATTCTCTACCTTTCCTCCTCTACCCTCAACTCCACGACCACCGATGTCCTGACAGCTGCCTGTCCGACATCGAGTCCTGGACGAGAGATAACTTTCTCCAGCTCAACGTGCGCAAAACTGAGGCCCTCCTGATTGGCTCACGTCAGCGCCTCCGCACCTCAGGCGCTGACAGCATCAGCATCCAAGGCTGCACTCTCCACCTCTCAAAGCCATCAGGAACCTCGGCGTTCTGTTCGACCCTGAGCCGTCCTTTCTCCCTCATATCCGCACCACAACTGGCACCGCCTTCCATCACCTCCGGAATATCGCCAGACTACGGCACTACCTCACCCCTCACGCTGCTGAAATTCTGGTCCACGCCTTTATCACCTCAAGGCTGGACTATGGGAACTCTCTCCTCGCCGGCCTTCCCGGCCCTCCCTCCACACTGCAGGTCATTCAGAACTCTGCAGCTCGTGTACTGTCCCGCACCAGACACCGCGACCACATCACTCCCACCCTCGCTCGCCTCCACTGGCTCCCCATCCCCCAGAGGATCGATTTCAAGATCCTCATCCTCACCTACAAGGCCATTCACGGCCTCGCTCCCTCCTACCTCTCCAACCTACTATCCCCCTACCTACCTGCCCGTACCCTCCGTTCCTCTGGCTCCGGTCTGTTCCACATCCCCCGCCCCAACCGCCCTACCATCGGTGGCCGGGCCTTCAGCCTCTCAGCCCCGAGGCTCTGGAACTCTATCCCCCAGTGCCTTCGCCGCTTCCTCCCTTTCCTCCTTCAAGGCCGGTCTCAAGACCTTTCTCTTTGACCGAGCCTTCAGCTCCCCTCTCGACTCTCTTCCCCCTCCTCGCTCCCTCCCTTCCCTCCCCTCACCCTGACCATTTCCCCCCCAATGCTCGGGTCCTGACCCAACTGTACAGCTCCTTGGGACGTCCTCCCGACGTGAAAGGCGCTCAACAAATGGAATCTTGTTGTTGTTGTTGTTGTTCTGTACTGTGTGAGCTCAAAGTCCTTTTATTATAGTCTGAAACACATTGAGTACTTTAACTGACATCAATCGGTTCAGTTTTGTTGCTGAGGATTTAAACTGTGCCTGTAAATAGCCCTTTTATTAAAGGGTTTACAACTTTACTATCGATCTTCTTGGAAAATATAACCATTCCTGGGAAGTGTAACTGTGGGAATGTTACTGGCTGTTCAAGATTCCAGTGAAATGAGCATCTTGACATAGTTAACACAAACGTAGCTAATTAATTCCAGGCAAAATTGTGAACCCGTGCGATCGATTTAGAGAGAAAATATTCCTGAAATTCCTAAATCATCACTTTACTGGCTCAGATTTATAACCCGCTTCATACCCATTACACAAACTTCCTTTGGGGGATCGTCACAAGATACATCTGGATGAGGAAAAGCCCTTCAGTCCATCTGATCTACTGCCTTTAGAACACCCCCACTAACCACCACACACCCTCACCCCCCCAATACCCACCACCCAACCCCCGCCCCCCCGAGACATCTTACAACACAGTCACCATTGAAATCACAGCGATTTACAGCACAGAGGAAGGCCATTTGGCCCAACATAATAAAATTGGTCACTCACTCCATGGATGTTTGTGGGACATTTCTGTGTGCAATTGGCTGCTGCCTTTCGCCCACAAAATATGCAATCACTACACTTTATAGAATAACTTGTGAAGTACTTTGAAATGTCCCAACAATGTGATAAGGTGTTATATCAAATGCAAGAATTATTATTATTATTGTTGTTATTATCATGTCTCTTTTAACGAGCAATCCTTTCAGTCCCATTTACCTGTCCTTCCCCCATCCCCTGGACATAATAGACTGGGATCATCAGCACACAGAACACTTCAGACAGTAGAAACACCTTCAGGCACTGCCTTCACAAGGACTGATAATGGTCACTTAAAAAGCAACTTGTGCCTGTGACTGGCAGACGGTAATGTGGGTGTTGGTCAGATGGGCCGAAGGGCCTTCTTCATCCGAACAAATCTCGCGATTTTGTGAACATATAGGAACGCTAGGGACAGAGATTCTTCCCACTCCACTTAACCCTGCTGTGAGAGGTAGAGTGGTCTAACTAGATAACCTGCCGGAAATCTGTCAGACACTGTTAGAAATGGCAGGCTGTGCAATTAAAATACAGAAGTAAGCCCCAATGCATGTTGTGATGTCCCCATAACCAATGCCAACCTGCACCCTATACTTTCTGGGATTAACAACAACAACAACTTGATATTAGCACTCATCGAACAGGGTAGTGTCCCAGAACGTTTTAATAGTAGAGTGAGTCCCTCCAGGGAGAGAGAGTGCACACACTCTATTCAAGACAAGCGGAAATTCCCATACCAAGTTTGGTTTGGATATTCTTAAGCATCTCAAACACGAGTCGGACATCCAGCCAACCGCAAATAAAAATGAGAAAAAGAGACTTGGACCTAAAATGGAACAACAACAACAACAACACAAAATTACATTTGCATAGCACCTTGCACATCAGGAGGACGTCCCAAAGAGTTACGGACCCGAGCTGGGGGTCGGGGTGGGGGAGGGTGGAGAGCAGGGGGGAAGCAGGGAGATCGAAAGCACAGTCCAAGAGGAAGGTCTTGAGGTGGGTCTTGCAGGTGGCGAGGTAGGGGGCGAGACGGAGGGACTGCGGGATAGAGTCACTATACTTGACAGTATATTCTGTGAAGCGATTTGAGATGTCTCAAAGACGCGATAAGGCTCTATATCAAATGTAAGGTTTATTATTATTATTAAGTAAAACTTTGCCAGGAGGTTCATGGAGTAAATCAGCCTGAAATAGGCCATTTAGCCCCTCGAGCCTGTTCCGCCATTCTATAAGATCATGGCTAATCTGTACCTCAACTCCAGTTACCCGCCCTTGCCCCATATCCCTTAATACGTTGACCTACCAAAACAATCGCAACACTCAAGATTAGTCCAATGATCCAGTCTTCCAACTGGCAGAGAAATTTGTACTCGTTTCCATTAAGCACTAGAGATGTGAAACTATGAAGGGATATTGGAAAAACATCTAGAAACTGGGGCCAGTAAAAAGGACCTCAGTGGCACAAAGACAATGATGAAAGTGATGAAACCTCTTAGCGCTAACTGGCAGCGCCCCGTGGAGAGTGGCAGGTGGAGATAGTGTACTTTGTGGTCACCTAACCGAGGAGAGAGCGGGCGATCGCAGCAGCCAATTTGCGCACAGCAACGGCCCCGTAAACAGCCGCAAAGTCAGTCGGGAGTGTCTGATCTTGAATTCCAGATACTTGTCGTCATTACCAGGAGTTTGTTTCCTTTCTAAAAACAAATCCCCACGTAAAGTCTGAAACATAATGGTCTCGAAAGGTGCGGTTGCCTTCTTCGGGTGTGAGTCACGCAGCACTTTGTAGAGGCTGCTGACCTTTCTACAGAGGTTGCTAGATCAAACCTAGGTAACTGATAACAGTCGGGTCCTGGGTGGAAGGAGCTCAGTGACAGCTTCTGCACTCCTTGTACTCCCAGAGGGATGTCACAACAATAATTATTCTAGTCCAAAGGTTAGCGTTATTTATTATTATTTGAAACAACGCCTTTCAGGTCAGGAGGATATCTCAAAGCGCTTCACAGAATTTACAATAAAGTGGTGTGACTGGGTATTTTGTGAGCAAAAACAGAAGCCAATTTGCACACAGCAACGTCCTACAAACAGCCACAAAGTGAATCACTGATAATCTTATTTGGCGGATTGTTGGCCTGGACACCAGGAGAAACTCCCTACTCATTTCAAGTAATGCCATGGGATCTTTAACATCCACCTGAAACTCGTTTTAATGTCTCATCAGAGGTACGGCACCTCCCGACAATGCAATGCACACACCCATCACTGCATTGGAGTGTCAGTCTAGAGTATGCGAGTTCAAAGTCCTGTCGTGGGGCTTGAACCCACAACCTTTTAACTCAGAGATGAGGGCACTACCAGCATTCCGAACATTGGCCATACCCTCTAGTTTCCTGAGGAATGAAGAAACTCTGTGAATCCCAAACATTTAGCAGAGACAAGAATCTCTTCCCCCACCCCCCGGCTTGGCATCACCGCTCTGGGACGCTACCCTGTTTGTTGTTGTTGTTGACACTTGGCATGACTGAAATATTGGGAACTCTGCTGCTGTATTTGCGATGGACATGAGGATTTTTAAACTGCCATCAACTCTCTGTGAAACGATCCCAGCGAACTGTCAGATGAGCCCATTTGAAACTAGGTCATCGCTCCAGGGAGAGTTCCATTGCCGGGCAGATGCAGTCCTGATAATTCACCTTTCTATAGGGCTCTGTTAAATTCAACACAAAACACTTTAGAACCATTTCCCTTCTCGTGATGCTGAAGTAACTGTCACGGAAACAAAGTAAGGAGACTGATATCTTCATGAATTGGGACCTGCAATAATAATAATAATAATACTTGTATTTGATATATTGCCTCATCATTGTGTCGAAACTTCTCAAAACCCTTCACTACATTTACTACAAAGTGGGGTGGCTGTGTATTTTGCAATCGAACGTGGCAGCCAATTTGTCCCACAAACAGTCTTGGTGTGAATGAGTAATTTTATCTGGAGGATTATTTGCCAGGACATCAGGAGAAACTCCCTTTGTGGGCGATCGCGGCAGCCAATTGCACACAGCAATGTCCCCCAAACAGTCGTCGATTGAAAATGACCAATTTATTATTGTTTTTGGTTTTGGAGGGATTATTATTAGGCTCTGTGTGGAGTAAGGAAACTTGCCCGAGGTTTCGCCCTCTGCCTGGAATTGAACTCGGGTCTCTCACTTGCAAAGCGAGTGCTCTAACCACTGAGCTACAGGACTCCACTTGCCTAGACTCTTGCGAATGTTCGGTGGGGGGAGGTCACAGATTAATGAATTATCCAATTAATTGATCAATTAATTAATAAATGCAGATTAAGATTGATGCTTCTTGACACAGGTTGGCCACTACTGGCCTTGAGAGGCAGTTCAAAGTCCCAACATAGGATTTCAACCCACAAGCTTGTGACTTAGAGACAAGACTGCAACCAACTGAGCTAAGATGACACCTGAATGATTTATTGGCATAGGAACGAGAGAGTACACGAGGAGGTGGGGCGATAGCAAGAGTCTAGAAGCAATAATGACAGCCTGTGTGGAGTTGTAAAAAAGCAGGTCTTGGAGTTCATTGCTGAAACAACAGTGGATTGATGAGGGGAATGTGACGGATATTGTGTACACGATTTTACAAAAGGCGTTTGATGTCACAGAGGAAGTTTGTTGATAAGGATAAATCACAAGATATTGTATGGAATGTGACTAGGGAGAATCCAACAGCGGTGTTTTCCAGAAGTCAGTGATAGGACACTCTCTCTTTCTCTCTCTCAAAATATACACATATTTATAGGAAACATGACCTGGACTACAGTACTGGGGGTAGAGTGTCAACATTTATAGACACCAAAAAAGGGAGTACGGTCAACTGCGAAGAGGATTTTAAACGATTTCAGGAGGACATGAGCTATGGGACAGGGCAGACAGATGCCAGATGAAGTTTAATGCAGAGAAAATGTGAACCTTTTAAGAGGAAGGATAAGGAGAGGAAACACACACACAATGGTACAACTTTAAGAAGCAGTGGAGTTGCAGAGCGACCAAGGTTTCAATATACACACAGGTCATAGGGCAAGTTGACAAAACAGTTTTAAAAAAAACCTTGCCTACAGTATACCATCACTGTACTTTACATCGATTAAAGCACTTTGACACCATTGACGTTCAAGCACTATCATTAAAAGTAAATACAACATAAATATCACATGGTATCACGTGTTAAAATTCAAGATCTACTGCTAGGTTTAAATTCACGAGCTACCAACTCCAACTGAATTCACAGGTGATGAAGGAGTCAGCCTGACTCAGTTCGGCAGCACTCTCGCCTCCGAGTGTGGGTTCAAGCCCTGAGTATGATTTTGAACTCGTGGTCTAGGCTGACACTCCAGTGCAGTGCTGCATGGTTTGATGTAACATTAAAACCAAGTCTGACTGTTCAGGTGGACGTTAAAGTTCCCATCCATGACCCTTCGTTCTGACGAAGGGCTGTGGAGCCGAAACCTTGACTCACTTTCCTCTCTCCATAGATGCTGCCTGACCTGCTGAGTGTTCCCGGCGACTTCTGTTTTTATTTCAGATTTCCAGCATCTGCAGTTCTTCGCATTTTGCTTACGCTAAATTATTTAAACTGACTTCCAGAATACCACTAACTTCCAGGAAACTTTTAGCAGAACGCTTAGCGAGCAAGTATGAGCAAAACAATTAGGTACATCATTTTAATTTGAATGGTTTAAAATTTCAATGAGCTTACAAGTTAGGAATCTGCTCACTGCCGTAAAGGAGGCTTTAGCTGTCAACTTTCTGGAAACCCACCCTACAAACAGTCTTGTGCAATAGGTTGCATCCTAGCAGCATACTACCTTGGCACTTGATCACAAGTGACTGACACAGTACTTGAATGATCCTGTCACTAATGCTATTGAATCCTTCTCTTTCTTCCTTGCTTAGCACCCAACCCTGCCACTGTGTGAATGGTGCTGTACAAATCCCGTCTGTTCAGGAAGTTAAAGATCCCATGGCCCAATTTGAAAAGGGAAGGAGTTTATCCCATTGTCCTGACCAAAATTCTCCAAATAAAATTGGTCACATACTCCATGGCTGTGTGTGGGACATTGCAGTGTGCCATTGGCTGTCACATTTCGCTTGCAAAATACAATCAATCCACTTTACAGTATATCCTGTGAAGCTCTTTGAGACGTCTGAATGTGGTGATAAGTCGCTATATCATATGCAAGAATTATTAATATTATTATTACAAATACAAGTTGTTGTTGTTAAAGCAGTTGTGTAACAAAAATAAGTCAAACCATTACTGCTACTTCCTGGTGTCTGTAGCATTTGCAAATTGCTCCTCTTCTGCCTGTCTGGAGGTTATCGCAAGACTCATTTTCCCCAGAAAACAACAACAACAACTTGCATTTATATAGCACCTTTCACGTGAGGTATTGCTCCGGAATGCTTGCCGAAAAAATGAGGAAAGGACATACATTACCCTTAATAAACTTGGCTAATAAATATCTGTTGATCCACGAATGGACCAAAACTTGTAGAACATGTAATTTTATAGTGTAATAATAATAATACTTGGCCAACAATCTCCCCAAATAAAATTGATCATTCACTTCATGGGTTGCTTGGAGGACACTATATTGTGCAAAATTGGCTGCTGCGTTTCCCTACAAAATATACTTATTGTACTTTGCAGTACTATATATCTTGCAAAGCACTTTGAGATACCTTTCTGATGTGAAAAGCGCTACATTACATATATACATGTTACATATATATATATAAATAACAGTAACAATAAATAGAGATACAGGGCCTTTCATGTCAGGCGGACGTCTCAAAGCACTTCATAAAATTCACTGTAAATTGTAGTCGCCATGCATGCATTTTTGTAGGCAAACACGGCAGCCAATTTGCACACAGCAGTCGTGAAGTGAATGACCAATTTTACCCGGGGGATTATTGGCCAAGACACCAGGAGGAGCTCCCTTCGCTTTGAAAATAATGACACAGGATATTTAGCTATCCCTGAACAGGCAGACGGGACCTCGGTTTAACATCTCGTCCAAAGGATGTCACCTTTAACAATGCAGCGTATGGAAATGACAGCCTAGAACTCAAAGACCCAAGGTGGAACTTGAACCCATAACCTTCTGAGCCGGGCTGACCACCTATCTTTGGCAGGGGGTGTGTAAATTTAAATGACTTTTGATACTGAGTATATACAATCAGATTTCCCACTATCAGTAAAATCACCAGAGGATGATAATTTACCAGCCAAACAACCTCTCACCCGATCCCACCCGTCTTTACAACATTAAATACACAACATCAAGCATAAATATCAGACACATGAAACACAAAATCATAGCGTATCAGTTATGAAAATGATACCAATTTCGAACAATATCAATTCAATGATATCAGCGGAAATCAAATTACTTTCAGGCGTTGCAGCTTGTAATGCAGGTGTTCTGTCCTGGCCAACAATTAGTCAATTGGCTGTTTGCCGATCACTGGGTAAAATTGGCTGCTGTGTTGGCCTGAAAGGTACACAGTTGCCGCTCTTTACAGTTAAATCTTGGGAAGCCGCTTTGAGATGTCTTCCCGACGTGAAAGACAACTTATTGAATTCCAGGATTATTACATTAAAACTCACATAAGTCTGATCTGTATAAATCCTGTAAGCGCCTAAGTCATACATCTGCCCAAGTCTCGTTCAAGAGTTTATCTTCTGTGGAAGTTTGACATAACACATACTTTGCATAAGTCCTATTAAATATATGGTCCCAACTGATAAGACTTGTGTGAGGTTTATTGTATTATTTTTTTCTCTCTACCTGTTGAAAACCCAACCAAGCAAAGAACTTTGCCATGAAACTGAGCGATGTGAAATGAAGCCAAGAGCAACACTCACAATCGGCTTATTCAGGATTCCCAAGTCCTTCAAGAGAATGTGTTTACAAGGGATAAAAGTCAGCTTGTGACAGCTGAACCGTGAACTGTGCCACGAAGGGCGAATCTCCTTTATCTTTTGCTGCAGGTTTCTTGTTGGTAGTTCTGCTACGTGCGCTGGGTTTCTGTCCCATTGCAACCTAATCTAGCTCGATCTATGCTTTTTTCCACCGCTGTGGAGACTGACCTACATTCTAGGTCCCTCCCTGGCCTCTTCCCCTCCCACTGCACAGCCGGCCTGATGCATGCAAAGGAGAATGAAAACCAATTTCAATGGAAATGCCACGAGCTTGTACACCCAAAAGCGACAGAGCAGTTGCACTGGATAACACCACCTTTCACAATACAATACAATTTGCGCTCATGTAGCACTTTGCTCCTCCCTACCTCTGTGACCTGCTAACCCCATACCGACCTGTCCACTCCATCCGCTCGACGGACCCTGATCTGCTCCACCTTCCCCGCCCAGCCCGCCTCACCATCAGCAGTTGGGCCTTCAGCCTCTCCGCCCCTACTCTTTGAAACCCCATCCCACAGTCCCTTCATCTCGTCCCCTCATTTGCCTCCTTCAAGACCCTCCTCTTCGACTGTTCTCTCAGTCACTCTCCTACCCTCTCTGCCCTCCAAACTCCCATCTCTTTTCAACTAGTGCCACGGGATCTTTATAACGTCCACCTGAACAGGTTTAACATCACATCTGAAGGACAGCACACGGGAACATCTGCCTAGACAGTGAGCTCAAAGTCCTGACGTGGGGGCTTCAACCCACAACCTTCTGACTCAGAGAGGAGACGAGAGTGCTTCTAATTGAGCCAGGCTGTCAGACGCCAAATATCAAACACGAGGATTATTATTAACATAAGTAGAGGGATCTGGCACAGAGCGATGGGTGGGGAGAGTGATGTTGTCTGGTTGAATTCCTTTAGCAGCAGTAAGTGTAGTGTTAATGAGCTCCAGTAAACAAAACTTAATTGGTGAAGGAACTACCTGTGCTGCCTCACTCAGGTCACCAAACTCTGCCAACACGCTGTTTTGCTTGTGCTTTGTGAATGCACTCAGTCAGAACCGATTCCCAAAAGGAATAGGATTTGGGTTCTTTTGTGACAATGCGGATGTAAGACCACTTGACTGCCTGCCCAGATTCAGAGAGAAACAAGAGCACAGACCAACTGAGTCTACTCGCTGAACCCATACACACGATTGCTTAAACGTAATCTGCCATAATAAACCTATAGTATTATTATTATATAATAGGCATTTGCTAGCAAAAACACACAGTCACTACTCTTCACAGTATATCCTGCGAAGTACTTTGAAGGGTCCTCCCAAAGTGAATCCAAAGGTTATTATTATAATAATTATTATTTTATTCTTCGGATAAGATGTTCCTGTAGCATATTGGTTAGAGCACTCGCCTTGCAAGCGAGAGGACCTGAGTTTGATTCCCGGGAAGGACAAAACCTTGGGATGTTCTCCTGACATGAAAGGCGCTATACAAATGTAATTTTGTTGTTGTTGCTGTTAGACAAATTTCTTTGCTCACTCACTCCATGGCTGTTTGTGGGACATTGCTGTGCGCAAACTGGCGGTCTGGTTTCACCCACAAAATACACAGTCACTACACTTTACAGTAAATCTCATGAAGTGCTTCGAGATATCTCTACGATGTGATGGGGCTGTACCACCAAATACAACAATTATTATCATTATAAAATGACACCTTCTCCTGTAGTTTTTGGACCATTGAAGGACAAATTGATGCAGATCTTTCTTTATTATTATTAATATCATTATTAGCCAAGATTTAAAAAAAGCTTAATAATATTCTTTTCTCCAGGTATCACATACTCTAAAGTGACTCTCCAATGCAGTGTGGGGGGCTTCTGCATTGTTGGCGGTGCCTTCCTTCGGATGAGACTTCAACCAAGGTCCCGTCTATCCGAAACTAGAAAGGAGTTTCCTGGTGTCTTGGCTAACACCAAAATAAAATTGTTCACTCACTCCATGGCTGTTTGTGAGACATTACCATGTGCAAAACTGGCTGCTGTAGTCGCCCACAAAATACACAGTGAAAAAGCACTTTACAGTATATCTTGTGACGACATGATAAGGTACTATATCAAATGCAAGGATTATTATTGTTATTATTATCTTTATCATTCACCACATTGATTCCCAGGCTCCAAAGAGGCACCCAACGAAACATACTGAGACGGTTAAGGTCACTTGGCAGTGAAAGACAACCCCAATGCAACATGAATCAGGTAGACACCTAGCGGGATTACTTGCTGACAACCTGCAAACTGGGAATAAAACCACTAAGATTTTCCCGGCTTTTAAAGATTCATGTTACAGGTGGGACGCCAGCTGATATCTATTAACTCTGGGTATTTTGTGGAGTCCTGTAGAATTGTGGTTAGAGCACTTGCCTCGAAAGCGAGAGGACCTGGGTTCGATTCCCGGGCAGAGCGAAACCTTAGACAAGTTTCCTTACTCCACACGTCTCTGATTACCGAGCAGTAAGTAGGAACTCGGTTGTTAGTCGATTGGCGGATCGCTTTTCCAGGGGTAATAATCCCTTAAAAAAATTCAATTCGCTTTACAGTAGATTCTGCGAGACGTCTCAACGACGTGATAAGGCGCTGTGTCAAATGGAAGGGTTATTTTTTTCACAAATGTAACAAACCATCATCAAAAAGCGTCACAACAACAAATTGTATTCATCTGGTGCCCCTCACACAGGGTAGTGTACCAGATTATTGTCCCAATAATTTTTATTGCTCCTATTTTGTTTAAGATGTCTTTCACCGCTCTCTCGTCTCCCATAAGTCTCTCTCACCAATGCTTCTCTCTCCACCCATGTCTCTCTCTCTCCCTCCATGTCTCTCTCCCCCCCGTCTCTCTCCCACCCCCTCTCTTCTCCCCCATGTCTCTCTTCCCCCCTTGTCCCTCTCTTTCCCGCTTCATCCCTCTCCCTCTCTCCCCCGCTTCATCCCTCTCCCCCCCAATTTGTTCCTCTCCCTCACCACATCTCTGTTCCCCCCACGTCTCTCTTCCCCCCCCACGTCTCCCTCTCCCTCTCCAGTCCCTCTCTCCTCAGTCCCTCTTCTCCGCCACATCTCTTCCCCCCCATGTCTCTCTCCCCCAAGTCCCTCTCTCCCCACCACGTCTCTCTCCCCCCCCGCGTACCTCTCTCCCTCCGCCATATCTCTCTCTCCACCTCCACATCTCTCGCTCTCTCCTTCCCCCATGCATGTCCCTCTCACGCCTCTTCCTCTCCCCCTTTTAATTAACTTGTCCAATGAACCCAGTGCCTGTTTCACGAGGCAGTGAATGATCAGCTGGACTGAGCAGCGTCCAGTGAGCGACTGCTGAACAGAGATACAAAGAGACATTCAGAGATTGAGAGCGAGAGAGAAACACATCCTTCATGTCCATCCATCACAATAAAAGGCTAGAAGCGATTCCCACATTAAAACAAAACCTGCTCAGGACACAGCCTCTGGGTGAAGACTAAATAGAAAGGATTTTCCTTAAGTGTGACAAAGAAAATAAGTTGCACCCTGTTCAGTGACCCCAATCCAGTTAGCTCCTGGCCACTGTGTTAATGAATCATGAGTTGTCACATTGTCTGATAGCTCGGACAGCAATGATTTTGGTGTATAAAGTGTCATTGACATCCTTCAATCAATCACTTGCTATTTCGTATAGAGAGAGGAGAGAGAGAGGGACAGAGAGGAAAACAACTTGCTTTTCCATATCAGTTAATGCAAATGATCCTTTAATCATTACCCCCACCTTCCTTTTCTGCTCTCTCTCTCTCTGTCTGTCTGTCTGTCTCTCTCTCCATCCACTCTCTTTCCTGAAAGCTTGGAATCATTCAAGCAAAGGTATTTGGTTTTTTTAAAAAAATAAAACGAACACACAGGTTGAAACCAATGCCAGGGACTTCATTTCTGGAGCTGTGCTGAACTAGTTTTGATGAGGCAGCAGAGATAACCTTTGTACCTCTCTCTTTGCAACACACACAAAAATAACACATACAAAAATAACACACACACACACACACAAAATAACACACATGCATACAATAAAATAACGCACACATACGCATGAAATAAAATAACACACACAAATGCACACACACACGCGAAATAAAATAACACCCACAAGCACCCACACATGAAATCAGACAAGTTCATTCCTGGCTTCAACCCCTGTTCCCTTAAATGCTCCAGATCCCTTGGGTTTGTTTGTGCTTACCTTGAATCACCGCGCAGACAATGGTAAAACTTTGCCATGTTTTCCTTCCTTCACTCTGCCACGGGATCTCTCTTTTTCTCTTTCTTTCTTTCTTTCTTTCTTTCTCTCTCTCTCGCTCTCTCTCCTTTCTTCTCTTTCTGTCTCACCAGCCTCTCTCAAACCAGCGCTTTGCCTGTATCAGCCCCTTGTGCATTGCTGAAATGCTCCAGAGACAGGCGCCAGGCAGGTCGGACTTGCTGTGATCTCTCCTAAGTGAGGTTTATACTTTCTTGACTTTACCTTCCCTATATTTTTTTCACGTATACTGTATATATAACACGCCCTCTTTGATGGTACATTTTGAAAGCCCCAGTGAATTTATTCATGCCAATAGGTCCATTAAACATCAATCATTCTGTAAATCACTCCTCCCAGTGCACACACGCACACACCGCACACACACAGAGGAATAAGCAATAACACAGCTTTTTTTTACAACGGGCATCGCTGGAAGTGAAATAATTTGGAAGTTTTGATGGGTTTTGATTTATTTAGTGCTTCAATCGAGTCAGGGCAATGCTGGGCTAATAATAATAATCCTTGCATTTAATATAGCACCTTATCACGTCGTCGAGACGTCTCAAAGCGCTTCACAGCATATACTGTAAGTGGAGTGACTGTGTATTTTGTGAATGATACGTGGCTGTTTGTGGGACGCGCACAGCAGCGCCCCACAAACAGCCATGGATTGAAGGGTCCCATTTTATTTGAGGGGAGAGAGAGAGAGAAAGAGAAACTCTATTCACTTTTTGAGGAACGCCATGGGATCTTTAACGTCCACCTGAACAGGCAGACAGGACCTCAGTTTAATGTCTCATATAAAGGACGGCACCTCCGACAATGCAGGATACCTCAAGCGTTGTATTGTAGTGTCAGCTTAGACGATGTGATTACTATAATAATAATCCTTGCATTTAATATAGCACCTTATCACGTTGTTGAAATGTCTCAAAGCGCTTCACAGAATATACTATAAATTGACTGTGTATTTTGTGGGTGAAACGCTTTTAGTACAAGTTCCTGCTCTCAGCCTGAAGGCAGTTTTGCTGCTTTAATAGCAGGGCAAGTTCAGGTTTGTTTAATACAACTGACAAAACAGATAGATGTTACTTTCTTCTCCCCCCCCCCCGCCCCCCCACACAGAGACACGCATACAGACCCCTTTCTCCAGCTTTTACAGAAATACTCTACCACCGTCCTCCTTATATATATATAAATATATAAACACACCAGGGATCCTGGGTGCCTGCATTTTGTTTTAGAAATAAAGAGAAAATCACAGTTGCCAGAGATGTCAAATGTCAGAAATTTACAGCGACTGAAGGGAGACATTTTATGTGAGCCTTCATGGACTTCATACAGATAAACCCCGCTGAGGTGGACTGGGGGGAAGATGCGGGTGAGACATTGGATGAGATGTTCAGGTGGATGTTAAAGACCCTGTGGCACTCCTCAAAAAGAGAAGACAGTTTCTCCCGATCTCCTGGCCAACATTCTCCCCAATAAAATTCCATGTCTGTTTGTGGGACATTGCTGCGCGCAACTCACTGCGTGCTGCGTTTCACCCACAAAATAAACAGTCACTGCACTTTACAGTATATCCGCAAAGCGCTTTGAGACAGCTCAACGACCCGATGAGGCCCTACATCAAATGCAAGGATTGTTATTGTTAAGGACTGGACACGTACAGAGTTATTGTTTGGCTTTGTGTCTTTTTTCTGTTTAAAAATGCTCGAATGGTTCAGTTCTGTTTAGACGGGTGAAGAGTCTGCAGAAACCGCAGCAAACAATTCAGGGAGTGTAGCTCCTGTCTCTGCCCGCAATCCCTCAACATAGTGAACAAGTTAAAGCAGGCAGCCGTCAATCCGGGTTCCTGGTTACCAGACGGGGAAAAAATATTCAGAGCAACTCATCAGTGCCATGTTTAGCTGGACTTCCAACCCCATTGCCAGCCATGAATTATTTACTGTGCAATAGGCAGGAGAAGTGAGCAGATCAATACTATTATGTAGCAGGCAGCAAATCTGTCAAGAGACGTATGCAAGACAGACGAGTGGCTCTTCACTGTATCGATCGGCCCCAGAGTAAAAAAATTCTTCTGTTGGTTCATGTTGTCAACATATTGCACTTATACTGTGTTTCTGTTGGGGAGAAATTCGACCTGGGTTTACTCTGGAGCTCAGGTTCAATGTGCTGGTTCTGTGGGACGTTGCTGTGCACAAATTGCCTGTGGCATTCATCCACAAATACACACTTTACAGTATATTCCTGTGAAGCGCTTTGAGACATTCCGATCACATGAAATGGTATTATATCAAGTGCAAGAGTGATTAACGATTAAGTGTTTGATCTGCCTTGTTAATCATTGTCGCTGTTGGTGCCTTGGGACGTCCTCCCAACGTGAAAGGTGCTATAAAAATGCAAGTTAGTATTGCTGTTGTTAATCGCTCCGAGATTTCCTACGTGAAGGGCTCTATCTGAAAGCAACTTGATGCTGCTGCTGCTGCTGTTGTTGTTGTTGAACACACTTTCCCTATGTAACAAAGCAGTTTTCCAATCTGGGTTCCCACGGTTCTCCTGCTTTTGCGCTCACAATGAGCAAAATGCTTCACGCCAACAACAACTCAAGTATAAGCTGGAGGCTCAATACTGTGCACCTGGTGCTAGCACAGTATGAACTCACTGCTCTTTCCTCCACTACACCTGGGAGTCCTGTAGCGTAGTGGTTAGCGTGCTCGCTCACAAGTGAGAGAACCGGGCAGGGGCAAAACGTTAGGCAAGTTTCCTTACTCCACACGCCTCTGTCTAGCTAGTAGTAAATAGGAACCCAGTTTTTAGTCAATTGGCGGATCGCTTTCTGGGGATAATAATCCCTCCAAAAACAATTCAGTCACTCAATCCACAACTGTTTGTGGAACATTGTTGTGCACAATTGGCTGCAGGGTTTCGTCCACAAAATACACAGTGAAAATTTTGTGAAGAGCTTTGAAACATCTCAAGGATGTGGCAAAGTTGTTAATATCAAATGCAAGGATTATTATTACTTGCACTGTACTAAGCAACTTTAATTATTTTTCTGAATGGCCGACCAGGGAGTGGTTAAGAGAGGAGAGGAAATCCAGCATTTTAGTCAGCTTTAGACACTGTGAGCAGTCAGTTAAAAGATGATCGAGACAATAGACCCTCAACATTTTATTCAAATAACTGAGTAAGTTCTTATTTATTTAGAAAACAACCAACCAACAACTAGCCACAGCAACTTGCATTTATGCAGCGCTCTTTCCCGCAAGGAAAAGCCCTCTTCATCCCACAACTAACCTCCCTTCTGTCCCCCCAAGACATTCCTTCCACATCCCACCACCCCCTTGACTAACTCTACTTGCCCCACTCCCTACGGCCTATCCTCCCTCTATCCTCCCCCACCCTCTTGACTGCCACTCCTCCCACCAGATGGTAGTGGAAGGGGATTTTCATGAAGGAACGAGGAGATATTGGGCACCAAACACCCGTTCCCACATTGTGTCTAAGCAGCAGCTGAAAAGGGTGAAAGCTCAACAGATCACAAGTGGAACTCAGGCGAAGGAGGATCTTCAACCCACTTAATCATCCTTCCAATGGCTTTAGCTTTCCATAACAGTGATAAACAGTCTCTTAAACAAGTCCATTATCCTGGCTTCCACCACCCTTCCCAGCATCTATGCCCATAACAGCAGCAACATGATAAAACACTGTATCAAAGGCAATGATTATTATTATTATTAGAATACATTACTATTTATATACATGACTTTTTTTTAAACATCAAAACAAGATAAACAAGTACCCCCACACCACAAGCGACAAAATGCAGATCAACAGAGGAAATAAAAGCGCAAGGATTCAGAGGTAGAGCCAGAGAGCCAGGCCGTCCACTTACCTCCACGGGAGTTTCTGGGTTAGTGAGAACAGCGAGGCTAATCTTCGCTCGCTTTGAATGAAATGGTATCAAGTTTTGGTTCGGGTGCGTCTGAGATATTATTCCATTCAGAAATCCAACTTGGGAGTTGTCATTCTGAATGAAAGGAAAAGAGGCCGGATCTCACTGTAGCAAAGCAACAAGCCAATTACTGCAGCAAAGGAGCTTATCCTTTGGTCAGATCCAGTTTCTCATTATTCTCAGCATGGGCTCTCCAGGGAGAGTGCGTGAGAAAATGTTTTGCAACTGATTAGCGACTTCGGTACAAAGCCGCAATAACAGGACATCACACTTCCAGATATTGGGAGGAATCGACCTTAGTATTTCACCGGATACCAAAGACCTGAGTGCAGTAGTTTTCGGGTATTACTATTATTAATAATTTTATACTTTGATACAGTGACTTCCACATCAGGAAGTCTCAAAGGGTTCCACAGGATTTAATAATAATATAATAATAATAATCCTTGCATTTGATATAGCGCTTTTCACGTCGGGAGGACGTCCCAAAGCGCTTCACAGAACACACTGTAAAGTGAATTGACTGTATATTTGTGGGCGAACGCGGCAGCCAATTGCGCACAGCAATGTCCCACAAACAGTCGTAGATTGAAAATGACCAATTTATTATTATTTTTGGTTTTTGGAGGGATTATTATTAGGCGTGTGGAGTAAGGAAACTTGCCCAAGGTTTCGCCCTGACCTGCCTGGAAGGCAGTAGTGACTGTGTAGTGTAGTGACTGTGTGTTTTATAGGGGAAACACAGCACTCAACTTGCGCAGAGCGAAGGTCCACAACAGCCACAATGTGAATGACCTAAAGCTGCTGGTGTGAACTCTTCTTCTCACAATACCTCTCCCCCCTCACCCCCACCCCCATAGTTGCCACAATGGTTTGGTCTGGAGTTGCTTAGATGTGGAGTAGTACGTATTTCACTACTCTGGGGAAGGAGGGGTTATGGATTTAACTGAATGATTCATCAAAACTGCTCAAAGTCCCCCAATCCCTCCCGAACCTAAACCCTGGCTCAGATGCAAATCCTCGACTGTCCAGCATCTTGGGACGTCCTCCCGACATGTAAGGCGCTTTATAAATGCAATTTGTTGTGGATGTACCTGGATTCAGAAATGCCACCGGGTGTATAACACCACTCAATGTACAATGGGAATAACAAATGAACACAAAGCAGTTTCATATACAGACTCTGAGCCGTTACAATAGATTTCTTATTACAGTGTAACTGGCCAGATCGAAAACCTCTGCTCTTTGCTTTGGGTATAAATCAGATGATAGTAATGAAATGGCACTTGGCTGAACTTGACTGATCTCATTCAGGAGAATTATATTATATTACAGTCAAGATTTTTTTTCTTTCTTTTCAATTTCCTTTCCTCTCCTGAAGACAATGATTGATGCTGGACTATGATTCCATCTGATAGCAGGAGCCCAGCAGCACATCTCCAAAGTATCTATTCTGCTTCCTCGAGCCGAGACTGTCAGCATCAACAACAACAATTTACATTGGTTAACGCCTTTCATGTCATGAGGACGTCTCGGAGAGTGTGTGTGTGTGTGTGTGGAAGGAGGAGAAGTGAAGGGAAAAGAATTAGTCAAACGCAATTCTGTCTTCCTCCCCTCCCTGGACTTTTAGGCAGATACCATAAGATAACAATCCTTGCATTTGTTGCAGCACCTTATCACGTCATCTGGATTCATTATAATGTGTACTGGCTTTCCAATTGTAGGTGAAAATGGCAGCCAATTTGAGCACAAACAAGCTTGAAGCAAATAACACAATTTTATCCGGTGGATTGTTGGCAGAACACTGGGAGAAACTCCCTTTTCTTTTTGAATCATGCCAGAAATACTTTAACTTCCACCCGAACAGGCAGAGGATACTTTGGTTTAACGTCTCATCCCCAGCATTACACTGGAGTGTCAGCTTAGACTGTGAGTTCAAAGACCCGATGTGGGGCTTGAACCCATCACCGTCTGACTTGGGAGGTGAGAATGTTCCCAGCTGAGCCAGGATCACAACAAGGTAACAATAAAAGACAGGAACATTTGGTAATTTTTCCAGTTCCCAGCCCAAGTAGACCAAGGCCAGTTATAGTGGCTCCAATCAGCCTGATTGAAAGTGATTAACAACAAATTCGAAGGGAATGCATACATGAGGAGGAAGGGAATAGGCGGGCGGGTATGGGAGGAAGTTAGGGATAGGAGATTCCGAGGGATTGAGGCTCAAATGAAATTTAAGCACCACCAGGGTTACTGCGCAATCAGCAGATCAAAGAAGAAAGTCTTTGGGTGGGATTTGAAAGTGGGGAGGGGGCAAGGTGGAGGGATTGAGGGAGAGAGTTTCAGAGTTTCGTGGCGTAGTGGCTGAGGGCACGGCCACCGATGGTGGAGCGGAGGGGACGAGGGACGAACGGTAGGCCAGAGCCGGCCGAGCGGAGGCAGCGGGTGGGGGAGCGGTCAGAGAGGTAGGGAGGTGCGAGGGCTTGAAGGGATCTGATTAAAAAAAAGGGTCCAAGCAACAAACCTGAAGACCTTCCTTGTCTGTACAGCTCAGTACCACACCATGCAGTGCATTCACCCACCAACTCGATGATAAAAGGGCAGATAGGCTCTGCTTTGCACATAAATGGATTTCCATCCAACTGAACAACCGTGGGCTCCACAATTGGGAGGGAAAAAAACCTACACTTTGAAAGACTGCATAACTTCCAAAAACAAAGTAAAAATCCTATTTGTGAGGATAGCCTCTTAACCCCACACCGATTGGGAATACGCCTTATCAGATAAAACGTCACTATAAATTAAAGTGATTCTTCCGGGTTTCTACTCTTCACTACAGCACAGCTGTGTTGAGAATACAACAGCACATTTACATTTCTATATTATGTAGCGCCTTTCAGGTCAGGGGGATGTACCAAGGAGAATAGAAATGATGCAAAGAGTTACAGTAAAACTCACATAAGTCTGATCTGGATAAATTATATAATAGCCTTAAGTTGTACATCTGCCCAAGTCCCATTGAATTTCCTATTACTTATCATTTTTACATAACTCATACTTTGCCTAAGTTATATTCATGTATGGTCCTAACCGATATGACTTAGGTGAGGTTTACTGTACACAGAATGTTAC
The DNA here is from genome assembly GCF_018977255.1 of Callorhinchus milii. Lineage (NCBI taxonomy): Eukaryota > Metazoa > Chordata > Chondrichthyes > Chimaeriformes > Callorhinchidae > Callorhinchus > Callorhinchus milii. The sequence goes on along the minus strand of NW_024704745.1, from coordinate 76,359,727 downwards.
AAAACACCTGAAAAGACAGATGGGACTTTGATTTAATGTCTCATCTGAAGGACAACACCTCCAACTATGCAATACCCCCAGCACCTCACTGGATGGTCAGCTTAGACCATGTGATTCCAAGACCTGATGTGGGGGCTTGAACCCGCAACCTTCTGACTCAGAGGTGAGAGTGCTGCCAACTGAGCCAGGCTGACACACATATCTTCAAGGAAGTCTTGAAACCTGGTCAGCTATCACCACCCTACCTCACCTGGTCTGGATGCAAGAAACCGCGAAGTGAGCGGGCTAACCACTACTCTACGGGACTCCACAGTTGGGACTGAAGGAATCGCCCGTCAAAAGAACCGGCCATTCTTCTGTGCTGTAAATTTCTGTGGTTCTGGGGATCAAATCCGAGAGAGCAATTAACAGCCAAGGTTGGAAAGAGTGGGAGGGAGAACAAAATCAATTAGGAATTGCTGGTCAAGTGAAGCCAAGCTGGGGGTGTTAAATGCTTGTGGCTTGCAGTAGGAAGGAAAACACTAAGGAATTCTACTGCACTTAGGTCTTGGGAACGGATTAGACAGGTCAGTGGGGGACAGTTGCATAGGCAGGATAAATGCATTAAAAAATGGAAAGCAAACTCGTCGATTGGATCTTGGTAGAAGTGAATTTGTTTCGGGAGCAAATTCTAAAGCAGTCCGTGCAGGTTTTCTTGCTCAGTCATTACTTTGAGGAGATTGTGGAGTCCTGTAGCTCAGTGGTTAGAGCACTCGCTTTGCAAGCGAGACACCTGGGTTCAATTCCAGCAGAGGGCGAAACCTTGGGCAAATTTCCTTACTCCACACAGAGCCTAATAATAATCCCTCCAAAACCAAAAACAATAATAAATTGGTCATTTTCAATCTACGACTGTTTGTGGGACATTGCTGTGCGCAATTGGCTGCCGCGTTCGCCCACAAATATACAGTCAATTCACTTTACAGTGTGTTCAGCGAAGCGCTTTGGGACGTCCTCCTGACGTGAAAAGCGCTATATCAAATGCAAGGATTATTATTATTATTATAAACCTGTCAAAGGCCATTCTGCTCATTGTCCGCCCTTGCCAGGTTTTACCCCAAAATTGGAATTTGTTTCCAAACGTTATTCCCGCCACCAGAAAAGAACAGGGGATCCAGAACCCTGAGCTAAGCAGACGTTTGGAATAGAATAATACACAATGAGAATGCTCGGACTTGATTTGAGTGCCTTATCACGTCATCGGAAGTCTCAAAACATTTCACAAGATTTACTGTGAAGTGGAATGACTGTGTATTTTGTAGGCAAAAGCATCAGCTGGTTTTTCACACAGCAATGTCCCACAAACAGAGTTGAAGTGAGCCACCAATTTTATCCGGGGGATTGATTGACCAAGACACTTGGGGAAACAGGCGAGAGTGTTAGCGAATAGAAAAAGGGGTTCATTATCGCCCCTCAACACACAAACACACGCCCACATACTCACACCCCCACACCCACGCACCATCCAAGGTAGTGTTAAGCACTCTCAGGCCAGAAAAATACATAGAGCTGTCTCTGCATTTCTCAAACATTGTGCCTCAAGGCTGCCTGCCTGCCACACAGCAAAAACCCTGACACTTCCATTCATACAAGGCACGTGCGTTGGGACATAAACTGCACTGTGAATTCCATTGTCTGCATAATTCATTCAGCGTTTCGTTCACAAATTTTTATTACCCAAAATGTGCAATGCACAAACAGCGCACTCAGCACAGAAGGCACAGTCATAATTAATTTTATTTGTGAGAAGGATTGTTATGAATTAACGCTTGACTTCACAGCCCCTCGAGTGGGACTGTCTATTAACTCTAATTAACGGAGAGTGGTTCTGTGTCCACGGGTTCGTGTCCACTGATCGTTTCCGCTGAAGGCAGAGATCGAGACTGCCAGAAATGATTTCGTACACATACGATACACTGATACACTGGCAAATGGAGTTCAATCCAGATGAATGCAAATTACTGCAAATATGGGGTAAATCTGCCATTCTGCATTGCTCACAACACCTTTGGGAATGGGCGAGTGATGGGAAATATCATTAAAGGCTGACATCGTCAAAGGTGATTCATGGCAACCCTGAACAGAATTTCTGCCCCTTTCAATCAACAAAAAAACACATTAATGGTCCTCACCCACAGGCATACAGCACACACCACACACACACACACCATATACACACACACACCATACACACATACACCACACACAAAGGTGTTAGCACAAATTATAGCGTATTTAATAATAAGAATCCTTGCATTTGATATAGCGCTTATCAAGTCTTCGAGACGTCTCAAAGTGCTTCACAGAATATATTGTAAAATGAATTGACTGTATATTTGTGGGCGAAACGCGGCAGCCAATTACACACAGCAGTATTCTGTTTGAAAAGGGAGTTTCTCCTGGTGTCCTGGCCAACAATCCCCCAGCACTGCACTGGAGTGTCAGTCGTCCAGCAACATCATGAGATATTTTATCAAATAATAGTAATCATAACAATAATAATCCTTGCAACTGATTATAATGCCTTATCACATCGTTGAGATGTTTCAAAGCGTTTCACAGAATATATTGTAAATAGCACACAGAAATGTCCCATAAACAGTCAAAGAGTGATTGACCCAATTTTTTGATGGGGGTTGGGGTTTGAAAGGATTAATACCCCTAGAAGGTGATCTGCCAATTGACTAACAACCGGGTTCCTACCTACTGCTCGGTAAATAGAGATGTATGGAGTAAGGAAACTTGCCTAAGGTTTCGCCGAGTCCGGGAATCAATCCCGGGTCCCCTTGCTTAAAGGCGAGTGCGCTAACCACTACGCTACGGAACTCCAAATACAAAGATTATTATTATTATTATTATTATTATTATTATTATTATCCTAGTCCTCCACTTCACTATAGATACTTGGATCAGCTGATAGGCAAGGACAATAGAGTAGGAGCATTTCCTTTCAGTTTCAGTCCTCATAACTCACAGCCCTAAGTCATGAAGTCACCTTTGCCACACTTATCCCATCAATATCAATTCAAGGAAGATGGAGTATACACATTCAATCACCTGCTGTTTGCTAATTTTGATCAGAGGAAACTAATACACAAATTCCATTAAACATTTAGGTAGATACACATTGGAAATTCAATCATCGGTTACTCATAATTCATTTATGTAAAGGAAGGCTCTGATTACCGTCATATAATTAACGTCCCAAAATCAACTTCATACTTTGAAAAGCAAAGCAAAATTATTGAGAAATAAATCTCGAGGTTTTAGTATTTTTTTTTAAATAAGAGAAAGGGCTAATATTTGACCACGGAAAATACAAAAGGTTTCCAGCAAAATCCGTAAAACTGTTTTTAATAATCCTAACATTTGATACAGTGCCTTATCACGTCATTTGAGGCGTCTCAAAGTGCTTAACAGGATATACTGCAACGTGTAATTGACTGTGTTTTTATGGTCCATCCACGTATGATGCATGAATAATAATCATCCTTACGTTTGATACAGAACCTGTCAAGCCAGCAGTACGTCTCACAGATTCAACAACAACAAATTACATTTATATAGCGCCTTTCAGGTCAGGAGGACATCCCAAGGCAAGTGCAGTATTTTGGGAGTGAAAGACGGCAACCAATTCCACACAGCAGTGTCCCACAAACAGCCATGGATTGAATGACCAAATGTATTTATTTGGAAGTATTATTAACCCCGGAAAGCAATCGGCCAATCGACTAACAACCGGGTTGTTCCTACTTACTGCGAGGTAAACAGAGGCGTGTGGAGTAAGGAACTTGCCTAAGGTTTCGCTCGCCCAGGGATCAAAACCAGGTAGGTCCCCTCGCTTGTGAGGAGAGCACTCTAACCACTGAGCTACAGCATCACTCCCACCAAAAACTCGGGCTTTATTTAAAGCTGAAATAACAATTGAACCAACAGCTAAAATATATTCCTAAATGGAATGGAACGATTGTAAGCGCTACAGAGTTTGCTTAGTGGAAATGAACAACGCTACTGGTTTGATTAACAGTGAAATGAGGATTTTGAAACACTAATCATCACTGCAGATCAGTCAATCAAACCGAGAGTTCCTGTTTACAAGCGTCCGGTCTTGCTCTCCAGCTGAACAACAATATAGGTTCAATGCAGGTTCTGTTAACTGTTAGTGCATTTATGTTAAAGGAATCTTTTGGTTGCTTACCTTTACCTAAACGTTGGTGCTTTTCTAACTTGTTTTGCCAGATCTGAACACCGCAAGACAACACCAGCTTTTAGAATGAACGCACAACCTCTCCTCCCTCAGCTACTCGGGATCTGAAAGGAAGAGAGTGACCGATTAATGGAGCTCCACAGCGCTTCAAAGCCATGAGTAAGTCAGGCAAAGCTTAGTAAGCTCCTCAAAGATCCAGCGCCTGTTTAACTCCAATTCAGATGTTTGCCAGGCAATGATATCAATGGCAAGCTATGTGGTTTTAGCAAGTCAGACTCCAGCAGTTACCCCAACGCACATTCTGGGGTCCCCAAGCCTTGGCTCTCACCAACCTGCGCCTGATACTTTCCAGAATTAGGTAAGCAGGATGTGTCTCTCCAGGGAGAGAGTGCGCACTCCATTCCAACAACCTATCTCTGGGATTGCCATGTGTAGGTGGGATGCATGGAATTCTCAGTTTGGTTTGGATGCTCTTCAGCACGGTGATGGGTTTCCGCACGTGTCAAGACACCCGGCTGATCAAACAAACAACAACTGACTCCAATGCCTAACAGGAGCTCTCACCCGACAGTCTATATCTCGGATGCTCCAGCAAATGATCCCATTCCCACCACTGGGCGACTTTGTCTGAGGGGAACCGCTGCTATCCTGCTGTTGCTAGGAGATGGGATGCTTCTGACCTGAATTCTTGGCTAAGTTTGCCGTTACCCAGGACAGCAGGGGAAGCGCTCGGGCCTTCATTGAAATGTAACACAAGAGATCAAAGCAGCGATGATTGTGAGTGAGGAACTTTACGGTAACTGAGCACCATTACTTGGTTTTATTGTTACCGCCGAGCACTTGCAAGAGTGCACAGATGTTTCAGAGTGGCAGCAAAGGAAGAGAGAAAGGGGGAAGAAGAGACCAAAAGCACGAAAGAAGAGAAAAGGTCGATGGTGAACAGTTATAACACTGGGTCTAATTTTACGGACCCGGTGCCACCACTTTATAACGAGAACCGACTTCAATGTAGATGACAGACGGGCTCGATTTCACAAAGGACAGGACTTGTTCAGCAAGAACTGCGCTACCCGATTGGCGGATCGCTCTTCGGGGGTAATGATCCCCTAAAAAAAATGAAAATAATAATTTGGTCACTCAATCCACGACTGTTTGTGGGACGCTGCTGTGCGCAATTGGCTGCTGCGTTTCGCCCACAAAATATACAGTCAATTCACTTTACAGTATATTTTGTGAAGTGGTTTGAGACGTCTCAACAACGTGATGAGGCGCTACATCAAATGCAAGGATTATTATTCATCCTTGCCTTTGATAATAAAGGCTTCACAGGAGCCTCTTTACGGGAAACTTCCGTGAAATGCGTCAATTCTTTTTTTTAACTGGTATCAGTCAAACTAATAACCAGGTTAGCATCCAAGCAATTTGCAAACAAAAACTTTTTTGCTTCGAGACTAAGTTTTGTTTCAGTGGCAGGAAAAATAGGTCCATTTACACAATGAATCCATTGATACCCAATGATCTGAAATGCAACAGGCTCGCCCAGCTGAAAGAATTGACTCAAGCCAAAAAAAAAAATGTGCTTTGCGTGGCAAGTCTTTTTTGTAACCTCCAACTGTACTGACTGAACCAACAGCCAGAATGACGTACTTTCCTCCCCTCCCCCACCTCTGACATAGGCTCGAAGTTTGAAATGAAGGATCAGCCTTTTGTGTGAGAGGCTCCGATGAGTTTCATATTAAAATGTAACCGCAAACTGCAGTGTGCGGTCATCTTAATCCTCACGTGATCCTTTGTTATCTTTTATCGTTTGCAGCAAAGCATTCTCAAGGCACTTTAATTGGGCGCTTAATACTCCAATCGTCCTCTTATTGTTGTCCTTCCTTCTTGGACTTTGAGCCCATCGACCTGAGCCCCTGTGCTCGAGCCAAATCTTTTTTATAAAAAAGAACTTTGAATACACAATGACCAGCTCTGTCCTTAGGTAAATGGGTCTGACAAGCCTTTCATAAAAGCCTAGTCCATTTCATAATATCACTAACAAGTCAGCAATAATAAATCTCCCCCACCCCATTCACCTACAGAACACCTGAACACTTGCAGTTTGCGGTTACATTTTAATATGAAACTCTTTGGAGCCTCTCACACAAAAGGCTGATCCATCCACAATTGTTTGTGGGACACTGCTGTGCGCAATTGGCTGCTGTGTTTCCCCCACAAAATACACAGTCAATCCACTTTACATTATATTCTGTGAAGCGCTTTGAGGCGTCTAGAAGACGTGATAAGACGGTATATCAAATCCAAGGATTAGTATTATATATTATACTTTAGTTTATCCTGTGAAGATCTTTGAGAAGTGCTCCCAACATGAAAGCACTCTGGGACATTACCTGGTGTGACGGGCGCTATATGAATGCAAGTTATCGTTGTTGTTGTTGTGGAAATGCACTGCATCAAACGTAAGGATTATCATTATTATCATTATTGTTTTGGAGAGATGTTTCCACACTTTGTGCTTCACTAGGTTCCTTCCGGGTTTTCCCTCCCTGCGTAAATATCATCAGCAAATCACTGCCTGTGTTTCACTTACCAACGTCAATGTTAAAGGGAAATGGATTGGCCACAAGTGAGATTTCTGAGCTTCCAAATTGATCGTGGAATTTAGGATGTCTTCCAGGTTTTCTTTGGGGGATTGTTGGCCCGGACACTGGGATAAACTCCCTTCACTTTTCGAATAGAACAGAGAGACGGGACTTCAATTTAATGTCTCATCGAAAGGCCGGTACCTCTGACAACGACTTGCAACGCAGCACAATGTATTGGCGTGTCAGCTTAAATTCCAGTCACAACGTGGGGGCTTGAACCCTGAACTTCACAGTAAAATCCATGAAGCGCTTTGAGACAATCTCTCGGCGGCATGATGAGACGTTATGTCAAATGCAAGAATTATTATTAATTATTAAAACCTAAGAACAAGCGAAATGTGGACAGGCCCAGACAGATGCCGTGCGAGTATAGAACCCGCCTCCCTAGTGAGCGGCAATAATGCACAAGTAACTGATTTCAGGAGAATTGAGAAGCGCATAGTTCATATGAAGGAAACAAATCAGAGGAATTCTTTTTAAAAGGGAGAGCTATCCCCACGGCCTCGATGTACAGATGAGCTGGCGGGTGGTATGTGGTACGGGGATCAGACCTTATCAATCGGCATGTCTTATAATAACTCTGAGTTGATCTTTGCAAATAGGTCAGGAAGCACGAGATTTAGGGGCCCCAACTGGTCTTCAAATAATACCTATATATACAATTCACTTTGCGTAACAGTCGTAGAACTCTTATCGATCGAAACCCATATAGCACCTTATCGCATCATCGAGACTCTCAAAGCGCTTCACTGATTATAATGTCAAGTGTCGTGACTGTATATTTGTGGGCAAAACGCGGCGGCCAATTGCACACAACAGTGTCCCACAAACAGTCGTGGATTGAGTGACCAAATTCTTTTTTTTAAGGAATTCCCACCCCCGGAAAAGCGATCCGCCAATCGACTAACAAGCGGGTTCCTAGTTCCGGTTAGGTAAAGAGAGGCGTGTGGAGCAAGGAAACCTGCCTAAGGTTTTGCCCTGCCCAGGAATCAAACCCAGGTCCTCTCGCCTTCGAGGCGAGGGCTCTGACAACTGAGCTACAGGACTCCACGTAGGTAAAAGAGATGGTAAATTAGGAAAACCAGTCACAACACATAATATCCAAAAAGCCTCACGGCTCAGGATGAACTCTGCAGAGATGTGGATTGCACAGATGAATTGTAACCAGGCAACCTTTCTTCTTGTTCCGCAACCTATTATGCAGCGGTTGGAAAGCTTCACTCAAAACAAATGCACATTTTTTTTGACCCCCAGCCAAGTACTTAGACTCCTAATTAAATAATGTTAATCCCCCTGCAGCTAGATCTGCCCTACTTGTCTGAGCTGCGTGTCAAGCGAGGGGCAGGTTTATTGAAAGCAAAGGGAACTGCATCAGTATTTTTGCCACACAGGGAACCAAAAGGAATCTGGTATTAAAAACAATTCTGTCATTAAACTGCACTTCATCTCCACAACAACTTGCATTTGAAAAGCGTTGGGCGACATTGAGCGTTTTGCAGCGATGGTGTCAGACTGTGCAAGGGGTTTGGAATAGGACGGACAAGACCAAAGAAATAATCCGAGACAGCTTTTGATGGAGGAGTGGGGAGGGGGAGAGAGGTAGTAAGGTTGAGGGGAGGGATCTTGGAACATGGGAGCATGGTGGCTAAAGGCTCGGCTGTTGTCGTGGGTAAGAAGGGAGGCAGAGCAAGAAACTCACTTTCTTCTCTCCATAGATGCTGCCTGACCTGCTACGTGTTCCCAGCGACTTCTGTTTTTATTTCAGAGCAGGGGCCCGGGTTTGCTGAGAGAGAGCGAGGCTAGAGAAGATCAGAGGGAGGGAGGTTTGAGGCAGTGAAGGGATTCTGTAGGTGTCCATTATTCTCTGTATTGATAGCAATTATCACGTCGACAGGTGTTATTGCAAACCCTCAATTATGTAATTCATCCAGATTTTTTTTAAGTAGCAAAATTTGCAACCACAGAAAAGATAGACAAGCGAACTACTATGTGCTTTGGTTACAGGAGCAAGATCAGGCAGAAAATCAATCTGTATATTGGAGAAATTACACAATCTATGGTACAGAATCTCTTACATTTCAGGGTGAAGCCTTAGGCACGTTTCCTTACTCCAGACGTCTCAGTTTACCTGGCAGTAAGTAAGAACTCGGTTGTTAGACGATTTTCCGGTAGTAATAATCCCTTCAAAAAAAAATAATAGTAATAATTTGGTCACTCAATCCATGACTGTTTGAGGGACGCTGCTGTGTGCAATTGGCTGCTGCATTTTGGCCACAAAATATACAGTCACTCTACAGTATATTCTGTGAAGCACTTGGAGATGTCTCAACGACTTGATCAAGTGCAATATCAAATGCAAGGATTATTATTGTGATTGTATCAAATGCGAGGAATCATTATTTGCTAATGTGATTGAAGCCAAACAATATCGCAATATGCTTACTGATGATCTCGCTTGTTGATGGTATATTTGGGGCTGCACTGCCAGCCATGGGCTCTCTCCTGACCTAAAGCAAGTGAGCAATTCAGGGGATAATAAGAGGTTTGTTACCAATGGTAGATCAGTTCATGCAATATTCCTTGATGTTTATTACTTTATTGTTACTGATTTTCTTTGAAGGCTTTGCCCACGTTCATACTCTGCTTAAAAACATAATAATAATCTTTGCATCTGATATATGAATACATTGTAAAGTGAATTGACTGTATATGTTGTGGGTGAACAACGGCAACCAATTGCACATAGCAATGTTCCACAAACAGTCGTGCATTGAGAAACCTAATTATTTTTTTTGAACAACAACAAGATTGCATTTATAGAGCGCTTTTCACGTCGGGAGGACGTCCCAAGGCGCTGTACAGTTGGGTCGGGACCCGAGCATTGGGGGGGAAATGGTCAGGGTGAGGGGAGCGAAGGGAGGGAGCGAGGAGGGGGTAGAGAGTCGAGAGGGGAGCTGAAGGCGTGGTTGAAGAGAAAGGTCTTGAGACCGGCCTTGAAGGAGGAAAGGGAGGAAGCGGCGAAGGCACTGGGGGATAGAGTTCCAGAGCCTCGGGGCTGAGAGGCTGAAAGCCCGGCCACCGATGGTAGGGCGGTTGGGGCGGGGGATGTGGAGCAGACCGGAGCCAGAGGAACGGAGGGTACGGGCAGGTAGGTAGGGGAATAGTAGGTCGGAGAGGTAGGAGGGAGCGAGGCTGTGAATGGCCTTGTAGGTGAGGATGAGGATCTTGAATTCGATCCTCTGGGGGATGGGGAGCCAGTGGAGGCGAGCGAGGGTGGGAGTGATGTGGTCGCGGTGTCTGGTGCGGGACAGTACACGAGCTGCAGAGTTCTGAATGACCTGCAGTGTGGAGGGAGGGCCGGGAAGGCCGCGAGGAGAGAGTTCCCATAGTCCAGCCTTGAGGTGATAAAGGCGTGGACCAGAGTTTCAGCCGCGTGAGGGGTGAGGTAGTGCCGTAGTCTGGCGATGTTCCGGAGGTGGTGGAAGGCGGTGCCAGTTGTGGTGCGGATATGAGGGAGAAAGGACAGCTCAGGGTCGAACAATACGCTGAGGTTCCTGATGGCTTTGAGAGGTGGAGAGTGCAGCCTTGGATGCTGATGCTGTCAGCGCCTGAGGTGCGGAGGCGCTGACGCGAGCCGATCAGGAGGGCCTCAGTTTTGCGCACATTGAGCTGAAGAAAGTTGATTGAATTGAATGAACGAATGTTGTATGGAATTATTCACTCCGGAAAAACAATCTGTCAATCGACTGATAACCGGGTTCCTACTTACCGCTAGATAAACAGAGGCGCGTGAAATACGGAAGCTTGCCTAATGTTTCACCCTGCCCGAGAATCAAACCCAGGTCCTCATAACTCAATACTGAGGATCATCCTCATTGCTCTCCTCTGTACCACCTCTGGGCAGCCCACTTATGTCACAGTGACCAGAACTGTATGTAATATTCAAGATACAGTCCGACCTTTACCGCCTGAGAATCATGTCTGAGGATCGAAACTTAACTGATTTAGCAATATAGTTCTGACACAGTGAGCGACAAGTCAACTAACAATTATTAAAACTATGCACGAGAAACAGCACAAATAAATGCATGGCACATCCAAGCTCAAGCCAACGCTTAGAATCATGGAATATTACAGCGCAGAAGGAGGCCATTCGGCCCATCATGTCTGTGCCAGCTTTCGGAAACAGCTACCCAATCAGAATCACTCCCCTACTGCTTCCCCGTAGCCTTGCAATTTATTTTCACCCTTTCAGATCATAATAATCCCCAAAAGGGAAAGACGATTCAAAGGTAATAACAAATGAAAGGCACATAAATAAATTGGAGGAAGGACAATCAAGGAAATTTTTGTCCTAACGTTTATAGAACTTTCTCTTCTTTCTGCAAATACTATAGTCTTGATTCAAGAGGAAAATACTGTTTAAAAATTCATGATTATTGACTACAACGCTCTCAGTCTATTCTAACATATTTTATCTCCCAAGTAACAGCAGGCATTAATTGATTTGTGTGCCAGCACCTTTTTCAATATCAACCTTTTCTTTTTATGTAAAACAAGGAACACTGGAGGTTGCCAACATTACACAAACATAACATTTACTGGAAGTGCAACCACAAGATCAGTTACCAGTAAAATAATACTCCACAAATAACATTGCAAAGTACATTCATTTTAATTACACTCATGTTGAATTATTTGCACACATTACGTAACGTACATCATTATTGAGTTTTATTATAATCAAGTTATAGTCTTTTAATCCTACAGTAAACCAACACACGCAGAAACCCAGACATTTGGTCATCGGACTGGTTCAGTTGGTAGCACTCTTGCCCCTGAGTCAGAAAGGTTGTGGGTTCAAGCCCCAAGTCAGAGCTTTGAACTCATAGACCAGACTGACTCCAGTGCCTTATGGGACGTGTTGTCTTTCAAATAATAATAATAATCCTTGCAATTGATATAGCGCCTTGTAACGTCTTCAAGACGTCTCAAAACACTTCACAGGCTATACTGTAACGTGAATGGACTGTACATGTTTGTGGGCGAAACGTGGCAGCCAATTACGCACAGCAGTGTCCCACGGACAGTGTGGATTGAGTGACCAAATTTTTTTTTTTTTTTTTTTAAAAAGGGAACATTAGCCCCAGAACAGTGATCCGCCAATTGACTAACAACTGGGTTCCCACTTACTGTGAGGTAAACAGGCGTGTGGAGTAAAGAAACTTCCCTGAAGTTTCACGCCACCGGAGAATCGTACACAGGTCCTCACTTTTGCGAGGTGAGTGCTCTAACCACTGAGCTACAGGACTCCACGTGAATCCAGATGAGTTGTTAACTCCAGGTTCCATCTGCCTGTTTAGGTGGGCGTTAAAGATCCCATGGTGCTATTTGAAAAGAGAAGGGAGTTTCTCCCAATGTCCTGGTCAACAATCCTCCAGATGAAATTGGTCACTCACCTCATGGCTGTTTGGGGAACATTGCTGCAAACAAATTGCCTGCCACGTTCAACAACAACAAATTGCATTTATATAGTGTCCTCCACGCAGGGTAGTGTCTCAGTGCGCTTAAAAGTGGCGGAGCCTGACTCCGAGTCGGGTGGCGGTAGGGGGGAGGTGTCCGTAAGCACGGTCGAAGAGGAAGGTTTTCAGGCAGGACTTGAAAAGGGGGAGAAAGGGGGCAAGGCGGAGGGATTGAGGGAGAATGTTCCAGAGTTTCTGGATGTAGTGGCTGAAAGCGCGACCTCCAATGGTTGGGCGGAGGGTACGAGGGACAGCAGGAGATGGTGCCAGTTGAGCGGAGGTGTCGGGTGGTGGATTGGGGAGTGAGGAGGTCGGTGAGGGAGGGCGGTGCCAGGGAGTGAAGGGATTTGAACACGAGAGTGAGGATCTTGAAGTCGATCCGTTCGGTGATGGGGAGCCAGTGGAGCCTGGGCCAGAACTGGGGAGATGTGGGGACGGAGTTTGCAGGCGGCAGAGTTTTGAATGAGCTGATCTGTTGAATCGTGGAGCTGGGGAGACCGGCGAGGAGTGCTTTTGAGGAATCCAGGCGGGAGGTGACAAACGCATGCACGAGGGTTTCGGCTGCATTTGGGGTAAGGTACGGTCAGGGACCAGATAAGGGGGAGGAAGGACAGCCGGGGTTCAAACCAGACGCCTAAATTGCGCATTGGTTCGGTGAGCGTGAGCCCAGGGAGGTTGAGGAGTTCAGATCCGCAGGAGTGAAGAAGTTGATGGGAGCCAAGGAGTATGGCTTCCGTCTTGTCCACATTCAGCTGCAGGAACTTTGCTCTTATCCAGGCCTTGATGTCTGCCAGACAAGCTGATAGAACATTGGCGGCCCTGGTGTGGATGGTCTGGGTGGGGTGGAAGGGGACATGGGGTGGGGGGGGGGAGGTAAAGAAGTACGCCGCAGCTAAGAGAATGTTTTCAATCTTTGAGGCAAAGAAGTCGAGGACCTGTTCACACTTGCTGTTTGATGTGAGGATAGAGGGGGCTTGAAGGGGTACATTGGAGGAGGTGATGGACGGTGGAAAACAGCATCTTTGGATTGCTGTTCGTAGGCCGTTAGCTTACAAAATACACAGTCACTGCACTTTACAGTAAAATTCTGTGAAGTGCTTTGAAATATTCTTCAATATTAAAGGAGATATGTCAAATACCATATTTTTAAAAAGTTCTGGCACAGAAAGCAACCCATTGTGTCTCCCTCAAAAGTGAAATAAACATATCTATAAAATTATAACTGCAAAAATATTAGAGGGTGAAAAATGTGGTGTGTGATGTGATAATTATCTCGAGGGGTGAGAATGATTGCTCCACGTACCACATTTTCACCCAAGGTCTTGAAGGCCATTTTGCTTGTTATTTATTGTAAATGAACCTTAGATTTGCAACACTAATCTAAAACGTGCCATTCAGACGGACGGAATTGCCGAAGCGAGGAGCACAGTAAATTAACAGGGTTTTAAAACACTGCAAACTGCGAAGGGGGGAAAAAAAAAATCAATAAAAAAAGGGCAGCGAACGACACAGAGGTCAGCGTTCTGATGAAGCACCGCACCAGAAATATGAAGCCATCTTTCACTTTTTTTTTTTTGGTCGGCCGTGTGTCTGACACACGCGGAAACCCATCCCCGTGCTTAAGAGTATCTAAACCACACTGAGAATTCCACGCATCCCACCCACACATGGAAATCCCAGAGATGGATTGCTGGAATGGAATGCGCACTGGAGGGATGCATCCTGCTTACCTAATTCCGGAGAGTATTAGGCACAGGCTGCCAAGCTTTTCCCCCCCCCCCCCCACTCCCAACAAGTTTCTCGTTCAGGAGCTTTGTGATCTGATGTGCTTCTCCTGCACAAGTGGTTTGTGACGCTCGACAAATAATCCTATTGGGAACATTCAGTGAATACAAGAGATTCGTATCTTGCTGAGGGGTGAATAGAGGGGTAAGGGAGAGTGGATTAGGAAGGTTGGATGTTCATGAGAAGTATGAATAATGTCACCGACTAACTGGGCTGAATGTCTTGTTCCCAAGCTGTAACAGTCTGGTGTTACACCGAGTTACACAAAGTGAGTTTTTCCCGGTGTCCTGGCCAACAATCCCCCAGATAAGATTAGTCACTCACTTCGTGGCTGTTTGTGGGACATTGTTAAGTGCAAATTAGCTGCCGTGTTCGCCTACAAAATACCCTGTTACGCTACTTTAAAGTATATCTTCTGAGGCGCTTTGGAACATCTCAAAGATAGGATAGGGGGCTATGTAAAACAAAAAGGTTATCTATATTAATAAAGACTAAATATCTGTGTGTCTGTCTGCCAAGAACGTAATATTGACGGAGAGATATAATTTATACCTCATCGGAAACCTCTTAAAAGTGGGAGTGTCATGGGCATATTTTTGGGGGGAACTCCTATCGGTGATGAGTTTTATTTAAGCCCCAAAATATGAGGTATGCATGGTATTCTGCAACAAACTAGTGGATAGAGGAAATCACACACTCTTCTGGAGAGATACATCTGTACTAATATATTCTGCAACAAAGTAGTGACAGAGAAAATCACACAACTGTGACGTCTACAAGTTCATCACACAGGAGTCCTCCTAACCTGGAGTCCTCCCAAATCGAAGATTTTGGGGGCCATAAATTATAATAGAGTCAAGTAGATTTGTAGCCCAACACTAGCCCAAACAGTGGCCCAATATTATGCTCTATAGTATTTATATTATAACATACAATAAAAAAAAATCATGTTCTATATTGTTTAAAGATTTTTTAAAATAAGAACAAAGGCTTTTTAGAAATTATCAACCTCCTTTTACTTTTGAGATCTCCTATCGTTATATAATGTATAATAATTTAAAGTATAACAACACTCAAATCTACATTCCATACTGGATCCTTTGGTTGTAAGTGTAGCTGCAATGGGTACAGCTAATTGTAATATAAATTTACTAGGGTTTTATTTCAATATTGAGCTGGGAGTGGGGTGGGAAGTGGGGGAAAGTTCATTATACACTGAAAGTATCCTGATAATGTTCTTACAGAAGAAGCAATGAGGTAACCTTGCAATGAGCCACAGATCTCCTAACTCCAAACACAACAGCTTTATGTAGTGAACAGGGTTTAACTGGAATTAGTTCTGCCGTAAATAAATGCAGAACTAAGATGACAAGCAGTTCAGTTGAAGGGGACTTTGTGGCCCATTTAATCTCATCCTTCCAGAATGCCCGCTGTCATTCCACCCATGACAACAACTCGCATTTACATAGCTCCCTTCACATGGAGTAGCATCTCGGAGTGCTTTTCACACAACTGTGCATTTGTGGGCAGCCAATTTGTACACAGGAAAGTCCCACAAAGAGCCATGAAGTAAATTAATAATAATAATAATAATAATAATCCTTGCATTTGATATAGCGCTTTTCACGTCAGGAGGACGTCCCAAAGCGCTTCACAGAACACACTGTAAAGTGAATTGACTGTATATTTGTGGGCGAACGCGGCAGCCAATTGCGCACAGCAATGTCCCACAAACAGTCATGGATTGAAAATGACCAATTTATTATTGTTTTTGGTTTTGGAGGGATTATTATTAGGCGTGTGGAGTAAGGAAACTTGCCCAAGGTTTCGCCCTGCCTGGAATTGAACTCAGGTCTCTCGCTTGCAAAGCGAGTGCTCAACCACTGAGCTACAGGACTCCACTTATTATTATTATAACAGCCATTGATATTAAAATTCATTCCAAAAAAAAACATGTATTTAAAACTGATGTTGGAAATTTGAGCTTGGAGATCACGCCCACTCTGGCTCCTACACCACCAAGTGCACAATAAGTGTTGACGTGCTTGGAATTAAATAACTTGCCCCATTATAGGAGTGAAAAGTCTGACATTCTTTAACAGATTTCAGAAAAACAGTAAATAATCCTTACAGTTGATATCACGCCTTTCACATCTTCGTAGGATTTCCCATAAAGTGTAACGACGGTGTATTTATTAGGTAGTAATTAATTATCAAATGTGTTACTGAATATGTTATGGAATACTGCATTTCCCATCTATTCCTAAAAGACTGGACCACAGATATGAACTAGAGGGACCGATGCCGTCTAAAGTAAGTGGTGCTGATCAGTAACCTGCATGTAAGAGAGGACCTTTTATACAACAACAAAAGCAACAGCAATTTGTATTTATATAATGACCCTCACACAGGGTAACGTCTCAGAGCACTGTAAGCTGAGTTTCAGGTTTCGCCCACAAAATTTACAGTCATTTCACTTTACAGTATGTTCTGCAAAACGCTTTGAGATGTCTCCAAAATGTGATAAGGCGCTATATCAAATGCAAGGATTATTATTATTGTATCAAACACCAGCCCTCACATTGTCAGACAGATGGGTTTTCCCGGGGGTTGTTTGCACATTCAAGATACACCCAAATCAACACCCAAATCAACACCGATCCAGTTAAGAGAGCCACACTTGTTCTGGCTTGTGACCGAGCTATTGTCAGCCTTTAAATATTAAATACTTTTCAAGAGACAGAATATTTCATAAAATATATGCAGACAAACAGATTAGACATATCAATGTAATTGACAATCAACACATCAAAAGAATCAAAGAAAAGAACAATTTAATCCACTTAGAGAGACACCAAGTAGCTCTAATCTCTTCCCACACAGACGCTATACAAATCTGAAGATGCTAAATGTGACTTGAGAAATAAAATTGATCACTCGCTTTATGGTTGTTTGTGGGGCATTACTGTGAGAAAATTGCCTGCTTCGTTTGCCCACAAATACATAGTGACTAGTTCACAGTAAAATCCTGTTAAGCGCTTTGGACGTCCTTCCGATGTGAAAGGCGCTGAGCCAAACTAAATGATTATTATTGTTATTATTTATTTGAGAAAGTAAAGCCAGAATAATGGGTAAGGGACGGAGCGAATCGGAGAGACTCTGGGATGGAGTTCCAGAGAGCAGGGGCAGATAGGCTGAAAGCCCAACCTCAATGGTGGGGCGGGTAGTAAATATCAGTCAACATCCTCAGTGTTGCAGGTTATTTTAAGTAATTCGGGAACTCCTCTTGGGTAATTGAGGCTTTGAGAGTTGTCTGCACTCCTCCTGCCCCGTTGTTTTCTTCTTGCCGGTTGCTAAGTGTCAGCCTGGTTCAATTGTAGCACTCTCACCTCTGAGTCAGAAGGTTGTGGGTTCAAGCTCCACGTCAGGACTTGACTCATAGTCCAGGCTGACATTCCAGTGCAGTGCAGTGGGGACCTTGCATTGTTGGAGAGGTTCGGTTGTATATATGGTCCTTCAGATGATATATTCAACCAAGGTCCTGTCTGCCTGTTCAGGTGGATGGAGGGGAGTTTCTCCTGGTGTCCTGGCTAACAATCTTCCCAAATAAAATTGGTCATTCACTTCGGATAATGATGTATACAAGTTGGATGCCATGTTCGGCCACAAAAAAAAATACCTTACAGTAAATCCAATGAAATGCTTTGAGATGTGGAGATGTGACTCCAGCCTGCTCCACGTCCCCCGCCCAGCATACGCCACCATCAGCGGTCATGCTTTCAGCCACTCTGCCCCCACCCTTTGGACTCCATCCAAATCCCCTTTGCCTCGCTCCCTCCCTTGCCTCCTTCAAGGCACGTCTCAAGACCCTCCACTTCGACCGCACTTTCGGCGACCCTCCTACCCTCCCTGATCCCAAACCTTCCCCCCCCCCCCCCCCCATCCACTCGGATCCAAATCCCTGACTGTTCAGCACATTGGGGTGTCCTCCTGACGTGAAAGGCACTGTACAAATGTAATTTTGTATTGTACGCCTCAGTGCCATGATAAGCCACGGTATCACTGTAACGAATGTGAGGATGATTATTATTCCATTATTCCAAACATTTCTCTCTTTCAAGTGATACAGTTTTAAATTTACTTTTGCTGCTTCTCATTTTAATCCACTGGCGCAACCTCTGGACTTAAATTGAAGCGATAGTTGAGTTTATTCTATCTGAGCTAGTAAGTTGATGCGGTTTCCCCTTTAAAGTGCCTTCTTTCCAGACTGTAAAGCTCAAATTTCTCCGATCGTCCTCCAACGCTTCATCCTTTCATAATAGTATTGTTGTAAACAGAGTCCTGTAGCATAGTGGTTAGTACACTCAACTCGTAAGCGAGAAGACCAAGGTTCGATTCCCTGGTGGGCTAGTTTCCTTACTCCACACTCCTCTGCAGTAAGTAGGAACACGATTGTTAGTCGATTGGTGAATCGCTTTATGGGGCCACCCATAAAGTGACAAAATTTTTTTTATTTTTTACTCAATGGCACGTTTTGCCCACTCGGAGTCCTGTAGCTCAGTGGTGAGAGCACTCGCATTGCAAGTGAGACACCTCGGTTCAATTCCAGGCAGAGGGCGAAACCTCGGGCAAGTTTCCTTACTCCACACAGAGCCTAATAATAATCCCTCCAAAACCAAAAACAATAATAAATTGGTCATTTTCAATCCACGACTGTTTGTGGGACATTGCTGTGCGCAATTGGCTGCCGCGTTCGCCCACAAATATACAGTCAATTCACTTTACAGTGTGTTCTGTGAAGCGCTTTGGGACGTCCTCCTGACGTGAAAGGCGCTATATCAAATGCAAGGATTATTATTATTATTAATATACATTGAATCCACTTTGCAATACATTCTGTGAAGCGTTTTGAGATGCCTCAACAACCTGATAAGGCGCTATATAAAATGCAAGGATTATTATATAATAATAAATTCAACCTTGAGCTCAGGTGCAAATAGTCCTGAATGTCCAGTGCTCTTGACGTGAAACGTGTTCTATAAATGCAATTTGTTGTTATTATACAAAGAAAAAAAGTTTAATGAGTGATAAATTACAGTTACATTTTGATGAAGCAAAATATATCCCCTCAAATGCACATGACATCAAATGCACAACGATCCCTGTAGGAACGACGGAAGAAGATACAAAGATTTGTAAACCGGGGAGATAGAACAAAGTAAACAAAGTATACCAATCAAACTTTATAACAATAATAATAATCCTTGCATTTGATATAGCGCCTTATACCGTCTTCGAGACATCTCCAGCTGCCCTCCTACCCCCTCTGCCCTACCCTCACGCCAACCTTGCCCCCCACCACACTTGGATCCTCGTGACTGTTCAGCACCTTAGGACGTCCTCCCGACGTGAAAGGCACTTTACAAATGTAATTTTGTTGTCGTCTCAAAGCGCTTCACAGCATATACTGTAAAGTGGATTGACTGTGACAGCAGTCTCCCACAAACAGTTGTGGATTGAGTAACCAAATTATTATTATTTTTTAAAGGGATTATTACCTGCGGAAATGAGATCCAACAATCGTCTAACAATTGGGTTCCTACTTACTGCTATGTAAATAGAGGCTTGTGGAGTAAGGAAACTTGCCTAACATCTGCTTTGCGGGGAATCGAACCCAGGTCTTCTCGCCTACAAGGCTAATAAATATACACTACAGTACTTTACTCTGTGACACCGCAGAAAGAGGTGCAACCAAATAAATAAATAGATGGAATGCCTTTTACATGAGTTCAGGTACAAAAAGCAACCAACACCCCTTGATAACAAGTAGCTGCTGTCCCTATTATACACTGAGTTAACACCCAACATCTCTTTCTCTTTCTCTGAGTCTCTCTTCAGCTTAGAAGTGACAGCAGGTTGCACTGAATGAATGACTGGGTATTAGGGTTCATCCCAGTCCAACAATAAATAAGTCCAGCAACAGAGAAACAGGGAACTTCTGTAACTTGTCTGAACTTACCAGCCCTGTCTGCCCCCTGGGATGATGATCAGAACATAGAGGGATAGATTCCCTCTGCCATAATAAATTAATATTAACATGAAACACACACATACACACACACAAAGACCTGGGTGAACAATATTGGCACAGTAACAACATTCACACACACACACACACACACACACACACCAGAAGCCAAACCAAACAAGATTACATTGTGATGGAAAGAAATAAGGAGGTGGAAAAAAAATACAGCCTTCTTTCTGGATAACATGAGTTACGAATGCACTGTGTTGCAATAAAGCCCTTTAACACGTCGGTTTTTTGCTACAGCTATTGTCTGGGGGTCAGTGCTGAACACTCACTGCACTGGGGGAGAAGATCTCTTGTGCAATGTGGGTCACATCAGAATTTTTGCTCCTCTCAAATGTGGCTTGAGTGAGGGAGGGTATGAGTGAGGGAGGGTATGAGTGAGGGAGGGAGTGAGTGATGGTATGATTGAGGGTGGGAGACAGGGAGGGAGTGATGGTATGAGAGAGGGAGGGAGTGAGAAAGTGAGGGAGAGAGGATGGCTGGAGTGTTGCACTCACTCACTCACTCACCTGTGAGCTGCTTTGCCTTTCTCGTTGTGTGGAGCTTGTCCATGGAGGTGAGTGAGACTGAGCCACTCCTGCACTGACTGCTCTCTCTCTCTCACTCTCTCTGTGTCTCACACACATACACACAAGGTCCAGTGATGCAGCCCATGATCTAACTCCTGGGAGGAGCCTCAGTCACTCACACACACACACACACACACAGAGCAGCTCAGACACTCCTGGTTCAGTCCCCAAAGCAGCTTTTTCTTTATGTATTGAAGCTACTGTGCAATTTGCTCCCTCTTGCTCCAGCACTTCACAAATCTCTTGTGTGTGTGTTGTGTGTGTGTGTGTGTCGTTTAATAAATTCAAAGGGAGTGCAGTGTAGTGTAGGGGAGATTGCAGACACAACAAAGGCAGTTTCTCCCCTCTCTCCTACCACCCTGCATCCTGACCATCCATCCTCCATAGATATATGTATATATATATATATATTCATCCCTCATCTCATTGTTGTCAATGGAGTCGAGCTGTGTGCAAACTGACTGCCCTGTGTGTGTGTGTGTGAAAGAACAATCAGTATGTTTCAGTGATTCTCTGTTTGGAGACATTGCGCCCTTTAGAAGCGCCTGCACCGAATGCGAGGATTATTAATGTTATAACTCTTTCCCCTTCTTGTCATCAACCTTTCGACAGGAGGTTCTAACAGCGCTGTCGTTGGTTGATTGACCCGATCGCTTTCCGGAGGTAATAATCCCTTTCAAAAAAAAAGGAATAATTTGGTCCATTTTCGAATCAGTCTCAGTCACCCTCCTGCCTCCTCCCTCCCTGCCCTCCACCCCACCTGATCCCAACCTCCACAGCCCTGATTGTCTAGTGTCTTGGGACGTCGTCCTGACGTGAAAGGCGCTATATAATTTTTTGGGGTTGGTGGTCACTTAATCCTCCCTTCCAAGATGCTGCCCTGGATGAAGGGCGCTATATAAATACAAGTTGTTGTTGATGTTGTTGTAAAGTAATTCAGTGTGAATGAAAAGCGGTTGCATAATCTCAATGCAAAATAATAGCAATAACTTTCCACAGGCTTTGGGCGCATTTAATGATTAGCTTTTACCGACAGGACTATTCAAATTCACTCTGACTTTACCTGTAAATTGAGAACCACTTGTTTGCATAGACTCAAACGAAAATGACACACTGGTAAACAAACAGATGCAGATAAAAGCAACCCCAGCAATAAGCTCTTTGGACTTGCTGAGCGCGTTTGCCAAACTCCTGTTCTCTTGATTTTGTGAGTATGTGTGTTTGTGTGTAGCAGGATTTGCTCTTTAAATTAGTTTTACATACAGTAATACAAAACATGCTGTCAGCCTTCTGTTCTATGGTATTCAATGGAATCTGTTGGTATTCTTTCCCACTGCTCTCTGTTAAATCCCATACAAAAGATGATGGGGGGGAAAAAAAGGTAATGATTGTATATACTATCACAAAGGTATGTGGGTGTTTGGTTGGTTGGGTGTTTATGTTGGTAACATTGTATTAAAAATGCTGAATGTATGAATCATAGCAATTCCCTCAAGGGAGGAGGCTATATTGCCTATCAAGTAATGAAGTGATCTTAGCCATTCCCTGGCACATAACGATAAGGGACTATTCAACCCACTGGCCTGTTCCATCACTATCTTCTTTTCATCCCATTTCCCACCTTTTTATTGTATTATTCCATCTATCTCCGTTTTAAAGAAATCCAATCAATTCGAGGTGGTGTCAGACCCAGTTGAGTTGGTAGCAGACTTGCCTCTGAGTCAACAGGTTGGGAGTTCAAGCCCTGAACTGGGACTTTGAGTTCATAGTCTACAGTTGGGTTAATACTCAAATACAGCGCTTGGGGTGTGTTGTATGATCAGAGGTGCAACCAGAAAGCATTTTTTTTGCAATGAGATAATGCAACAGATTTTCCTTTACTCTGAATCGTTTTGGTGCTGGAAGTAATTTCAAATGATGCGCTCTAACACCTTCACTCAGATGAGACACAGAGGTCCCATCTGCCTGTTCAGGTGGAAGCTAAGTCACTATTTAAGAGAACCTGCAGTTAGAGAAGGGTTGTGTGTGTGTGTAGTGGGGGGGGGGGGATGGGGGGGGGGGTTGGAAAGAGCTAGTGCGCTGGGCCATACAGTGAATGCAATTTCCCCAGAAGCCAAGTTCACTGTTTAGCATCAAATTTTGTCATTGTTCAGTGCTCCGAAACACTACCCCCTTTAAAGGGAGCCATACAAATACACGTTGTTGTTTTAGATGTTTCAAGCTCAAGTGCTTTTCCCATGGGAATAGGATAGGTCTGCAGACACGACCTCTACAACTTCATTGGTTATCCCAAGAGCTTTTTGAGGACCTTTTGTGCGAGAAGCATGAGTGCTCACACTGCTGTATCATACTGCAGGAGTGCACATCAACACATTGCTGAACTCACTTCCTTTGTGCTTCTCAACCCAGATTTATGCTGTATTTGCCATAACAATCCATCATGGAAGGTCATTGTAAGCAAAGTTATTAATACATATGCAGAGCTTGAACTCACAACTTTTCGAGTAGGGAGGCAAGACTGCGACTAACTCAGCCAGGCTGACACAACGTAGAATTGATTGGACTTCTTTAAAATGGATAGATGGATATTTAGGAAATAAGAATATTAATATGGCNAAAAACATGGAAAAATGGGATGAAAAGAGATGATGATGGAACAGACCAGTGGGTTCAACGGCCTTAGTGCCATGATGTTCTAGAGGAGCTAACAAGCTCTGGGAGGCTGCCCTGTGTGATGGGCACTATGTAAATGCAAGGTGCTGTACTCGAGCTGTGGGGAGGGCAGGAATTGGAGATTTGTCAGTAGAAAATAATTCCATATCAGTCTCTCTACATGTGCACATTTTAGTTTTAGTTTAATCTGAATGGATTTTGTCAAATTTATCCCAGGATTGAACCTATGGTCATTTCATCATTCAGCTTTACCTTGCACAACAAAGTCACTGGTGTATGAAATTCCCACTATTCACCTGCAGTTTGTAACTGTACTCACACGTACCACAACAGCAGGGAATCCAACATAAAAGGAATATAGTCTTTACAGAAATATCCATTGCAACATAACATGGCATTAAATAAATACGAGTAAATAGGAATGGAATCACACAATCAGTTAATGTTATTTTATTTAAAAAAAAACATTTTTTCCTACAATAATGTACAGACCAAGCTTAATGATTAAAAGGGGAGTTTCATCCTAGCCAACAATCCCCTGGATAACATTGGTCCTTTGTTATTTATGGGATATTGTATGGTCGTATATAGCTCGGTGGTTCGAGCACTCATCTCGCAAGCGAGACCTGGGTTTGATTCCCAGCAGGGCAAAACCTTGTCCAAGTTTCCTTATTTACGTGTCCTGATAATAATCCCTCAAGAAAAAAAACAATAATAAATTGGTCACTTCAATCCAATTGGCTGTTGCGTTTCACTCACAAATATACAGTCAATTCACTTTACAGTATATTCTGTGAAGCGCTTTGAGAGTTCTAGAAGACATGAAAAGCACTATATAAATGCAAGGATTATTAATTATTATTGCTGTACACAAACTGACTGCCACCTTCACTACAATATACAGTCACTGCATTTTACAGTAAAATCTTGTGAAGCACCTTGAAATGTTTTAATGTGATTAGGCACTATATCAATTGCACTGATTATTATAATAAATACAAGTTTAGAAATCTAGAGCAAGTCTCTTTAACACAGTTAATCGTAAAATACAGTAGATTGTAATGTTCTTATCAAAGTTAAATCATAACCTTATTACACTTAATAATAATCCTTGGATTTGGTAAATCACCTTTCATGTCAGGAGGACATCTCAAAGTGCTTTATAGGATATACTGCAAATTGGGTGACTGTTTTAATGGGTGAACACAGCAACTAATTTGCAATGTAATGTCCCACGAACAGCCATAAAGTGAACGAACAATTTTGTTTGGGGGATTGTTGACCAGGACACTAGGAAAACTCCCTTCCATGTCAAATGATAGTATATCTTACACAAATATTACACATTGAGGAAAATATCAAACATTAGCAAAATAAAAAGAGGCAATTTTGTTAAAGGAATATTAGGAGCAGGAGTAACTCATTAAGCCCATTGAGTACATTTCTCCTTTTTGGATCATGGCAGATCTTTCAATTCCATCTCCCCACCTTTCTTCTCCAAATTTAACAAACCTTAATCACATTCTAAAAATCAAAAATATGATAAAACACACATCAGTCATTGGAAATATTCTCATTAAAGCAAATCGAAAATGAATTAAAAAGTTATAGAATCTGAAAGAAGCACCTTGCACTAGAGAAGTGCATCATTATTTTCAAAAAGGAGCCACGTGTTTTATTACAGTCCAAGGCATGAGTTACATGGGAACAGGAGGAGCCATTCAGCCCATCAAACCTTTTCTACCATTCTATTAGATCATGGCTGATCTGTTACCTCAGCTGCCTTTGCCCCATATCCCTTGATACCGACATAACAAAAAGGTATCCACCTCAGTCTTGAGAATGTGAATGGATCCAGTATCCACAGCCTTTTGGGGGAAGAGTTCCAGATTGTGTCTAAGCTGGTAGCAGACTCAACTTTAATTCAAGGGAATTTAGAAAAATGATCAATAAAACTTCCTTATTCAAATGTGGGAATCTGAGTTCTACAATGCATAGATGTGCCAAAGCACCGTGTCACAATAATAAAATACATTACCCTCACTGTGTGAAACAAGATACCAACCACAGCCTGTCCCGTGAAGTGATGAGTGAAGATTAATATTTGACTATTTGAGAAATTTAAACAGCGAGAAATAAAATAAAACTGAACAATGAGTTGTTAAGGGAACAAATATAGATCTACAAGAATACTCACGACTATGTCTAAAATGAAGATTTTGAGGCATAAAAGTTTACAAAAATAATATAATAATCCTTGCATTTGATATAGCGCCTTATCAAGTCTTCAAGACGTCTCAAAGTGTTTCACAGAATATACTGTAAAGTGAATTGACTGTATATTTTGTGGGTGAAACAGGCAGCCAATTGCGCACAGCAGCGTCCCACAAACAGTCGTGAATTGAGTGGCCAAGTTATTATTTTTTTGGCACAATGTCATTCAAGGCCATAGAGGTGGCCTTGAATGAGATTGCAACATACAGTACTAATCTGGTAGTTAGTCAAGATAATTTACAATAACAACAGAATTGAGAAATATGAGTATATTTTCTACATTATAACATTTACTACATGTATTTAAAAAATAAAAATAAGAAGCAAAAGTAAGTACAAAAATAAATGTTTCAAGGAAAAAAGTGCACGATGAATGGGTAAAACAAATTCGGTTTAGTTGCTTGTATTTTATAACCCAAATACACTGTGGACAGCAACCTTTCCTTCACTGATGCCAGTTCTTACCAATACTCCATATGGAATCATTTCACCTATCCTAAGCAGTAGTTAATAACAACCATCATATTAAATTGTGAAAGGCAAAATCCTGCAGATGCTGGAAATCTAAAATAAAAACAGAAGTTGCTGGGAATACTCAGCAGGACAGGCAGTTAATGTTTCAGGTCGATGACCTAACGAAAGGTTGTTGACCTGAAACGTTAAATCACTTTCTTCTCTCCCTAGCCCTGCCTCCTCCCTTTCCTCCTTCAAGGCCGGTCTCAAAACCTTTCTCTTTGACCGTGCCTTCAGCTCCCCCTCTCGACTCTCTACCCCCTCCTCGCTCCCTCCCTTCCCTCCCCTCCCCTCACCCTGACCATTTCCCTCCCAATGCTCGGGTCCTGACCCAACTGTACAGCGCCTTGGGACGTCCTCCTGACATGAAAGGCGCTCTATAAATGGAATCTTGTTGTTGTAGATGCTGTCTGACCAGCTGAGGGTTTCCAGCGACTTCTATATCAAATTATGAACTGCTTGGCGCTGAAAGCATGGGCAACAATTCTGAAGTGAATTCAACATTATTGACCCAAGAAATGCTGCTAAACTGAATGCTGCTCCTGATCTCAAGGTTATGCGACTAGAAATATTCTAGTCACCGAGAACACTAGAATACAACAGTTACATTGCATAGCGCCTTATACATATCACTTAAACATAAGTGTTCAGTGACACAAAGCAAAAAAAAAGAATAAATCCAGGTACGGCTCCAGTTTACAACACACAACATTGTAAACATCTGTAGTTTTCATAAATAAGTTAAAAGTTCATGTCCACACGTATTGAATGGATCCCTTCAGTGAGGGTGACCTTGAATGAGTTTGCGACGTACAGTGCTAAACTGATAGTTAGTCAAGATACAATAACAGAATTGAGAAATTAGTATATTTTCTACATTGTAACATTGACATGTATTTAAAAAACACACCAAGTAAACAAGAGTTTGGGGGAAACGGAAAGGACATAAAATGATAACAGACCCTTGGTAACATGATCCAGAATACTTGCAACTCCCAAGTCATTAATTTAGCCATATCCTCCAAGTCATACAATTGGTTATATCCAACATTTCAGACATTACTAAATGTAAGTATTGGCATTTTGTTTTTAAAGTATTTTAAATCTTTGCATTCACCTACAAAACAGTCAAATTACAGTACCCCACGTGATGAGTACTATATAAATGCAAGTTGTTCTTGTATATCCAGTTAACCATTTTCAGACATCCTACTGATGTGAAAGTTGCTATATCGAATCTGAGGTTATTATTAATTATTAATGGCGGCGATACGTACTTTCAAGGGAATGTAAACCAGTACATATCGGCTGGCCCTCACATGACAGTTTAGCACCTTAATAATAATAATAATAATCCTTGCATTTGATATAGCGCTTTTCACGTCGGGAGGACGTCCCAAAGCACTTCACAGAACACACTGTAAAGTGAATTGACTGTATATTTGTGGGCGAATGCGGCAGCCAATTGCGCACAGCAATGTCCCACAAACAGTCGTAGATTGAAAAAGACCAATTTATTATTGGGTTTCTTTTGGTTTTGGAGGGATTATTATTAGGCTCTGTGTGGAGTAAGGAAACTTGCCCAAGGTTTCGCCCTCTGCCTGGAATTGAACACAGGTGTCTCACTTGCAAAGCGAGTGCTCTAACCACTGAGCTACAGGACTCCACTAACTCTTGTAACTCACCTGTGTACCCATTATTTTTTCTATGTCCTGATCTGCCCTGAGTAGTCTCTTGTGACAGTAACTGTTTATCAAGTCGCCTGAGAGATGTTAGTGCTAAGGGAATGTTTCCATGATTTTCAATATTACTGCCAAATTAGTCTCATCCTATTTTAAATACAGACTAGAACTGGGTTAAGTTCACCCACAAAATATACAGTCAATTCATTTTACAGTAATATTAATCCTTGCATTTGATATAGCACGTTATCATGTCTTTGAGATGTCTCAAAGCGCTTCACAGAATATAGTGTAAAGTGAATTGACTGTATACTTTGTGATCTGTGAAGGGCTTGAGACGTCTCAACAACGTGATAAAGCTCCATATCAAATGCAAGGATTATTATTAAGTAGTTAAATCCTTTATAGCAGGCTAATTTTTTTCCCTTTGAGCTGGATCTAAATACAAGTCCAAGACATGGTATGACACTTCTGTGAAGTGTGCCAATCCCTGTGTGCATGTGCCAATTATTTTACATTACAACCTGCATATGACCACTCCCTACAGTAGTACACTCTAAAATATGGACAGCAAAATAACCTTTCACTTCCTTAAATATACATTGTGACTATTACTAAACATTTAATTTTTCTTCTGGGAAGAAATTCCAGTCCCTCACAAAAGTTATCTGTATCTCACTAAATGACAGATCATAATACAATTTTTAAATATAATCTACGCTGGTTATATTTAAATCAAATGAATACAATGACATTGTTTCTGAAATTAGGTTGAAAACGTGAATAGCTCCTGATCTATTTTCATCTACTGACTATAGAAAACACTGTGTACAAGTGATTTATCTTTCAATGGATTTATTGGCAACATTTGACAGATGAGGGATCTGTGTGTCCGTCTAGTTCAGGGTACTGTATTAACAAGTCAAACTACAGGATGTAAAGATGCAAAAAAATGCCTATAGATTATGTGATCATGAATGAATAGCTCGCATTTTTTTTTAAAAAAAGCTTTTCTTTTGCAACTCTTTCCATTTCCAATTCCAGAGAAAAAAAACACACAAGCTGGGATGAAGGTACATTTCTCTGGCATTTAAGATGAAAGCGTACTGCTTAATTCATTAACACACAGATTCAGACAAAGTGGATTAATATAGAATTCCCTCGAGGTAATACAATCAGGGGTCTTCGTCATGAAAATCACAAAGCTTCGTATTCCTTCCGAATTTATTGATCAAACAAACGCAGAGATAAACATTCACTACTTCAAAATTCCTTCAAAGATGATGCCCTGGATGGAAATAAAAATTCAGATTTGAAATAACTCAAATGAAATATACTTTAAAGTGTTTTCAGGGTTGGTACTTCCTATTAATACTGTCCAGAATTATGTAAGCAGGATGTGTCCCTTCAGGGAGAGTGCACGCATTAGATTTGAACAATCTATCACTGGGATTCCCATGTGTATTTGGAATGCATGGAATTCCCAGTTTTGTTTGGATACTTAAACATGGTGATGAGTTAGGGTTAGGCATGTGTCAGACATCCAGGTGACCCCCAAAATTTATTCATTCCCTAGGAAATTATTTGATTCTTAGTGTAGAATATTTGGCAGCATTGGTGACAACTTACTTACTAAGTATAACCTCTGCTTACTGCAGGTGGTGACACTTCTTCCTGACACAGAAGGAAATGCTTCATGGAGGGGCTTCACTCAACTGAAGTCTGCAGATGTATGTTACACATTTAGCAGAAATAGACTATGTGAAAACTATTTTTTGGATTCCCATTACTGGCTTGAAGAACCTAGTGAAGAAGATTACTTCACTTAAGGAAAGTGAATGTGAATATGCATCAAATTCATCTTCTGGCAGGCATACCTGTTCAGTGATCGGTTTAAGGAGCAGTCTGGAGATCGGCGGCTAGAACGCTCTGTTGAATGTAAAATTGGACTCAAAGAAGGCTGAGGTGGGGATGAGCATCGATATGAGGGGCCATGTCGACGAAGCTCCTGCACAGCACACTCTCTGCAACAGAACAGTCAGAGTGCTTTTAATTAGAACATAAAAATGAATGCTAGGAATTCACATTTGATACATGCTCATAGCAGTGAACATTTAACTCCAGAATAGCTGTGTAGAGCAGCTTGGTCAAACTCCGATTTGGTCACACTATCTTCAGAGACCTAAACAAAGGTAACAGATGTTAAGTCCAGAACCCCAGGCTGACAAAATAATTCAAGAGTACAGCCACTTGAGAAAGATTTGTGCGAAAATAGAAAATGTCTACTTCATGTCATCACAACCTGCTGTATCTTGCCAATGTGAGTCTGATTCTTTCCTCCCCCAATCCATCAGATCTGTGGACTGCTTTAAGGGATTATAGACTTGTGAGAATAAGAAGGTTGAAGATGTACACAGCTGAATAATACATTATGATTGTCCAGTTCTGTTTGAAACACGCCACCTCTTCACCTGACCCAGCAAAAACACAGGACCAAGTGCAGCTGAGTTCCAGGTTTTTTGGAGCAGCCAATGTGTCCAGATGACATGAGTGACACACATTGTTTAGTGCATCATATCTGCCCCAGCTGGATAAGTGCACCATCAGCACAGAGAGTGTTTGTAGATAGAAGCAGGTGAATAAAATAATAACAATCCAACATACACTTGCCTTTCAAAGCGTTCAGTTCCCAACTGCCGTTTAGCCATTTCCAGCTCGGATTCAAGCATTGCAGCTTTACTCCTTAGCTGAGCCATTTCACGTGACTGCGATGTCCTACCAAATGCAAAATTAAACATGCGATCAACACAGAACTTTATATTTGATTTTTTAGGTGTAATTTAGGATTTTCTTTCTTTTTTTCTCTATTATTCTTCCATCTCTTCGAAGGTATTCTGACTATTTTCCCCTCTTCTACTGATATATTGGCCCACGGATCCCTTTCCCCATTAATAATCCTTGCATTTCATATAGCGTCTTATCACATCTTCGAGACGTCTCAAAGCGCTTCACAGAATTGACTGCATATTTTGTGGGCGAAATGCGGCAGCCAATTGCACACAGCAGTGCCCCACAAACAGTTATGGATTGAGTGACCAAATTATTTATTTATTTTGAAGAAATTATTACCCCCAGAAAAGTGACTCGCCAATCGACTAACAACCGGGTTTCTACTTATTGCAAGTAGGTAAACAGAGGCGTAAGAATAAGGAATAAGGAAACTTGCCCAATGTTTTGCCCTGCCAGGAATTGAACCCAGGGTCTTCTTGCTTGCAAGGTGAGTGCTCTAACTACTAAGCTACAGGACTCCACATTGATACAGGACTATTTGATACCTTGCTCCAGTGGTTATTCTTCATGTGTAAGCCTGGGTAATCTGCTAGCAGGCTGTTAGACTGCAGGACTCTCATAGCCGAATCCAATCCTGTCTTTACCCGCTTCCACAAACCTCACAAGATCATAAGATTGGTTTGGAAGAAAAATCAGTCCATCTGATCTTATCCCTTCAGAATCCCCATCCAACTGACATGTGCATTGGTGAGATCTGTGAGTCTTGCTCAATGCTCTACTCACATAATATATGTGAAATATGTGAGAATTAAAAAAGATTAATCTAACTACCCTATGAAGATATTTTGTAAAAGAAACAGGAACATTTTTCAAAAGTTTCATTTTGAAAAGACTCCATTTCTTTAGTTCTATCTGTAAAATTATGACTGAACATTTGAGACATAAACGTCCTCTAATGGTTCATTCTCAATGGGCCATACAGACCAGGAAGGTCACAGGTTCAATCCCTGCTGTGTGCTGAACCCCCTAAATGGATGATGGTTTGCCAACACTCACTGTTCCAGTTATTGCCTTCAGGAAAGTAAGAAAGAAATCTCAGAAAACTACAGTGAAAAAAGCTGTGTCCCAAACATAGGCACTCCCAGATATTCAAAAACAGCACAACTAGTGCATTATGTACAACACAGATCCATCACAAAGAATCCATCGAAGTACTTACAGTTTGCTCTCAGCCAAGGAAAGTTTATCTTTAAAGAGTTGAATTTCAGCTTCTTTCTCCTGAGTAGCCATTTGGCTTTGATATTTTTTCTCTCGATTGGATGCAAGTAAGGATTCCAGATTTTTAATAGCAGTTCTCTCACTTGCCAGCTGATTTCTTAAGAGCTCTATTTCAGAACGAGCTGACTCATGTTCACTTAGAACCTGGATAATACAAAGTTAAGCGGTTAACAGTGACATCTTAGAATATCAAGAAGTTTCTTGATTAAATCACAGCTTTGATCTCCTTGCTCATTTTTTCCTTAAAGCTAAAACTTATCAATTAAAAAGCAAGCCGTATATCATAAATCTATGTTCAGTGCTGCAGTAAGTATCTTGTTAAAATTAATTTGTACTAAATTGCAGGTTCAGTCAGCCATGAGAAATAATCCATATGCAAGTGTACAACCATCTATATGTCTTCCTTTTAGAAATTTAAACAAGGACCAATGTGTAAAGAGCAGAATGTGGATTTGCATTTGTAATTATAGTTATTAGCTGAGCTACCTTGGAAAGCAGAGTAAAGAACACATAATACAACACACGGAATGAAAAATTAAATCCTTGTCTGAGAGTCACTCTGGCCAAACCCCTTAATTATTGCAGTTGCCTGATGCCTTCTCACACAAGGCTCAAGGAAACTTGAGACAAAAAAACTAAGAAATGAATAATTAATCTAAAAGTACCAGAAACATTAGATGAATTATTAATGGAATATTCATTTCTCAGTAAAGGAATTCTAGATTACAATTTAATTGATTATTTTCCCAAGGGAATATATTTTGGTATGAAGATTGTGAAACAGAATCATTATCTACTATAGTCATAAAGCTGGTGCTATCTCCCACCCCCCTCACCTTTGGTATCTAATTCTTTAAAATGATGGCTACTAACAATCCAGCAAGAAATGGAAATAATAATTGTAATTCTTGCATTTGATATAGCGCTTTTCACCTTTTCTAGACGTCTCAAAGTGCTTCACAGAAAATACTGTACAGTAAATTGACTGTATATTTGTGGGCGAAACGCAGCAGCCAATTGCGCACAACAATGTCCCACAAACAGTCGTGGATCAAAGTAACCAAGTTATTATTTTTTTCTTGAGGGATTATTATCAGGCGTGTGGAGTAAGGAAACTTGCCCAAGGTTTCGTACTGTCGTCTATCGAACCCAGGTCTCTCACTTGCGAGGCAAGTGCTCTTACCACTGAGCTACAGGACTCCTGTATATTAACAGGATATTAAAAACAATTTGCATTTATATAGCGCCCCTCACGCAGGGCAGTGTCCCTGAGAGCTTAATTAAAGTATTCCAGGTGCTTATTTGATGATGCTCCCTAAACATCTCTCTCCATTCTATTCTATGACTAGATTTTCAATTAAAAAACAAATCATAGCATAAATCTATGTTCAGTGCTATATTAAGCATCTTGTTAAAATTAATTTGCACTAAATTGCAAGCTCAGACACCCATGAGAAATAATCTATATGCAAGTCTACAACTGTCTATATGTCTTCTCTTTAGAAATTTAATCAAGGGCCAAATCTATTCGATCCTTCACTCTCCTGGAGCAAATAAGGGCTTTGGGCCCTCTTGATGTCTCTCTTATTGCCCTCAGGTCTGGCAGGACTGGCTTTCAAACCCATGTTTGGCAGCAGCTAACCACTACTTGATTTATTGCACCTTCCTTCCTCTTTTCGACATTGGTGGTGTCCTGCACAACATCCATTGACTCCACTTCACTTGATGAAGACCCTGGATGACACAGCCACTGACTCGACATTCATAGCTGTCTGGCTTAACAGTAGTGAAGAAATTAATTCATTAATTTATAGGAGTCATCTATAGGGGCAGTGGAAGGTCTAGTCCACATTGTAACCACAAACAAATGATCTCTGTCTAGCATCTGAACTAGGGACAATAAACTTCTAAGCAGATGTCTTATGCTCTATACTGATTATGTTTCCAGCTTTGCACAAGGACAAGTCTAGAGTATGAATACTGCTGTTAGCTGATGGTGAGAAATAAAAATGCTCATCAATCTCTACCACAACAAATATCTAAACCAATGTTAAATAATATTTTTTAATAATCCTTGCATTTAATATAGTTCTTTAACTTGTCGTCAAAACACCTTAAGCGTTTTGCAGGATTTAGTGTAAAGTGTCGTGACTGTGTATTTGTAAATGAACACAGCAGCCAATTTTGCACAGAACAATATCCCACAAAACAGCCATGAAGTGAATGACCATTTTATCTGGGGGATTGTTTACCAGGACACTGGGAGAAACTCCCAGTGTTTTTGAATAGTAGTGACTTAGAAAACATATTCGACTCATAACTCATTCTTACCACAGACTACATAATAAATCCACCCAAACCACTGAGTCTTGTTGGAGGCAAACGACCACAAATAACTCCATCATGTACTCGAGTTTCAATGTACATTACACCAACAACAACTTGCATTTATACAAGTGCCCTTCCCGCGTGGTAGCGACCTGGAGCGCACCATACAGTTAGACACATTAAATTCAATCTTCTATTCCTTAGTATATCCAGTTAATTAACCCATCACAATAAAATACTATTGAGCTTCTTTATCAGAACAACCAGCCACACAGATGAGAACCATCAGCACATTTTATGTTGTTGGAACTTCTGTCTTCTACATTATCTGTGGGCAGTGTAAGCAGTGGGTCTAAGCAGCCAATTCACTGAGTTTTGTTCATCTTCATCACTATGTTTAAAGACCGAATAATTTACAATTCTTCTGAGAATCCAACTAAATTATATCTCAGTCAAATGATAGTCATCTTCTCAAAGAATTTTAATAGATGATCAATTGCTTCTAAATTCACGCTGCCTGTTCCTTACGGATGCTTTTGTTTCTTTGTATAAACAACCCGTTAAACATTCTCATGTATTTTCTTCACTGTAAGTGTTCCACTAATTGGTCTATAATTCTTATCTTCACTTCTCAAAGCATTCATCATTCCCCTAAATCGTCAGGTTTAGACTCCATATTTATGAAGCACCCTAAAGATATTAAAGAGGCTTTGCTATCCTCGTGTTTTTCTTGAGGAAATCACAAAATGTTCTATCTGGTCGAGATCCTTTGCAGACATTTCATGCAGGAGGAAATGAGATGTTTTACTGAGGAGGCGAAGGTCCAGATGGATTAAAATATTTTGAGAATAAAGTACCATTGAAATCACAAATCTATAATTTATTCAGCAGAGAATATTGCAAAGTGTTTGAATGCAATATATTGCATTATATTGTTGAGGCAAGGCACTACTTTGATTAACACAAAAAAACTGCTAACGATGCACAACATTGAAATAAATGGCTGTCAAGTGCAACTTTATCCCAAACATTAGTCACATTGCCAGCATCACTGATGAACTAAAATCACTGGTCAAGATAAGCACATTCTTCAGATCCAGATCAGGTCGGGGCCACCAAATTCAGGTGCTTGAACAGAAAAATCTGGCTACAATAGCAATGATCCAAGAATACAAGGTATTCACCCAGCAGTCACGCAATTACCTTTGGCCCACAATTTGCCTATGAGCACATATCCACAAAAGTAGGCATCCAGCTCTCCAAGCAGACATTTCTTGCTCTGACGATGGACATGAAGCAGTATTATGAATGTTACTCAGCTCTGACAATGTTTGAATTCACGTTTTGGATGCAATTCCTTTCTCTTTCTATTGCATCTAAGCCAGAGGTTCAACACTGGAGGTCTACTAGAATTTATTTGGTTAGAATTACCATGTTTCATGATTATTAGCATAAAAATCAATGGTGCAACCATTACGTAAACATTTCAAGGAAAAATATTTTGTATTTCCATTCGTCAATCCTAAGTATATAAAGACTTCACATACATTTAACAATAATAAGGATTATTATTAATTGATTGTATGATAAATACATTGGAAGTATTTCTCTTCATTAGTTACTTGGTTATTATATTATTTTAAATGAATGTACAATTATTGCAGATTGTGCAATGTATAATAGCAAACCGACTCCCTGAGGATGATTATTTGAAGCCATCATCAAATCCTAGCATTCAACAAATGTCAATCTGAAGAGTCTAATTGCAATGTCTCTCAGTCGCAATGCCTCTCAACTTCAGTTCAAGAGTTCCACAATGGAGCCATAATTTGAATGGAAACCTAAGAGTCTAAATGATTATCTTCTTCATAATGTTCCGTACATCACAAAATGAGAAAGTGGAATCTGTTGTTAATGTGGACCAAGGTGTTTGTATCTAAATGTATGTGGAGGCCACAATACCCCTATTTGGGGAACCACAGCAAATGAATGAATCTTTTTCTACCTGTAGTGAACGAAGAATACCCCTGACAGCTTCAGACACATCCAATTTACACTGTGATGTGGTGCCTTGGTAATCTCCTCTGGAACCTTGGAACACCCCTGTAGCAAAACATACCCTCAAGACAGCTCTTGTCATCGGCAGAGCTGGACCTCACAATGAGGGTCACATTTATGACTTGTTCTCCTCAACTTCTCAGTGAATTTTAGCACTTGATTAGTTCATCCTTCTCCACCATCTATTCATCCTTGAAAAATAATGGGACAGGCTCGATGGGCCAAATGGCCTATTCCTGTTCCTATGTTCCTTCCTGCTCCACAGGTCTTCCCTTTCATATACATTATCTATTGCAATATCTTCACTTCCAATAGCTTCTGTCCTAGTTATATGTGGCGTTCCTCAGGGCTCTAATCTTGGTACTCCCCTTTTCATCACTTTTTTCCACTTGATATTATTCAAAGTCATGGGATCCACTTCCACATATAAGTGGATGACATGCTATCTCTGTCTTTCCATCCTTGATTCCAGATCCAATGCTGTTCTGACCAATTATCTGTTATCAATCTTGAATGAGCTGTAGCTTGCTTTATTTGAATGTTAACAAAAACAAGACACTCCTGTTTGGCTCCTGAATGCCTTCTCATCTGCCGGAAACTCACTTCACCTCATGAAGCTGGTGCAGAAACTCAGTGTTCTGTTCCACCACAAGCTCTTCTTTAAGACTAGGATCTAGTCTCTCACACTCGGCTTTCCCTCACCTCCACAACATCGCCCTTATCCGCCACAGGGCTGCTGAGACCTAGATTCACACTTGTATCACATCCACTCAATCATTCCAATGCCCTACTTGCTGAATTCTGTACACAAACAGCAGAACATCCAGAATTTTGCAGACTGTGTACTCTTATACAACAGGTTCTAGGAGCCAATCGCTACCAACCTTACTTTGCTCCACTGGCTCCCCACCTTCTCTCGAATCGTCTTCAAGATCCTCATCCTCATGTTCAAATCTCTTCACATCTTGCATCACATTACCTCTGTGACTTTCTGCAACCCTACCGCACCAGCTACTCCCTACACTCAGTGAACACCTACTTTATTTTCCCACTGGATCCATCCCCGTCAATGTTGGGAAATTGTTTAGCCATTCTACTCTCTGGAATTTCATCCTGAAATCACTCCACCTCACCCCCTCCATCCTCGCCTTTGCAGCTGGCATTAAGACATAGCTTTTCAACTGTGATGACAGTCACTTTTACCAACCCTATCTTAGACTCCTGCTTAGTCTGCTGCAAGAAGTGCTTTGAGTTGTCCTCTTGACGTGAAAGGCGCTATATAATGTAAACAGTTGTAAGAATAGCTATAACTACAGCACCTCCATTGAGTTGGCGCGCTGGGAACTTTGGTTGTGATGAATGTACATCAATATCCAGCCAGGAATTAACTTTCAGATGGTCATTCTGTCCAGTCAAAGGAACATACACCTCTGCTAAAATGAATGGAACTCTTCTGGGAGATGCCTTGCTTCTTCCTGTAGCAGAAGACAGCAGGTCCCAAACAAAAAAAACGTTATATTTTACGGTGATTTTGTTTCTCTCTGATTAAGAATGGAGAATGTGACCAAATTTTGCTGCCTTTAGACTTTTAGCCCTGTTATATGGGACAGATGTTAAGTGTATCCCTGTAAATTAATATGCAATACCTCAAATTTAATTGTCTAAATTGCACATATACGTCTTTAGTTCTATTGGCTAAGCAGATGCTGCCTCACAGCCATTTTGATAGGAATGAACGACTTATGGACAGAATGTTCTTTAAAGATTCTCCAAGGGGCAAATTAATTATTATTGCTTGAAAACGAGAATACATATTTTATTCTGACTTGGAAGGGAGAATTTGCAATCTTTTACAGGTGACAAAATTCTGTGGAATCTGTTGTATATTTATTGCTACCGATTTCTGTCACTCTTATCATCTCGCTTACTGATACACTGATATTACTGTACTAATTACTTAAAATAAAGAGAAGTCAAAACAATTCAAGTCACATTTGTCCATTCTACATACTTGCTCCATCTCCTTGTTTTTGGTGGACACCTGCCTCATCATCATTTCTTTGTTGGAATCCAGCTTCAAACACAGCTCTTGAGTGGTAGTCAGGTCAGTGAGGACCGAGGACTTTTCACACTGTACCTGTCGGAGCTCGTTTTCCACTTTCACTATCAACTTGTTAAGTGAGCAAACCTGGGCCTTATAGGCGTTCCTAGCAGCCTCTTGCTAAAGAGGAAATCCATTTTGCACATCAAAAAACACAAAGTACAAAAAATCCTTGGTGAAATTAAGTTAAAACACATTTAAATTATTTGTTATAAGATATTATGCTAAAAAGTAAACAAGCGAAACCTATTAATACTTTGATCTTGGAAACAACCTTTGAAATTAGAATACAATAACTACTTTTGCCAATGAACATCTGTCACTGTAGATGTAAATCAAAGTATAGTCAGAGCTCAATAGACAATAAGAATTTTTAGAAACAGGAAATGACCATAATATTCAACAAACTTTATTTGATTCTCAAACCCATCTACTGAGCTTTTTATCATATCCCTCAATTACTTCTCATTCCATAGATTTCTTTGAACTAATCTGTACCACTCAATCCTCAAATCTATAACCCATTATAAATAAAATAAATCCATCTGTGTATAAAATACTTCCCTCTTTACATGCTCATTTTTAACTTTTGTACAGTGAGCAATTTAACTACTCCAGTGGCCAACCTTTTTGGTCGCCAACAAAATGCATTTTCATGATTGAATAGTTCTTGAATTATGCCATAAATTTTAGAAATATTCAATCAAGAAAAATGTGGAAACACACTACCAATCCAACACGGACTTACCTAGACTGGTACGAATGTTCAATGGTCCCTTCTTGACAGACCCCGGGGGCCACTTCCGGCCCGCGGGCAATGTGTTGGCTACCACTGGTCTACACCAACTCTCTCAATTCCCTTCATAATTTTGCAACCCTTAATCTCAGTTCTAAATTTGCCCTTTTCGAAAGAAACCCATTAACAGCAACTGATACAACCTACCACATACTTTTCATGATACTTATCTTTAATGTATTCTTCCTTTGGATACATGTATACACCCCAATTGGACCAAAGATTTATTTTATGAATAGGGTTTACAGTCTCAAGGGGCAATTGTACACATGCTGATACTACTTGTAACAATATATGTGNAAAAAAATCCCTTCTTTCCTACCTCCTCGATTTCTTTTTCAAGACTCTGAAGTCTTTCACACATCCTTCGGTTTTCAGCTTTAAAAGAAGTAAGCTCCAGTTGAAGTGAATTATTCTCTCCTTCCATCTGGCGACCTTTCAGTTCCCAGGTCTCTACCTGTGAATTTGCTCTACGATATTGTTCCATCAAATTAAAATT
Organism: Callorhinchus milii; assembly: GCF_018977255.1. Classification (NCBI taxonomy): domain Eukaryota; kingdom Metazoa; phylum Chordata; class Chondrichthyes; order Chimaeriformes; family Callorhinchidae; genus Callorhinchus; species Callorhinchus milii. The sequence goes on along the minus strand of NW_024704745.1, from coordinate 76,319,874 downwards.
CTCTGTTTCCTATAAACATTAAATAAAGACCCAATTTAGCCATAAACTCAAATCCATACACACATATATATTATATAGAATCTAATACAGTATTAAGAGTGTATATATATTCTAATACAGTATTAGAGTACATATACACATGTGTAAACTTGTTTTTTACAATATATTATATATATCTCATATACATATATATATGGCAGCTTTGAAACAATATTACTGTATTACCAAGTAGGTTTCTGAAATTGTATTTTTAACTATGATAACAGCCAATAATCGAGAGAGGCAGCTGAGGAGAAAGGGAGCAGTCACATATATCAGGAATCCCAACAGATTAAATTAGGGCATGCTATTCAAAAATAATTATCAAGACTGTAAAAAATGGCAATGTTATGCAAATTCATATCAAATCTTCAAACCAAAATTCAAGAAATTGCAAATTTAAGTTGTAAAATCCACAGGATTCCTAAACATATTCCAAACTTTTTTTGCCTTCTGTAGGTGAACACAGCAGGTAAGTTGCATGCACCAATGTCCCAGAAACAATCATGAAGTGAATGGTTAATTTCATGTGTGGCATTCTTGGCCAGGACAACAGTAGAAAAACCCTTCTTTGTGAATACTGCCATTGGATCTTTAAAGTCCATTTGAATGTGCAGACGGGATCCCAGTAACATCTCATCTAAAAAATGGTACCTCCACTCCCTGCACTGCATTGTGGCATCAGCCTAGGCTACATGATCACAAAATCCTGATGTGACAGTTGGACCCACAACTTTCTGATTCAGAAGTGAGAGTGCTCCAAATAAAGTCAGGCTGGCACATGTTGAACCTAAGGTAAGCAATACTTTTATAAATTCTAAGCCCAATATTTTTCTTTTGCTTAATATTAGCTTCCCAAGGTTTGCCTATGAGGGTCAATGTCCCTGCATTTTTTGGTCAAAAAATTAAAACTAGAACAGTACTTTCTGATACACCAAGGTTGCAATCCAAGAGTGTACAGGTTTAGGGTTGCAACGTGCAATTTCACAAGGAAGTATTTCTTTTCAGGGAGGGTACTTAATGCCTGCAACAGGTTACCAAAATCCTAGAATTTTGCCCACAAAATCTAGTCAATTCAATTTACAGTATCTTCAGTGATGGGCTTTGAGACGACTCGGAGATGTGATAAGGCGCTATATCAAATGCAAGGATTAATTAAATTCAGGATTATCTTTACCAGGAAGGATGGGTGAGGGCTCATTTAACAAAAAGCTTGATGTTGTAATTGGATCGTATAGTGAATATTTAGAGGAGACCAAATGGAAAAAAGACCTTCTTAATCCAAACATACTGTGTGAACCACCAAAATATCATAATTGACCAGCCCGTTTTGTGCTACTCACCTTGGCATTAAGCAAATTCTCTACCTTGGAGACCTCAGTGATGTAATCCTGTACCTTTATTTTCAACTCCTTAATCTCCTGCGTAGATTCTTCTAGTTTTCGGTTTGCTCCCTAAAACAAAATACAGAACAGAAAAACACTTGTTGCAAAGGTTCCGCCAAAGATCTGAAAAAATTGTAAGATTTTTAAGCGTGTTAATCGTTTGGCTGGACAGGTTTAAATCACCTTAAAACCTTCTACAATACATTACTTTAATGAAATAGTTCTCCAGGTTCCCTGGGAAAAGTCAACATAAGGAAACAGGTGTTACTTCGGGAGCAGTGGCACATAACATAAACTCTACACCGGCTCCTGTAGGTACTGGCCCAAACATCCATTTATTCAGGGGAAAACCAAATTCTACTAAATCCCCACCTAACACAACATCTACCAGATGGCTTCTCCAAGTCATCTAAATTTAGCTGCTGCTCTAAATTTGAGCTTGTTGTTTCCCATATTCCCAGCCCCAATCAGTCCCCTACATAAAGAAAACCGATCGTGGAAATCTGAAATAAAAGTAGAAAACTCTTAACAGGTAAAACAGGAACATCTCAAAAAAAGGTTAATTTAAACCTTCATTAGAAATTAAATGATTAGATTGGAGATAATTAACATTATGGATGGCAAGTTTATGAATTATCAACATGAAACCATTTTTATATAGAACAGAAACAGCTAGCATGTCATTAACAGATTGTGAAATGATGGAAAGAGATATATAAAAAGGACAAAAAAAACATGATACAAAAAGAATAATTCAGGCCATCACCAACCGGCTCCTCCACCTACCCTCTCCCGCTTCAAATGCCAACTGCGAGGCGATGCTGGACTTCCTGAAATTCAAAGTCGAGGGGATCTGCTCAGCTGCCTCGCCATTCCGTCTACTATATCCTCCCCATCTCCCCTCCCCGTACCCATCCCTCCCTCCACACGTTCGAGTTGTTGTTGTCTCCTCTCTCACCACCACTATAACCCACATGAAACCAACCTCGACCCCATCCCTACATCTCTCCTTACCTCCCAGCTCCATCTCTCTGCCCCTCTACTCACAGACATTATAAATCTCTCCCTGTCCACTGGTACTGTTTCCACCCCACTAAAAAACGCCATCATCACTCCTATCTTTAAAAAACCCTCTCTGGACCCACCTCTACTCTCAAACTACCACCCCATTTCCAACCTCCCTTTACTCTCCAAGGTCCTGGAAGCAAGTTGTTGCTTTCCAGCTTCGCTCCTTCCCCCTTCCTTAAAGAACTTGCATTTTTATAACACGATGAAACCTCTTCACAAGCTTATCAGCAACTATTTGAGTTGGCAAGATAGCACAATCAATTAATCTAGAAGAACGTAGGCCAGCACACTGGCAAAAATGTTCAAAAGAGAAGGGAATTTCAATAGTGATGTGGGACGTTTGTCTACCTGAACAGATACTTGGGACCTCACTTTAATGTCTCATCCTACAACACTGCCAGTACTGCACCGGATGACTGTTAGCCCCCTCGACAATGTGCTCAACTCCTGGCAACAGGCTTGATCCCACAACCTTTGGACCTTGAAGTTAAAGTGCTATCTACTAAGTCAAGCTAACAAACTAAAATCCGTCTGTAAGATACAGAACAATAATTGTTTTTTTCACTTACCTGCGAGTCATATTTTATTTTTGATAACTGTTCGTGTAGATGGTTACTTTCCCGACATGTTGAGTCTCGTAATCGACTCATTTCAGCAATTTCACTATTCAAGGCATCACACTGACGCTTGAGATTGCAAATTTCATTGTCTTTACTGTTCACAGTTTCATTCAATTGTCTGAGATGTTAAAACAAACAAATACGTTAGTTCAGTCTCAAATTAACTAAAATTCATTTACATACATTGCAATTATAGATGGATCCCTCTTACCCAAAACAATAAATGGGTTCCCTCTTACCCAAAACACTAAATCTATAGAACCAAACAGATCACCAGTACAAAATGTACATCAACATTTGAAGACAGATTAATTAGTATTTTCACTCCCAATGCAATTTAAACTACAGTACAATCCCAAATGCATTTTTATAGAAAAAGCTACACATGTCCTTGCAACAGTCAGATTGCTTAAATGACAACCTTTTACAAGATCAGAGGTCGGATTTGAACACCTGTGATTGTATGTATAGGATCATACAAATGAACAGCACTGAAGGAGATTGTGCTTCATCTTATTGATCCCAAACATCAAAAATACCATACTGTCCTCTCAGATTTCAATTGTCTTTTGTACCAAACTATTGAATCTGCCAACATGTATCTCTGGGTAGTCTGTCCCATATATTCACTATTCTCTGTGTAGTTTGATACCTTTCCCTTTTCTACAACAACAACTTCCCTTTTCTGAGTTTGTGGTTTATATCCAATAAATTATTTGGGTTTCAATTTAAATGAGAATCATTGAATATGTGAGGTATTTTCAGGCACATTTAGTATTTGGAACAACCAATCAGCTTAATTTAAGAAATGGCTCTGCAGAGCAAAGGAGGTCAGATCTAAACAACTGTGATTTTAGAAGGTTTGGCATTTCTGTTTTGCCTTTGGGATTCCCTATAATTCAGGTTCTGCATGCTTATCACCCCCATCCTTGCCTGGTTCCACTGACTTCCCATTCCTTAGGGGATTGAGTTCCATATTCTGGCCCTCACCTTTGAATCCCTCCACAATCTCAGCCACCCTATCTTGACAACCTCTTCAAACAGTATCAGTCCAGCCACTCTCTTCTCCAAGTGTTAAGTAGCTGAAATTACCAACATGAAAGGTGCAATATAAATGTAAATTTGTATTGTATTCAATTTGGGGTGTTTATAAACATTGCTTTGGGATCAGAATAGCGCTGTGTACAAATTCAGGTTGGGTGCGTGATTTACACTATCCCTTTTGCTATACCTTTCAAGAGTATTCCCTTTCTTCATTGGGACGTCCTCCCGACGTGAAAGGTGCTCTATAAATGGAATCTTGTTGTTGTTGTTATCGCACAATGTGCTGATGTTTTCAACAATCTATCCATGAGTCACATAAAATCCTTCTTCTGTAGTATATCCTACCGACTAACACCATTTAGCTTTCTATCCATTCTTCTTTCCAACCTTGTCAATTGCCACTTCTCCACATTTGACATTTGACTAACTCTATCTGAATCCCTGGTTATTTGCAACTTCACCAGTTATATCTACACAGGTGAATGTAGTATACAATATCCAGTTTGAGTCAAAGGTGGCAATCTAGCTCAGGGACTTTATATTTAGTTGCCTAGAATAGTCAAGCAGATACAATTTTGACAGAAGAGACGCTGACACAACAACAACTTGTATTTTTATAGCTCTTTTCAAACAGGTCACGTCTCAGAGCATTTAACAACGGCACTGCTTGACGCTGACCTGGAAAGGGAGGGGAGGTGACTGAAGGCTCAGTCGAAAAGGAAAGTGTTCAGGTGTGATTTGAAGATGGGCATGGAGGGGGCGGAGAGGGATGGAGGCAGTGAGTTCCAGAGATTGAAGACTAAATACAGCCCCCAATTAATAATAATAATAATAATAATCCTTGCATTTGATATAGCGCTTTTCACGTCAGGAGGACGTCCCAAAGCGCTTCACAGAACACACTGTAAAGTGAATTGACTGTATATTTGTGGGCGAACGCGGCAGCCAATTGCGCACAGCAATGTCCCACAAACAGTCGTAGATTGAAAATGACTGATTTAATTATTGTTTTTGGTTTTTGGAGGGATTATTATTAGGCTCTGTGTGGAGTAAGGAAACTTGCCCAAGGTTTCGCCCTCTGCCTGGAATTGAACTCAGGTCTCTCGCTTGCAAAGCGAGTGCTCTAACCACTGAGCTACAGGACTCCATTGAGCCAATTGTAATGCGCAGGGGACAAGCGACATGCAGAAAACCTCAGCCAGCTGAATGAAGGCAGTGAATACTGAGGTGTGAGCACCAATTATAATATTATTTAAGCAACAGTCAAGGAAAAAATAAGCAACCATGCAGTCAATAGCAAAATAGGCACAATATTTTGGTCATGTAAATAAATATAATCAAATTGGCTTAAAGCAATGCACGCACCATATATACCTAGAGCCAGGAAACAAACAACCTTGACAATAACCTAAGCCATTTGGAAATTATTAAACTATCTATTTAAATTTATTTAAATTATCTTTTAAATCTCATCTTCTTCCAGAAACATGCATTGAAATAAATGCATATGTGCAACATCAGACATTAATTAACATCACAAGCATACAATTTCACATTTTGACCTAATAAAATTAAGAGAACATTTTCAGGTATCACAGAATCCTGTCAAAGGTGTACTTACTCTACAGTTGACTCTAATTCATTTAGGTTTATTTCATGATCAATGATGATTTTCTTCTTTAGGAGAAAAATAGAAATCAATAAGACATACACAAACTTGGATTGTACTTAAATTAAGAAATGACGAAGTGAGAACTTGATATACATAGGAGCCATTCAACTCATTGATCCTGTATGGAAGTTTATTCGATCATGGCAGATCTTTAAATCCCATTTCTCCATACCTCAATATGCTTACTTCCCAAGCATTTATCTATTTGCCTTTTAAAACAACTCAATTGATTCTGACTGTAATGCCTTTTGAGTTAAAACATTCCACATTTTCATTACCTTCTGTGTGCAGAAAGGTTTTCTTATCTCATTTGTTTACCAGCATAGCTCAAAATGCAAGGTTATGTCCTCTTGTTTTTGATCCACCTACCAGAGGTGTATGTCAAACACTATCTAGCTAGTCAATTCTTTTCAATATCTTAACCACTTCAATCGGATAGCTACTTAACTGCCTCACCTCAAAGAAATGTAACCAAATCCTATCTAACCTCTATGGCTTTATCCGTAGCATTAATTAGTAAATGGCTGATGAACACATTCCAAGGCTACCTAAATTGGGCAGCCAAAATTTAACACAGTACTCTAAATGAAGTCTGTCCAGTGGTCTTTATGAATAGAGCAGTACCTCCTTGCTCTTATATTCCAGACACGGGTTATAAAGCCCACCATCTAGATATTCCTTCACAGCAGATTGGACAGGATACCAATTTAACAGAAAAGACACAGTATTGCCAGAAAGAAACAGACAACAGCTTGTTGCTATTAATAGGAAGGCAATAGGATGGTTATTCCTAAAAGGATAAGAAGCTGATATGAAGGACCTGATTTTAATATAGTTCAGTGTATATTGTAAGGGGTATTGTTCTGAGTTTGCATTAAAGCATTTTGTTCAAACAGTGTAAATCTTCCGCCTAACATGCATAATTGTATTGAACCAAAGAGATATTGTAATGTCTTGCACATACTGTAAAAAAAATGTTGTTTCTTTGCATTCTTCACATTGAGGAGCACAAAATATAATCAGCAACTTGCCAGATAATATCTGCCTGGAAGGCATCCCACATATAAACCCTACATTCTGCTTTTCATCTTCTAATCATTCCAGCTCAGTCAAGTCTGGCTTGGGAGCTACTAGAAGGGTATGTTTGCTGGCACATCCTGCCTCCTACTGATTGGGATTGGAAGGAAACAAGAAAAGGCAGTCAGACTGTCAAAACAGCCTCTGCATCTGGGTTCCACACTTTGTTGAAGCTATAATGAAATCTTATCTTCTAATAAGTCCACAGCATCAGAAACTTTCACAGAGTTCTGCCCATGTAGGTCTTCCGAATACTTTTAAGAGGGGAGGGCGAATAGGAAGGAGTAAAGCTATACTTAGGCTTTAGGTGCCAATTTGAGCATTTTACAAGCACTAACTTTCTGGTGGAGGCTTTCTTCTAAGGAGGTGATTGTCTCGGTCTTTTCATCCACAAGCTCTTGCAGACAGTTCTTCTGTTTATCAAAGTCATAAGCATCGGATCGAATTGAGTTTAATTCTTCTTGATGACAAGCAATCTGTCTGTTCAATTCATCTGTTAGGAATAATACTTCAGATCTTAGTACTGAATAATTACAATAATATAAAATTATGCTAGAATCAATTATCAAACATGAAAGATTACTGGATGTATGTGTAAGCTCATCTGGACATTTATTTCATATTGTGGGGCGTCCTACTGCTCCTCTAATGTGATGATTTGGCTCCATAAATTCATACCCTGCCTTATTATTGCAGGAGTAGAGCACCTGCCAGCAAGAACATCTTTAACATCAGATCCCTGAGGATAACGCCAAACCCTCAACAACAATTTGCATTTATATGGCACCCCTCATACAGGGTAGTCATCAACTCAGGAAGCTGATAACCGCTCTCGCAGCTAATGCCAGACCTTCTGTGCCTGTACGCTATGCGTTTGAAGCCAGCCAGTCAGCGCAGAAGGAACTGACTTCTCAGCCAAAATGCCTCAAAATAGTGGCAATTACACCATTTATTCTTATAGCAAAGGTAAAAAATAATACTTAAATGTGGTAATAACACCTTTCACATTGGGAGGACGTTCCAAAGCGCTTCACAGGATATAATAATAATAATCCTTGCATTTGATATAGCGCTTTTCACGCCTCCTCGGCGTCTCAAAGCGCTTCACAGAATAGACTGTCAAGTGAATTGACCGTATACTTGTGGGCGAAACGTGGCAATCAATTGCGCACAGCAGTGTCCCACAAACAGTCATGGATTGAAAATGACCAATTTATTATTGTTTTTTGTTTTTGGAGGATTATTAGGCATGTGGAGTAAGGAAACTTGCCCAAGGTTTTGCCCTGCCTGGAATTGAAAAGATGATAAAAAAATAGGATTTTTATAGGACATATGGGAAGAGGACCTGGATCACATGAAAAATCCTTTAAAAAGGGAAAGGCATCTCTCAAACTAACTTTCCTTGGCTACAGTATATAGAACAAAAATATTCTCCTGGAAAATGACTTAAATTGGATATGATGGTTTATATTAAAAAGAGACAAATTTTATGATTTATGATTTGAAATCTTAGGCATTCAATGATCTTTATTCAGCTTTGTGAAAAAGTTAGTCTTACCATTCTTTTCACAGAGTCGAGCATTTTTATCCTGTGCAAGTTGCAGATCAGTGCATTTTAATGATAAGCGACGCTGGGTTTCACCAAGAGTATCTTCTGTTTGGTCCATTAGTAACCTGTAATGATGATCACACTGATAATGATTTTAGAATCACTGTCATTATTTATAAAGAGTTTAAATGTAGTTACAACATTTTTGTAATGTTTCAAATATTAATAATACTTGCATTTATTATAACGCCTTATCATGTCTTCGAGGCATCTCAAAGCGCTTCATAGAATATATTGTAGAGCAAATTGACTGTATATTTTGTGGGCGAAACGTGGCAGCCAATTGTGCATAGCAGTGTCCCACAAACAGCCGTGTAAATTAGAGACCAATTTATTATTATTATTTTTTTGAAGGAATTATTATCCCCAGAAAAGCGATCCACCAATCGACTAACAAGTGGGTTCCTACTTACTGCTACGTAAACAACAACAACAAAATTACATTTGTAAAGCGCCTTTCACATTGGGAGGACATCCCAAGGCACTGAACAAGGGCACGTGGAGTAAGGAAACTTGCCTAACGTTTCGCCCTGCCTGGGAATCGAACCCAGGTCTTCTCGCTTGCGAGACGAGGGATGGAAGGCGTATTAAAGTATGCCTTCCATCTCTCTTGAAAAACCAATGATGTCTATGCAAGGGTAGCAATCAACAGCACTAAGACAATACTTCACTTATAAGTAGGCAGCAGCATTCCCATTACTGGAAATTTAATAATTTCAGAATGCTGTTGCTGAAATGGATCCAATTAATTTTAGTGGCAAATTAATCTCGAATTTCTCATTTAAGATATAACAAAAGTAAAGTTAACTGGAACTTCTGCTCTTTTGAATAAAAATTTCCTTTTCAATGATTTACACAAAAGATAAATCCCAAGCAAACATACACAATCTTTCTGCTAGCTATACTTTAGTGAACAAGTAGGTTAGCCTAGTTAGTACAAGTTTAGGACTAGACCATTTGAGTGAAGGTATAAATCCTTGTTTGATAGCTGAGCCCAGCTGTTAACTACAATTAGTGACCATGGATAAATCGCACTGCTGATAGCTATCTTGTGGATGGGGGGAAGCAGCAGATAGGATCCTCGTAAGTGAAGTGGTCTCCTATGTGGTCGTGGTGGTGTCATGACTAGGGAAGCTGCATACTCGTTTGAATGAAGAGTATTAGAATATTGCCTTTGTGTTTGCAAGGCGTAGTTTCAGTCATTTAAACCCCACAGGTAGCAGGAACTGTTTAAGGATGTTGTTGTTGCCTGAAGGAGGTCTGATTTACACAAAAACTTAATATCTGTAAGAATGTGTATTGTGTGAGTGTGACAGTACACTCACAAGGGGATAAAACACTAGACGTTTGAGCAGGCAGGAGAGTTGGACCTTGGAGGGGCTTGTAACAAACAGGTGGGACAGCTCGCTCCTCTGCTCAAACTGTAAGTGCCAGCATTTTATGTCTTACGACTCCGACTTAATTTAAGGCTTTGGGGTGTTGTCGAAACATATGCTTGTGTCCATGAAGTATTTTAGTTATTTTGAGAATTCAAATTTTAAATTTGTTAATATAAACAGGATATTGGTTTTGTCCTCCCGACTCGAGAAGCCCCAACTCTAATCACTGAAGCACTGGGTATAAAATACCAAACTCCATGGTAACCCGCAGAATTCAAATGTTTTGTGAGTTTGATGAAAGAGTAATATCATCCTGAATTATTAAGGACTAGTAAATCTGAAGTATCATAGTCCAAGTGTCACGTTTAATTTCTCGAGTCCAGAAACTTTCTTATCATTAGCCAGGCATGTTAGACATGACTCCTCCAGACCCACCTCTTCTCAAGGTCAGTAAAGAAATATGCCAAGATATTTTTGCAAAAAGATGCTGGGAAGACAAACATCTGCACATAAAAGCGACCTTTGTCTAACACTAAGATGTTTGTGGGGGAAAACAGAAAAGCTGCAAATGAAAGTTTTACTCAAAACAATATTTTCCCTATCAGAACTGCTGTCCTATCCAGCATGTTGGCCTCTTCTACCTAGAGCATATTTAACATTCTTATCCCAGCATATACCACTAGACATAAATCAGCAGGGGACTTAAAACAAGTCTACAACAGTCTACAGAACATACACAGTAACTAAAGGTGGTCTGAACCCCATCTGTTAATGAGGCCAATTAAAATTTTAGCAGTGGTAACATGGAAATGTTTACAACACAAAAAATCCTAAGTAATTTCAAAAGTATTTTAAAATGGCCTGCTTTATTTCATTCCAAATTCCAAAATTAAATCTATCAATGTTAAGATAGAATTTCTGGTTATTAGAGGGGTGTTCATAGAACCTTCTTACAAGAAAGTAAGATTATTTGACTTTTTCTGAGCCTAAGATCCTCTTGGACTTGGCTATGTTAGCCAAGTAGAATAAATGAAGAACTGCCTTTCTATTCCAGTTCAGGCTACATTTCACTGTTGAAAATACAGTTCAACAACAATCCTCCTAGGTACAAGATTTGTCTTGTGCACAGTTAACCTTCACACTACTTTAGTGCCTTTACAATTACAGTGTGGCTTTCTTCACAATAACTAAAGTACGCTCTAAAGTAAAATTCCGTGTCATAGTAGACAGTTTTAAAGCTTTAGATTTAGAATAGTCCAGTTGCCCAGCCAATTTTCAAATACAAAAGGCTATTTTACCTGATTTGATTGTTTTCCGATCTCTGTCTGCATAGTTCATCTTCAGTGTCAGCCGACTTTCTAGCCAATATTTTGACCTCTTCCTCAAGGGAAGTCACACTGTCTTTCAGACAAGTCAGCCTCGATCGATGTTCTAACCTTTCACTTTCCAACTGAAAGCAAAATAAAAGAATCTAGTAACAAAGTGACATTAGACTGAACCTAAACAGTTGGCATGATGTGGTTGAAATGTGGGGATAGAAGTAGGGCATAAAATATTTGAGTTGAGATTTCAAGAGCTCAAGGTTTCAAATAATTCAGACAGAAGAGAGAGGGCTTGCAATGAGTAAGTATTGTGTTCCCTCAGTTTTTTTTAATCCTACCACTCCTCTCACATCTTTTTCTCCTGAAGGCTTTTGACTCCCTTTTCTGACATTTTTTTCTAGGGTTACAATTCCACAGGTATTAGTTGCCCTCTGGTATCTCACCCAAGATATTATTATGCATTTGTGAGCCTAGACAGGGAACGTCAGCAGGTCATTCGACCATCAACGCTGAACATGATTCTGTCAATCATCATCCAGACACACAAACCTTTCAACAGGGTTGATTTCAGCCTCTCCAATTCTCGGGCCACTGGGACCCAAACTGCTTCCCTGGGTGAGATCAGATAGCAACATAGACTGGGATTTAAACCACGCCATCCTCCTTGATCCCTCACCTCCATCACCATGTCCGTGGGACCACTCTCACCTAGTTCCAATTCTACCTGACCCACTGACTCCAACTTTTGTCTCCTCCAATGGGTTTCTCTTCCCGTCTTGGCAGTCACCTAGGGAATACCAACCACTCTATCCTCCAGGCCCACTGATGTTCCATCCGCTTGGCTGTCAGACATCAAGGCCTGATGAGCCCAAACATCCTGCAACTAAACAGGCTCCTCACTTCTGGCTCTGACTTCCTTAACCTTCCCAGACTCACTGAACCAATGCACCACCTTGGCAAACGGTTCGATCCTCAGCTCTGCTCTCTCCCTCACATCTGGTCTCTAACCCAGCACTGCTTTTCTCCACCACCGCCACATGACCCACCTCTGCTCCTCACTTAGTCCAAATGTCGCCAAAACCCTTATCCACACCTTTGTCATCTCCTGGCTGGAATTTTCTAACACCCTCCCCACTAGTTCCACCATTCATGAACTTCAACTTATAGAAAACTCTACCACCTGCACCTCACTGCACTAAACTCCATCCGCCCACCACCCAGGCTTCAGTAAGCTCCCTTTGCTCCCTCACAGCATATCAATTTCAAGGTTCTCACCTTCACCTATAACGACGACAAAATTACATTTATAAAAGTGCCTTTCACGTCGGGTGGACATCCCAAGGCGTTGCAAACCCTAACCCCTCACGCTCTTGGACCTCCCTATTTCTCCAATACATTTCAGTGTGAAAATAATTATGATTTTCAGGGATTCCAAGAAAATGCAACACCATAAAGCTGTGTCCACACAACCTATTAGCAACCAATTTGGGGCACATAACCGTTGACGTTTGTCAGTAAATTATGTCAATTGAATAAGAAATGGAAATATTATTGTGATCTCTTCTCATCTGCGTCCCAACTAAATAACCCCAATCAAATACGACTGAAGGTGTTAAGTCATTTACAAAGTGTAGTTCACCATTTATTCAGAAAACAATCATAGTGTTCATATAAATGCCTACACTTAATAATTTGATATAGTGCCTTATCACATCTTTGAGACGTCCCAAAGTGCTTCACCGAATATACTGTAAAGTGAATTGACTGTATATTTTGTGGGCAAAACCCGGCAGCCAACACAGCAGTGGCCCACAAACAGTCGTGATTGAAGTGACCATTTTTTTTTAAGGAATTATTACCCCCAGAAAAGCGATCCGACAATCAACTAACAATCTGGTTCCTACTTACTACTAGGTAAACAGCGGCGTGTGGAGTAAGGAAACTTGCCCAACATTTCGCCCTGCCAGGAATTGAATCCAGGTCTCTTGCTTGTGAAGCGATAGCTCTGACCACTAAACTACAGGACTCAACTTAACAGTTTGAAATGGCAGAAACAATCTACCCGTATGCAGTTGATGTAAGTAATTTAGAGTTCTGAATTTCAGCCTTGGGTGAATAATCTTCACTTCAAATTCAAATCTGATTATAGAAATAATTAAATCAACATTACTGAATGCAATGAGGACTTCAGATCTTCTATTCTCTGCTCCAGATGCGCTCTCTCGTTAATTGCTGCCTCTTGGGAAATCTAATAGAACAAAACTGTGACAATTAATTATTATTAAAGTGCATATGATTTTTTTTTCTTACTCCATACCTTAAAAATAAAACTCTACTTATTACCTTTGTTGCCATTTATTGGCAGTATTCCACTTGACCATGCACAGAACTATGAATCATTTGCTCCTTACACACATTCATGTCTCACTTCATAGAACCACAATTAAGTGCATCTGTATGCAAACTATTTACATGTCCACTTATCCACATCAGACTCTAATGTAGAAAGAACTATGATGCTTGTTGAAAAAAATGTTGGGAAAACAAACTGGAGGTTTAGTGGGAATGTGATACAGCATAGGTGACTGTGAACCAGAAGCTCAAGGTACATTTTTATTCAGCAATTTGTTACCAGCAATTTGTCCTACCAGCTGAATTAGGTTGTCACCTTCCCAGGGAGGCAGTGAAAGCAAATTATGCTGCAAATTCAAAAGTGAATGCAATAGCTAATCGGGGAAGACACTGATCGAGTGATATAAGATATGGAGTAATGCAATGATGCTTTAACCTTGAGACTGGACAGATAGACTGCAATAGTCTTTTGCAGTCCCGCACATTCCCATGTTCAAACACATAGCTTAAAAGTGCCAAATCAGCATTCACGAAAAAACATGCAGCTGTACAAGAATAACACAGTAATATTCAAATAAGTCTTATCAATTAATATGATTTACTCAAAGTCCGAGTTACAGGCAAACTGCATAAATTGTATAAACAACAACAAGATACATTTGTATAGTCACGTCAGAAGAGCATCCAAGGCTCTGGACAGTGTACAGCATTTCAGACCGGAGCTAGGGTGAGGGAGGGAGAAGGGAGGTGACCGATGGCATGGTCGAAGAGGGGGATCTTGAGGCGGGACTTGAAGGAGGCTAGGGAGGGGGATGGAATTCCAGAGGTTGGGAGCAGAGCGGCTGAAGGCTCTCCCACCAATGGTGGGGCGGGTGGGTGGGGGAATGTGGAGCAGGCCGGAGCCGGCTGAGCGGAGGGAGCAGGTAGGTTGGTAGGGGGTTAAGAGGTCGCAGAGGTAGGGTGGAGTGAGGCCATGGAGGGCTTTGTAGGTGAAATCCGATTTCATCAATAATCTACCCTGCACATGCATAGTTCAATGCAGCCAGTAAGTGTGCATGTGGTGACAGATCAAGACTATGCTTCCTGTAATTCAATGTGTCTTGACCCATCACTGCATGTGCGTTTACTAGAAAGCATTGGAATCGGGGCAAATTAAGTTCTTCTGAGCATGCGTCAATAGATCAAGACTAAGATTCTCACGATTCAATGCAGCTGGCACCAGTACAAGTGCATGTATCGACGGTGTCATGATCCCGCTAAGAATGTCATTTCCCGCGATTCAATACAGTCAGTAAATGCAGGAGTAATGGAGGGTAGGGGAGCGGCATTATAAGTTGGGAGGTAATTAATACGAGTAGGGCAAAGAAATCTAAGTGGTTTTCATAGAAAACTGAATTGGACTGGAATGAATATCTGACTCTGGAAATATTATACAATTTGTAAAGATGACTTATGCGAGTTTTACTGTATTCTGAACATACAGGAGAATTAATTACTTTGTACAAATTCTATATTAATTAGTTTCTAGCTGAATAGAATTGGTTCTCAAAACAAATGAGCACTTTCCATCACCTTTAATCGTTCCCTTAGACTGTCACGTTCTGTAATCATTCTTCTTAGGTCTGCGGCAGCTTCATCCCGCTCACATTCCAAACGCCGAAGAATATCTTGCGCTGTTAGACTGTTTTTTGGACACCTCGGGGCCTTGACACCATCTCTGTGTAGTCTATCAAGCTCTTCCTGGGCCTAGATTAGTTTTAGTTTGTATATTTAACAACAAAAAAAGAACACAGCCAAATTAATTGAAACAAAAAGCATCAATGTATTTAGGAGGAAACCGGATATTTATATGAGGGATCCAGTTAAAAGAGTTAGTCGTTCGGCAGATCGCTTTTCCGGGGGTAATAATTCCTTAAAAAAATAAATTGGTCACTTCAATCCACGACTGTTTGTGGGACACTGCTGTGCGCAACTGGCTGCCGCATTTTGACCACAAAATATAGTCAATTCACTTTACAGTATACTCTGTGAAGTGCTTTGAGACGTCTCAAAGACGTGACAAGGCACTAGATCAAATGCAAGGATTATTATTATTATTTAATTCTGGGCATAAAAGTGAACATTAAAAACAAAGTTATAATGCATCCATAAACAAAATATCTAACAACAACAACAAGATTTCATTTATAGAGCGCCTTTCACGTCGGGAGGACGTCCCAAGGCGTTGGACAGTTGGTTAACAAAAGTTACTAACAAAACCTTACCTGTTCAAAAAACAGTTTGTTTTGGTCTCTCTCTGCAGTTAATACTTTGACATTTGACTGGATTTCTGCCATGTGCCTTTCATATTTATTTAACATGTTTTGAAGATCATCGCGCTCCTTGATGATGCATATTAGCTCAGACTCATAACTTCCTCCCTAATATCAAAATATATTGTAAGATTGAGTCCACCTTAAATACATTAGAAACATGAACACTACCTGTATAAAGAAAGCATTACTACATAAAAACAATTCAAAAATGGCGCAAACCAATACAAATACTATAGCATGTAGACTATTATATTTTGTAATGGTGAAAAGTATTTATCTGTAGGGTCTTAGACTATTTTGACCTAACTGAGACAGGCAGACTTTGCAGTCTATTTGTTTTCACCTTTTTTCAGGAAATGCACACATTTTATACAAGACATGTTCACAAGAATGTGTTTGAAAAGATTTGAGCCAGTGAGTGCAGCACTCAAAGCAAAGACCACTTTTCCAAACTTAGAACACACATAATCCTGTATGATCAGGAGGCTGAACAGTCTATGAGCTCTGAACAGTCATGTTCACAAGGTTGATAATTATTATATCATGCCAAGATCAATCTTGTAAATCAGAAAACAATTTATATTTTAAGTAAGTTAAAAAGTAAAGAATTAAATAAGACAAACATTTGATAAATGTGAAAATGTGTGGAAAACTGAATATAATGAAAATCAGATGGTGGATTTAAGGTATCAGTTTGTATTCCACGACTTGGAAGGACAAACCAGTCACCATGCAGCTCCCGTTAACCCTGCAAACCAAAACCCTAATGGGTAGGGTGGTCCTAGCTGGACAAGCAGCAGGAAAGCTTGCCAGGCATTACTCTCAATGGCAAGCTATGTGGTTTTAGCTGGTTAGACACCAGCAGTACCCAAAGGCACACACTGGGAACCCCAATCCTTGGCTCTTGCCAACCTGGGTCCACTACTTTCCCAAATTAGGTAAGAGGATGTGTCCCTCCAGGGAGAGAGTGTGCATTTCATTCCAATAAATGTCTCTGGAATTTTCATGTGTAGGTGGAATACATGAGTTTTCACATGTGTCAAACACATAAATACACATTTATGTACATTTGCTTATATTTGCCATACAGTGGTTCTAATTTACTTTCTACGTTTTTTATTCAATTGGCCAACGCCTCACCTCCATTCTATTTTCACTTTAATAACATATAAGTTACTGGTCACAACTTGATAAAAAAACATTTTTCCGTCCAAACATTTTGTAACAAACCAGACTGTACACAAAACGGATTGCATACCATACTGTTCAGTAATTATAGCACTCTCCACCTCCCACTCCCCTCAACTCATTTCAAATTCATCAATTGAATACTGTAACATCTAAGCACCCTATGATGTGCGTGGCAATCAGTGACTGACGTCTGACCCAAAACAATGCAAAGAGATTGCAATTGCTATTCTCAATTGCAACTTAGCAACAGAATGCTTTACAACAGCAGATTCTTGTCCATCTCCCCAAACCACGCAATTTCTTCAGCTGGCGGTCAGAGGGGATTGCTTGTATCAGTTTATTTTCTGCAAACCAATGCATAATTTCCAATGCTGCACAAACCCTAATCAACACAATGTTTCCATTAGGCCTACAGGATGAAATGCTCTGAATCATTACTTTTCCTCAGCACCCATTAGTGTCTGTGACCAATTAAATGGAAGTACCATTGTATTAGACCAGGAACAGGTCTGCTGGACTTCCCTCTGACGAACCCACCCCTTTCAAATGCAGTGCATCCCTTTCCTTCAGAAACCTCTGTCCAGCAGTCCAACAATACAACAACATACAATACAAATTTACATTTATATATTACTTTTCAGGTCAAGAAGGACATTCCAAGGCACTTTAAAACAAGATTCCCTTGAGAGCGATTTTGCGATTATGCACATCTTTTAAGAAAAATGTCACATCAAAGACGCTACAAATAAATACCTTTACAGGTGGTGAGTGCACTGGACTACGTCCTCTCGAGGGGTTGCTTTGGCCGCAACTTTTGTTTCTCAACATCTTTAGTAAGTAATCTACCTCCGCTTTATAGAAATTTCTTTCTTGTTCCAAGTCCTTCACGAAGGTATTCACAAGAAAAAGAGACTTATCTGGCAAACATGAACCCTGTTCAGTTTCAGTGCTTCCAGATTCTGAAACTAATTCTATTTCTGAAATAAAATAAGCACAACATAAACATGCAAGCGGAAAATTATGCATCTTATTGAACAGCTGTGGCCTGCTGAAAACTACTTTTTTTCAATAATTTTAAAGCTCAACAAGGCAAAGGATGTCAATGTCAATGTTGAGAAAATAAGCACTTTTCCATGCTGTGCATTTGGGGAAAAAAATCCTCCTGGTCCAATGATTTTACTCTATTTTCTTAGCATTTCAGAGCATGCAGTACTCGACAAATTACTGAATTCAATCTTAGCTTTGAAGGATGGGTTCTGTAGTTCGTGAAACAACTTACTTACCTTCAAAATTAAGATGCTATTTAAAAAGGCAAAAGCTCTGAAATGTCAAAGAGAGTAAATCTAGATCCAGCACTCTTCATGTCAGCGTGAGTATAATTTATAGATGAGGAATACATACATCTCCCAAACAAAGTGCCTTAATCCCAAACTCAAAGCACTTTATGCAAATATTTCTATATTCTACATCAGTTAAACAAATGCATCAGTTATCCTCTGAGTGAGATTAATAGTTTATTACCAATCTTTGGGGAATCTCTTGCTCGATCAACAGAGTTGAGACTTGACACTCATTTCTACGCGATACAATACAATATCAAATTACATTTGTGCAGCACTTTTCATGTTAGGAGGACGTCCCAAGGTGCTGGACAGTTAGGGATTTAGACCCGAGCTACAGGTCGGCATCGGGGTGGCTGGAGGCAGGGAGGCTAGCAAGGATGACCAAAGACATGGTCGAAGAGGAGGGTCTTGAGACAGGTCTTGAAGGAGGCAAGGTAGGGGGCGAGGCAGAGGGACTGTGAGATGGAGTTCTAGAGGGTCGGGCAGAGAGGTTGAAGGCCCGCCTGCCAATGGGGCGGACAAGACCAGGGAAGTGAAACAGGCCTTAGTCCCTCCCTTTTATAAGCATGTTTTGTAATATTCCTGACCCATGTTAAACTTTCACATTTTAAGTAATGTAAAGAGTGAAATAGTACTATAAATACTGCTTATGGTGCTGTATAACACCATTGTATAGACTTTTTACTAGGACAGAAGAGGCCATTGGAATGAGGTTCTTTGCCAAAATCATCAACAGTAAAAGATAAACTAGAAGTAAGTTCTCTTTTGGGGAGCTAGCAACTGAACTATTAGGATGGAAAAGTAATTTTATGTAGAATTCACAGAAATTGACAAGAAACCAGAAAGAAACAAATCTCTAAAAGTTCAGGCACAACGTCCAAAAACAACTTGCATTTATATAGCACACTTCATACGGACTAGCATATCTGACAGAGTGCTTAATTACTATGTCAGTCTAATGTAATAAAGTACATGAAGATGTGATATACACATTTGAATAATCTTTTTTTCATCTTTGTATAGTTTACAATTACTGTATTATCTCAATCTTTCTAAATCTAAAGCCAACCTGTGCCACCGATTTCCTCAAATTTATGTTTTTGTTGATTCAGTGCCTCATTCAGCTCATTGTTCCCTTCGATCTTTGCTCGTAATTCCACTCGGATTTCTTCAAGTTGGTTCTTGGATTTTACTGTATCCTGTGAGAGGGAGAAATGCCTTTTCTTACACCAAAATAGAGCAAAACATCAAAACAAATCAAATAATGCATAAATTTGTATATTTTAGATTTTCTATCAACCTCAACCTCAAACAACTCAATTCAAAAGAAGTCAAAAGCCAGGTTTGAAGCAATAATACACATGAAGATTTTGCTCTATCAGTTTTTTTGTTTTTCTTAGTTGTTTTTTAAGTTCAGAGATCTTTATGAACGCAGAAGAATACTTTTCTGTAGGAAACATGTCCAGCTTGTTAAAATACAATTGCTCAAATGTCCTGTACTAGCCCATTTAAACTTTCTCACCAGTACAAAGTTGACAATTATTTCTAATCACAATAAAAATTACACAGCACCACTTACTGATCTGAGCTTTAAGATGGCGTGCTCCAAAACAGCAATGTCTCTCTCTTGCCTTTCAAGTTCAATCTATTACAAAGACATTGGATTATTATACATCATTAACACAGCAACATCTAAAAATGGTTGTAGATTGATCACATTTATCCCACGTGATTTGCAGTAAATGACACATGGATTTTAATACAGGTTTAATACACGGTGACTGAGTACCATACAAAGTATACAGGCAGTTACCAGCATATGATGCATGTCACCTGCATTATGATGCAAAAGCAATTATGTAAACTACCATTGCCTTTTACAATACAATATCACATTTGTATTGCGCCTTTCACGTCGGCAGGCATGTTTAAGGTATTAAAAACATTTGTTTTATGTAGAATTTAACAAGTGAATGATCTGCATTCTGGAAAATATAAAATAATCCTCAACTGTCAGATGTCCTTCCATCTATGTAAAACCAAACAATATATATGTCTACTATATACAGTGGAAGCAGTTTAAAACCGGAACACATCGCAGCCAGCTGTTTGTCTGGCTTAAAGGGTGTTCAAGGTTACCTGAAGTTCTTTTACCTCTTCCTGCTCAGTAGGGAGCGGTGGCGGCTCCGTCTCCCTCCAATTGCCATTTCCATTGGACAGGAACAGAACCAACTAGTGGCAGCTCTGAGTTGATTGGCAGCCTGAAGGCGCTTGTGAATGCATGAGCACTCGAGCCATTCCCAAGTGGCTCCCTGTCAATCAATCGGGATTTGATATCTCCCATTCCCTCCCTTGTTTCTTCCCCGTTCCTCCGCGCCCCCACCCTCACTGCTTGACAGCCTGAAGCCGCTTGGAAATGGCTGGGATCTGCCTGTCAATCACCACAATTTGACTACATCCCGGGGCTGCTCATGGCTGAATTGAGCCTCTCGAGACGCAGCGTGGCATTTTGTCCGGATTTGCTGTATTTTTGTCCAAATTAACTGGTATATTTTAAAAAAGGTGACAATACAAATGAATCGGGGCCGGGCATTGTGTATGATTTGCACAGCATCCTGGGTTAACCAGTGTCCGGTTTAAGTGGCTTCCACTGTATGTATGGGTGCAACCTTCACCACCTCATTCCACTTGAAATGTGTCTCTTTCCAGTTGATCCTGAAGCATACTTACCCCGGAAAAATCCCTCCATCACAGCTCAAGAAAGCACAGTGGTGAGGAAACAAGGAAAAATATTAATTTACGTTTATTTTTAGCTAAATAGGTAACAATTTTCTAATCGGGTAGAGAGAGGCATAAATAAGGGGAAATAGTCTTCAAATTAGAACTAAGTCGGAGCTGAGATCAGAAAACATTTCTTCTTAGGACATCCTCCCGCCTTGGAAGACGCTATACAAATATAATTTTGTTGTTGTTCACACAAAGGGTTGTGAGAATAGGGATTGCACTTTCCCAGAAGGTTATAAATGATTATTTGTATGTTTAAAGGGGAGATTGACAACAACTTGCCCTTCACAAGGGGTTGCATCTCAGAACCAATAAATACGTACAAATATGTATCATTCTTCCTCTCGCATTTGTTTCAATATGCATAAGCCAAATTCATCTTCAATAGTAAAGCAAGTACTCAAGTCCCTACATGCCTGTGTAAATTGTGACAAGCAATTTTAAGATTGTAACAAGTATGCTTCTCTTCCCAATGCTCTATGTAAACAAAGTCAATGATGTGTGGAGCAGTGTCTACAAATTAGTGCATCAAACACTGCTTCACAATTCTTTAATTTCGTACAAACTCAGCCCCATCAAACTCCCAACACAATCCCCCTCACTCCAGGGTTAAGAATAATTTTTGCAGGGCTCCAAAAAAAATCATTTAAGAGCTCTCTGCCCCATAAACCGCCAAAGTAGAACACCAAGATTTTAAGAGAGAACTGGACAGGTATCTGGGGAAGACGGGTTTGCAGGGTTATGGAGAGAAAGCTGGTGAGTGGGGTAGTGAAAGTGACGTTCTGTCAAAGAGCCGCACAGACTTGATGGGCCGAATGGCCTCCTTCTGTGCCATAACATTCTATGAATCTATGAAATCTAAGATTGTACACTGGCTGATTATGCACACCAGTTGACAATTGCTGTACGTAAATTAGCGGCTGCTTTTCAGCTACAAAATAGTTACTGCATTTTACAGTAAATGCCGTGAAGTACTTTGAGACGTCTCCCAGCATGAAAAAGTCCTAGAACGAGTTGTTGCAAATCAACTCCGCGCACACCTCTTCTCCCATTCCCTCTTCAAGCCCCTCCAGTCCGGTTTCCGCTCGCAGTACAGCGACTGCGCTTGTGAACGTCACAAATGACATCCTCTCTATCTGTGACTAGGGCTCCCTCTGTCTCCTTGTCCTCCTTGTCAACGTCTAAATTATCATGGCTCTCACCTCCTCCACCTACCTGACCTCCCCCTAAAACTGCTTAAATACCCATTCAGCAAGTTTATTAGTGACCCTGTAATTTGTTGCAGTCCTCCTACAAATTTTGAAATTGTACAGCTGATTCCCGAGTCCAAATCATTAATTAAATCATTAGTGTATATTGTGAACAACAGTGGTCCCAATACCGATCCTTGTGGAACATCACTTCCCACCCTCTCCAGTCTGAGTTGCTACCCTTTACCCCTACTCTGTTTTGCCAGCTTGCTATCCATTCTGCTATTTTCCCCCTGACTCCACATGCTCTGACCTTATTCATTAGCCTATTATGTTATCAAACGACTTTTGGAAATCTAAATATATACCCACATTACCCTTGTCCACTCTTTCTGTTATGCCTTCAAAGAATTCAATGAGGTTAGTCAAGCATGACCTTCCTTTTTGAAATCCGTGCTAACTATTCTTTGTTATGTTTTCCGTTTCTAGATGTTTTTCTATTACCTCCTTCAGTAAGGATGTAAAGATTATCATTATTGTTTAAGACAAAATGAGCAGGCAGAATCTAAGGCCTGAATATTTGAGAAATTATGCTACCATGTGTCAGACATTAAGTCCTGAATGAGCCTCAAATTCCTGCAAAATTTGTCAACAAAGTCATCTTACTCCCCTCCTGCAAGTGCCTTCTTGTCGCTAACTGCAACGCTATCAATCTCCTTGTCTACTACTCAAGATAACTGCACCAGTTTATAACCTCAACATCGTGCTTGATTCCCAGCTCAACTTCAACCCATACATCCAAGTCCTTGATCAGTCCAGTCTTTGTCCAGTCCAATCCAACCCATGTCCTCTCCAGCACCAGGTTGCGCGAATCTATCACCCAAATCCTCATCCGACCCCCAGCTTTGGGTCCGAAACTGATTGTCCAGCGCCTTGGAACGTCCTCCTGACAGGAAAGATGCTATACAAATGTAATTTTGTTGTTGTTCTTTCTAAAGTACACTAATATTTGCTCTTTTTTTTGCAATCAACAGATTAAAACTCAAACTACTATAAAATCTATGGCAAAGTTATTAAAATCCTACATTGTAACCCACCTCAGCTGCCCTTATCTGTTTACCGGCAATAGCCAGTGCTAATACCTTATCCTTTTCAAGCTGATCAGCTAATCGATCTATCTCATTAACTTCCTTGTACAGATCCTGATTCTCATTTGTTAAATTCTTCACCTGACGGGTTACATCTTCTTTATTTAGTAACAAGTCCTGGATTTGTTTATCCAGAGTTTGGTTGGTCTTCTGTAGTTGCTCAATCTGAAAACATACAAATAAATTCCTTTATTATCTGTTCACTTCAAAAACAATACTGGTGTCAGTGAAACTAGAAGAACCAAATAATGTATCGAGAATCTGCCCTCCACCACTGAAATTTTTCATAGATCTTCATCTTGATAGTTTCATCCATTCGGTAATATGTAGATGGATGCACTATTTTGATTTTGACTGATGCAAAATTGAAACTAAATCCAAATGTTAGCTTCTCATTATACACACCCACATCTACCTTTTTTTTAAAAACTGAAAACATTTCTCTGGAAATATTTATTAATCAATAGTGAAGGCACTATGTGCAAAATCTTAAAACTATCCCAACTTTAGAACAATTCATGCTGTACAAAGTTGGGACATTTAGGTTTCTTTCTATATATTAATTATGAGTACAATTAACTTCTACCATTGGGAGCCAGCCAGTGTGTTTCTTCTACTCCCAATTCAATGCCTGCTCCTCTCTTCGGCATCATTCACGGCCTTACTATGACATCGCTTACTCTCTGATTATGATGCTAATATAGAACAAATGATTTGTAAAGGTTTATTAGAGGGAAAAGAAAGATCTCAAGGGAGTTCTCGCCTGTATACTGAAGAATAACATATTTATCATTTTTTTTATATAGGGAGAAATACTCGCTTGTCTTAGGCCACTCTAGCATCTTCAGTGATTAAAAAAAACAATATTAGAAGAAACAAGAGGATGCATATGCTGAAGTTGGTTCCACTGCGCTTTATAATGAGCACTGGGAACTTTACACAAAGCCTTACAGCCAAATTGAAGCCAATGGATTCTAGCATACCAGAACCACCCTGTCTATCCGTCTCTACAATTTGTGGCACTTTTTTTGCTATAGAGTAATAAGAACATAAGAACATAAGAAATCGGAGCAGGAGTAGGCCATTCGGCCCTTCGTGCCTGCTCCGCCATTCAATAAGATCATGGCTGATCTTCTCACCTAACTCTGATTACCTGCCCTATCCCCATATCCCCTAATCCCTCTATTTTTCAAGAATCTATCAGTCTCAGCCTTGAAAATGTTCAAGGACTGAGCATCTACAGCCTTCTGGGGTAGTGAATTCCATAAGTTCACTACCCTCTGAGTGAAGAAATGTTTCCTCAACTCTGTTCTAAAAGGCTGACCCTTAATTTTAAGACTGTGACCCCTGGTTATAGATTCTCCTACCGGGGAAACAGACCCTCAGTGTCTACTTTATCAGCCCTTTAAGAATCTTATAAGTTTCAATAAGATCCCCCCTAATTCTTCTGTACTCTAGAGAATACAGCCCTAGTTTATTCAGCCTATCCTCATAGGTCAGTCCCCTCATCCCAGGAACTAACCGAGTGAATCTACGCTGCACCCCCTCTAGGGCAAGTATGTCCTTTTTTAAAATTGCACACAATACTCTCGGTGCGGTCTCACCAAAGCCCTATACAGCTGCAGCAAGACTTCCCTACTCTTATATTCTAAACCTTTCGAAATGAACGCTAACATGCCGTTCGCCTTCTTAGTTGCTGCTGCACCTGCAAACTAACTTTTTGGGACTGGTGTACAAGGACACCCAAATCCCTTTGAATACTAACACTATCTAACTTCTCCCCTTCCAGAAAATAATCTGTTCTTTTATTCTTGCTACTTAGGTGAATAATTTCACACTTGCTAACATTGAATTCCATCTGCCACCTACTTGCCCACTCCCCGAGCCTATCTATATCTTGTTGCAATCATTTTGCATCATCCTGAGAGCTCACTCTGCTGCTGAGTTTAGTATCATCCGCGAATTTAGACACATTACATTCAATGTCCTCGTCCAGATCATTGATGTAAATGGTAAATAGCTGAGGCCCAAGCACTGATCCTTGTGGCACTCCACTAGTTACATCTCCTGCCAATTCGAGAATGATCCGTTTATCACTACTCTCTGCTTTCTACCCGATAGCCACTCTTCTATCCATGTTAATATTTTCCCATTAATCCCGTGGGCCTTGATCTTGAGTAACAGCCTTTTGTGTGGCACCTTGTCAAATGCCTTCCTAAAATCCAAATATACCACATCTACTGGTTCCCCCTTATCCAACCTGCTGGATACATCCTCAAAAAATTCTAAAAGGTTAGTCAAGCATGACTTCCCTTTTGTAAAGCCATGTTGACTCTGCCTAATCTTTTTATGGTCTTCCAGGTATCCCATAACTACGTCTTTTATTAAGGACTCAAGAATTTTCCCTACAACTGACGTCAAACTAACTGGTCTATAGTTTTCCCTATTTTCTCTCCCACCCTTCTTAAAGAGTGGAGTTACGTTTGCAATCTTCCAATCAATGGGAACTTTTCCAGTATCCACAGACTTTTGGAAGATTATAGACATGCCATCCACTATCTCAGTAGCCACCTCCTTTAAAACTCTCGGATGCAGGCCATCCGGTCCAGGGGATTTATCGGTTTTAAGACCCGACAATTTACCTAGAACCATCTCTTTACTAATGTTAATCTCCCTAAGTTGCTCGCTAACATTGTCTTCTTGGTCCTCCATTTTTGGTATGTTTCCAGTGTCTTCTACGGTGAAGACTGTAGAAAAATACTTGTTTAATGAAATACTTGTTTAATGTAATGTCTACTACAAACCAGGTTGAGAATCTAAACACACTCAGTGAAGCACTTTGAGATGTCTTGAAGACATGATATCGTGCTATATCAAATGCAAGAATTATCATTATTATTTTACACAGGAATCTTAAATGCTTGGGTGTTCCCTCCGACTTCATCATCGTGAGTGTTTTTTCAACAGATTTCTATCCCATCCCTCTCAGCTGGAATTCCATTCCTTTCAGCTCTTCAATCAAAAATACAGTACCCTAGCCCACTGCACTACCCAATCCCACATGGCACTGATATAAACATTATAACAGCCACTATACTAATCCAGCTGGTAGAATGGGGAAAAAAAATTGAAGCGATCAAACTAGCAGTGTGAATAGTGCACTGTGTGTGTACTAACATCTGTCTACAGGACAACAATGAGCTGCTTAAAAAGGACTTAATTAAATCAGAAATTAGATTATTGTAGCAGTTACTTTTTTTTGGTCAGCTGAGTGTAGAAACCCATCACCATCCTTAAGAGTATCCAAACCAAGCTGAAATTTCCATGCATCCCACCTACACATGGAAATCCCAGATATAGATTGTTGGAATGGAAAGTGCATTCTCTCCCTGGAGGGACGCATCCTGCTTACCTACGTCCGGAAAGTATTAGGCGGCAGTTGGCAAGAGACAAGGCTTCGGGTCCCCAGAGTGTGCGTTGGGATACTTCTGGGTTCTAATCAGCTAAAACACCATTGATAATACTATGCGGCAAGCTTTCCCGCTGCTTGTCCAGCTAGGACCACCCTACCTGTTAGGGCTTTGGTTGCAGGATTAACAGGAGCTGAGTGGGATGACTCCCTGCTCCAGTAACTGAACTGCCCTTCCAGGTCCTGCTGATGAGCCAGGCTGGGCTGTGCTGTCATCAGCAGTGCCCTGGAATACTGTGAATCCATCTGGCTCGGGAACCAAACTACCAAGACCGCCAGAGGGCTGGCTTGATTCCGATATTCCGTTGCCAGGCATGTCACCTTGGAGCCAGTTCAGCTCCAAGGAGGCGCCCCACCCCCCCTGGATAAAAATAATTAACAGGAGTTTAAAAAGTCATTGATTCCTTTACGATAATTTTTTTTGTTTAAAGTTCACTGGATCAAGCTTCCCCCTTTCACTCCTGCAAATCAAACACATAAACAACCAGTTACTATAGCAACCACTGGGCTTTTATGATTATGGGGCATCAATGAGAGCACAAAACAAAGTTAAAGCAGATTTCAACTTCTTTCAAATTACATGTTAAAGTTTCAGATAGAGGTTCTATTCGCTTCAAAAACCTGCATCGCAGGAGGTGGGAGTTGCATTCAGGGGGAGGAGACCTCAAAGCAACTCTCCAAAACATAAACTGCAAACTAGGTAACTTGCGAGCAGAAGTTGCAGATTTAGTTAAAACATCTTTTTTCTCCACACAGCGTGGCCACAGTGGTCAATTCTATTCGCTGAAGGGATGGATCTTCGCTCGCTTGGTTCAGTTGTCTTAGAAACAAGCGAGTAAGTGAGTGGGGCGGGCGAGTGGGTTAAGGGAGTGAGTTGGTAGCTTGTGTGAGTGGGTTTGGTCGGTTGGCGGTTGGGTTGATCGTTGAGTGACCGGGGTTGGTAGGTCAGTGGGTTTGGAGAGTGGGATCGGTAGGTCAGTCAGTGGGTGTGGAGAGTGGGTCGGTCGAATGGCTGGTGGGTTGGGTGAGCGGATCCGTTGAATGGGTGGGCAGAACGGGCGGAGCGGGCTGGTGGGTTAAGTTGGTAGGGTCCGAAATTCCTGACTGCCCACAGCGCCTTGGGACGCCCTCCCGCCCGCCCGCCGTGAAAGGCGCTGTACCAGTGTAATTTTGTTGTTGTTGTTGTGAGTGGATGTGGGTTGGTAGGTTTGGGGGGGGGGGGGGCTGAGTGGGGTCGATGCGTGTGTGTGTGTGTGTGTGAGGGAGGGATTGGGTGAGGGGGTGTGAGGGGGAAGAGGGAGGACTGTTGTTTTACCTTCAAGTCACAGGCGGCCCAACTCCATCTGCGCGAAGGCAGCGCCAAAGACATGATCGAGCGAGAGAGGGCAGAGAAACGGCCTGATTTTCTCTCTCTCTCTCTGCCTCCCTCCCCGTCCCGTGGCCCCGAGTCAGTGGCTCTCCTCCTCGCCCTGCCCTGCCCTCCCCTCCACCTCGCCTCCCCTCACACTCCCCTCCCCTCCCTCTCTATCTGTCTTGTCTGTCTGTCTGTCTGTCGGTCTCACAGTCAGAGACGCGCCGCGGGGCCGCTCCTCATTGTGACATCAAGGCGGGACATCAGAGACACAAAGGCCTCGGGCGGTGAGAGGAAAAACAAACACAGAAATAAAGCCTCAGCTTTACGTTACCGACAAGTCCGCCTTACCTGAGGGGGCCGTGGCGGGGCCGTGGCGGGGTCTGGGGGGGAGGAGGAGGGGGTCTATTCTGCAGCGCCCATTTATTATTTCACGTGTAAAATGGCCGCCGCCGCCACGACGACGACGACGCCGAGCGATTGAGTCCCCCCCTCGCGCTCCTGAGGCGCAGCAGCGCGCGCGCGCGAGAGCCGCCTCTCCCCCACCTCCCTCGCGCTCGCGCGCCTCTTCCCCACACCCCCCCCGCCCCCCACGCACGATCGTCGAGCGCGCGCTCGCGCCTCTTCCCACCCGCCCCCCCCCTCCCCCCGCGCGCGCGTGCGCTTTCCTCCTCCCGCTCTGCGCCTGCGCCTCGACATCCGCCGCCATCCCCGCTCCCTCCGTTTTCTCTCCCCGCCAGCGTCCATCCCAGTGCGCACGCGTGCAGCAAACCCGCGAGCGGGGCGGGGACAGGGGGCGGGGACAGGGTGGGGGGGGGGGCGGGGACAGGGGGCGGAGCCATGGCGGGGGGCGCGGGGACAGGGGGCGGAGCCAGGGTGGGGGGGGCGGGGACAGGGGGCGGGGAGTGTGAGTGAGAACGCGCGCGCATCCCACACCGCCCGCCTGTCACTCAAGGCGGTTGCCCGGGTAACGTGGCGTGCCTAACAACGCGATTGGATACAGTGCAACACAAGGCAGAGACTCCCAGTCCTGACAACAACAACAACAGCAACCAACCAACAACAACAACAACAACCACCACCACCACTGCAGACCCACAGAACCGTACGGCACAGAAAGGAGGCCATTCGGCCCATCGTGTCTGTGCCGGCGCTGCGAACGGAGCTGTGCGATTCAGTCCCACTCCCCCGGGCTCTCCCCCGTCGCCCTGCAAACACGTGCCCCCCCCCCCCCCCAAAACCGTCGTCCGCTTCTCTGATCATCGGGCGCTGCAAAACGTAAAATAGAATACCGCGGCCGCTGGGGGGAACGCGCAGCATCTATGGAGAGAGGATAAATGGGTTAGCGGTTCGGGTCGATCGGAAAACTCCTGCTGCGGGTTCCCGGCGACTTCTGTTTTCATTGTAGGGAGGGGGAGAGAGAGGGAGGGAGGGAGGGGGAGAGGGAGGGGATAAGTAGGGAGCCAAGGTGGCGTGATTGAGGCAAAGAGTGAAAGAGACTCAGGGCGCAGTGGCTGGAAGCACAGCCGCCAATGTTGCCGCGGAGCGGGCAAGGGACGTCCAGGAGGCTGGAGCCAGCTGAGCAAAGAGGGCGGGTATTTTGCATGTAACCTTATCTCAGCTCAGGGAACCAGGTTGTTAAAACTCCCAAATAGGACTGAGAAGGTAGTACTGGAGAAAGTGGCCAAGAAAGCAAAGATGCTAAGAAATTCTCAAATCCACTAAATTACTTATTTTTACTTTATTTTTACCATTATTTTGTTGACCCTGTTCCTCTTTTGCGCTCCTCAATCCAATTTAGAAACACTATCCAGCCTCATCATTACAGTTCTGATCAAAGAACACATCAAGCACATTGTCTTCTTTCAGTCTCAGCACTCTGCTATCTAAGCGCATTGAGACATCTCGAAGACATGATAAGGTACTATATCAAATGCAAGGATTCTTATTATTTTGCAAGAATGATTCTGTGCACAAGGGGTTTCTTGTACACACTTTCCAGAATTTACACTACCGTAGTGTTTCTTTTGCACACTCCGTAGTAGAATTGGCTGCTCACACGTGAAGAATCGTCACTGAGGTGAGGTACCAAAACAAAGGTGCAGGAAATCATACTCAGGCATATCAATGCAGTATCTTCGAGAGAGAAGGGAAGAAAGTTGATGCAAAAGAAAACTGCTATTTCCAAAATTGCTCATTTAAAGATGAGCAATTCGGCTCAGTTGTAGTACTCTCAAAAGTTGTAGGTTAAAGCCCCAAATTTGGGGCTTTGAACTGACATAGTCTGGGCTGACTCCAATGCTGCACTAGAAGAACAATGCATTGTCCTTTGGATGAGATGTTAAGCTAAAGTCCCATCTACTGGTTGTGGTGGCATTAAAGCTCCCAATGCATTATACAAAAAGAGAAGGGTGTTTCTCCCAGAGTCCTGGCCAAACATCCACCCAAGATAAAATTGGTCATTCACTTCATGGCTGTTTGTGCAAATTCACTGCTGCATTTGTCCACAAAACACACAATCACTGTACTTCACAATAAAAGTGTTATGAGATATCAATGCCTTAGATACTACCACAATACTTTGTATTTATATTGTGCCCTTCATGCGGGTAACGCCTTGGAGAAAAAATCGTTATTTAATAATAATAATAATCTCGCATTTGATATAGCGCCTTATCAGCTCTTCGAGACGTCTCAAAGCGCTTCACAGAATATACTGTAAAGTGAATTGACGGCATATTTTGTGGATGAATGCGGCAGCCAATTGCGCACAGCAGTGATCCATTTATTATTATATACACCAATTTCTAAAAATAAACTTTTTTTTATTCCATATTAGGGTATATGTAGTTCCAATCACCTCACTCTCTGGTAGCTTATTCAAGTGATGTCCTTTTTACATGTGAAGAAAAATAAACACTGAATCTAACACTCAACCACAATGAAAAGCATCGGTTTTTGAACACAGATAAATCACTCTGCCTGGAGACCCACATTCAATCGCAATGCATTGGAGTGGATAGGCTGGAAGAAACATTGAAGTTTGTTCGCCATCGCTTAAGAACACTTAAAACCAGCCTTGTTAACAAAGTCAAAAATAGCATTTCACTGGTTTATTGTGCGGTGCAATTCTGTGATGCAAAAAGAGGAATCACATAATGTACACCTTCTGTTTTGGGCACTCTGGTAAGAAATAAAACATGAATAAGATTTCAAGGTGAGTAAGACTGAAAGAAAATTAAAACTGCAAACTAACTCTTAAGAAAAGATGGAATGAAGGAAAGGGAGAAATCACAATGGCACAAGTACCTGCTCGCCTGATTTCCAAAGATTCACACAGCTTCACGATTCATTCGCTCGCTCTGCAGAGCAGCAAAGTTACTGGAAATGACAAGATTTATTTGGCTTCTTTTTTTTGTTGAAGGGTGGTAACGACGCGTATTCAAACATGTTAAGGCATGTAACCCAACCCTCGTACCCTTTGTGTCCCACGCTGACCAACAATCAATCAGCAAAGAGCAAACGGTGCTGGTGCCAAGTTTACACACACACTTCTTCCTGCCTCTTGCAAATTTCACTCTCATGCTGTGCCTAACCGACCCATTTTACCAGATAATGAAGTGGAAAATCCAAATGCCTACAATGAGCAAGACGATTTAGACAAAATTCCTTTTTGCTTTGCACCTGAACAACAATTTGCATTCCAAACAAACAGTAACTACGCTTTACAGTAGATCACAGCAGTTTGATGATTAACTTTGCTTGTTGGATGTAGCTGGGGGAATGAAAATTGGTGAAGGGTTAAGAATGTAATCCCCCTTTTCCAAAAGAGAGAATAAAGGTCTGAACCTCACTAAACAACAATAACAACAACAACTTGGACTTATATAGCGCCCTCTACGGCGGACGGCGTCTCAGAGCGCTTTACAGTTTAGGATCCCGGGACCGAGCCGGGAGGAGGGGTGGGAAGGTGACCAAAGGCGCAGTCGAAAAGAAAGGTCAGTCAGTATGAACCAGACAGTATGAGATATTTAAGGCGGTAAATCTGTTTCGAATAGATGATCAAATTCAACAGGTTCTATTATGACAAAAATTAGGAGTAAATGATAGAAAATGCAGTAACAGACAGGAGCAGCGGTGGATTAACAATGGCGCCAATGGCCCAAGCTCAGAAGAGGCACATTTAGAAATTTCCTGAGTGCCCGGGTGATTGGCTGTTGAGTGCCCCCCATAAATGGGCACTCCTATTTTAACAATAATAATCCTTGCATTTGATAGAGCGACTCATAATGTTATTTAGACGTCTCAAAGCACTACACAGAATATACTGAATTGACTATATTTTGTGGGCAAAACACAGCAGCCCATTGTGTACAGCAATGTCCCACAAACAGCTATGGATTGAGTGACCTGACCAAATTATTATTATTATTATTATTTTGAAGGAATCATTTACCTAACAATCCTGAGCCCCTTCCGGGTTCCAGTCTCCTCATTACTTATAAATGGAGCACATCAAAATGTGGGCCCACAAATGTTTTGGGCACCAGGTCCACAAAGGTTAATTAAGCTCTGGATGGGAGCACAAATACAAAATAGATGCTAATGGATCCTAAAGGAGGGTTTAGGAGGAACGTTTTTTACACAGCGGGTGGTGATAATGCGGAACTCACTATGGTTGAGACAGAAAGCATCAATATATTTTAGAGGAAACGTGATGAAGTGACAGCAACAACTTGCATTTACGCAGGATAGGGCCTTGTAGTTGTGTACATGATACAGAAGGTAATGGAGGAGTGTGGGAGAGAGTATGGAGGTGCATCAAGGCAAGTGCTCCGGGAAGCTACCCAACCGCGATATAAATGCAAGTTGTTGCTGTTGGTTGCGTGTGGAGTATAAAGTAAGGACTATTTTGAGCCGATTGGCCTGATTCCATGCAGTAACGTTCAATGTAATTGTATATAGAAATACCCCAGTGTTTTGGAATTTAATTAGATTGTGATGGAGAATCTTATGATAATTAACGTATTTTATTGTTTGGTCCATACAAATATACTTTCCAAAGGTACTTTCCAAACTCTGAAGTTACAAACTGAGATGCGAGACAAACATCATATATTGATACATTTCACATATTTAAGCTCAGTTGATTCACCCCACAACGGTTACCAATGGTTTAAACGAAGAAGCAGACGTTTCATTACAATCATTCGTCGCATGGAAAGCTATTTACTCCGTCTTGTGCAATGGATGCAATTTCTTACTCATTTTGGTGACACCACAGAAAACAAGTACTGTGCAGCACTATTATATTCAACAGATTATAACAGTAAATTTGTGATGTAGTATGGATTCCAGAGCGTTGGCAAAAGCCACAGTACTCTGGGATCTGCAAGACTTGGCTCTTGCCAACCAGCGCCTAATACTCTCCTGAATTGAGTAAACAGGATGTGTTCCTGTGCATTCTTTTCCAAACACAGGAATGTCTACTTGTAGGTGGGATGCATGGAAATCTCAGTCTGGTTTGGAGACCCTTCAGCATTGGTGATGGGTTTCTGTATACCTGAGACTCTCAGCTGAAGAAAAATAAAATTTTGGTTGCTGTTCCTGCCTTCAGTACGTACGAGTCAAATTGTGAACTGGTAGTGCTTTAAACAGGGATTTACAAGTCTGGAAATAATTTTAGCCCTTGCAGTCTGTGCGGTTGTCTTTAATAAGAGATGTGCTCTAATTTGCGACAAATCAAGAACCAATTCGAAATAGAAGGCACTAAAGTTACAAAACAATACAAATTTACATTTATATAGCGGCTTTCACAGCCCGAAATGCTTAACAGTACTGGCTGGGCACCCAATCTTGGGGTTGGGAGCAGGTGAGGGAGAGAGCGAGTCAGAGGAACTCATGGATGGAGTTCCAGAGAGTGGAGGCAGGTTACACTTCAGGAATAGAAACTGCCTTTATTTTCAGATAACAAAAAAGCGTCAAAGGATCTAACCTTCAAGTTGGTACAGATGTCACTGCGTTCAGGTGCTGAGGGCAAGAACGTACACAAACAAAAGTATTGACCCCTCGTACGTTCATTTGAATGTACCGTCTGATTTCCCAATTACATCCTCCCATTTCAAGAACGTTGAAGGCTGAGCCTTCTGTCTGCAATCAAACTCCAGGTGTAAAGCATTCACTCTTCCTTACATCATTGGAGACACCCAGAGAGCCTTTCCCCTCAGCTACACCTGAGAAAGTGGAACTTATTATTATTATTAACTCACTGGAAGCTGTGGTTGAGGCAGAAAGCAACAACGTATTTATGAGGAAATACAATGCATACACAAGAGAGAAAGAAATAGAGGGATATAGGTGAGGGGATTAGAAATACAGTATAAACACTAGCATGGACTAGTCAGGCCAAGTGAGCTGTAACGTTTTATGTAATTCAATAAACTGAAGTCGTTTGTGAATCTCTTCCACACACGCACATATTTTCATCTCCTCTGCAAACCATTCAAAATCATGCACCCATTTCCAGCTGTGAAATCATGGTAAGTCAAGACCATTTTATCACCATTAAGTATGTTTTTCATGTTGTGGTGGGATTCATGTTGGGCAAGAGCAGAGAATATCAGTTTTCCTGGTCCCAAAACACAGGTCTTTTCATTCAGAGGATATTCCACCCTCTTGGCTGCTCTCACCACAGCTAAGAACTGAGCAAAGACCACACAATGAGGCAAAACTAACTCACAGTGACGCACAGTCCAGGAACTCAAACGTTCATTAAAGGTTGGAAGCTCCAGACCACTTGGCAAAACACAATAGCTTTGGATATAAAAACTGTCCAATAAACTTCAACAGTAAACCATACGGAAACATCTTGAGAAGCCGAGCCTTAAGCAAAGTAGATTTTCCAGAAAAAAAAATCCCCTATATTTAGAAGCTCGGTGTCAGCCGAGTTCAGTTGATTGCACTGTCTCCTCCGAGTCAGAAGGTTGTGGGTTCAAACCCCACGTCGGAACTTTGAACTTACAATCCAGGCTGCTGGGGCACAATGCTGTATCGTCAGAGATGCTGTCCTTCGGATGAGACATTAAACTGATGTCCCATCTGCCTTTCAGGTGAACGTTAAAGATCCTGGGGCGTTGTTTGAAAAGTGAAGGGAGTTTCTCCCGTTGTCCTGGCCAACAATCCCCCAGATAAAATTGGTCATTCACCTCCTGGCTGTTTGCTGAACACAAATTGCCTGCACCATTTGCCAATGAATACACATGAGACTTTTTACAGTAAAATCCTGCAATGCGGTTTAAGATGTCCCGACGACCTGATAAGGCACTGTATCAATTGCAAGGAATATTACTATTATTCCTTCACGTGCAAAAAAAACAGTTGCTTAATCTAGATCTGTTATATGTAAGCCATCGTTTTCCTTAATGTAGGATTCGGGTTCCACCACCTTCTGCACAAATAGAGCAGGATGTGTATCGTTGTTCTGGCAGCTGAGGTTGAATTCTGCTTTGCCAGCACTTTCTGAGCAGCTTGTCTCAAGTTCAGCTTTTAGAGGATTTCCACTGCCAATATCTTCTGTATCCTCCATGCTTTCCAAGTCTTCCACTTTCATATCCTCTTTGTTCAGGGCTGAAGTAACAGCACCGGATGATTTTCCAGAGCAAAGCCCCATTTTGTAGCCACACAGAAACTCTGCTCCCCGGTAACTTCTAAGTAATTCAATATTTTTCTCTCCCCCCCCACCCTCCCTCCCCTCAAATAAACATCTTTGTACAGTTCCGTGGCATTATGAAATTGGATTCCCATAGGAAAATCTGTTTCAGGAGGGAAAAGACATGAAGAGATATACAGTGCTGTAGACACAAAGGCAGAGCATTTAACACAATTAGATTTGTGGAGTCCTGTGGCGTAGTGATTAGTGCACTCGCCTCGCAAGCAAGAGGACCTGGGTTCAATTCCCACACAGAGCAAAACCTTAGGCACATTTCCTTACTCTATACAACTCTGTTTACCTAGCAGTAAGTAGGAACTCGGCTGTTAGTCGACTGTCTGATTGCTTTCCAGGTGTAACAATCCCTCAAATAAAATGTGGTCACTCAATCCACAACCGTTTGTGAGACACTGTTGTGCACAATTTACTTCTGTGTTTCGTCCTCAAAATACACATTCAATTCACTTTACGATATATTCCGTAAAGTGCTTTGAGACATCTCGAAAAGCTTTGACAACTCAAAGCGCTTTAAAGGACTTTACTGTGAAGTGTAATGACTGCATTTGTAGTCGAATCATTGCGTCATTGAACTGTTTCTGTTTGCATGTACAACATAGTGTTTTAGTTATATTACTGGGGTCTTGAATTCTGGATACTGCTTGGGAAAGGAAGAAAGAGCACATTTTCATCTTTTGTGCAGACTACAATGACAGCTTGTGGCCTCTAGAAGGAGCAGAGTCACACCTTCAGTTAAATACTGATTTCACGAGAGGATGCGCGCAGTAGATTGATTACCACACAGGTCTCTCAATGTCAGGCTTTGTGGTTTAACCCGGTTAAACTCCAGCAGTTTCCCCAACGCCTACTCTGGATTTTGTAGGCGAATGCGAAAGCAAATTAGCACACGGTAGTGTCCCACAAACAGCCAGAGTGAACAACCAATTTTATTCAGGAGATTGTTGGCAAAGGACATCAGGAGAAATTCTCTTCTCCTTTTGAATAGTGCAATGGGATCTTTAATGTCCACTTGAACAAACAGACGGGACCTCTGTTTAGCATCTCATCCGAAGGGCAGCACCCCAGCAATGCTGCATTCCCCCCTCAGCATTGCAATGGAGGGTTGTTGTTATTGTTGTTTAACACATGTGGAAACTGGTCAACTAGTTTATTGGTTTTATTTATTAGGATTTATATAACCGGATGCCAGGAGGCACATCTCTGTAATTATTCCCCTCCAACCCCAATGTTTTTCTTCCTCTGAAGATGAATTGCATCATAAGGGAATTTTTTTTGACAACAATACAAAGCAGCGGAATTAAAAATATAATATATATATAACTCTTCTGGAAATCAAATAAAAAGCTTAATAAGTGAAGCATGAAATTAAATTTGTTTCAGTAAAGAAGTACAAAGTACCCTTTCAGTCATACACATGCCAGAATAATTGTCCATATTTTCCCCATCGTATCATGGATAACCAGCAGACATTTCTTCAACCATATAGTTATATATGTATTTTTTACACACACATATATATTATAGAGGAGGAGTGCTGTAGCATATTGGTTAGAGCACTCGCCTCGCAAGGGAGAGGACTCGGGTTCAATTCCCTGGCAGGGCAACACCTTAGGCAAGTTTCCTTACTCCATACACTTCTGTTTATCGAGCAGTAAGTAGTAACCCAGTTGTTAGTTGATTGGTGGATCGTTTCCTGGGGGTAATAATCCCCTCAAAAAAAAACAAAAGCAAATCACGACTGTTTGTGGGAAACTGCTGTGTGCAATTGGCTGCTGCATTCACATACAAAATATACAATCAATCCACTTGACAGTGCTTTGAGACGTCTCAATAACATAATAAGGCGCTGTATCAAATGCAAGGATTATTATTATTATAGGTAATCACAGTCAACACACCCTTGAAATAACAAACATTCTGCTATTCAAAGCTCTCTCTCTCTCTCTCCACCTCATCCTCTGTCTGTCTCTCTTTTTTTTCATAAATAAGAAATTCTATGCTTGAGAAGTCAGGACATTGTACAGAAGAGGGTGAGGATAGACTGAGTTCCCCCCAAAAACAGTGCAGCACAATTCAAGGGGTTGTTGTAAACTATGGAGTAATGGAGTCCTGTAGCTCAGTGGTTAGAGCACTCGCCTCGCAAGCGAGAGACCTGGGTTCGATTCCTGGCAGGGCGAAACTTTGGGCAAGTTTCCTTACTCCACACACCTAATAATAATCCCTCAAGAAAAATAAATAATTTGGTCACTCAATCCATGACTGTTTGTGGGACGCTGCTGTGCGCAATTGGTTGCCACGTTTCGCCCACAAATATACAGTCAATTCACTTTACGGTATATTCTGTGAAGCGCTTTGAGACTTCTAGAAGACATGAAAAGCGCTATATCAAATGCAAGGATTATTATTATTATTAAATGTTATAATATATCATGATGAATGGATGGTGACAATGAGTTTCTGTTTTCGTTCATTGTAGTTGCGAGATACAAACATTACAGTACTATCATTACAAATGTTTCCGAATGCACCCGAGTCTTCTAATATGTGTGCGTGTGTTGGGGTGGGAGGGAAGGATGAGAAAATAATATGAACCAAAGACTTCAAATGCACAGTCTTAGACTAACAGACCATTTTGCTGTAATCGGCAGAATTGTAGAATATTCTTAAATTCAGAAGCCGGTTTGCTTTAAGAGCTGCAGAAAAAAACTGCTATCAAATCGAAGGCGAAGTTAACAATTTTCCATATTTCCGGGTGATCTTAAATTTCAAAAAACGTCAGTGTTTAGGCTAAGTTTAGGGCAACATATCAACACTCTGAATCATTTAGGGAATCAGTGAAGTGACACTGTGCAAAAGCGAGAGAGAAAAATACTCAAAGGCACAATAATATGTCACTTCCATCTTAACTTTGTCACATTTATAACATTTAGCTTGCAAGATACCAAAGTTACTGTAGATGACAGTAAATTGTTTGAAGCGCTTTGACGTGTCCTCACAATATGACAGGTGCTATATCAAATGCAAGGCTCCCACCCACCCCCACTCGGGTGCCAAGCCGTTATTGTTAAGCGCCTTGGGGCGTCCTCCTGCAAATTTGTCCTGCACTGTATTTAAAACACAGCGACAGAAAAAAATGAATGGGCTTCATCGAGACTTAAGAGTTGACGACAGAACGACCCAGTAGAAATATTCTTAACATAGTTAGTGACTACAGCTATTAAATTCATTTTAATCTTTTAATCCACCCATCACCGTGTGTTAAATATTGTGAGAAGGTAAAGGGGGGGAGGAAGGGGGTCTTGGTTAGTAGGGAAAAAAATACTATTATATACCGGTTGATAAATTGGTACAATGTGAATACCAGAATTGTGAAATACTTCGACCGACAACTTGAGGAGATGAGAAGAAGAGCCAGCTCTCCAGGACTAGTCTGGAGATTCAAGGCTTCCGTTGCTATCGGACCCATCTGAAAATATAACAGCATTACTGTCGATAAGCAGCCCCATCCTGTACATGTTACACTGTGAGCATTTACTGATTTGTACTGGGTACGTCTGTCAGCAACAACAACAACAACAACAAATGATACTTGTGTAGCGCCTTTCGTGTTAGGAGGACACCCAATGCACTGGACAGTCAGGGATTTGGACCTTAGGAGGATCAGGGAGGGCAGTGGGGTAGGAGGGTGGCTGAAGGTGCAGTGAAAGAGGAGGGTCTTGAGACGGGCCTTGAAGGAGGCAAGGGAGGGGGCGAGGTGGAGGGACTGTGGGATGGAGATCCAAAGGTTGGAGCAGAGAGGCTGGGGGACATGAAGCAGGCTGAAGCCAGGCTGAGCGCGGGGTGAGGTTGATTTGGAGTTAGCAGGTCACAGTACAGTTACTGCACTGAACTGGGTATGTCTCTGTCTCTGTATCGGAGGATGCGCAAAGAAGAAGAGGGGCGAGGATGTATGCAAAGCAAGAGATTGAGTTGAAAGCATTCTCCACGAGACACAATGTGCTGCTGGGGTGAAAGGTGGTGGGGAGTGGGAGGTGGAAGGGGAGGGTGGGGGGGAAAACTAGCACAGTTCCCACTTCAGCCAGTAAATACACCAGCAAACACACTCAGCACCAAATATACCAATATACCAGAGATTAATACAAACTCACTTATAAGCAGGAAATATACTGATAGGCAGGTGGAGGAGGGTATTACTCACTTCAACAGCAACAACTTGCATTTATATAGCCCCCTTCACGTGGGGTAGTATCGTGGAGCGCTTCAAATCACTTCAATCCCTTAAGGACATCATCAGAATGACAGCCAAACTGTAACCTGAACTGTACCGAAAAGGGTTTTCAGTTGACCAGAGTTTTAGCCATGCAGCCAACTCCTGGACACAGCCTGACACGCTGGGTAATGGAGATGGCCTCGGTTGCTCGGTTAAATACTTGGGTCTCACGTGCACTCACCAAAGCTACACCTTGTCTTTCAGGAGAAGTCAGCGTCCCATTTTCCTCTTTTTTAGAAAAAAATCATTAGTTAAATCTCCGGATTTAACCCTGAATCAGGAGACGCTCCAATTTTATTCCTGTTTTCGAACAGATTGAGCACTGCTAGCAGAGCAGATCTGTGGTCCATAACAAGCTTCCATGGATACTCTATTAATCTTTATTAATTAACCTGTCCGGTGGCAGTGATATGTGTGGGGAGAGGGAGTGAAAGAGAGGGATAGCAGAGGAGGTAGTGTTAACTTTTAACCAATTTACAAACCACTGAACTAGTTCTCAGTAAATGTAAGAATAATCATTAACTCCAAGGTCAGCTACAGTAATGGGCTAAGGCAGACTGCGTACTCATCTGGGGAAAGAAAACCATTTTCGAACCAGCCTCGGATATTTACGCCTCAGGCAAAGTTGATGGGCAGACCGGCTTTGTTTTTTTCTCTAGCCAAACAGAAGTAGCAGTGTCTTGAGTTAGAAAGGAAGCATTTTGATGAGAGAACAGAAACTGAGAGCGCAAGCGGTCACCTGGCCACATGGTGTTTACGGTGGGTTTGGGGAAAGAGGAAGGGCCAAGTGGGGAAAGCACAAGGAGAAAAAGTTGTCCAATTTTGGTGCTTTCTGCGCGCAATGATGTTGCTGGTGACTGGCAATCGCAGCCCCTTATAAAGCTGGTTGGGCTGCTGCAGACTCTCAACTATCACCTTATATTAAAAAAAAATGATCATTCACTTCATGGGCTTTTGTGGACATTGCTTTGTGCAGATGGCCTGCTGCATTTCGCCCACAAAGCACACACCGTCCCACAAACAGTCGTGACAAACAGTCATGGGATTGAGTGACCAAATCATTATTATTATTTTTTAAGGGATTATTAACCCCGGAAAAGCGATCCGCCAATCGACTAACAACAGAGTTCCAACTTACTGCTCGGTAAGCAGAGGCATGTGGAGTAAGGAAACTTGCCCAAGGTTTCACACTGTCGGGAATCAAACCCAGGTCATCTCGCTCGCGAGTTGAGTGCTCTAACCCCTGAGCTACAGGACTGCCCATAGATCAGGAACAGAGGAGAGCAGCCAACAGACCCTTCTTCACCTCCACTCAGCGGTTCGAAGCACAAGTGATCAGCAACACTCTGCTTCCACTTATTAACCTTCCCTTAGCTCAGCCTCCGCTACTTTCGTCTTTATTAACCTTCTCCACTTCAGCGGCAGTTACCACGGTGATTTGCAAACAAAGCCCAGAGGGAGAGTGATAAAATCATGACCTGATTTTCAAAATCAGAATCAAAATTCTAAGGAGATTGACAGGATCGGTTCATCATCAACCAGTTACACAGCCAACCACAGAGAGCGCTGATCAAAGCCACGACACAGCAGAACATTCCGTTCGCCTACAAAATATACAGTCACTGCACTGTATAGTATATCCTGGGAAGTACTTTGAGATGTCCTCCTGATGTGAAAGGTGCTATAACAAGTGTAAGGATTCTGCAGATGATTGTAAGGATCAAAGGTTCCCACCAGAAAGGCTAACCTTAACTCTGTGGGATAGAACTGAAGAAATTTACAGCACAGAAGGCCATTTGGTCCTTGTGTCTGTGCCAGTTGGCTCTTTTAAGAGCAATCTTGGAATTTCCTTGTATAGGGGGGATGCATGGAACTCATTTTCAGTTTCATTTGGATACTCTTCAGCACGTGTCAGACACTCGACTGATCAACAAAAAGAGCAATCCTTTCAGTCCCATTTTCGCCTGTTCTTTCTCCAAACCCCATAGTTTACACATATACAGCTTAGAGGGAATCAAGGGAAACAACAACAACAACAATAACAAGATTACATTTGTATAGCGCCTTTCACATCGGGAGGACGTTCCAAGGCGCTGAATAGAGTACAGCATTTCAGACCCGAGCTGGGTCAGGGGGGAGAAGGGAGGGGAGGGGAATGGGGGTGGCCGATGGCATGGTCGAAGAGGAGCATTTTGAGGTGGGAGTTGAAGGAGGCTAAGGAGCGGGCGAGGCGGAGTGATTGGGGGCAGAGTGGCTGAAGGCTCTCCCACCAATGGTGGGGCGGGTGGGTCGGGGAACATGGAGCAGCCAGAGCCGGCTGAGCGGAGGGAGGGGGGGGGGTTGGTAGGGGGTTAGGAGGTCACAGAGGTAGGGTGGGGCGAGGCCATGGAGGGCTTTGTAGGTGAGGACCAGGATTTTGAACTGGATCCTCTGAAGGATAGGGAACCAATGGAGTCGGGCGAGAATGGGGGAGATGGGGTCACGGAGTTTGTTGCAGGAGAGGACACGGGCTGCAGAACTACACTTATAAAGCACCTTTCGCATAGGCAAAGGTTTAGAACTTCACAGAGGTGGAGTGCCAGTTCGGAGGGAGTCAGTTGGCAGTTTAAAGAAAGGATCTTAGAAGAATTTGGATTCTGAAAGCAGAGCGGGAGCGAGGCACTTAGGGAGAGAATTTCAGAGCAAGTCAAGGTGGCTGTAGCCTAACCCACCAATGGTGAAGCGGAGCTGAGTTAGCAAGATGGAGGGAGTGGGTGATCTGTGAAGACTGTAGGAGATCTCAGAGTTAAGGTGAGGCAAGCTGGAGATATTTGAAGGTGAGAATGAGAATCTTTACGTCAATCTGCCAGGGAGTCATTGGAGTTGGGCCAGGAGGGTGAGGGCTTGATGAGCTCACACAGTCTAATACAGGAGATATGGAGATCTGGATAACCTGACATGTTAAGATGTAGTCAAATGTGAGTTGGCTTTGAAATAACACGTTGCTTGCGTTGGATCTCTGCTGGACGAAAATGATTCCGGAGAGATTTTATTGTTTTAAGGATGCTGTTTCCGTTCAAGGCTTTTAATGGATGTGGAGACAAGCTCCTATCTCAGTATTAACAGGAGATATGGCTGTTGTTTCCATCTTTCTAACACCACACTTGAAACTCCAATGCAGATTAGTCACTAGGCAACTTGAATGAGCTGCAGCACTGACTATGAAGAGGTGCTCCACAAATAATACTCCCTGCAGGACATGACTCGAGGAGGAATTAATTAAGTTAGCAGTAATCATTAACATACATTTACAGCTATCACTGAAGCAAAAATGCCTAAAACATTCCTTAGATTAAAAAATGATTATAAGCACGCTACCTTCAAAAGAACATTGATGCGTTGGATCAGGTTGAGAGAAGTACGATGAGAATGATTTTGAGGTTTGAGCTTTAAATTATGGTCTAAAGGGAAATCAAAGCAATATAAGATATTAGTCTTGTAGTAAGTCTGCTGTTAATAAATATCCTAAACCAATGAGCAACCAAAGTATCTGGTCACAGTTAACTAAAATATAAAAAATTCTGCACGAAGAACAAAATACTTTCCTGAGTAATGAATACATGAATACATCAGTCTTCAAACAACAACAACAACAACTTGCACTTATATAGTACCCTCCACGCAGGGTAGCGCTTAACAGTGGTGGAGCCTGACTCCGAGCTGGGGGGAGGGGGGAGATGACCGTACGCATGGTTAAAAAAGAAAGTTTTCAGGCGGAACTTGAAAAACGGGAGAGAGGGGGCGAGGCAGAGGGATTGAGGGAGAGTGTTCCGGAGTTTTGAGGCGCAGTGACTGAAAGCACGACCTCCAATGGTGGGGCGGAGGGTACGAGGGACCAGCAGGAGGTCGTGCCAGTCGAGTGGAGGCACCAGATTGTGGTTTGGGAGTGAGGAAGTCGAAGAGGTAGTGAAGTGCCAGAGAGTGAAGGGATTTGAATACAATTTTAAGGATCGTGATGTCAATCCGTTTGGTGATGGGGAGCCAG
Organism: Callorhinchus milii; assembly: GCF_018977255.1. Taxonomy (NCBI): domain Eukaryota; kingdom Metazoa; phylum Chordata; class Chondrichthyes; order Chimaeriformes; family Callorhinchidae; genus Callorhinchus; species Callorhinchus milii. The sequence continues at coordinate 76,275,496 of NW_024704745.1, read as the reverse complement.
TGGAGCCTGGGTCAGAACTGGTGAGATGTGGGCATGGAGTTTGGTCTGGGTCAGTATGTGGGCGGCAGAGTCTGAATGAGCTGATCTTTTGAATAGTGGAGCTGGGGAGACTGGCGAGGAGTGCGTTTGAGTAATCAAGGCAGGAGGAGACACTCAAATGCACGAGGGTTTCGGCTGCATTTGGGGTAAGGTATGGTTGGGGGCGGGCAATTTGGTGGAGGTGGAGGAAAACGGTTCTGGTTAGGGACTGGGTGTGGGGGAGGAAGGACAGCTGGGGGTCGAACCGGATGCCTAGATTATGCACTGGTTTGGTGAGTTTGTGGGAAAGCCCAGGGAGTTTGAGGAGTTCAGATCCACATCCACTTCAGTTCCAAAGAGACCCTGCTTACCTCCCTCACCCAGGGAGGATACAATAAATGAGTATTAAATCTGTTTAGAAGGACAAGCATTGCCAATGGTGTAGATGTCAGCTTGCTTCAAGATGTCAACTTGACTCAGTTGATACAATCTTGTCTCTGTTTGTAGGTTCAAGCCTCACATCAAGACATAAACTCGTAATCTAGATTGACACTCCATTGCAGTGCTGGGGAAGCATTACATTATCAGAGATACTGCCTTTTGGTTGATCTATTAAACCAAGGTCCTATCTGCCTTTCCAGGGGGATATTGATCTATTAGCACTCAGCGAAAAGAGAAGGGAGTTTAAATTGCTCATGGCTATTTGTGGTACTTGGCTGTGCGTAAAATAGCTGCTGAATTTGACTACAAAATCAGTTACTACACTTCACAGTAATTACTTTGAACCTCCTTGAGACATCTCAATGTTATATACGCTGTAAAATAGCATATACAAATATATTGTTTAAATGATTTCTTTCTTCAGATGTAGATAGATCATAGAATTTAGACCACAGAAGGAGTCCATTTGACTCGTCACGTCTCCCAGTGGAGTTCTACTCTTATCATGTGCCCCTGTCCTTCAATATTTTTCTTCAGTATTTCTGAAGAAATTACTCTCTTTCCTCTGGTGTTAATCCTCATTTATCTTCCCTTGTTACTGACTCAATTCATGGAAATGGTTAATCGATTAATGGAAATAATAATAATAATAATACTTGCATTTGATACAAAACCTTATCAAGTCATTGAGACTTCTCAAAGTGAAGAGATGTGATAAGGCGCTATACCAAATGCAAGTACTATTATTATATGGCTCCTGTCTTCCTGTACACAGCAATTTCACGGGGAGAAACTCCCTTCTCTTTTTGAATAGTGCCACAGGATCTTTTATGTCCACCTGAACAGGCAGACAGGACCTCTGTATCATCCAAAGAACGTCACCTCCAACAATGCAGGGAACACTTGGGACTGCATTGGAGTGTCAGCTTGGACTGTCATAAAATGGGGCTTGAACTCACAACCTTCTGACTCGGAGGAGAGAGGGAGCGGCTACCAACTGAGGCAGGCTGACACTACAAGCTTCACGCTGAACGTGAAGACGGCTGGATAGGATGCTGGAAGGATGAGATCAAATGTTTCGAAGAGCCTTCTTGTGAAATGAGGCATGCGGCTAATTTAATCGAATTTGCAGAAATTATATGGAGTCATAAACTTGCTAAGCATTCCTTTGTTTCTGTGCAAAAACTGATACAACAACAACAACAAATTACACTTGTACAGCTCCATTCACGTTGGAAAGAGATCTCAGGACGCTGGACAATCAGGGGTTTAGGACCTGAGCTGGGGTCAGAATGGGGGGGTGGGGGTGGAGGGATAGAGTGCCAGAGTTTGGTTCCTGGAGCCTGGTCTGGGAGAGGACACGAGCTGCAGAATTCTGAATAATCTGCAGCTTGTGGAGGGAAGTACATTAGCAGTTCTACACAATAAATACCCTGTTAACACTATTTAAAAGCAAAATTATATTATTTATCAACGTTGAATTGCACACTTACCTCATTGGGTGGGTTGCTGAGGCTGTTTAACAATCGGATGAACCGGTTAGTCCTAGACAGAGAGGCATTACTAGGAACGAGCAATCGACTGGGTCTCTAGAGGAGTTAGGCACGTTTCGTGAAAGCAGCAGTGCCTCAGAAATGGGCAAGGGAGAGAAACAGAAAGAGAGACAGTTACTTTACATCTATAAAGATCTGGGTTTGCATCACCAACAAGCAACGGAGCAAACACAAACTCAGTCGCCCAATATGAAATCGAGCCAAAGGAGTTAAACAGAACAGGAGTTTTTTTTCAAAGCAGGTCTGTCTAACAGCAATGTACCCAAAGAAGCGTCTGAGCTGCTACGCTGCTGTGTTCAGCTCCGAGCAGGACCCACTCCAGACTGGAGGAGTGTTCCAGTTCAGTACTGTATTTATTAACAGTGAGCAGGAAAAAAAACGGAGCGATTCAGTCCAACATTTTGTGAAATGAACTGAAAAATAAGGATGCAGTTCAAGTCTACGTTGGCAACAAGAAAAAAAGCAAAGCAGCTTTTGAAAGGCGATTTCACAATATGGTGAAAAACATTCCACTTTTCCACTGTTTTTTGGATTTCCCTGTAGACTCGACATCTGGCAGGCAAAAGGCACATCTCTTTTAAACAGCTGATATATACACCAGCTGGGAATTAGGTTGGCCAATCTGACACTCAATTTATGATCGTGTTTGAACGTGGGAAAGCTTACTCTGAGTAAATATTGGGAGAGAAAAAGGAAAAGCATTTTTAGTAGGGTTTTATTTGGGTATCTGATGGTGTATCCATGCTTAAGAGGATCCAAACCAAGCTGAGAATTCCATAATAATAATAATAATCCTTGCATTTGATATAGCGCTTTTCACGTCGGGAGGACGTCCCAAAGCGTTTCACAGAACACACTGTAAAGTGAATTGACTGTATATTTGTGGGCGAACGCGGCAGCCAATTGCGCACAGCAATGTCCCACAAACAGTCGTAGATTGAAAATGACCAATTTATTATTGTGTTTGGTTTTGGAGGGATTATTATTAGGCTCTGTGTGGAGTAAGGAAACTTGGCCAAGGTTTCGCCCTCTGCCTGGAATTGAACTCAGGTCTCTCACTTGCAAAGCGAGTGCTCTAACCACTGAGCTACAGGACTCCACTCCATGTATCCCACCTACACGTGGAAATCCCAGAGATTGTTGGGGTGGAATGCGCACTCTCTCCCTGTAAGGACGCATGCTGTTACCGAATTCCTAATCAGTTGAAACCTCTCAAAGCGCTTTGAGCAAGTTAATTTGTTAATTCGCTCTGGGACACCCTGCACGAGCAGCACTATATAAATACAAGTTGTTGCTGTAATTTGTGTACTGTTAAATGCAGTGACTGTTTCTGTAAGGAAAGGCAGCAACCAAAGAAGTGAATGAGCTTTTAATCTGAAGGATTGTTGGCTCCAACCCTGGGAGAAACTCTTTATCTTTTTAAGCAATGTCGTGGAATTAATAACTGGGTGGGGGGGGGGGGGGGGGGGGTGCTGGGATTCTTCTCACTCAGCTCCTGTTAACCCTGCAAGCCAAAGCCCCTAACGGCTAGGGTGATCCTAGCTGAACAAGCAGTGGAAAAGCTTGCCAGACAAATGGCAAGTTATGTGGCTTTAGCTAGTTAAAACTCCAGCAATTCCTTCAACGCACACTCTGGGGTCCCCAAGCCTTGGCTCTTGCCAATCTCTGCTTTTCCAATAAATCTGCATTTATCATCCACCTGACCAGCAGAAGGCATTTTAGTTTAACGTTTAAAAGTCAGCACCTATGACAATGCAATGGAGCAAAGCCACAGTTCTGTATTATACTGGAGTGTCCCCAGTGTGGAGAATAAACTCTTCAGACCCAGAGCTGAGAGTCCTACAATTGGAGTGAAAGCTGACTCCTATTACAGCAATAAATATTATGAGGTATTGGTTCTTTTCAGTATTTATCGCAGATTTCTACAGTGAAAGCTCAAAAAAATGATTGTCACTTATTTGATGACCAAATTGTGACTTTTATTTTGTGACTATCCTCTCAAAGTGAGGGAGGGGGGCAATACAAGGGGAGGTAAGTAAGGCTTCTCTGAATCCGCTGTGACACAGCAGGAGAAGGTAGGGCTGAACGGAGTCAACTTCATGGTAAATGCTGTGATCAAATACCTGAGCCAGGGAAGTTCACAAGATCACAAAATTGTTCTGGATGAAGAAAGCCTTTCGGTCCATCTGCCCTTATCCCTCCAGAACACATGCCCTACCATCCCCCCATCACAGCATTAAGCTTGTACCGATTGCCACCTTTCCTGGGAAGCTGTTCCAGTCAATGATTAATTCCGGGGACTGTTGATCACTGATTAACATGGGTGCTAGCTTGGCTCAGTCAGCAGCACTATTGCCTTGGTCTTAAGAATATGGGGTTAAAACTTCACATTGAGAATTGATGTGCTTATTACTTTAGGGACCCCACCGTTAATCAATTAATTAACGTTTGCTTTGAGGAACTGATTGTGGAACTGAGCCAGCTAAAATCACGTAGGTTACAATAAATAACAATATAAGATATTTTTGTAGATCTGGGCGAGTGGGATGAATTGGATGGCACTTTCAAGGAGCCAGCACAGGCACATTGGGCCAAATCACCTACTTCTATGCTGTAAGATTCAACAATTCTGCTTAACCAGTAGGAGGTTTGGGAAGCCTGCTTGGCTTTACCTGGTTCTATTCCAGCTGGCAGTGCAATGAGGAAGATGCCCAATGTTAGAGGGGTGAGGTACAAGCAGATAATTAGATAAGCTTGAGCCTTGAAAAGATTTGACTCAGAGGGTACCTTAAACATTTGTATGAGACTAAAAAGCATTGAGAAAGTAAACGCACAGCAATACTGTACTTTGAAATGCTAAGGCAGCAGAACAAGAGGGCACAGGTTCAGGTTTCTAAATGCCAATTTAGACAGATTAAATAGTAAGTATTTATCTACTCAGAAAGCAATCAACAGTTGCAACAGGTTGTAAGGAAGGATGGTAGAGATCAGCATGCTGGACTCATTCAAGAAATAGCTCATTGGTCCAACACTCATAAGAGATCACACAGAGATGTTTGGATGAAAAAGGCCCTTGTGTCACATGAAAGACAGTAGAGTGGGTCTTCTGGAAGGATGAGATCCAATGAACCAAAGGGCCTTCTTCATTCATACCTTTCTTGTGAACTTCTGAGTCCTTGAGAGCTGGAGATGAAGATAGTTAAGCAATGCAAATAATTTCTGTTTCTATTAGTCTCAAAAAAAACTGACCAGGCCTCAGTTTAACATTTCACCCAAATGGAAAAAAAATCTGTGCGTTACTCCATTTACATACCTCAGTAAAATATTGTTGTAAATCCTTAAAGTATTGCTCAAATGAGTTGGGGCTTGACCTCCTCCTGTAGTTCTTGAAGTGGAGATAGTGGTGAGAAGTCCTGATTTGTTGTATAGTCTGAAGATCCAATAAGCCAGAGGGTAAAAGAGTCACCCCTCCTGTGCCCCATGTGGTGGCTGGAGTTCACCTTTCTGCTGCTGGATAGCCCTATTCTTACGAAATGGAAAAACGCTTACAATCCTGTGTCTGACATGTATGACGACAATGTACAACTGTATTCAAAGGGAAATAGTCACTCACTCCTGCCCAATCTACCGGCATAATGAGCTTTCAGTTAGATTTCGGAACATCAGTGATGTCACGTCCGAACTCATTGTTTCATGTCCTCACATCACTGGGCACTGAGGTGTGTCATTACAATCCAGAACAACGCTGGTCCCTCACTCCCAGGACCATTCACCTTTCTCCACGGATCCCAATTTGGCTGCAAACTCCATCAAACTGATTCGTGTGACGTTCCTGACCTACCGCAATTGAAAGAGTCAGCTTTACTGCTTTTGTCTCTATTGCTGACTGACTCCATCCATGGATAGGGCACCAGTCACCAGTCTCTGCTGCTCTCTCTCCCTCTCTCTCTGCTCTCTCTTCCAGGGCACCTCTGTGATGTGTCCAATTCCATCTTCAGGTCTTCATTTCTTTCCTGCATCCCTCTCCTCTTTACATATTTTGAACTCACACACTTCACGTCTGATTGTGGGACATTGCTTTGTGAAAATCGGTTGTCACGTTCACCTAAAACAATACAGTTACAACAACAACAAGCAAATTACATTTGTATAGCGCCTTTTATGTCTGGAGGCACTGGACAATCAGGTCCCAAGGCACTGGACAATCAGTGTTTCGGACCTGAGCTGGGAGTCGGGATCAGGGAGGATGGAGGGCAGGGAGAGAAGGAGGGTGACCGAAGACACGGTCAAAGAAGGAATGTCTTGAGATGGATCTTGAAGGAGGCAATGGAGGGGGTAAAGCGGAGGGACTGCGGGATGGAGTTCCAGAGGATGGGGGCAGAGGGTTTTGAAGGTGAGGACCATGATCTTGAACTGTGTGATGGGAAGCTAGTGGAGTTGGGCAAGGATGGGGGTGATAGGGTCACGGAGCCCGGGAGAGGACACAGGCTGCAGAGTTCTGGATGATCTGTAGCCTATGGAGGGAGGAGATGGGGAGGCTGACAAGCAGGGAGTTTGCACAGTCAAGCCTGGATGTTATGATTGCGTGTATGAGGGTCTCGGTGGCCTGCGGTGTGAGACAGTGCCGAAGCTGGGCGATGTTGCGGAGGTGGGGGAAGGCAGAGTGGGTCACGGCACAGATGTGAGGTAGAAAGGATAGTTGAGGGTCAAACAAGACACCAAGGTCACTACACTTTACGGTGAATGCTGTGAAGAGCTTTGGATGTCCTCCCAATGTGATAGGCACTCCAAATGCAGCGCTGGGGTTGCACTGTATTGCCAAAGGTGCCATCCTTCAGATGATATATTAAACCAAGGTCCTGTCTGCCTGTTCAGGTGGACGTTAAAAATCTCATGGCACTTTGAAAAGAGAAGGGACTTTTTCTCAAAGTCTTGCCCCACCCCCCCAGAAAAATAAAATAAAGTAGTCATTCAATTCATGGCTGCTTGAAATTGCTGTGGCAAATTGACTGCAGTGTTCACCTATGACTTGCTCTTTCCCTCGCTGCCTTCAAGATATGCCTCAAAACCTTCCTGTTTGACCATGCCTTTGGTCATCCTTCACCCACTCCCAAACCCCCAGCTTAGGTGCAAACCCCGATCTCTCCATCCCCTTGGAACATCCTCCTAATGAGAAAGGCACCATATAAATGTAAATTTGTTGTTGTGTTAAGGTCCAAAACCAAATGCAAGGATTATTATGATACATTTGCTCACCAAAGTACAGGTACAGTACACATCAAGGTTCTTGTTCTTGCTCTTGATGGCCCTCAAGTGGTTACTACTGGAAGCTGTGGATGTTGGAGGGAATTGTTGATCAGGACACCGGGAGAAACTCCCTTCTCTTTTGAATAGTGCCATGGGATCTTTAACGTTCACCTTAACAGATATTGGCAGACGAGACATTGGTCTCACGGCTCATCTGAGGGCCGATGCTCATGTGTGGATGACAGATTATTTATTCTACTGTGTAGAGCATTGCATCGTTCAGCAGGTGCACTGAAAGCTTCTGGTGTTGGGAGGGGGGCAGTTAGTGTTTACTGCTGCAATCAGCTATCTCAGCACAGTCTATCCACAACATATCCCCTCCCTCCTCCTCCTCCGGTCATCTGATGCAAGAATCTTCACTAATCCGTGCGCTAAGCTTATTTTCCAGGACCACTTGCTGCCTCCCTGGCTGAGATCAGCTGTCCCAGCATAGGGGAGAGTGAGAAATAGCCTACTGGTCCTTCCCTGACATGCCCAGGTCCTAGAGGCAGTGCAGAGGTGATCCCCAGGATTAGAGGACTGAGGTATAAACTACGACTAGATAATATGAGACGTTTTAAACTGAGGTCCGAGATTTTAAACCCAGTATTTTGTGTTTTGTTTTAAACTGAGGTCTTGTCTACCTGTTCAGGTGGACCTTTGAGATCCAATTGGCACCATTCAAAAAGTAAAAGGTGTCTCTCCAGTTGTCCTGGCCCAGCAATCCCCCCGATAAAATTGGTCACTCACTTCATACCTGTTTGTGGAACATTGCTGTGTGCAAATTGGTTGTCACATTAACCCATCAAAAGCAAGAATTATTATTAAGCTAAAGCTCTTCAGTCTTGAAAGGAGACATTTCAGAAGCGACTTTATAGAGGTACAGTACCTAAAATTTTAAATTTCAAGCCGGGAAGGCGCCTTCAAAGGATTTGCTTGCAAAGTGTTGTGACTGTGCGTTTTGTGCGCGAATTGTAAGGTTGCATTTTTTTTTTAAAACGATTAAACAAAAAGCAAGAGTCGCGAGAAGCTTGGAGCCCTGGGGACTCAAGGTGACTGGCAACGCTGCCAGATCGCAGTGGGTTTATGCCCCATTGGGGCACGTTATTGTTGTAACTGTAGATGAAAACAAAATGACTGGGGGCAGGTGCCTAATTTTTGAATTTAAACCCGCAAAGCGGTGTTTTTGGTGAAGTCCCGTAGGGTATTGATTGGAGCACTTGCCCCGCAAGCGAGAGGACCCGGATCGATTTCTGGGCGGTGCGAAACCTTAGGCAAGTTTCCTCAATCCACACGCCTCTGTTTACCCAACAGGAACTGGGAACTGGGAATAGTCGATTGGTATATCACGTTTCCAGGGGGTAATAAATACCGTTTTTTAAAAAAAAATGTGCTCTCTCAATCCGCGGCTGTCTGTGGGACACCGCTGAGCACAATTGGCAGTTGGTATATTACAATATATACAATATATGCAATATATACAATTGCTGAGCGCAATTGGTATATTACGGTATATTCCGTGAAGCGCTTCGCGACGTCTCGGTGACGTGATGAGGCGCTGCATCACAACGCAAGGATTATTATTATTATGATGATGATGATGTCCTGCTGACCCCCCCCCCCCCACCCCCCCCCACCCCCATTAGAGGCAAAATGATAACATTGGGCTACTTTTGGGCTGGTGTTCTGGTGGAGTTGGGCTACACGGCCCGGGAGGCCCGCACTGGCCGCCAGTAGGTGGCGCTCGGCAGCGGAGGTCTGGTCTTATTCGCACTGTGCGGTGAAGTCCTGTGGGTCAGTGGGTACAGCACTCGCCTCACAAACCAAACCCTCAGCAAATTACCTACTCACTCCCTCACACTCACTCCCTCACACTCACTCACTCACTCACTCCCTCACACTCACACTCACTCTCTCACACACTCCACTCACTCACACACTCTCACACTCACTCACTCCCTCACACACTCACTCACTCTCGCACTCACTCCCTCACACTCACACTCACTCCCTCACACTCACACTCACTCACTCCCTCACACTCACTCACTCCCTCACACTCACACACTCCACTCCCTCACACTCACTCACACTCACTCCCTCTTACACTCACTCACACTCCCTCACACACACACTCACTCACACTCCACTCCCTCCTCACACTCACTCACACTCCCTCACACACACACACACTCACTCTCACACACACTCACACGCACACACTCACACACACTCACAGACACACACAGACACACACACCCACACACTCACTCACACTCACTCTAACATACACTCACACACACGCGCACGAGCCTCTGTTTACCGGCAGTAAGTAGGGATCCGGTTGTTAGTCGCTTTTCCGGGGCTAATAATCGCTTATTAAAATAATAATAATAATAATTTGGTCACTTCAATCCACCGCTGTTTGTGGGGACACTGCTGTGTGCCATTGGCTGCTGCGTTTTGCGCACAAAATATACAGTTAATTCACTTTACAGTCTATTCTGTGAAGCTCTTTGAGACGTCGAGCAGCCGTGAAAAGCGCTGTATCAATCCAAGGATTATTATTATTAATAATGTGAATGATTCCTAATGCTAATTTTGGAATATATTTGAACCCCTTTCCCTCTCTCTCCCTCTCTCCCCAGTTGGAGGTGAATAAATGCCATGCGGCCCGGGACCTTGCTGCTCTGTTTCTCCTCCGCCACTCGCTGCTGCAGTGCCCTGGATGCTCTGAGCGACGCTGCAGGCGGTGCCCTCGTCTTCCAGTCCGTCTCCACCGATGTCTACAGGAACCTGGCGGCCGAGGATTGGCTCCACCAGAACCTGCAGCCTGCCCAGGAGGCTCTGCTCCTCTGGAGGAACTCGCCGGCTGTGGTCATCGGCCGTCACCAGAACCCCTGGCAGGAGTGTGACCTGCGGCTGATGAGGGAGAGGGGCATCAAGCTGAGCAGGAGGAAGAGCGGAGGAGGATCAGTCTACCACGACCTGGGCAACTTCAACATGACCTTCTTCACCTCCAGGCAGGCCTACGACAGACGCCGCAACCTGGAGACGGTGCTGGCAGCCCTCAAGAGGCTGCGTCCCAGCCTGGACGTCTCGGCCACAGACAGGCACGACCTGCTGCTGTCCGGGGCCTTCAAGGTCTCGGGCACGGCCGCCAAGATCGGCAGGACATCCGCCTATCACCACTGTACCCTGCTCTGCCGCTCGGACAGGACAGCGCTGTCCTCCGCCCTCCGCAGCCCGTACTGGGGGATTCGGAGTAACGCCACGCCCAGCGTGCCCGCCACCGTCAAAAACCTCTGTGAGGAGGATCCCACTCTGACCTGCGATGTTGTGATGGGCGCCGTGGCGGAGGAATATACCCGGTGTCATGGCCAGCCGAATCGCGTCCTCCTCATCGACCCCGACAACCACTTGACGTTGCCGGGAGTCAACAAATGCGCCGAGGAGCTGAGGAGCTGGGAGTGGGTGTACGGAAAAACGCCCAAGTTCAGCGTCAGCCATTGCTTCACTGTGGACTACAACCTGTCCCGGGCAGAGGTGAAGTTAAACATGGTCGTCAATCGTGGCAGTATCGAGAGCTGTAACATCGAGATGCTCTCCGACTGGCTCCCTGCAGAGCTGTGCCATCAGCTCGCATCGAACCTCATCGGAGCCAGGTTCTGCCCGACTGAAACGACGGTGCTGGCGAGCGCACATCTTAGGGCTTGGCCCCGGCAGGACGATGAGCTGCAGAACAGGTGGAATGCGTTTTGTGAAAAAGTCAAAGCAATTATGTGACGTTTTATCCCCTACGAGATTTTCTAATAAAAAAAAACTTACCGTTTGACACACAGCGCCTTTCGCATCGGAGGATGGTGGGGGGGCATCTCAAAGCACTTCACATCGTGTACTGTGTATCGTGTAGGCAGAAGCCAGTATGTGAATAGCAGTGTCCCACAAACGGCCATGAAATGAACGATCGATTTTATCTGGGATTGTTGGACAGGACACAGTGAGAAACTCCCTTCCCTTGAGAATAGCGCCTTTGGGATTTTTAACGTCCACCTGAGCAGGCAGACGGGACCTTGGTTTAACATCTTATCTGAAGGATACTACCTCTGATAATATAGTGTCAGCTTAGACTGTGAGCTCATCATGGGGCTTCAACCCACAACCTTCTGACTCAGCCACTAAATCCTTTACAATCTGATTGGCGAGTCCAGTCACCCATGTAAGACAGACAGTGGTCGATCTAACAGGAAGTATTGGAGGAACTTCTTCACGCAGAGGGTGGTGAGAATGTGGAACTCGCTGCTGGAAGCTGTGGTTGAAGCAAAAAGCATCATTGTGTTCAGTGGAGGACAGGCTCTCCGAAAGGGCTCGGGATTTTCAACATCAACTTGCATCTATATAGCACCTTTCGGGCGGGTTAGTATCTCGCAGTGCTAACATTTCGTTTCCATTTGGTATAAAACCTGCGCCCTTCAAAAAAACTATTGACCAGCTCGGAGCATGATTGGCTGTTGGGGTTGTCACTCATCAGGGAGGGCAGGCTCTGGGCGATGATTGACTGATCCGACCTGTCACTCACCGGGGGGTGTGGGGATGGAGGGGGTAAGTGTCTGGAGCCAAGCACGGGGACGTTTAGGATAATTCCTGATTTCCCTGATAGCCCCGATTGTATTGAAGAGCATCCAAATCAAACTGAGAATTCCATGCATCCCACCCACACATGGCAATCCCAGAGACAGATTGCTGGAATGGAATGCGCTCTCTCTCCCTGGAGAGACCATTCTGCTCACCTATTTCCGGAAAGTCTTAGACACAGGTTGCCAAGATCCAAGGCTTGGGGACTCCCGGAGGTTGCCTTGGGGTAACTGCCAGAGCACTAGCAGCTTTAGGCACATGCAACCCCTTCGAATACATGGGGCCACGAGGCAGCGAGGGGGGCCCCTGCTGTTGTGAAACTCATTGAAATCATCTCCCCGCTAACCTAACCTGCTGGGGTGGTGGGGGCACTTGGCTTAATGGACACCTCGTCACAGCCAATCTGGGCACACACTGACCACCCTCCCAAGCCAATAGCTGTGCTGTTGGGGTAGGACATCTGCACACTAAGTTTGGTTGCCCGGGAACCTGCTGGTAACTAGTAGGGGCCCCGGAATTGAGCTTTGCATGTGGGACCCCCACAGAATAAACGCCACCCTTGCGTTGTTCTAACCAGCTATCACCACATAACTTGCCATTGAGTGCACTGCCTGGCAAGCTTCCCTGCTGTTTGTCCAGCTAGGACCATCCTATCTGTTAGGGCTTTGACTTGCAGGGTTAACAACAACAACAACAACAACAAGATTCCATTTATAGAGCGCCTTTCACGTCGGGAGGACGTCCCAGGGCGCTGTACAGTTGGGTTAGGACCCGAGCATTGGGGGGGAAATGGTCAGGGGGAGGGAAGGGAGGGAGCGAGGAGAGGGTAGAGAGTCGAGAGGGGAGCTGAAGGCACGGTCAAAGAGAAAGGTCTTGAGACCGGCCTTGAAGGAGGAAAGGGAGGAAGCGGCGAAAGCACTGGGGGATAGAGTTCCAGAGCCTCGGGGCTGAGAGGCTGAGTGGGTTGATTCGTTGCCCCCAGTGACTGGTCTGCCCTTCCAGGTCCTGCCAATGAGCCAGGCTGTGCTGTACTGTCATCAGCAGTGCCTGCAGCAGTGCCAAGGAGTACTGTGGACCTGCCTGCCTCCAGAACCGGATTACTGAGACTGACACAGAGGGCCGGCTCAATCGTGACCTTCTGTTGCCATCTTGGAGCCAATTTCAAGATCCTCATCCTCACCTACAAGGCCATTCACGGCCTTGCTCCCTCCTACCTCTCCAACCTACTATCCCCCTACCTACCTGCCCGTACCCTCCGTTCCTCCGGCTCCGGTCTGCTCCACGTCCCCCGCCCCAATCGCCCTACCATTGGTGGTCGGGCCTTCAGCCTCTCAGCCCCGAGGCTCTGGAACTCTATCCCCCAGTGCCTTCACCGCTTCCTCCCTTTCCTCCTTCAAAGCCGGTCTCAAAACCTTTCTCTTTGACCGTGCCTTCAGCTCCCCTCTCGACTCTCTTCCCCCTTCTCGGTCCCTCCCATCCCTCCCCTCACCCTGACCATTTCCCCCCTCCTCGCTCCCTCCCCTCCCCTCACCCTGACCATTTCCCCCCTGCTCGGGTCATGACCCAACTGTGCAGCGCCTTGGGACGTCCTCCTGACGTGAAAGGCGCTTTATAAATGGAATCTTGTTGTTGTTGTTAGCTCCAAGGAGAGCTCACTTACTACAACCAACACAAGGACAGCGCTTACTACCAGGAACACAAGGGGTGGGTGCTTGTGAGGAGTTATACGGGCATGGAGCAGTTGGGCCAAATTCCGTGCTCTTATCACTCTATATAATCTACACGGATCAATTTGAAAGCAATAAATTGTATTTGCTGAGTGGTATTCTGGGAGTGATCTTGAAAACTAGAAAGCCAGAGTGTAAGGTGATTCCCAGTCCACAGTCCAGAACCACGCTTCAGATTGGAGGTAAGAGACCGAGATACATTAAACTTTTCACTTAAAACTCTTTTCAGGACACTGTTGCCTCCCAACTTTCCAACTAAACTTTAGTGAATTTGGATAGTCTTCCTCCCACAAAGTGAGTGGGAGAGGGTACAAACGTGGAGATATTGAGCAGTGTTTTTTTTAACTATGTAAATAGGAACTAATTGCAGATGTATAAAATCCTCTTACATACCGTAAAGAATTCAGACTAGACAAAACTAAAGTCTAATTCTATTTAATACAAAAAGCTCATAAGTCAGTTTCCCTGCCGGGCAACCCAAGTAACAGCAATAGTAATAGATGCGTAATGATAATACTACCAGATAACTTCTATGGTCAGCACGTTCACAGCTACCAACCCACGAGCGAAGAGAAGTTCAAAGTTCCAGTCTCACCCTTATTTATAATTAAATGTGCTGTTGGGGTAGGACATCTGCACACTAAGTTTGGTTGCCCGGGAACCTGCTGGTAACTAGTAGGGGCCCCGGAATTGAGCTTTGCATGTGGGACCCCCACAGAGTAAACGCCACCCCTGCGTTGTTCTAACCAGCTATCACCACATAACTTGCCATTGAGTGCACTGCCTGGCAAGCTTCCCTGCTGTTTGTCCAGCTACGACCATCCTACCTGTTAGGGCTTTGACTTGCAGGGTTAACAGGAGCTGAGTGGGATGATTCGTTGCCCCCAGTGACTGGTCTGCCCTTCTAGGTCCTGCCAATGAGCCAGGCTGTGCTGTACTGTCATCAGCAGTGCCTGCAGCAGTGCCAAGGAGTACTGTGGACCTGCCTGCCTCCAGAACCGGATTACTGAGACTGACACAGAGGGCCGGCTCAATCGTGACCTTCTGTTGCCATCTTGGAGCCAATTTAGCTCCAAGGAGAGCTCACTTACTACCAGGAACACAAGGGGTGAGGAGTTATATGGGCATGGAGCAGTTGGGCCAAATTCCATGCTCTATCACTCTATATAATCTACACGGATCAATTTGAAAGCAATAAATTGTATTTGCTGAGTGGTATTCTGGGAGTGATCTTGAAAACTAGAAAGCCAGAGTGTAAGGTGATTCCCAGTCCACAGTCCAGAACCACGCTTCATATTGGAGGTAAGAGACCGAGATACATTAAACTTTTCACTTAAAACTCTTTTCAGGACACTGTTGCCTCCAACTTTCCAACTAAACTTTAGTGAATTTGGATAGTCTTCCTCCCACAAAGTGAGTGCTTTAACTACTATGAGATTATACAGCATATATTTTAATCATAACAATACTATGTCTAAAATACTTCTAGAACTCACTTCTTTTTTTAAAAATGTATCTAATTTCTGAAAAAAGTTAATCTAAAATATGTAAGTGAGAGGACCTGGTTCAATTCCCAGCAGGGCGAAACCTTAGGCAAGTTTCCTTACTCCGCACGCCTCTTGTTTACCGAGCAGGAACCCAGTTGTTTGTTGAATGGCAGATATCCTTCCGGGGATAAAAAAAAATCCCTTAAAAAAATAATTTGGTCACTCAATCCACGATTGTTTGTGGGACACTGCGGTGTGCATTTAGCTGAAATATTTCACAAAATACACCGTCAATTCACTTAATAGTGAAGCGCTTTGAGATATCTCGATATCTTGAAAGGTGCTGTATCAAAAGCAAGGATTATTGTTTTGATTTTTTATCCTTGTTTTGTTTCCCTTCTCCCAGGCAGAGGCAGATCCCTATTCATTATGTCCAAACCAGTGACACTGAACGTAGGGGGGAGGTTGTACAGCACTTCCCTGACCACCCTAACCCGGTACCCAGAGTCCATGCTGGGCTCGATGTTTAGTGGAGCAATGCCCACCAGCAGCGACTCACAGGGGAACTACTTCATAGACCGAGATGGAGAAATGTTCCGGTACATCCTCAATTTCCTCCGCAGTTCGCATTTGGACCTTCCTGTTGACTTCCAAGAGTTGGATTTGCTGAAGAGAGAAGCGGATTTTTTCCAGATCCAGCCTTTGCTGGCACTTCTGCAGACGGCAGACCCGAAGATCAGCAGAATAAAGAACGTAACGCTCAACATTATCCATGATTCAAAGGCAGTCCACCCATGTGGTGCAACCATTTTTACCATTGGGGTATTTTGCACATCAGTTGCCTTACTGAAGCTCCTGAGTTCCAGTTTCCAGTGCAGATTGGAGCAGCGATTTTTACCTGCTTGTAAGAAGCCAGAAGGTTTACGTTTTCTGTCTGTGCGATTTACTCAATTCCTTAACGGAATGGGGCCATACGACGATGAATATGTGTTACCTCGTATGACATATTCTGCTGTGGAAATCTGCAGTCTAGAAATGTTTGTCAACCATGTGAAAAAAATCGCAATCAGTGAAGGTGGATTCTTTATCCATTCCTTCACCCCAACTTCCTCTAGTCCTGTTATCCTGGAGTTAACACAATAGATAGGATACCGAGATGATTTCCAATTCTTTGTTGCCAAAAACAGTGTGGTGACTTTGTTCCTTACAGATTTAAATCTGCACGATTATCTAATATTATGAGATATTAATTCACTGTACTTAACTAGGGTTAGCATTCAGGGACCATGTGCGATAGGATTCTCCAAATACTTAGATAGAATGAACCCACTTGGTGATGTAATCCACAGGCATAGGGTTAATTTCCACATGTATGAGGATGAAACTCAACTTTATCACTTTGCCTCCACCCTCGACTCCAGGACCACTAGGAGATGGTCCGTCAGACATCAAGTCCTGGATCAGAGCCAAGTTTCTCCAGCTGAACGTCGACAGGACGGAGGCCCTCCTGCTTGACTCCCGTTAGTGCCTCCACACCTCAGGCGCTGAGAGTATCACTGTTCATGGATACACTCTCCACTTGTTTAGACGCTCAGCTATCCTTCAAACCCCACATTTATGCCATCTGCTTTCCCCCACCTCCGCAACATTGTCTGCCTCCACCACTGCCTTTCCCCCTGGGTTGTCTAGACCCTCATTTATGCATTTGTCATATCCAAGCTCGATGTCACAAACTCGCTGCATGCTGATCTCCCCAACTCTTCCCACCAAGAGCTGGAGATAATCCAGAACTCTGCAGCTCATGTCCTCTTCCTTATCAGGCTCCATGAACTGATCAACCCTATCCTCGTCCAGCTCCTCTGGCTCCCCATCCCTCAGAGCATTGAGTCTAAAATCCTCGTCCTCACTTTTAAAGCCCTCCATGGCCGTGCTCCTCCCTACCTCTGCAACCTCTTAACACCATACCAACCATCCGCGCCACAGCTGGCACTGCCTTCCACTACCTCCGGAACATCGCCAGACTACGGCACTACCTCACCCCTCACGCTGCTGAAACCCTGGTCCACGCCTTTATCACTTCAAGGCTGGACTACGGGAACTCTCTCCTCGTCGGCCTTCCCGCCACCTCCCTCCACACTGCAGGTCATTCAGAACTCTGCAGTTCGTGTACTGTCCCGCACCAGACACCGCGACCACATCACTCCCACCCTCGCTCGCCTCCACTGGCTCCCCATCCCCCAGAGGATCGAATTCAAGATTCTCATCCTCACCTTCAAGGCCATTCACGGCCTTGCTCCCTCCTACCTCTCCAACCTACTATCCCCCCACATACCAGCCCATACCCTCCGTTCCTCTGGCTCCGGTCTGCTCCACATCCCCCGCCCTAACCGCCCTACCATCAGTGGCCGGGCTTTCAGCCTCTCAGCCCCGAGGCTCTGGAACTCCATCCCCCAGTGCCTTTGCCGCTTCCTCCCTTTCCTCCTTCAAGGCCGGTCTCAAGACCTTTCTCTTCAACCGTGCCTTCAGCTCCCCTCTCGACTCTACCCCCTCCTCGCTCCCTCCCTTCCCTCCCCTCACTCTGATCATTTCCCCCCTACTTGGGTCCCGACCCAACTGTCCAGTGCCTTGGGACATCCTCCCGCCATGAAAGGCGCTCTATAAATGCAATCTTGTTGTTGTTGTTGTTGTCCTCTCCCTCCATTTGGCGAGCATTGGCCTGCTCCATGTCCCCTCCTGCCCACCTCACCTTCAGCTTTTTTGCCCCACCCTCTTGAAATCCATCCCTGAATCTCTTCGCCTCGCTCCCCCCTTGCTTCAAAACCCTTCTCAAGACCTTCCTCCTTGACTGTGCCTTTGGACGCACTCCAACCCCCACTACCCCTTCTCTCCAACCCTCTTGATTCCAACCTCTGGCTCAGGTGCAAACCCTTAACTGTCCAGTAATTTGGACTTTATCAGCAAAACTAAATCAGCAATTATATGTGTGAATGCAAAATATTAATAAGATTCCCGAATTCAAGGGCGTGGACTGTTGAAATCAGAAATATTACTGCTTGAAATATTATTAGTTCAGTTAGAAATGCTTATGCAATCATTAGTCCACATCAGAATGAGTTGTACACACTATAAGCCTAATCAGAGTTAGCCAAATTGTAGAGTTTATGTTTAAGCGTGACGTATGTAGTTGATATGTATTATATTTTGACATTTATGTAGTTGATATAACTTTAGATAAAATGTTATGGGAAAATGACAGTGTGTTCGTGTCTTGAAGAGTTAAATCAGTTCAGACGTAAGACATGTGTTGATTGCAGCTGCAGCTCTCTTGTTAGCTGTTGATATAATGGTCCTACATTGTTTTAATTCAGATTAGCTCGTAGATTAGCTCACTGATACCGTACTCAAGGATGGTCCCACCTTGTTTAAACCAGCCTGAAAACAGCCATCAGCTGGATGAGATCTTGCAGACCATCCTGGTGTTTCTCAACGTTCCACTTCCAGAGAAGAGACCGTTGGTTGTTTGATGTAACGCCTGCTATTATCAGTGTAAATAGTTGGGATTATAGTATAAGAATCATTGTATTGGTCATGTAGTGAATATATGAATTAAGTAGAATGAATTAAAGAAATAAAACTGCCACGTGGCACACATGTACACACCCACAGTCCTAGTAGAGGCACCGAGTTAGGAGGACTACACTGGAGTGCGACCCATAGCCAGGGAAGATAATAATAATAATAATAATAATCCTTGCATTTGATATAGCGCTTTTCACGTCGGGAGGACGTCCCAAAGCGCTTCACAGAATATACTATAAAGTGAATTGACTGTATATTTGTGGGCGAACGCGGCAGCCAATTGCGCACAGCAATGTCCCACAAACAGTCGTAGAATGAAAATTACCAATTTATTATTATTTTGGATTATTTTTATTATTATTTTAAGGGTAGCTGGATCAAGAGGATGAATGGTAGGCCATCTGTGCTTACAAGAGCATATGACCTACGAGCAGGAGAGATAGGAACCTGGGATAATTGAACCAGGAGAATGGATGGAAGGCCAACTGTGTGGACAGGTATACAAAATCAGCAATTGAGGAAAAAGCTTAAAGTGAGCAGGTCACACGGACAGAGTTAGAAGGACTGAAACTTCAGGGACATGGAGTCAGGTTGTTTGGTTAGGCTAGATAAGATGGAATAGGAATATTGCTCTTTTGCAGAAGATACACTAGCTGGTACAAGGAGAAACGACTTGAAGATAGGGAAAGAATGCCTGGGAAAAGCGCAGAGAGTAGGAAAGCAGTAATGAGAAGAAACGAGATGGCTGGCGAAAAAGGGTACAAAAAACAGTAGCCAAAACTTAGAAGTAGTCGAGCCTCTGAGGAGAGGAAGGGGACGAACTTTTAAGGAGAGGAAGAAGAACGCCTTTGAGGGAAAGAGGACAAGTCCAGCTCGCGCCGGAGTGGACCGCAAAGAGAACAAGTTCAGCCCTTGCCGGAGTGGACCACCAAGAGACGTTTGCAGCTAGAAGCAAGCCAGGGACATTGTTTAACTTTTGCGCCAGCCTTAGAACTTCGTCACGATTTCCTGCCTACTTGGGAGTGTCTCTCCTACTTATTATTATTAATATTATTATTATTACTTACTAAAACACGCACCCAACATACATACAAAACAGTTCGAGATTACTGAGGCACACTTCATATATCACATAAGGTTTTGTTTATATACGTTTAGAATTTTGGTATTGAGTGTATCTTGTTAAGATGCTGCTTTAGTAGTCATTTAAACGCGACAAGTAATGATAATGCATCGGGTGTAACGTGATGATTATGCTTGTGTGGTTCTATAATTGCTAATAAAACGTTTTAATAATATGCTTGGTGTGGTTTCTGACAAACGCTTCGTGGAGTCCTGTAGCTCAGTGGTTAGAGCACTCGCTTTGCAAGTGAGAGACCTGAGTTCAATTCCAGGCAGAGGGCGAAACCTTGGGCAAGTTTCCTTACTCCACACAGAGCCTAATAATAGTCCCTCCAAAACCCAAAACAATAATAAATTGGTCATTTTCAATCCATGACTGTTTGTGGGACATTGCTGTGCGCAATTGGCTGCCGCGATCGCCCACAAATATACAGTCAATTCACTTTACGGTGTGTTCTGTGAAGCGCTTTGGGACGTCCTCCCGACGTGAAAAGCGCTATATCAAATGCAAGGATTATTATTATGATTACTCTGTGAAGCACTTTGAGACGTCGAGAAGATGTGAAAAGCCCTATATCAAATGCAAGGATTATCATTATTATTACAGGATTCCAGGATAGTCACAAGTCTCTTTAAATCCCACTTAAACACCTGCCCCTTCGACCGCACGTATGGTCACTCCGCTCCCTTCCCTCCCCCCTTTGCTCAGCATCCAGCTCCACCACTGTGAGGTGTTCTGAGCCCTCACTAAGGCTCAACCCGCACTTGTGGATGTCAAATAACTAATTGATGGTCAAGTAATAAGCCCTGCGTGCTTCCTGGTGGGCAAAACAGCTCAGCATGAAATGCATGAGAACATCTTCCTTCCCAGCTCAGACACACGTCCCTTCCCATTGAGCGATGGCTCCACCAGTTGGAGCTGCATTGCTTAATCAGCAGTCACTCACCTCATGAGGGAGAGGGGATTAGAGGGGTATTGGTGATAGGAATAGGAAGGACGAGTGCTTGCGTGGAGTTATACTGGTATGGGAGCAGTTGGGCCGAATTCCGTGCTCTATCCATGTAACAGTACAAAATAATTTGAAAGCAATAGACTGCATTCACTAAGTGGTATTCCGAGAAAGATCTTGAAAACCACAACGCCCAGAGGGCAAAGTGCTTCCCAGTTGTCATTCCAGAACCACCCTTCAGATTGACGGTAAGAAACCCATACATTAAGCTTTTCACTTAAAACTCTTTTTGAGGCATCGTTGCCTCCTGCTTTCCAACTAAACTTGAGTGAATTTGGATAGTCTTGCTCCGAGAGTGATTGGGAGAGGGGTATAAACATGGAGATGTCGAGCAGCCTTTCTTTTAAACTGTATAAACAGGATCTAATTGCAGCCGTGTCAAATCCTTTCTCAAATAGTTCTAGCACATACTCCTTTCGTTCAAAAAGGTGTTTAATTCCTAAACAAAAGTCAATCAAAATATGTAAATGCAACAGATAAAAGGGGTATGAATGAAAGGAGGGAGGGTGGAACCGCACGAAAAGGCGCTTTCAGACTGTAAGGACAGGCACGATGGGCCAAATGGCCTTCTTCTGTGCTGTAAATAACACCACCACAACCTGTATTTATACAGTATCCTTCACGCAGGTTAGAGTCTCAGAGCACTGCATGAGTCCCTCCGCCTTCCCCCTCTTTACCTATCTTTGTGGAGCCCTGGAGCATATTGGTTAGAACACTCGCCTCGCAAGGGAGAGACTCTGTGGTTGATTCCCGGACAGGGCGGAACATTAGGCAAGTTTATTTATTCCGACATGCCTCTGTTTACTTAGCAATAAATAGGAAACTGGTTGTTAGTCGATTGGTGGATCGCTTCCCCGGGGGAATAAACCCTTCAATATTTTCTTTTAAATCTCGAAGACGTGATAAAGCACTGTATCAGACGCAAAGATTATTACTGTTATCTTTAAAACCCACTGTCACATCTGCATCTTCGTCCACCCCTAAGATCACCCACTCACCCTTCCCAAAGCATCCAACTCTGCAACCGTGAGGTGCTCTGAGTTGCTATCCTGCGTAAAAGACACCATATAAATACAAATCTATTACCTCACTACGAACAGATGAGGGTAACTGTAGATATAAAGCGATCGCCCATGGTCAGAAATTTACAAACAACGGGCAACAACATTGGAGGAGTTGGGAAGAGCTGAGACGCTCTATAAAGAAAATCATTTAAAATACGGTGTAAGCCGCTTTAGCTGAACGCCTGTTAACCCCAGACCCCGGATAAATTATACAAAACGCCCGGTCCTGATTCATTTGTATTCTTCCCTGTTTTGAATTTGCCTGTTAATTCGAACAAATTCTGATTAATCCGGACAAAATGCCGTGTTGGTTGTCGTTGCTGCATCAACTCCACTCGCCCCGTCTGTGTCTCGAGCGGCTCCACGAAGCCACGAGTGGCTCCGGGATGGAGATGGGCAGAATCAAATTGCAACTGATTTACAGCGGATTCCAGCCATTCACAAGCAGCTCTAGGCTGTCAATCAGTGAGGGAGCGGAGAACCGGGAAGAAACAAGGGAGGAAATGGGAGGAATCAAATTGCAACTGATTGACAGCTGGAGCTGCTTGTGAATGGCTGGAGTGCTCATTCATTCACAAGCAGCTCAAAGGCTGTCAATCGTCTCCGAGTCACCGCTAATTGGTCCCCTTGCTGTCCGATGGGAACAGCAATGGGAAGAGCAATGGGAGGGAGAAGGTGCAGCCGCCGTTCCTCTACTGGGCAGGAAGAGAACTTTGGTTAGCTTCGGACGCCGCTTAAGCCGGACAAAACGGCTGACTCCAAAATGCCCGTTCAGATGGGTGTTAAAGATCCATGGCACTATTCAAAAAGGGAAGGGAGTTGCTCCTGGTGTCCTGGCCAGCAATCCACCTCATTAAATTGGTTGCTCACTCCCTGGCTGTATGTGGCATATTGTTTTGCGTAACTGGCTGTCACGATTCACTCACAAAATACACAGTCAATCTACTTTACAGTATATGCTGTGAAGCTCTTTGGGATATCTCGATGACGTGAGAGACCATATAACAAATGGAATGCTTATTATTATTATTTTGAGAAGTCTATGTTTTTATCCTTGTTTTGTTTCCTTCTCCCAGGCAGAGGCAGATCCCTATTCATTATGTCCAAACCAGTGACACTGAACGTAGGGGGGAGGTTGTACAGCACTTCCCTGACCACTCTAACCCGGTACCCAGAGTCCATGCTGGGCTCGATGTTTAGTGGAGCAATGCCCACCAGCAGCGACTCACAGGGGAACTACTTCATAGACCGAGATGGAGAAATGTTCCGGTACATCCTCAATTTCCTCCGCAATTCGCATTTGGACCTTCCTGTTGACTTCCAAGAGTTGGATTTGCTGAAGAGAGAAGCGGATTTTTTCCAGATCCAGCCTTTGCTGGAACTTCTGCAGACGGCAGACCCGAAGATCAGCAGAATAAAGAACGTAACGCTCAACATTATCCATGATTCAAAGGCAGTCCACTCATGTCCTGCAAACATTGTTACCGCCAGGTTATTTTGCACATCAGTTGCCTTACTGAGGCTCCTGAGTTCCAAGTTCTACTACAGGTTTGAGTGGCAAGTTTTACCTGTTTGTAAGAACCCAGAAGATTTAAGTTTTCTGTCGGTAGAGTGGGCTGAAACCAGAACCGGAGCCACGGCAAACGACAAAAGATTAGTTAGGGAGACCTGCAAGCCCCTTTATGTTCTATTTTCTCATCAGCAAATCTGCAGTCTAGAAATGTTGGTCAGCCATGTGATAAAAATCGCAGTCAGTGAAGGTGGATTCTTTATCCATTCCTTCTCCCCGGTTTCCTCTGGCCCTGTTATCCTGCAGTTTCACGCACAATAGATAGGATGCTGGGCTGATTTACGATTCTTTGTTCAAAAAATCCAGTATGATTTATTTGTTCGTTGCATGGACTTGAATCAGCGTGATTATTTAATGATATCAGATACTCACTGTACTTAAACAGGGTTGGCATTCAGGGTCCACGTGCGATAGTATTCTCCAAATACACTCAGGGAGTGGGTTAGCATGTGCTGAAATGTCCTCAGATCTTCCCGATTGGGTGGTGATGCAGAGATCGTCTGCATAGACGAATCCTCGCCCATTGAGGAATTTTGGCTGGTCACTATACAGCGGGGTGGGGGGGGGTTTAAATCTAATCAGAGATAAGCTAAATTGTAGTTTATGTTTAAGTGTGGTATATTACAGGGTGGTTGGTACACCTTTAGATAAAATGTTATGCGAAAATTGCAGCATGCGAGTCTTTAAGAGTTAAATCGGTTCAGATGTAAGGAATGTGTTGATCGGTCTTATTCGGATTAGCTTTTGGGCACTGCACTGAAGGACGGTCCCAGCTTTAAACCTGAAAACAATTGTCGGGCAGCTGAGGGTGTGAAGGTTCACACGGACCATCCTGGACAATTGTAAAGCAGTTATTAAGTGAACCAAATTAACCACTGAGCTACAGGACTCCGCAGCAGATTATCATCTGCTGCGGAGTCCTGTAGCTCAGTGGTTAATTTGGTTCACTTAATCCACGACTGTTTGTGGGACATCGCTGTGCGCAATTGGCCGCCGCGTTCGCCCACAAATATACGGTCAATTCACTTTACAGTGTGTTCTGTGAAGCGCTTTGGGACGTCCTCCTGACGTGAAAAGCGCTATATCAAATGCGAGGATAATTATTATTATTATTATTATTATTATTATTATTATCCTGTGAAGGCGCTCCAAGGCGTCTCGGCGACGCGAGAAGGCGCGGTACCAAGCGCAAGGATTATTATCATTAATTATCATGACGATCATTGCACTGAATGCAATAAATACTTCTGAATGCAATTATCATCGTCCTCCACTGTTGTGTGTCAGTGACTGTGAGGCACCGCACCACCGGGGCTACTTTTTGGGCTACTTCAGGCAGGACTTTGGGCTACGGAACGGATTGGAATAGCGGGTAAACCGCAGCCTCGCCACCGGCGGGAAGTGGAGCAATGGCGGCGCCCGGGACCTGGGCGGTGGCGCCGCTCGCGGCCTCCGTCACCCTCCTCAAGTGTCTGCTCATCCCCTCCTAGTAAGAGAGGCCTCTCATTTATATTTACATTAGTATTTTTTTTTGGGGGGGGGGAGGAGAGGGGGAGAGAGAGGAGGAGAGGGGGAGAGAGGGAGGGGGAGGGAGAGAGGGGGAGGGAGGGAGGGGGAGAGAGGGAGGGAGGGGGAGAGGAGAGAGAGAGGGGGAGGTGGAGAGAGGGGGAGAGGGGAGAGAGGGAGGGGAGGGGGAGAGAGGGGGGAGGAGGAGAGAGGGAGGGGAGAGGGGGAGAGGGAGCGGGGGAGAGAGAGAGGGGGAGAGAGAGAGCGGGGGAGAGGGAGCGGGGAGAGGGAGCGGGGGAGAGAGGGAGCGGGGGAGGGGGAGAGAGGGAGGGGGAGCGGGGAGGCCCCGCCTCAAACCGCTTACACTTCGATTTTAATCCGGTTTTATTCGCTGCCCGAGACCCCCCCCTCAACCCTCCCACCCCCCACCCCAACCCCCCCAACATCCCCCCAACCCCAACATCCCTCCAGCCCCCAACCCCCCAACACCAACCTCCCACCCCAACCAACCCCAACCCCCCCCACCTACCCCCAGCCCCCAACCCCAACTCTCCCCCAACCCCAACCTCCCAACCCCCCCTCCCCCAACCCCCCCCAAACCCCCCACCCAAACAGCCCCATCCTCAACCCCCCCCCCCAACCCCAGCCCCAAATCCCCAACCCCTGGCCCAACCCCCAGCCCCCAACCTCCAAACCCCCAGCCCCAACAACAACAACTACAACAATATTACATTTATAGAGCGCCTTTCACATCCGGAGGACATCCCAAAGCGCTGAGGGGCCCCTGAGGTGTTGGGAGGAAACCCTGGAGGGCTGGAGGGAGGGGCAGAGGTCAGTGGGGGGAGGCTGAGGTCTGGGAGGGGCAGAGGTTGGGTGGGTGGGTGGGGGCTGAGGTCTGGGGAGGGGCAGAGGGGTGGGTGAGGGCTGAGGTCTGGGAGGGGCAGAGGTTGGGTGGGGGGCTGAGGTCTCGGGAGGGGCAGAGGTTGGGTGGGGGGGGGCTGAGGTCTCGGGAGGGGCTTATAATCCTCCACATCCGTGGTCTGACCTGCGATATTGCCCATCTCCCCACTACCTCTCCCCTTGGGCCACCGAGATCCTTATCCCTACATCAAGGTTAGACTACACTGTCTCTCTGATCCTCAGGACTTCCTTCCACATCCAGAATTCCGCAGCTCATGTCCTCTCCTACAATGGGCTCTGTGAGCCTATCACTCCTCTCCGTATCCAGCTCCAATGACTCCCCCAGAGGATTGAGTTCAAGTTCTCGGTCCTCACTTTTAAATCCCTCCACCGTCGTGCCCCACCCTACCTCTGCGATCTTCTTGGATGCACCAACCTGCCTACTCCCTCCGCTCAGCAGGCACTGACTTGCTTTGCATCTCCTGCCCTCTCTCATGTCGACGGTCAGCCTCCACTCTCTGGAACTCCATCCTGGTGACCCTTTCCTCACCTCCTTCAAGCCTTCATCTTTGACTGCGCTTTGGGTCATGTTCGCACACCCTTGGCCCTTCAACCCTCCAAAACCCACCCCCCCCCGCTCAGGTGCAAACCCTTGTCTGAAGAGTAGTGTTGTTTGTTGTTGTTTTGGGGGAAAAAATTACAATCAACCAATTTCTTACTCTCAACTTCCATCTGTTAATAGTCACAGTCCAATAATCACGGTCCAACAGTTGACGGTTGCAGGAACCTTCTAACCCAAAGGCTTTTAGGTCAATTGTACGGTTCATTTCTAATTCTGTTGCGATCGAACTTGAGAACTTGCTGTCCTACATGATTCACTGCAACAACAACTTGCATTTATTTAGCGCCCCTCACGCAGGGTAGCGTCCCAGAGTGCTTGACAGTGGCGGAGCACGACTCCGAGCTGGGAGGCAGAGGAGGTAACCGTAGGCATGGTTGAATAGGAAGGTCTTCAGGAGCGACCTGAAGATGGGGAAGGAAGGGGCAAAGGAGGAGGGATAGAAGAAGGGTGTTCCAGAGATTCGGGGCATAGTGGATGAAACGGAGGGCACGAGGGATACGCAGAAGGCCAGAGCCAGTCAAGCGGAGGCTGCGGCTTGTGGGTTTGGGGGGTAAGCAGGTCGGGAAATTTGAAGGGATTTGGAAATGAGTGAGGATCTTGGAATCAATCCCTTCGGTGATAGGAAGCCAGTGCCATGCCTCGTGGCAAACCTGTTTAAAAGTAAAGAGTGGAGATTGTTTTTCAAATGGATACACATCAAACTGAGCTTTCTTAAAAACACACACACAATGATTATAGCCACGTCACAGGCGATGCAGGAGTGTTGTGAGTGTATTGTGCTTTATGTCAAAAAGACTTTCGATTACATTTGTTGCCCTTAATCCCTCTAAAACATTTGCATTTGTATTCGTAATGTTTACAGTTCATTCTGACTTGCAGATTTTCTCAGCTAATTTATCTGTGACAAAGTGATTCGCCACTGAGTTTAAACATTATACACTTGACTGTTCCTGTGTATTTATCACATCAATATAACAACAATGACAAGATTTACATTTGTATGGCGCCTTTCACGTCAGGAGGACGTCCCAAGGCGCTGACAAAATATACTGTAAAGTGAATTGACTGCATTTTTGTGGGCGAAACATGAGAAATATGCAATGCAAATGTACCTATTTCCATATAATACATAATTACTATTTATTTTTGCTTGTAGTCATTCAACAGACTTTGAAGTGCACAGAAACTGGCTGGCAATTACTCACAGTTTGCCTATTTCACAGTGGTACTATGAAGTAAGTCTTTACATTTTGTTTTAAGTTAGTGCCATAGTAATGGTTTAGAAGGGTGGTCATATTCTGTATATTACAAATAGTTTGACATCTGAGTCTGGTCATCTCTTTACCACGCTATAACATTGGACTGACAGGATGAACTGTTCCCCCATTGCACACTTTAAAAAAAAACGCAAAATGATTTCTGATTTCTTCATTAATGAAGTAATTTACAAAAATATTGTCAAATTAGCAATTGCACACTTTTGGCATCAATAAGCCGGTCAATTTTTAGTTGCCTACTATGGTGTTTGTGTCTGGAACTCTGTCAGGGTTGGATTCTCTTAAGCATAGTGATTGGTTTACAAACGTGTCAGATAGTTTGCTGACCAAAAAATATTTTGTGTCTGCAGATAACTTAAGCATAGAAACTATAAATTTGCAGAACAGAAGGAGGCTATTTCACCCGATCTACTCTATCAATGAATCACCTGCCATAGTCCAAGTCCTGTACCGCAGTGGTTAGAGCACTCGCCTCGCAAGCAAGAGGACCTGGGTTCAATTCTTAGGCAGGGCGAAACATTGGGAAAGTTTCCTTACTCTACACACCTCTGCTCACCTAGCAGTAAGTAGGAACCCAGTTGTTAGTTGATTAGTGGATCGCTTTTCTGGGGATAATAATCCCTTTAAATAATAAATAATAATTTGGACACTCAATCCATGACTGTTTGTGGGACACTGCAGTGCACATTGGCTGCCATGTTTCGCCCACAAAATATACAGTCAATTCACTTTACAGTATATTCTGTGAAGCGCTTTGAGATGTACCAAAGACACGGTAAGGCGCTATATCAAATGCAAGGATTATTGTTATGATAAGGCACTATATCAAAAGCAAAAATTAGGATGTTATGAATTTGCACTTCATAATAATCCTCATTCAATTTACAGATGTAAGTTCTAGACATTCGGGGACTCTTCAAGATGGGCTGGGAGCTTGACTTGAAGCTGACTACATACTGTGGAACTGAAATATTGTGATGCTTTGATTATACTTTTAAGTGTACTTAAGAGATTCAGTGTCAGTGATCTGTATGGAAGATCTTGAGCTATGTGTTGTGTATATCCTAACATCATAGAATCAGAATTATACAGCACAGAAGGAGGCCATTCGGCCCATGGTGTCTGTGCCGGCTCTTTTAAAAGAGCTATCCAAATCAATCTCACTCCCCTGCTTTCCCCCGTAGCTCTGCAAACTTGTCCTCCCCAAATAATTATCTAATATAAAAACATGCATGTAGTATAGTACAATTTATATAGTTTCTTTTATGTTAACCCAAACATCCTGTTCTATTTATGTGCATAATCAAGTTAACTGTTTTTAACTTCCCTTTCTCTTATTTCCATTCTTCTGAACTCCATATAGGCAACTTCAGAATGGACTTTGGACTACCCACCGTTTTTTGCGTGGTTTGAATACATGCTCTCCTTCGTTGCACAATATTTTGACAAGGAGATGTTGGTTGTCAAGAATCTTAACTATGCCAGTCCCGCAACAGTGTTATTTCAGCGGCTTTCAGTCATCTGCACAGATATACTGTTCATCTACGGCGTGAAAGAGTACGTCTGCATTTTACTTTTATGCTTTCACAAAACAGATTCGTAGGTTGGTAAGAGCTATGTGTTGGAGACCTCAGGGTGTGCGTTGGGCTAATGCTGTAATTTAAACTGGTGACGTTTTAGCTAAACAGCTAAAACCACACCAACAACAACAACAAGATTCCATTTATTGAGCGCCTTTCACGTCGGGAGGACGTCCCATTGTGAAGCTCGCTATAACACTGCAATGTTCCTGCTGCTTGTTCAACAACAACTTATTTTAAATAGCACCCTGTACGTAGGATAGCATCTTGGAGTGCTTAAAAATCACAGAGCTTGACAATGAGCTACGGAGAGTGCGGAGGTGATCGTAGACACGGTCGAAGAGGAAGGTCTTCAGTTGCGAACTGAAGAAGGGCAAAGTGGAGGGATTGAGGCAGAGAGTTTCAGTGTTTCAGGGTATAGTGGCTGAAGGCACGGGCGCCGATGGTGGAGCTGAGGTGACAAGGGACCTGCAGGAGGTAGGAGTCAGCTGAGCGAGGGGGGCAGGCAGAGGAGTGGGGTGTAAGCAGGTAAGGGAGGTGCCGGGGAACAAAGCGATTTGTATGTGAGTGAGTAATGTGAAATCAGCTCGGATCACCTGATCCACCAGTAAGTGAGCCTCAACAGTAAATGTAAACCTTGAAGGACATCAGAGCTGAGTTTCTAAAGAGCCATTCTTGTTTATTGCTAGGAAACAAACTATTTTGTTGTTCAACCCTACCTGAAATTTTCAGATCAATTACATTTCCCAACATCAGTTGTCTTAAATTGTAAGATTATCGGGCACTTCAGCTGTAATTTGCAGTTCTCAAAAGATTTAACCATCTCTCTATTTAAGGTAACTTGTTGCAGTATTTTTTTCGATGCATTTATGTCTGTGTTTTCTCGTGTTCAAATCCCTTCACTCTCTGGTACCTCCCTACCTCTCTGACCTCCTCACTACTCAACCCACCACCTCCACTCAACTGGCACCCTCCACCCCACCATCGGAGGTCACTTCTTCAGCCACTACACCCCAAAACTCTGGAACACTCTCCCTCAATCCCTCCGCCTTGCCCTCTCTTTCCCCTTTTTCAAGTCCCACCTGAAAACCTCCTCTTCGACTGTGCTTACAGTCACCTCCCCAACCCCGGCTTGGAGTCAGGCTCCGCCACTGTTAAGCGCTCTGAGACGCTACCCTGAGTCGGAGGGCGCTATATAAGTGCAAGTTGTTGTTTTCATTGGGAACCAGATAGTGCCACATAGTGGCTACAGAAAGGTACCATAAGCTCTTTATGTCACACATTTAGAATATAATAGTGCTTCCATGTTGCATATTCGCTGATTTGCAGCATCCCCCTTTCAAACAGTGCAATCCCTCCCTTGTCAGTTAACTCCTCCTGCTATCATTCTAGCTGGTCACCAAATCCTCGGAGGAGGATTGTTGGATCCATGGGGGGGTTGGGTGGGGGGGAGTTTGCTGCACTTTCATCCCATTAGTCCAGGCCAGGGTTTAAACCCCAGTTCACAGAAGTAAAAGGACGGTGTGATCATTTACTCCACTACAATGTCTATTATTTAAAGAGATTGTAATGCACTATTAATAAGTACATTTTGGTTTTCTTTTCAAAGGTGTTGTAAGTGTGTAAGTGGATCGAAAAAAACAAAGGGAATATTAGAGAGACCAGCTTTCGTACTCGCAGTGCTGCTACTATGGAATTTTGGACTGCTGATCATCGATCGTATCCTTACAGTGTAAAGTACCCATTTGTATCAGGTAATATTTTATACACTGACATGTTTAGAATATGTGCCTGACTGTCTTCCTCATTCTTTTCCCACGAAGAAGCAACTGGATTAATTTAAGTGAGTGAATGCAGCACTGGTTACGTTATTACATTACTATCCTTACATTTAGTATAGTGTGTTTAGCCCAGAAAATATACAGGCAATTCACTTTACAGTATAATCTGTGAAGCGCTTTAATACGTCTCGAAGGTGTGATAAGGCGCTATATCAAATACAAGGATTATTATTATAATCAATGTAGAAATGTCTCAAAGTGCTTCATAGGTAATACCTGTCAATTATAGTGACTTTGTATTGGTGGGCAATACAGTACTGTATTGGCATTTTTAGTCAAAATGTACAATTAACAATCTAACCAGAATGGAGTTTGCATCAGCAATAGTCTGGATTAAGTTGTCTTTGTTTCTTAGTACTTGTGATATTTGTGCTTTTATGCTGGCTGCACACTTGTTATGTTTGTGAGCTCTGAACAGTTTTAGCAGCCTGTAATTTGTGCAATAAGTGGGCCTTAGTGGCAATGTTGGAACACCAGACTGCTGTGTACCGAGACTTTGGGAAGGTGCTGAGCAGGTCAGGCACTACCTCCATGAACAGTGAGGGAACTTGAGGGAGATGTGCCCAATTCGTGGAGTCCTGTAGCTCAGTGGTTAGAGCACTCACCTTGCAAGCGAGACACCTGGGTTCAATTCCAGGCAGGGGGCGAAACCTTGGGCAAGTTTCCTTACTCCATACACCTAATAATAATCCAACCAAAAAAAAACGGTAATAAATTGGTCATTTTCAATCCACGACTGTTTGTGGGACACTGCTGTGTGCAATTGGCTGCCGCGTTTCGCCCACAAATATACAGTCAATTCACTTTACAGTATATTCTGTGAAGCGCTTTGAGACGTCTTAGAAGATGTGAAAAACGCTATATCAAATGCAAGGATTATTATTATTGTTAATTCGGGTTTTGGATGCCACCAGGAAAGACCTGGGAGTAGGTAGTTCTTTAGCTGTGCATGGTGTTGCGAGACTCAAATGATAAGAGGGAAGGAAGGAAGCATTAACCTCACCAAAAAAAAAAATTTTTCTTAAAGTTTCACCTCTAGATATTCATTTTCAGTACAACGGCTTCTTGTTCGGTTTGATGCTTCTTTCTGTTGCCAGGATGTTTCAGGTAAATCGTGTTATGAAAGTTTTGGAATCAAATGGAAAGTAATTTCCTTCAGTCCTGCCATAAAGTATCCCCAAATCGTAATGGTTAGCAGAATTTAAAACTCAACATAAAGGGATTGAGTTTTGCAACACGTGAATTATGTGGTTGTTACAGGAAAGGCATTTAGAAGCTGCTCTCCTCTTTGCAATCCTCATGAACTTTAAGCACATTTTTCTTTATGTGGCTCCTGCCTACGGCATCTACCTGCTCCGGTCTTACTGCTTCACGGATAATAAACCAGGTAAACTCTGCATTTCTTTTTATGATTCATTAAGATAAGGCATGAACAAACTTTCAGATTCCTGAGTCCTGTAGTAAATTATACAGGCATTATACTTTACAGAATATTCTGTGAAGCGCTTTGAGACGTCTCAAGAAGTGATAAGACGCTATATCAAATGCAAGGATTATTATTTATAGATTTACAGTCTTGTATCAGGCTGGCTAGGTGTTAGCACTCTCATCTCTGAGTCAGAACGTTGTGAGTTCAAGACCCACCTCGGGGCTTAGAATCACATAATAATAATCCTTGCATTTGATATAGCGCCTTATCATGTTTTCAAGACGTCTCAAAGCGCTCCCCAGAATATACTGTAAAGTGAATTGTCTATATTTTGTGGGCGAAATGGTTTAAGATGACATTCCATTGCAGTGCTCAGGGGTGTTGCATTGCCGGAGGTGCCGTTTTTCGGATGAGATGTTAAGCCAAGGCCCCATCTGCTTGTTCAGGTGGATGTTAAAGATCCCTCGGTACTATTCGAAAAGACAAGGGAGTCTCTCCTGGTGTCCTGGCCAACAAAAACCTGAATCAAATTAGTCATTCATACCACGGTTGTCTGTATGACATTGCTGTGCGCAACTGGCTGCTGCGTTTCACCCATAAATTATAATCATTGCGCTTTACAAAATATCGCGTGAAGTGCTTTGAGACGTCTCTACATCAAATTTAAGGATTATTATTATTATTGTGAAATAAAAATTAGTAAAAGCACCCCCAGATGAGCAAATGGATAGAGGCACTGCCCAATTCAGCAGTAAGCCATGCAGCCTGGAACATGACAGGTTCAGGTCTGTGCTCAGTTAGCTGGTTTTAATGGGGACAGTGTTTGCAATGTTACAATTGGACTTCGTATACTCCCTGAGTTTGAGAGGAGTAAATTAGCTAGGATTTGTGAGCTAGGGGCCCCTGCTGAAATCTTTGTGTGTGTGTGTGTGTGTTTATGTGTATATTTGTCTATATCAGGAGAGGATTGGATCTGGCAAGGCTGTGATGCCTTCTGTGATTGAATAACTGACCGCAACTTGCTGTTAAGGCTCAAACATGAATAATGGCCATTAGGGTGAGGTACCTGTAAATGATACCCCAGTTGGAGCAAAGCTTTGTCAGGAGAGTGGGGGGGGGTGGGGGGGAAGTAAATTTGGTGAAGATGGGGAAAAATAAGGACAAATTGTGGTTAGTGTAAGAGGAGGTAAGGCTAAAAAAAATTATGAATATCTTTAAATTCTCTTTTAGTTTCCTGGGTGGCTGATTCCTATTCATCACTTGTCAAGTCTGTTTCTCGTGCTCTTAATGTGAATCTTTTGACATTGTCGAGGTTGATGAATGTTTCTTTTCCAATAAGATGGATCTGTCCAGTGGAGGAGCTTCAGCTGTTCCCGTCTATTTGCCTTAGGATTCATTGTCTGTTCTGTCTTTGCCGTTTCCTTTGGACCCTTTATAATCATGGTGAGTACGAGACGTGCAAAATGCTGCACACAGTTTTAATTGGGTAGATTCACTGAGTCAAAGGAGCTTCACATTTTACTTCTTCGCACCCCCACCATGAGCTCTGGTACGGTTGCATTGTAATTTGCAGTCAGTGTTTGGCCTGGGAAGGGGAAAGAGTCAAGCTAAATTCTCTTCTTGCCCAACATTGATGTGTTTCACCCACAAATATACAGTCAATTCACTTTACAGTACAATCTGTGAAGCACTTAGAGATGTCTGGAAGACGTGAAAAGCACTATATCAAATGCAAGGATTATTATTATTATTTATTATGTGCACATATATTCCAGCAGGTGTAGCTGGAGAGCAGAGCACTTGCCTCGTAAGCGAGAGGACCTGGGTTCAATTCTCAGGCAGGGCAAAACATTGGACAAGTTTCCTTATTCCACACGCCTCTGTTTACCTAGCAGTAAGTAGGAACCCAGTTGTTAGTCAATTGGCAGATTGCTTTTCCGGGGTAATAATCCCAGGAATAAAATTATTTTTTTGATCACTCAATTCATGACTGTTTGTGGGACACTGCTGTGCACAATTGGTTGCCGTGTTTCGCCCACAAAATATATATGGTCAATTCAACTTTACAGTATATTCTGTGAAGCGCTTTGAGACGCTTCGAAGAAATGTAAGGCGCTATATCAAATGCAAGAATTATTATTATAATGTTAAAAGTCATATCTGTTTGCTTTCTTAGGGTCACCTGCCTCAGGTGCTTGCCCGACTCTTCCCCTTCAAGCGGGGTCTGTGCCACGCATATTGGGCTCCAAATTTCTGGGCTCTGTACAACGGGGCTGATAAAGCACTGTCTTTGATTGGTAAGATCATAGTAGCGTTGATGAGACATTTAATGTATTGACATTTACTGCTGACATTAAGATTTGTGTCTTGGGTCCATAAAATTACATACCGGATTACAATGAGCCACGGCAGAAAATAGTCACTGGCGTCACTTCCAGCATTCACAGATGCCCCGTTGATTAAACTCGCACTCTTGCAAGGTACCTTATAATTACATTGCTCTATAATGCTAATATTTTTTAAAAATTTGATCAGCCGAGTGTCTGACACATGCAGAAACCCATCACCACCCTTAAGACAACAACAACAACAAATAACAAGATTACATTTATAGAGCGCCTTTCACTACGGGAGGACGTCCCAAAGCACAAAGCGCTGAACAGTCAGGTGTCGGGGCCCGAGCATAGGGGAGGGGTGGTGTAGGAGTGAGGGATAAGAGTATCCAAACCAGACTGAGAATATTTTATGTGATTCGTATCTGCCAAATCTGAATTTTTTATTCTCTGTTGCCACTTTTGCTATTTATGCTAGAGTCTGACTAAAGCCGAATCACAAACCTCGGAAAGATTTTCAAGAGCCTTATTTTACTCTCGTGGAATATGCCCCATTTGAATTGATGACTAACTTTTCTTGTGATTGCTGCAGGTTTAAGGCTAAAATTCCTGGATCCTGAGAAGATTTCAAAAGCAACAATGACGGGAGGCTTAGTTCAGGGGTACCAGCACACGGTTTTACCCTCTGTGACACCATTTGCAACTTTAGTCTGTACGCTGCTCTCTATAATGGTCAGTTCCAGCCTAGGATTTCCAAATAATTCCGTGTTCTGTAATTTGAGGGAGGAAGGACATCGCAGTCATGGAGATGGCACAGTGGAGATTCACTAGGCTGATACCAGGGGTGAGAGGCATAGTATTGGAGAGACTTGAATTGTTTTTTGTTGGAACAGAGATGGTTTGTGGCGGGAGATAAAATCTAAGAGTTTTCGAAGTTCTGAATGGTTTTCATAAGGCAAATAGAGAAAGATCATTTTCACTAATCGACAATTCAATAATGCAACGGTGTAAAATTAACGGTTATCACTTGTTAGGTTGTTTGTGGAGACCTGTAGCTCAGTGGTTAGAGCACTCGCTTTGCAAGCAAGAGACTTGGGTTCAATTCCAGGCAGAGGGCGAAACCTTGGGCAAGTTTCCTTACTCCACACACCTAATAATAATCCCTCAAGAAAAAAATAATAAATTGGTTATTTCAATCCACGACTGTTTGTGGGACACTGCTGTGCTCAATTGGCATTTCGCCCACAAATATACAGTCAATTCACTTGACAGTCTATTCTGTGAAGCGCTTTGAGACGTCTAGAAGACATGAAAAGCGCTATATCAAATACAAGGATTATGAAATATTTTTACACGGATGACTTTTAGATCATCACAAATATCTGTTGGAAATGAACCGATAACAACCTTTAAGGGAAATTGAATAATTAATGAAAGAAAAATGAAATGTCAAGAAAAGTGCTTTGGAAGGTGTTTATGGTAGGAAGCTCCAATGAAAAGCGAACGCCAGCAAACTCGATGGGGTCAATGATTTTTTCTATGCTAAAAACCTTCCGTAATTCTTGATATTCCGAGTGTGTAATCCTTTGCTCATCAGTGAATTTATCATATGATTATAGGAAAACGGGAACAGGAGGAGGCAATTCAGTCCATCAAGCCTGTTCCAACAGCTTATTAGATCTTGTCATATCCTTTAATCCTAATGTCCTACCCTTTCGCACTGTATCCAATGCAAAGGTTTTTTTATTTATTGGGTATTGTGGCAGGTGTTAGCCTGGAGCAATTGGAGAACCTCTGAGTCAGAAGATTGTGGGTTCAAGTCCCATGTTGGGATTTTGAGCTCATAATCTAAATTAATCCTCCATTGCAGTGCTGGGGGCGTGTTGCATTGGCAGAGGTGCCATTCTTCGGATGAGATGTGAAACCAGGGTCTTGTCTGCCTGTTCAGGTTCAACTGTTCAAGAACTGTTGAGTTTCTCCCTGGCCAACAAGCGCCCAGATAAAATTGGCCACTCACTCCATGGCTGTTTGTGGGACAATGCTGTGTGCAAATTGGCTGCTGCATTCGCTTACAAAATACACAAGTCGCTGCACTTGATAGTATATTCCGTAAAAGAACTTTGAGAAACCCTCCCTTGAAAGATGCTGTGTTAAATATAAGGATTGTCATTATATTTTATCTCTTGTGTTGTGTTCTTTTCTAGCCGGCTGTCCTGCATCTATGGAGAAGCCCGCGAGGAGCCAAAGGCTTCCTACAGTGCCTGATTCTCTGTGCTTTGGGGTCCTTCCTGTTTGGCTGGCACGTACATGAAAAGGCCATCCTCATGGCTTTATTGCCTTTGAGGTATTTTTTAATTAATAAGCTTCATGCGTCTGTACTGAAGTTGCTGTTTTTCAATCTTTTATTTGTTACAGACTCGGAATCAGACCTATTATTATAGGATCATGGAAATTTACAGGGCAGAAGGAGGCCATATGACCCATCGAGTCTGCATTGGCTCTTAGAGCAAGGTGTCCATTCAGTCCCACTGTCCTGCCCTATCCTAATGCCTCCAAGCCTCTAGCTTTCACAGCTTTCATGTATCTGTCAACTTTCCTCTTGAAGCCCACAATAGATCCACTCTGCTTCCACCACTTTATTTGTCAGAGCACCTCTCCTAAGCTTTCCTTTTGCTCTTTGTGAATACCTTATAACTATGGACCGTGGAAACTCATTCCCCTATTTGCTGTGTAAAAAGCCTTCTTAATTTTGTACACCTCTATAAGGTACTATCTCAACCTTTTCTAATCCAATGAAACCCGACCCAACTTCTCCAATCTTTCCTCATAATTGTAGCCTTTGGTATCTTCCTCATAAATCTCCTCTATCCACTTCCTTCTCCATCCCCTTATCTAATATAGTAAATAATATATATATTTATAATAAATACATTTTATTTAAGTACTTTTTTGGGGAAGCTAGCAGGTGAATAAAAGAAAGAGATTAAATGTTCAATCTGCTTTTCCATCCCATGATTAGTCAAAAGCACAATACATGGCTTTAATCGCTTGCTCACAACATAATCACTACAGTAGTTAACTATTTACTTTGGAATGCAGCAGTGCAGACTCAGCAGGCTGAGTGGCCTATTTCTATCTAAGAAAACTTTATTTTTTCTCATCCTTAGTTTGCTTGCTGTCGAAAATAGAAAGGATGCTGGGATATATCTTACCTTAGTAACAACTGGACACTTTTCCTTCTTCCCGCTGCTCTTCACAGGCCCAGGTAAGAGACAGCAATAATAATAATTCTTGCATTTATATAGTGCTTTATCACATCTTTGAGACGTTTCAAAGCGTGATACAGAATATACTGTAAAGTGGATTGACTGAATTTTGAAGGTGAAACGCGGCGGCCAATTGCACACAGCACTGTCCTACAAACAGTCGTGGATTGAGTGACCAAATTATTCACACTATCCTGTGTGAAGGGCGTTATATAACTGCAAGGTCTTATTGTAAGAGTACTTTTTTAAAACTACCTGTGCTTTTGTGTATTAAATAAATGGTTACATTTTATGAATTAATTCTCTTCCTGTTAGTTTTGTGCAATGTGTTGTGATTGTTTACCCAATATTCAGTCATCAACCAATTCTTGGTGACAAATTTTATTTTGGCCCTGTGTTATTTTTCCAGGGAGATCCAGGTTATGTTGACAGATTGAACGGATTTATTTTACGTGGATCATAAGCACATTGCGTTCACTCACTGCCTACTTTATGATTTTATTTCTCTGCCATTTCAGAATTGCCTCTCAAAATATGCCTCATGTTGCTGTTCACCGTTTATAGTTTTTCTGCTCTGCGCTCTTTGTTCAGGTGAGTTGAAATGCACTGTGTTAGCCAAAGTGGAGGTCTCTTACGGTCAATTAATAGTTATTGCATATCATTATAGGATTTGTAACAACAAGGCCATCTCAAAGAGCTTCACAGATAATTACGGTCGTGCATAGTGACTGTTTTTATAGGCAAGTGCTGAAGCGGTTTTATGTTTAGTTCTGTTAATTTCACATCTTGTGAGTGTAGAACTGAAGCCCCACGTTGGCGACACGGAAGCCATTCTCTGCTCCCGTCAACGTCTCCTCACTCCGACTTCTTCCTTCTCTCTTTGACTCACTGAACCAGTGCACAACTTTGGCATTTGGTTCAACACTTATCTCTTTTTCCTTCTACCGTCACTTCTTGTCCCTGGTCAATGACGCTTTTCTGCATCTTCTCCACAATGCCCCCCTCCATCCCTGTCCTCATGCCCAATATTGCCAAAACCCTCATTAATGCTTCCTTCACCCCTTGATTCTACTTTTCAATGTACTCCTCTCGCTCCATTGTTCCTCCAGCTCATCCAAAACCACCCTCTCCTCATCAGCACAAAATGTTGCATGCCCATCACCCCCATCCTTGTCACGTTCCATTGTCTCCCTATCTCCCAGTTCAATTTCAAGATCCTCACTGACAAATCCCTTCATGTCCTCACTCCTCCCAACTTTTGCGGTCTTTTCCAGCTTCACTCTTCTGCTCACTCCCCTCCGTTCAGCAAACCTGCTTGTTCATCACTGGCTTAGCCATCACAATCCATCCACCCTCTGGAAATTCCCTCATCAAATAGACTCCCTCCATTTCACTCCCTCTATCCATTTTATAAAACAGCCTAAAAAGAAACCTCTTTGACAATTTATAGTCACCTCCCTCATCCTTCCCACCCTCCCTGCTCGATATCCAACATTGTCCAAACGCTCCAAGGTGTTACTCAGTGAAGGGCACTATATAAATGCAAGTTGTGTTGGATAATTAATATAGTCTGTTCATAATTGGCACCAATTTTTATTAGTTCCAAAGCGACTACCAACAAAGATTCAGATGTTTTTGATTTCAAATGTTCATCTTATTGAAACTTTTAAAAAGTGCATTTGATAAACGATTAAAAATTCATCTGTTATTAACTCTCCAGGAAAGAGGGACCACTTCTGAACTGGCCTGAATCCATCTACCTTATTGGCTTGGTTCCTCTAGAAGTCATTTGTGAAATCATCTATCCTCTATCACCCTGGCAGCTGAGCTTCCCCTTTGTGCCACTACTGCTCACCTCTATGTACTGTGCAATAGGGGTCACCTACTCTTGGATTAAGCTGTACATTTCAATCCTGACACAGCCATTAACCAAGAAGAAGAAGAGGCAATAATGTCCATGCTGCTGTGGTAGAAATACCAGAACTGGACATTTGCAGTGCTAGTAATCAACTTGGTTTAATAATACAAGAATCATGCTACGATCCACCATTTGACAATCAACCCAAACCTCAAACCCACCAGTGAGTTGGGGGTGGCATGACACCATTAAATGCTGGAGTATTTTGAGTATCTTTAACAGTAATGGTACAGCCTTGTGTTCTATATTGTTTTTGATATTAATCAATTTTGACATTCAGGATTTCCTCTTACTGTTTAAGAACCTGCCTCCATTCTGCTGTGTATTATAATGTTTTTAAAATGTTGTCAATGCAGTATGAAATGACATATGCCAAGGATGTTGGTTTAAATACCTGCTGTATTTTGAGGTGTGAGATTGAGTTGCGGTTCATCGCAGGATCCATGTGGAAATTGATTCTGAAAGTGTGAATTTTCACCGGACGAGATGCTTCTTCAAAAGTGTATCAGCTTTGCAATATTGCAGTGCGATGATAAAACAACAGTAGTAGAATTCCCTGAATCGCCAGATTTTTCATATTCGTCTATTCCCCCAAAATATGGTAAAGATATTTACATTCAGTTTTAGGGACCAAAATGAATTCATTCATCAAGAACGCAGATTCTGTGTATGTTTACACGAATGTATCTCATTTTGAATTATAATCATAACAGTGAAAATTATGGTTGGTGGAAAAATATTTTTTTAATGTAATGATGGGCAATGGAAGTAATGTGATTTCCTGAACAACTAAGGATTATGTGGAAACCTGGAACCTGTTTTTATATAATCAAAGTAAATAAAAAGTTTGCATTTCTGTCTGTCTCTAATCTCGTTTACCATTGTTGGAGGAGCACTGCGTTATCGGAGGTGCCGTCCTTTGGATGAGACGTTAACCGAGGATGCCTGTTACGCTGGATGTTAAAGACCCCGCGGCATTATTCAAAAGCAGAAGGGAGTTTATCCCGGTGTCCTGACCAACAATCCTCCCAAATGAAATCGGATGGCCACTCCACAGCTGTGTGCACATTGGCTGCTGCATTTGCCTTCAAAATACATTGACATTGAACTATTGGGACGGAATGGCCCATTTCCATGCTGTGAGCGCTATGAAAACACATTCACTGGTACTTTATGCACCCTATATTTTTTTTACAAAAAAAGTTATATCCCTGAGCCAACGTACTTATGAGTGGCCCACAAACTTGTTTGTAACGTTGCTGCGGGGAGGGGGTCAGTCACAGTGGTCAGTCCTGATCAATGCTAAATGGAGTCCTGTGGCTCAGTGGTTAGAGCACTCGCTTTGTAAGTGAGAGACCTGAGTTCAATTCCAGGCAGAGGGCGAAACCTTGGGCAAGTTTCCTTACTCCACACAGAGCCTAATAATAATCCCTCCAAAACCCAAAACGATAATAAATTGGTCATTTTCAATCCACGACTGTTTGTGGGATGCTGCGGTGCGCAATTGGCTGCCGCGTTTCGCCCACAAATATACAGTCAATTCACATTACGGCATATTCTGTGAAGCGCTTCGAGACGTCTGGAAGACGTGAAAAGCGCTACATCAAATGCAAGGATTATTATTGCTATTTATTATTATTTAAGGTGTGGCAGCAGTGCAGAGGCGGAGAGGGAGGGGCCGTTACCCTGTCACGATAACCGCTTAAGTCTGTAAGAAACGTGACAGGCGTTTTGCGACCCGGAGCAACTCCAACAACAACAACAACAACAACAATAACCCACCAACAGCAACACATCCTTTTTTTTTCTGTGTGTATTGTTTCAATGATAAAGGGGGGAGAGAGAGAGAGAGAGGGAGAGAGAGAGGGGGCGGAACGTTTGTCGGGAGCCGAGTCGCTCCACCCGGCGGAGTGGAGCCGGGGCACGTGTCCCTGCGCGCTGTGCCCTCGCTGTGTGGTCCCCCCCTCTCCCACACACACCCCCCACTTCCGGAGTAGAGGCGGCGGCCGAGATGCAGTTGGTGCTGCCGCCCGAGGCCCGGGGCCTCCCGCCTCCCGCCATCGTCAACAGGAACACGGTGTGGCTCGGCCTCCTGGGCTGGACCTCGTCCCTCCTCCACAACGCCCTGAACCACCGGCCGCCCCTCAAGGCGGGTGAGTCTGTCCCCGTCCCCCCCACCCCCACCCCGGGGAGCGGAGGCCCAGGAAAACCCGAGGCTTCGAGGCCTTCGCAGTGACCTTCAGGCCCTGAGGGAGGGGGGGGGGGGGGTGGGGGGGGGGAGGCCGCGGGGCTGATGTTGTTCTGACCTCTTGTAGTAATAATAATAATAATAATAATTAATATTAATAATAATAAACGTAAAATTGCCGCAGACGCTGGAAATCTGAAGCAGAAACACACACAGAGAGAGAGAGAGCCACTGGGAGCCCTCAGCGGGTCCGGGCAGCGTGTATGTGGAGAGAGGAGAGGGCGCGTCCCCCCCGGTTCCCCCCCCCCCGACCCGGCGAAGGGCCGTGGCCCGGACCCGACGACGACGGCCCTCGCGCTCGACACGGCGCCCGATCACGACTTCGAGACGTCTCCCGCAAGCGCTTCGCGGCGCACGCTGCCGAGCGTAGTGACTGTTATGTTTCGCGGGAGAAGCGCGGCAGCCGATGGCGCACGGCGGCGTCCCCCACAAACAGTCGTGGGTGGAAGTGATCAGTTTAATTTGAAGGGAATATTACCCCCAGTAAGTGATCCTCCGATTGACTAACAAACCAGGTTCCCCCTCTCGACTCTCTACCCCCTCCTCGCTCCCTCCCTTCCCTCCCCTCACCCTGACCATTTCCCCCCCCAATGCTCGGGTCCTGACCCAACTGTACAGCGCCTTGGACGTCCTCCCGACGTGAAAGGCGCTCTATAAATGTAATCTTGTTGTTGTTGTTGTACTGCTCGGTAAACAGAGGCGCGTGGAGTAAGGAAACCCGGCTGAAGGTTTCGCTCTGCCCGGGAATCGAACCGAGGGGTCTTCTTGATGCAATATTTCTTCATTTGTGGCCGCAACACAACAGCAGATTGCGTTTATACAGCGCTTTTCAGGTCGGGAGCGCTGGACAATCGAAGGTTAACACCCGAGCTGCAGAACGGGCATCTCGGCTCGGCGGCAACAAGGCGGTGATTTGGAACAGGCTCAGAGCTGAGCGAACGTTCGGCTGGACACTCCTGACCCATCATCGGTCTAGGCTGACGCTCCAGTGCAGCTCTGGGGGAGCGCTGTTGTCGGAGACGCTGTCCTTCAGATGAGAGGTTAATCCGAGGTGCCGTCTGGCTGTTCAGGTGGATGTTACAGCACCAGGGGTCCTCAGACGTTGTCACAGTGAGCCAACCTAAGCCAACAAAAAAACACAGTTGCACCTCTCCACGGTTCACGAAGACAACACAAAGAACCGAACCCCCCCCCCCTATACTCCACAAGAAAACGAGCAACAAAGTAGGAGGGGTCCGATCAATACAGATACAATAAGAATATGAGGGTGAAAAGCAGCATTTCGACTTCACAAAGCCCCCTCCGTGCCAGATTCTGCCCAAAAAGAGCACAAATCACAGCAGCCAAAACCAAACTGCTCAAACACTTTGGGAAATCACAACACCAAACAACTTCAGATCATGTTGTACAATATCCATTAGTCCCACCCCATCACAGGGAGGAGTGAGCCTGTCTCCTCGCTGTACAATGTAGTGCAATTCAGGGTTGCAGTCTAGAAAGGCAGAGGTGGGGTTTGGGAGGTCCGTCCTACAGTTTGAGAACCTCTGCACTACACGAAAAGAGGAAAATGTTTCTGCTAATGTTGTGGACAACCATTCCCAGCTAACATTTGTCATTCACTTCATGGCTGTTTGTGGGACATTGATATGCGCAAATCGGTTGCTTTATCCTCCTACAAAATACACAGCATCATAGAATCATAGAATATTACAGCACAGAAGGAGAACATTTGGCCCATCGGTTAGGCCTTAGCTGGAGTACTGTGTCCAGTTCTGGGCACCTTACCTCAGGATGGA
Organism: Callorhinchus milii; assembly: GCF_018977255.1. Classification (NCBI taxonomy): domain Eukaryota; kingdom Metazoa; phylum Chordata; class Chondrichthyes; order Chimaeriformes; family Callorhinchidae; genus Callorhinchus; species Callorhinchus milii. Next base: position 76,231,288 of record NW_024704745.1, on the reverse strand, counting down.
TATTAAGGCACTGGAAAGGGTGCAGAGGAGAATCACGAGAATGATACCAGGAATGGGGAACCTTAGCTATGAGAACAGTCGGGAGAAGTTAGGACTTTTCCCATTAGAGCAGAGAAGGTTACGCAGGGACCTGATAGAGGTCTTCAAGATCATGAAAGGTTTCGTCAGGTGAGATAGGGAAAAGCTGTTTCCGCTGGTAGGTGCGTCTGTGACTCGTGGTCACAGTCTTAAGATATCTACCAAAAGAAGCAGAGGGGAGGTTAGAAGAAATGTTTTCACTCAGCAAGTTGTTGGAATTTGGAATGATCCGCTCGAAAGGGCAGTGATGTCCGATTCGATAACAGCTTTTAAGAGAGAACTGGATAGGTATCTGGAGAAGACGGGTTTGCAGGGTTATGGGGAGAAAGCTGGTGATTGGGGTTAGTGAAAGTGACACTCTGTCAAAGAGCCGCACAGACTCGATGGGCCGAATGGCCTCCTTCTGTGCCGTAACATTCTATGATTCTATGATCGTGCCTGTGCTGGCTCTTTGGAAGAGCTACCCAATTATAATAATAATAATAATCCTTGCATTTGATATAGTGCTTTTCACGTCTTCTAGACGTCCCAAAGCGCTTCACAGAATATACTGTAAAGTGAATTGACTGTATTTTTGTGGGCAAACGCGGCAGCCAATTCAAAATGACCAATTTATTATTTTTTTTGGAGGGATTATTATTATTAGGCATTAGTCCCACTTCCCCGTTCTTTCCCCATACCCCTGCAAACCTTTCCTTTTCAAATATCTATCTAATTCCCTTTGAAAGTTGTTAATGAATCTGTTTCCACCAACCTTTCGGACAATGTATTCCAGACCGTAACAACTCTCTGTAAAAAAAAATCTCCACTTCTCCCCTCTGGTTCTACACTTTGCGGTATATTAATAATAATAATCCTTGCATTGAAATAGTGCCCTTGCAGTTGAGACGTTTCAAAGTGCTTCACACGATACCCTGTAAAGTGAAATGACTGTATTTTGTGGGCGAAATGCGGCAGCCAGTATTGCCCACAGCAATGTCCCACAAACAGCCAAGGACTGAGTGACCAATTTTTATTTGAGGGATTGCTGGCCAGGACACCAAGAGAAACTCTTCTCTTTTTCGATAGTACCATAGGATCTTCAACATCCACCTAAACAGGCAAATGGGCCTCGGTTTAAAAACTCATCCGAAGAACGGTACCTCTGACAATGCAACACTCCCCCAGCACTGCATTGGAGTGTGAGCTTAGACTATCTAAATCTAGGTGTTTATTTCAGATGACAGAAACAAGTGAAAAGCTGTTTTGCTTTGTTTTTAAGGTATCCATCGACAGATACTTTTCACGAGCGTTGCCTGGTATATTGGCTACTACCTCACCAAGTTGGAAAACTACAAGAAAGCTAAAGTAGAGCATGAAATGTTTGAATACATAAGACTCCATCCAGAGGACTTTCCTGAAAAAGGTACAGTGTTCAAAGAGATAATACAATGTGAAGGAGACAATAAACATTTAAGATAAGAATTCAGTACAATTTAGATTTATATCACATCTTTCAGGGTGGGCACCAGAGCTGGGAGAAAGTGGGGGAATGAAGATGACTGAATAATAACAATACTTGCATTTGATATAGCGCCTTATGATGCTGTTGAGACATCTCTAAGCGGTTCACAGAATATATTGTAAAGTAGATTGACTGCATTTTGTGGATGAAATACAGCAGCCAATTGCAAGGCATGATCATAGAGATAAGCCTTGAGGCAGGTTATGAAAGTAGGGAGGGAGGAGGGATTCGGAGGAACTTCGGGATAAAGAGCAGGAACAGAACAGCTGAAGGCTCAACCACCGATGGTGGGGCTGACAGGACATGAAGGCAGGACAGTAGTATTGGCCAAGCAGTATTCATTGAGCAATGGGTCCAAAGAAATGTAAAAAAAAATACAAGCTGTCTTATTTATCAAAGTGCTTCACAGTAAAGTGCTTTGACTGTGTGTAATTTACAGTGTAAAGTACTGTGACTGTATTTTATAGGCAGCAGCCAATTTTCCCATAGCAATGCCCCACAAACAACCTTGAAGTAAGTAAGTGACTAATTTTATTAGGGAAATTGTTGGCCTGGAGAAACTCCCTTCTCTTTTCGAGTAGTGCCATGGGAATTTTAACATCCACCTGAACAGACAGGCAGGAGCTCGGTTCAGCATATAAATCTGGACGGCACCTCCGATACTGTAACCCCCACCCCCTCCCCCACTCCGGGCACTTCTCCCCCAATGGGCTTGATGTTGAAGCAGATTATTGGGGTGAAAAAATGGCATATCACCATTGATAAGCTTGAATCAAACCAACCCTTGAATATCAACCAGTTTTAAATCTGAATATTCCCATTTCATAGTCTCACTATTTGCCATATCATATACCTTCGTAATCTTGAAGTCCTCTATCAGGTCATCCCTTAACCTTAGCTCTAGTGAAAAAAACTAACTTCAACACTCTACACAACTGACATTCACCTCCCCCCCCCCCGGCTCCACCACTGTCAAGCACTCAGGGAGAGGAGCTATATACACGCAAGTTGTTGTTGTTGTGTTAAAATCGTCCAGGTTTGAGAGAAATAAACACTGAAAATACAAATCACATTTATTTTTGTGATGATTGAGGTGATAATTTTCTTGTTTCTGTGTTTTATTTTCAGAGAAAAAGAAGTACGCTGAAATCCTGGAGGATTTTGTTCCAATTCGCTAAAATCACCTGGCAACGACTTTCTGTTGGCAATGTTTGGTTCTTGTTATAACCATACACCAGTCTGAGCGCTTGTCAGGCTCGGTATAAACCATGTTAATCTGTGTATGCTCAGTGTTTCTCATAGATTTATGTAAATGGATTTGCTGTAATAAATTATATGAAATAATTACTTGTGGGGTCTTTAAAAATGAATTAAATGTCTTTGTGCTGCGTTGGTGGTTTGGTCGGAAAATTGGCAGAAAAATATAAAATTGATTTTAGTTTGAAGTTCACATTGCAGTCAGGTCAGTTTCCACAATCATTCGTGTCTGTAAAAAACAGACAGTAAATAGATTATTGCAATGATGTTTAAATAACCTTTGAAGGATGGCATTTCCCATGTGTCGATGGCTGCAACGCAATACTGTAATTTTAGATATCAAAAGTGCTTATTGCATCTTTAAATGATAAAGTCCAATCTGAGGTGAAATATTGATTATAACCAGAGGCCAATCCAATTCCTAAGTGGTATGGAAGACTGATGTGTTCACTATCTTATACATGAATTGTTTTAAGTCCAGCTTTGCTCAGTTGGAAGCGCTCTCACCTCTTAGTCAAATTGTTGTGGGTTCAAACAACTTGTCAGGACAAACAATTCTGGTCTCAGTGACAATTCGGGTCTCAGTGACACTGTCCAGAGGAGAGTAATGAGGATAATACCCAGTTTAGAAGAATGAGGTACGGGCAATGATTAGACAAGCTGGGGCCCTTAAGCAATGAAAGGATATGTCTCAGAGGGAACCTTATAGCAATGAATAATATTTTAAATGGGATTGAAACAGTAAACCCAGAACTGTTTAGAGCTGCAATTGGCAATTTCAGGATAGATATCAGGAGTATTTCTTTACCAAAGGGTTAATTACAACAACAACAACAAGATTCCATTTATAGAGCGTATTTCACGTCGGGAGGACGTCCCAAGGCGCTGTACAGTTGGGTCAGGACCCAAGCAGGGGGGAAATGGTCAGGGTGAGGGGAGGGAAGGGAGGGAGCGAGGGGGGGTAGAGAGTTGAGAAGGGAGCTGAAGGCACGGGCAAAGAGAAAGGTCTTGAGACCGGCCTTGAAGGAGGACAGGGAGGAGGCGGCGAAGGCACTGGGGGATGGAGTTCCAGAGCCTCGGGGCTGAGAGGCTGAAGGCCCGGCCACCGATGGTAGGGCGGTTGGGGCGGGGGATGTGGAGCAGACCAGAGCCAGAGGAACGGAGGGTACGGGCAGGTAAGTAGGGGGATAGTAGGTCGGAGAGGTAGGAGGGAGCGAGGCCGTGAATGGCCTTGTAGGTGAGGATGAGGATCTTGAATTCGATCCTCTGGGGGATGGGGAGCCAGTGGAGGCGAGCGAGGGTGGGAGTGATGTGGTCGCGGTGTCTGGTGCGGGACAGTACACGAGCTGCAGAGTTCTGAATGACCTGCAGTGTGGAGGGAGGTGGCGGGAAGGCCGGCGAGGAGAGAGTTCCCATAGTCCAGCCTTGAGGTGATAAAAACGTGGACCAGAGTTTCAGCAGCGTGAGGGGTGAGGCAGTGCCGTAGTCTGGCGATGTTCCGGAGGTGATGGAAGGCAGTGCCAGTTGGGGCGCGGATATGAGGGAGAAAGGACAGCTCAGGGTCGAACAGAACCCCGAGGTTCCTGACTGGCTTTGAGAGGTGGAGAGTGCAGCCTTGGATGCTGATGCTGTCAGCGCCTGAGGTGCGGAGGCGCTGACGCGATGCGATCAGGGCAGAGTTCCATGTATGTCTGGTTTCCATTGGTATGAAGTGCGCATTCTCTCCTCGGAGGGCTGCGTTCTGTGTTATCCAATCCGAGAGAACTTAGGTGGTGGTTGGTAAACGCATAATGTAGGGTCCCCAAACCTGGGCTTTTGCTAACCTGCGCCTTATACTCTCCAGCGTTAGGTCGGAAGACACATTCCTCCAGGGAGAAAGGCCGCACTCCATTCCAGGTAGAGAGACATTTCCCATGTGTAGGTGGTTTTCATATGCTGAACCCTCAGTCTGGTTTGGACACTATTAAGTATGAGAACAGGTTTCTGCATTTGTCAGGCTGACCAAAGTAAATAGTTTGTCAGCAAGCTGTTCAAACTGGAGTGGGGGGATGTGTGGGAATATCACAGTGAACCAATCCTGTCCTAAACCCTCGTCCGATTCACTTTTCTGACCCAAGTACTGAATCTTAACTGCTGGCATTTATCTGAGGAGAGGAGAAGTGATTTCTGTATAATAATCTTGCATTTCACATGGAACCTTTCATGTCCTGTAGCTCAGTGGTTAGAGCACTCGCCTCGCAAGCGAGACCCCTGGGTTCGTTTCCTGGCAGGGCGAAACGTTGGACAAGTTTCCTTACTCCACACGCCTCTGTTTACCCAGCAGTAAGTCGGCACTCGGTTGTTAGTCGATTGTTGGATCGCTTTTCCGGGGTAATAATCCCTTCAAAATAAAATTGGTCACTCAATCCACGACTGTTTGTGGGACACTGCTGTGCGCAATTGGTTGCCGTGTTTCTCCCACAAAATATACAGTCAATTCACTTTACAGTGTGTTCTGTGAAGCGCTTTGGGACGTCCTCCCGACGTGAAAAGCGCTATATCAAATGCAAGGATTATTATTATTATTATTATAATACGCTATGTCAAATGCAAGGATTATTATGTCGGGAGGATGCCTCAAAGCACTTCATAGGCTTCACTGTAAAGTGTAGTGACTGTATTTTGCAGGTGAATGCAACAGCCAATTTGCACACAATAATGTCCCATAAATCTCTCACAAAGACTGACTACTATTATAACAATAATATAATAATAATAATAATCCTTGCATTTGATATAGCGCTTTTCACGTCAGGAGGACGTCCCAAAGCGCTTCACAGAACACACTGTAAAGTGAATTGACTGTATATTTGTGGGCGAACGCGGCAGCCGATTGCGCACAGCAATGTCCCACAAAGTGTCGTAGATTGAAAATGACCAATTTATTATTGTTTTTGGTTTTGGAGGGATGATTATTAGGCTCTGTGTGGAGTAAGGAAACTTGCCCAAGGTTTCGCCCTCTGCCTGGAATTGAACTCAGGTCTCTCACTTGCAAAGCGAGTGCTCTAACCACTGAGCTACAGGATTCCTGTATAAGTCCTGTATAATCCACGGGTTAATATAATAACCCGTGCATTAATTACTGATTGGAAATTAAGGTCAAGGAATTCCTCTCGCCCATAAATGCTGTGACTGACGACTTTAACGAGCACAAGATTTTTCCGTAGAGTGTAGTAACTGTATATTTTGTAGGAAAAAATGCAGCAGGCAATTTGCCTACAGCAATGTCCCACAAACAGCTGTGAAGTGAACAACATTATCAGGAAGATTATTGGCCAGGACACAGGGAAAGACTCACCATGCTTAAGTGTATCCAAACCAAACTGAAAATTCCTTGCATCCCACCTCCACATGATAATTCCAGAGATAGATTGTTTGAATGGAATGCAAGTTGTAATATAATTTTAAATTGTAATTTAATTGTAAAATTGTAATTTAATTGTAATTTAATTTTATATTGTGCCTCCGTGTGGCATTATATATTATATTATATTATATTATTATATTGTGGCGCCGGCAGCATCAGCCTCCACGGCTGCACACTCAACCTCACTAAGCCAGTCAGGAACCTGGGTGTCTTGTTTGACCCTGAACTGTCCTTTCTCCCCCACATCCGCGCTATGACCGGCACTGCCTACCACCACCTCCGCAACATTGCCAGACTCCGCCACTGCCTCACCCCTCAGGCAGCCCAAACCCTCACCCACACATACGTCACCTCAAGGCTCGATTACGGGAACTCCTTCCTCATCGGCTTTCCCAACTCTTCCCTTCACAAGCTGCAGATCATCCAAACCTCTGCAGCTCGTGTAATAATAATAATAATAATAATCCTTGCATTTGATATAGCGCTTTTCACGTCGGGAGGACGTCCCAAAGCGCTTCACAGAACACACTGTAAAGTGAATTGACTATATTTGTGGGCGAACGCGGCAGCCAATTGCGCACAGCAATGTCCCACAAACAGTCGTAGATTGAAAATGACCAATTTATTATTGTGTTTGGTTTTGGAGGGATTATTATTAGGCTCTGTGTGGAGTAAGGAAACTTGCCCAAGGTTTCGCCCTCTGCCTGGAATTGAACTCAGGTCTCTCACTTGCAAAGCGAGTGCTCTAACCACTGGGCCACAGGACTCCAGGTACTCATGTACTTTTCACATCTTCGAGACGTCTCAAAGCGCTTCACAGAATATACTGTAAAGTGAATTGACTGTATATTTGTGGGCGAAACGCGGCAGCCAATTGCGCACAGCAATGTCCCCCAAACAGTCGCGGATTGAAAAAGACCAATTTATTATTGTTAATTTTTTTTAGGGATTATTATCGAAATAATTGTGGCAATAGTTCACATGCACTCACCAAACAAGTACAGTTTGGAAAAAAAACACACATTTACATTCATAATGCAATACAACAGTGATACAGATGTATTGCTAACAGTATATCAAGGTCTGGCCGGGCCTTCAGCCTCTCAGCCCCGAGGCTCTGGAACTCTATCCCCAGTGCCTTCGCCGCCTCCTCCCTTTCCTCCTTCAAGGCCGGTCTCAAGACGTTTCTCTTTGACCTTCAGCCTTCAGCTCCCCTCTCGACTCTCTACCCGCTCCTCGCTTCCTCCCTTCCCTCCTCTCACCCTGACCATTTCCCCCCTTGCTCGGGTCCTGACCCAACTGTACAGCGCCTTGGGACGTCCTCCCGACATGAAAGGCGCTCAATAAATGGAATCTTGTTGTTGTTGTTGTCTGGTTGGCACATTATTCCATAAATTTGCAATTGGTACTTGACTTCACTTTAACATTTTCATTACAGGGAGAGAGGAGCAATTAAGATTAATGTGCTGAGGCTCTATATCAAATGCAAGGATTATTATTTATTACAATTAATTGCATTTTTGGTAGACACAATAACCAGTGATGATGTTCCATGCTGGATTCTCCATCCGCTTATTGTTAGGAAATTTACTTACAGCCAAAGTTTTTTCTCTCTCAAAGACTTGTGGAAATTGAATCAATATAAACACAGTACTATTCTTTATAACCAATTTATTCAGATGTATTCAGCAGGTTTACAATTGGCATTTCCACATGCTTATAACTTAAGCAGAATCACATCTTTTGCTTTCTTCCCAGCTGCTTTGTTGACTGTTTCACGTTGCAACCTCGGATGGACACTTGGGTGAGAGTTTCGGTGATCTTTCCAATGCGGTTAGCGAGGAAGGCCTATGATTTCCTTATAACGTTTAGTTAGTGTGTTGGCCTTGTTGCTCAGTTCATCTAGCACAGTGTAGAGCCCCAACAAGTGGATGTGGAAGAGTTTCTCCAGGTTTGGCTGTTCTTCATTCTCCTCTTCGCTCTCCAAATCGCCGGCGCTGTTTTTCCTTTTCGGCGGCTCAAAGGGCAGAATGCTGGACTCCACCGTGTTCTTGAAGGACTTCAGAAGGCTGTAGCACTCGTACAGGTTCTGGGGACTGATGGTGGCCATTTTGGTTTCATCTTCATCCTCGATGGGGACGTCTCGGAGGAGGCTGGGTAACATGACTGTGTTCTCCATGTTCTTCACTGAAGAAACGTATTTATTCATTGCCACAGCGAGGAAGTTCTTTTGGTGCTGTGTTGCAAGGGACTGCATGGTGCTTTTCGTTCAGTGCTGGAATGGGTGTAAAGATGCACGAACTCAACAGAGCAGAGGCAGTGCAGAACAGTCAATCTGTCGGGCTTATATACTGTTAACGAGAGCCTGATGTTACTCGAGTTCGATCCACATATTAGGTCAGTTCAAAAAATCACACAAGCATTGACACCTGAAAGCGCAGAGTTTAGCAATGATTGGCTCAGCCTTGACATCATCCAAATGTATCTACGCAACTGAGGACATCCATTGGCTTTGGTGAATCATATGTTTAGATTTATTGGCAGCCTGCACCATTTCATTCAAAGAGTGGTGTCTGATTGTGACCCTGGGAATCTGCCCAAAACCATATTTCAACCAATACAGAACTTGAGAATTTGACTCTTCCAGGCAGCACCCCTAGGTCAGGGATTTCAGATAGGAGTGTTTGCGTTTCGCAAGTAAAATATTTCTTCAATTGCAAAAATAGCTTTTCGGCTTAGTTACTCTTTTACAGAAAGGTTCACTGTCATTTTGTCTTCCCACAAGGAATTGACAGCACAGCCAGCCTGGCTCATACAGGACCTGGGTAATCCTGCAAGCCAAAGCCCTAATGAATAGAGTGATCTTAGAGCAACGGGAAAGCTTGCCAGACAGCGATATCAATTGCAAGCTATGCAGTTTTAGCTGGTTAGACTCGAGCAGTTACCCCAAAGCACCCTCTGGGGTCCCCAAGCCTAGGCTCCTGCCAACCTGCGCCTAAATACTTTCCAGAATTAGGTAAACAGGATGGGTCCCTCCAGGGAGAGAGGGCGCATTCCATTCCAAAAATCTATCCCTGGGATTTCAAGGTGTAGGTGGGATGTATGGAATTCTCAGTTTGGTTTGGAGACCCTTAAGCACAGTGATGGGTTTCCGCATGTGTCAGACACCCGAGTTGATCAAAAAAAGTAATTTGACAATTAGTTCTTTAAAATGTGAAAATATGGAATGGAATGGAGTGGAGTAGAGTGGCTAAAATAGATGGCAATCAATCTCATGTCGAACCTTGTCTTGACTGAAATTGACACTTGGCTTGCTCCTGGAGGTGGGTTTGTTGGTAACAGTGCAACAGTTCACCTGCAGCTCCGACCTCCTTAACTCCCCGGACTGTCCCTCAGACTCACCGAACCTGTGCACATCACAGGTGTCATGTTCGATCCCCCATTGTCCTTCCTAACACACAAAAAAATAATTTGGTCACTCAATCCATGACTGTTTGTGGGACACTGCTGTGCGTAATTGTGTCAAATGTTTTCAGGAGAAGAAGAGAACTGGAGGATAGTATACAGTGAGGCAAAAATAGACCCATGCTCTGAAGTTGACCCCTTTCTCCCCAGCTCGGTGTCATATTGTTGGAATGGCAGAGTGTCGTAACACTGAGATGATGCCCCGTGAGAAAGGCGCTATATAAACGCGAGTTGTTGTTGATAGGTAGCTTACAACTCCTCCGCTCAACTAACAAGAGCATCTGCTGCCCCCTCTGTGCCAGTGACTTCAGTCACTCCACCCTAACCTCTGGAACCTCTGGAACTCCCTGTCTCTTCCTCTTGTCGTCTCTCTATCCATCTTTGAATCCCACCTTAAAACCTACCTCTTTCACTATGCCAATGGTTCATCTCTCCTTGCTCCTTCTCCCTTGCTCAACCCCATCACCATGACGTTCTCAGAGATATTAGCTTGTGTGATGGGCGCCATGTCAATGCAAGTTGCAATAATATCACAGCTGTACAAGAGCTCCAAAAACTACTGTGGTCCTGAGATAATAATAATACAATAATAATCTTTGTATTTGATATAGCACCTAATCATGTCATTGAGACGTCTCAAAGCGCTTCACAGAATATACTGTAAAGTGAATTGACTGTATGTTTTGTGGTCAGTGTCCCACAAACAGTCGTGGATTGAATGACCAAATATATAGTTATTTATATGCCTATGGTTATATAGTATAGCACTGCATGGTGCATAGAGCAAAGGGCAGAGAAATGGAGTTGCGTATTCACTTTAAAAAAAAGCCACGGAGGCAAAGTCACATATCAATGTGCAAGTAACTGTTATCTGATTGGCATGAAGGAAGTAGCTGTGTCAATTATTGATGTTGACATAATTGAGGTTCATCATTTAGACCTGATGGACCAAATGCAAGTAATCTATGCCGTGAATTTCTATGGCTCTGTTGTTCTTAATTTGGTGTCATCCTGCAAGTGGTTAGGCAAGGGCGAGGGCTGATCATCCTTAACCTCCCCACCACCTAAAAATCTCTCTACAACTCACCTTTTTGTGGAGGTGAGCTTTAGATAGACAGCTACCTCCCCCTCCCTCTTCCTCACTGCTCAGGCTCCGTGCCAGCTTCAAAAATGGCTGCCCCCACCCTCCTCCAAGGGCGATAATAAAAATCCTTGCAAAATCCCTAATCCTATGTAGCATTTTGGGATGCCTTCCTGACGTGCATCAATATTGACAACACAGAAGGAGGCCATTCGGCCCATCAAGTCTGCACTGGCTCTCATAACATAGTTTAGTCAATCCCACTGCCCTGCAATATCTCCACACCTCTTCACGCTTCTTATTCTTACAATATTACAACGAGGTCTTAGCAATTTTTCTGCAGCTCTTCAAAACAACTCTTTTGAATGTTTTTTTTAAAAAAACTATACATAGCTCTGCCACTCCATGTTATTTTGTCTTAAAAGTCTTCGATTTATGTCTTTATTTTTGATGGTTATGCAAAAAGATCTGATTTGTAGAGTTACAGTGGTTCAAGTGATTTTTGTCAAATTTAAACAGACATCATTTACTGTTCTACAAGTCAAATTTTAATACATATATCAAAAATAAAGAGTTAATTTTTTTCAATAAAATAGGGCAAAGTAACTCACAAAATACAGAGAATGGAGTCAAACGAGAGGAACAACAGAGACAACAACACTATGCTAGTGTTCAAGTATCCAACAACGAGGCTTTGAACCCATAAAGTCAAGGCTGATACTCCAATGCAGCGCTGGGGATGTGTTTCATTGTCTGAGGTGCCGTCCTTTGGGTGAGATATTTAATCCAAGGTCCCTGTTGCGTTCACCAACAAAGTGCAAATCACTACACTTTACAGTAAATTAAATGTGAAGTGCTTTGAGACATCCTTCCAACGTAAAAAGATGAAAACATAAACATTATTATTATCTGTTACATTATTAATAATAATAATTCTTCCATTTGGTACAGTATCCTTCTCATCTGGAAAGTGCAGTGACTGTGCGTTCTGTAGGCGAACTCTGGTTGACATGAAGGAAGTAACTGAAGGCAAGTATTGATGTTATTCAAGTTCATTTACAGGGTCATGGAACTGAAATATAGGAATCATTAACAGGTATTTCAAACTAATTCATGCAGGTCACTAATCCTGAACTGAACTGAAACTCTCTCAAAATCCATGAACAGTATATATATCAACTGCATTTTTCTTATTAATAGCAGTAGTAATCCTTGCGTTTGATATGTAGCGCCTTATCACATCTTTGAGACGTCTCAAAGCGCTTCACAGAATATACTGTAAAGCGAATTGGTTATATTTTGTGGGCCAAATGCGACAACCAATTCCACACAGCAGTGTCCCACAAACAGTCATGGATTGAGTGACCAAATTTTTTCTTTTTGGAGGGATTATTACCCCTGGAAAAGCGATCCGCTAATTGACTAACAACCAGGTTCCTACTTACTGCTAGGCAAACAGAGACTCGTTGGGTAAGGAAACTTGCCCAACTTTTCGCCCTGTCTGGGAATCAAACCCAGGTCCTCTCGCTTGTCAGGCGAGCGCTCTAAACACTAAGCTATAGGACTCCGATATATTCTGTGAAACACTTTGAGATGTCTCAACGGTGCATCATTGAGACGTCTTTACATTTATTATATTGTAAAGTCAATTGACTGTGTATTTTGTGGGTGAAATGTGGCAGCCAATTGTGCACAGCAGTGTCCCACAAACAGTCGTGGATTGAATGACCACATTTTTTCCTTTTTGGAGGGATTATTACATCCAGAAAAAGATCTGCCAATCCTCTAACAATCAGGTTCCTACTTACGTAAGGAAACTTGTCTACTTACTGCTCGCTTGTGAGGCGAATGCGCTCACCACTATGTTATGGGACTCTATGATCACCCACAGCAAAATCTCTCCAAAACTCCAACAGGTTAAATTAAAATAAAATACAGCCTCCCTTTCCCAATTCCTTACTGACTGCGTGCTAGCAAGTTATATATATTTAAACATGTTGGCAAAAGTATAAGTCAATATTTAATCATCCTCAGAGAACGGATTTTCAAGTTGCAACTCTTCACGTATCTGATTAATAATTTACCTCCGTTTTCAGGCTTACGAAACACATACAGTAAAGGAGGTGCAATGACACCATTTTCTCAAATCCTGCTGATGTAATTATGTAACAATCTCAAATTATGGGAATTGCAGGCTGGCTGGTTCTTGAAATCACGGAAAGAAAACGGGCTTCAAAGTTGAGACGGAATTCAACAATTTGCTAAATTCTTCACACTCTGAACCGCAAATAAAAATAGAATAAGCCGAGTCAGGTGGAATTTCTCCTCGGTTCTGTGGGTTGACTCAATTACGTCATGTAGATTGCTTGCACATTCTTTCCGAGACCACCCCAGAGGGTTGACTCGATTCCAACATTCTGTTGGCGAGCACGTCACCTCGGACGCAGCTCAGCTCCAAGGAGACCCCACTTGCCACTTTGCAAGGAGAATAGTATCAGGGTGTCTGTCAGTCTGGCTCAGTTGGTAGTGCTATTATGGGTTGCAGCCCCACATTGGGACTCTGAGCTCACGGTCTAGGCTGACACTCCAGGGCATTCTTGGGGGAGTATTGCATTGTCGGAGGTGCCGTCCTTTGGATGAGATGTTAAACTGTACATTCAGGTCCATTGGCACTATTCGAAAAAAGAACTTTCTCCTGGTGTCCTGGCCAACAATCCCTCAGATAGAATTGGTCACTCACTTTATGGTTGTTTGCGGGACTTTTCTTTGTGCTAATTGGCTGTCGTGTTCATGTAGAATTACAGTCACTGCATTTTAATAATAATAACCCTTGCATTTGATATAGCACCTTATTATTTCGTCAAAACGTCTCTAAGGTGAATTGACTGTATATTTTTACTGTAAATCCTGTGAAGCGCTTTAAGAAGTTTTGACTGCATGATATGGCGCTATATTAAATGAAGAATTATTATTAGTTCAAACACTCTTTCTACCCTACGTAACATTCCTCACATGCAAGTAGCTGACTTTTCCCTGTTCCAGGATTGTCAGTGTCATTCGTGGCCTCTAACAGCTGATGGCACTATTTCCCTTAAAATGTATGCTGTAGCGGGAGAGAAAATTAGAATTTAACCAGTTGATTGATGATAACACAGACCAAAATGGATCCTCACTCCAGGTTAGCTTGGCTCCATTGGAAGCTCTATCGCATCTGAGTCAGAAGGTTGGGAATTCAAATCCCACGTCAGCACTTTGAACTCGTATAGCCTTGGAGGAGCACTGCCTTGTCGGAGGTGCCATTCTTTGGAAGAGACTTTAAACCCAGGTCCTGTCTGCCTGGATCCGTTATCCTGGATCCGATACTGTAAAGCGCTCTGAGACGCCGTCCGGGGTGGAGGGCGCTATGTAAATCCAAGTTGTTGTTGTTGTTGTTGCCTGTTAAGGTGGTCGTTAAAGGCCACATGATACTATTCGAAAGGGATAAAAGGAGTTTCTCCCAGTGTCCTGGCCAACAATCCCCCCACAAAAAACTGTTCATTCACTTTGTGGCTGTATGTGGGACATTTTGTGCGTAAAATGACTGTCATATTTGCCTACGCTGCGATTACATTTAACAATATATCGGCACTCTGGGATTTCACCCCACAGTACCCAGCTGAAGGTCACTAAATAAATGCAAGTTGCCATTGTTGTTAAAGATCCTGTTGTTGTACGGCTGTCCTTTGGATTAGGCGTTAAACTGAGGTCCCAAGGTGGACGTTAAAGATCCCACGGCACTATTGGACAAGAGAAGTGAGTTTCTCCCGGTGTCCTGGCCAACAATCCCCCTAAATAAAATTTACTCACTCACTCTTTGTCTATTTGTGGATCAATGTTGTGCACAGCTGACTTCCGCCTTTCACCCACAAAATACACAGTCACTCCACTTTACAGTATATCCTGTGAAGCTCTTTGAGACATCTCAATGCCGTGATAAGGCACTGTATCAAGTGCAAGGATCAGTATTCTGGCATCTTCACCCAAAGGGTTGTGAAAATCAAAAGTGAACACAACAAAAACAAATTGCATTTTTTTGCATTTATATGCAATTAACCCCTCCCCCCCACCCCATGAAGCCAAAGAGGCAGAACTAAAGTTTTAGATATTTATAAACTTTGCATTTGAATCCTTGCATCTCACAGGATAGACAGTAATGTACAGTGACTGTGTGTTTGCAGGAGAATGGGGTAGGGGCGGGGAGGGATAGATACACTTAAGCGTATTGAGGAGTGTGGAGGAAAGGTGAGGAAAAGGAACTGAAAGATCTGTCCTGGTCTAATAAACTAGCAGAACGGGCTTGATGGGCTGAATGGCCTCCTCCTGTTCCTATGTTTTGTAAGTTGGAGGAGGTGATCTCTGAACTGTTTTATTCAGAATGGTGCGGTTTGAGAGAAATGTTGTGAATTAATACCAGATCCTCTTACTCATGGTCCCTGAAACCTCTTTACACACTGCAGTGGAGGTTATTGGAATATTTTTATAATGTGAGCTCAGACCACCCAAGCAAGGCAGATAATGACACACACACACACACAAACACGTGGCTCAAGAAGCACAGGTTTATAATCACCAAACTTCAACAGCTCATATTTTGATTTCAAGATCGTTAAACTCGTTTACAAATCCCTTCACCTCCCCATCTCTCTGACCTGCTTACCCCCCAATCCACAATCCACAGCCTCCGCTTGACTGCTCCAGCCTTCTGCATGTCCCTCATACTCTCTGTTCCACCATTGGTGGCTGTGCTTTTTAGCCACTACGCCCCAAACTCTGGAACACTCTGACTCTATCCTTCTGCCTTACCCCCTCCTTCGCCATCTAGGTCGCGCCTGAAGACCTTCCTATTCAACCGTGCCTAGGGTCATCTCCCCCTTCCCCCCGGCTTGGCATCGTGTTCCGCCACTGTCAAGCGCTCAGGGACTCTACCCTGCGTGAGGGATGCCATATAAATGCAAGTTGTTGTCGTTGTTATCGTGACATGTTATACAGTCCTGGAGGGGTGCAGACATCTGGGTTTATGGTCGATGTCCTGCATCCCCTCTTACAGGCAATCATCCTCATGATCTGCCTCCACACCTTCCAATCAATACTCCACCTTGTTGTCCGCAATGTTTGGCCAGGGCCGGGGAAGGTACGGACAAAGAGAAAGGTCTTGAGTGGGTCTTGAAAGAGGCAAGGGGGCGGGCGAGGCGGAGGGATTGTGGGATGGAGTTCCGGAGGTTGGGGGCAGAGTGGTGGAAGGCCTGCCCGCCAATGGTGGGCAGGGTGAGGCAGGGGATGTAAAGCAGGCTGGAGCCCGCTGAGCGGAGGGAGCGGACAGGTTGGTAAGCGTTTAGGAGGTTGTAGAGCTAGTGGGGAGCGAGGCCAGGGAGGAAGACTCCTCTTCGAAGACTCCCTGGCCCACCCCAGTGATGCTAGCTTGCTGAATTAATGGTATTGATTGATCATACCTTCAGAGGCACCTCTGAGCCTCAAACACGTGAGCAATTCCTTTGGTTATTAGACTGCTTAGCAAATATAATTAACGCAGTCTAGGATATGTAAATCCCAGCCCAATTACCATTAGGGGCAGAAGGGAAACAGTCCACGACCGTTTGTGAGACACTGCTGTGTGCAACTTGTTTGCTGGGTTTCACTCACAAGGATCATAGTCAGTTACATCACCCGATGTGTAAGGTTTATTATTAGTAGTAGTAGTTTCTAAGACACGGAGTGCACTGAAAAACATAATCTTACATTTCCAAAACTTGTGTTCTTCAGCAGTTTTATTGTTTTGAGAAGTTTGATAATCTTACATCTCTTATTATGAAACACTGCATGTTTAGATCCCAATGTGTACACGAACATGCAAACAATAACAACAATTTGCACTTATATAGCGCCCTCCACCCAGGGTAGCGTCTCAGAGCGGGAGATTTTCAGGTGAGACTTGAAAAAGGAGAGAGAGGGGGCAAGGAGGAGGGATTGAAGGAGAGTGTTCCAGGATGTAGTAGCTGAATATGTAACCACCAATGGTAGAGCGGAGGGTGCGAGGGACAAGCAGGAGGCCAGTGTCAGTCGAGCGGAGGCGCTGGGTGGTGGATTGGGGAGTGAGGAGGTAGGGAGGTGCCAGGGAGTGGATTTGAACACGAGTGTGAGGATCTTGAAGTCGATCCGTTCGGTGATGGGGAGCCACTGGAGCCTGAGCCAGAACTGGGGAGATGTGGGGACGGAGTTTGGTCCGGATCAGTATGTGGGTGACAGAGTTCTGAATGGGCTGATCTTTTGAATAGTGGAGCTGGGGAGACCGGCGAGGAGTGCGTTTCAGTAATGCAGTGCGTTGAACCAAATGAACAAATGAACCAAGGTTTGCCGCTGTCCCAGCACAGTGATCGAGAGGAGACCTGATAGAGGCATTGAAGGTTATGAAAGGATTTGACAGGCTGTTTCCACTTGTTGGTGACTCCAAAATGATAGGGCTTAATGTAAAATAACTAGCTGTAAATCTAATAGGGAGTTTAGGAGCAATTTCCTCACACAGAGGCCAGTGAGAATGTGAAACTCACTACCGGAAGCTGTGGTTATAGCAGAAACCATCAATGTATTTAAGAGGAAACTTGATACATAAAATAACAACAAATTACATTTATATAGCGCCTTTCGTGTTGGGAGGACATCCTAAAGTGCTGGCAAACGTGAGGAAGAAGGAAAAAAAAGGGATATAAGAGCAGGGAATAGTAGGAGTGTGGGGAGGGAATGTTTAGATAAAAAACACCAGCGCAGATTAGTTAGGTGAAATGGCCTGTTTCCATGGCATGTCACTTCATGTAACTCTATATAATCTACCATTCAATAGCCAGCTGCAATCAGGGTGCCATTTCTAAGTACTAAGTACAGTTGGTTGTATTTTTGAAGAACGACAGAAAATAAAGTGTTTCTTCATTTTCTTTCTGAAGGCTTCATCTCTCAGCCCGTAAATGACGGGGCTGAGGGCTTTGGGCAGCAGGATAAACAGAAAGAAATTGGCGTAAATCACCCAGGATCGCAAGAGGAAGCCCTGATCCCTCACTAGGTTCTCGGTGATGGGATGAGTGAACGAAGTCATGCAGAAACTCAACTGAATGCCGTGCAGCAAAATCGTCTTCCGAGCCCTGGAAATGGAAGACTGATCACCCGAGGCTTTCCTGGCCTCGAGAATTATTTTGACGTAGGTGTATAAAATGGTCAGCGTGACAACACTGAAATCCACGGCGAACACCGTCATCCTAAACAAGTTTAGGAAACGGTTAGTGATCAGTGCTTCCTTTGAGCACACGGCGAGACGACTGAAAAAACGTGGCGAGTGGGTGGTGGATAGAGCTACGAGTTCGACGAGGTGGGGCAGTAATCCCAACGCGCAAATAATACCGATAGCTCCCGCGCTTCGCCGCACGGTACAGATTTCCGCGTGCCTCAAAGGGACGCAGATGGCAATGTAACGTTCCAGCGCCATGGCGGCCAGGATCACGGGCGTGCTTAGGTAAGCACTGCCGGAAACGGTAACAAACAGGGAGCAGACTCCCAGGGGTATGGGGATGTGCAACTTGCTGAGCAGGAACAGCAACACCGAGACCACCAACTCGACGGCGTCGTTCAGCAGCATGTACGTGAATAAGATGTAACGGGAACTCTCACGGAAAGACAGGTCGGAGCAAAAGGTGTACAGCATGAGAGCAGCGCAGTACAGGGAGCCACAGGCTAGCGGCAGCGTACAGGCTATTTTCACCACCGTGAGCGCGGTTTTTGCTGCGTGAGTCACGTTGACCCGAGCTGTGGCTTCATTATGTTGCTCCATGGTCCTGACCTCAGCTCTCCCTCCCCCTCGCCAAGGCTGCTTCTCTCAATACTAGAGTTGCGCCTTGGGACGTCCTCCCGACGT
This sequence comes from Callorhinchus milii, assembly GCF_018977255.1. Taxonomy (NCBI): domain Eukaryota; kingdom Metazoa; phylum Chordata; class Chondrichthyes; order Chimaeriformes; family Callorhinchidae; genus Callorhinchus; species Callorhinchus milii. The sequence continues at coordinate 76,212,561 of NW_024704745.1, read as the reverse complement.
GAAAGGCGCTATACAAATATCATTTGTTGTTGTAGTGGAGTTGCGTGAATCTGTAATAATACACAAAAATTCCCATTATAATAATAATAATAATCCTTGCATTTGATTATAGCGCCTTATGACCTCTTTGAGACGTCTCAAAGCGCTTCACAGAACACACTGTAAAGTGAATTGACCGTATATTTTGTGGGCGAATCACGGCAGCCAATTGCGCACAGCAGCGTCCCACAAACAGTCGTGGATTGAGTCATCAAATTATTTTCATTTATTTTGAAGGGATTATTATCCCCGGAAAAGTAATCAGCCAATTGCCTAACAACTGGGTTTCTACTCACACATGGGTAAACAGGCGGGTGGAGTAAGGAAACTTACCCAACGTTTCGCGCTGCCGGGAACGCTGTAGTTACAGAGGCAAAACATATTACTATGAAACATATTTCAATGATGAATACAACATCCAACAACAACAACAAATTCAACTTGCATAGCGCCTTTCACATCGGGAGGAAGTCCCATAGCGTTGGTTGTCAAGGCTTTGTACTCAAGCTGGGGGTTGGATTCGGGATGAGTGGTGGGGCCAAGGCGGATGGGGGAGGAAGATGAACGAAGATGCAGTCAAAGAGGAAGGTCTTGAGATGGACCTTGAATGAGACGGGTGAAGGGGTGAGGCCAAGGAAGTCCGAGATGGAGTTCCATAGGGTGTGGAGCAGCAACACTGAAAGCCCGACTGCCGTTAGTGGGGCGAGCAGGGCGAGGGACATGAAGCAGACCAGTGCCTGCTGTGTGGAGGGAGCTGGGAGTTGGTAGGGTTTAAGTGATAGGGTCACAGAGATAGGGTTGAGCAAGACAGGGGAGGGATTTAAAAGTGAGGATGAGGATTTTGAACTCAATCCTCTGTGGGATGGGGAGTCAGTGGAGCTGGGAAACTCTGGATATGAATCTGTACAAAGAGTGACAGTATCTCTGCAGAGCACAAGAGTCTGTAAAAGTACACAAAGACCATAGACGACCACTGGCAGATAACTGGTGGTAAAAAGTCACCAATTTATAAGGAAATTTGCACCTGTGTCTCAAGTGAACTCTACAAATCAGACTCTGGAAAAGACTCATCCAATAGAAGAACTAGTCCTGGGTATTTCAGAGTGTCCTGAATTTGTCACTCCAGACGTGAAAGGCGCTTTGCAAATGTAATTTTTGTTGTACTAATAGTATTTCAGAGTTAGCAGAAATTGAATTTAGTTTTAACTTTGAAGCCCATTTTCTGTAAATTTCTTAAAAAGAGACATACTGAACACCAGCTTCAAAATTAAAGAGTGACAAGTTCTGGACACTCTGAAATAATAATAATAATAATAATCCTTGCATTTGATATAGCGCCTCATCACGTCTTCGAGACGTCTCAAAGCGCTTCACAGAATATACTGGAAAGTGAATCGTATATTTTGTTGGTGAAACACAGCAGCCAATTGTGCACAGCAGTGTCCCACAAACAGTCGTGGATTGAAGTGACCAAATTATTATTATTTTTATTTACTTATTTCATTTTGTTTGATGGGGTTATATCCCCCGGAACGTGATCAACCAATCGACTAACAACCGGGTTCCTACTTACTGCCAAATGAACAGACATGTGGAGTAAGGAAATTTGCCCAACGTTTTGTGCTGCCGGGAATCAAACCCAGATCTTCTCATTTGCGAGGCGAGTGCTCGAACCACTAAGCTACAAGATTCCACTGTTACATTGAAAAATTCTATGTTAATAGAGTAAATCTAGATCCAGGTAGAATTTTTACTCAGGAATAGTTATTCTATTGGATGAATCTATCTGTTCGATTCTCTGGAACTCCATCCCAGAGTCCATTCGACTTGTTCATTCCCTCAGCTCAATGAAGGTCCATCTCAACACCTAACTCTTTGACCACGTTTTAGGTCATCTTTCCCCTCCTACCTCCTACCCCGAGCCATCATTGTTAAGCACCTTGTGACTTTACTCCCGACGTAAAAAGGCGCTGTATAAATGTCAATTTGTATTGACCTTAATGGATTGGTAACACTGTTTGTTTTAAAAGCTATTAATAAAAAAAATGACTACTTCTGACCACACACGTTTAAAGAAAAGCAGAAAAAACTTTACCTCTCCAATCATCCGAATGCCGGCAGCGGAGGTTGACAGTCGGATTTTATTTAATATCTGCAATCTTTAAAGAACTGGAATGCTCTTCCCAAACCACTAAACGTCAGTCCACAAGGAAATGACATCTCAGCTGTAAGTGGGCCACTGGAGTAACCCTCGCTACCAAACCAGGCTCCACAAGCTTTTGTAAATAAATAATAATAATAATAATCCTTGCATTTGATATAGCGCTTTTCACGTCTTCTAGATGACCGAAAGCGCTTCACAGAATAGACTGTAAAGTGAATTGACTGTAGATTTTGTAGTCTGCCCTTCTGAGTCCTGCCGACGAGCCAGGCTGGGCTGTGTTGTCACTCCCAGTGCCCTGGGCTGGATGAGGAAGGCTGTTGGCTCCATGGTGAGGGTGATAGAGAGGAAGTAAGACAGGCGTAAAATTTAACAAACAAAATTTATTAGAAGAATAGTGTTTTTGTTCGGAAACAGAGTCTAGCATCCAGTGAGTGGCTACAAACACGATACAGACACAAACCGGTCATATATAATTATTATTAAGTATTATTAATATATTATTAAAATATGATTAATGCATAATAAAAATTGTAAACTGCGGTCCTGTCTCCCTGTTCAGCTGAGCATTAAAGTTCCCATGGCACTGTTCGAAAACTGTTGGGAGCTCTCCCGATGTCCTGGGCAATAACCCTCAGATAAAAATTGATCCCTCACTGTATGACTGTTTGTGGGACACTACTGTGCACAATTGGCTGGTGCATTCCACCCACAAAATGCATACACCTTACAGTATACCCTATGAAGCGTTTTGAGACATCTCAATGATGTGATAAGGCGCTATATCAGATGCAAGGATTATTATTATTATTATTAATGCTCTTTAAATCAAATGTTTTTCAAACACTAGGAATCATGATGGGAAATTCTGCTCTAAAGAATGGGTCAACTAGTTTAAATCCCTCTGGAATAAACCCCAGTTGAAAAAGGCCACTGAGTCCACAGACACTATTTCTTCTAGTGCATCGACTCTCTCGTCTTGGATCCTAATTGCCTTTTAAATACCTTGGTAGGTTAACAATAATCTTCACAGGAGTCACTGTAAGGTGCAGTGACTGTATTGTTTGTAGGGGAAAGCAGGAAATAATTTCCACACAGCAATGTTCCCACAAACAGCCATGGAGTGAGTGACCAATTTTTATGTGGGGTTGTTGTTGGCCAGGACACCGGGAGAAACTCCCTTCTCTTTATGAACAGCGCCACAGCATCTTTACTATCTGCCTGAATAGTCAGAAAGGACCTCGATTTTAATACATCCTCTGCAGGTGGTTTATCATCCCAAATAGCTAACCCTAACCCTTTACTTTTCACGGGCATTTTACAATGGTTTGGACAAGCGGACAAACACCATTGAATTGTGACAAGAAACGTAACTGAAATCAATGAGCTGGAGGGGTTTGGTGAACATCTCCTATCAATGGTAGTTCATTCTCTTTTGCTGCATCATCCAGAGCTTCCACGGAACTGTTTCACACGATCACAAGATTGGTCTGGATGAAGAAGGTCCTTTGGCCCATCCAACCTCATCCCTCCAGAACATCCATCCTATCATCCCACCCATCACAGCATCAAGTTGCTTATTAAATTAATTCAATATCCTGGCTTCTACCATCTTTCCCGGCGACCTGTTTCGCCTCTGGGTAAACAAAAACTTTTTGGTGTCTCTCCTGAAATTGCCCTTTACAATTCTAAACCTGTGTCCTCTTATTCTACTGTCTTGTTGCGTCCTAAGGCATTGTTCTGGGGTTACGTATTCAATGTCTGTTCAAATAACTCTCAGAATGGCAATTTCAGAAACGCTTTTAATTGCAGAAAATTGGCTTCCAAATTAAGACTTCGAAAAATAGACTTAACTCAAAGAAAATGAGCAGTTTTTAACCCATGACTCTCTTCAGGGCTAATGTTCGTAATTCGGTCAGCGACTGATTATAAACGTATGTGTTTTCTAGCCTGGGGTGTTTGGAAGAAGCAAAGAAATAGTAATTGTATTTGATAATAATAAAATAATACTTTTGATATCCCACTTTTGATAGCAGCAGAATGTCTCAAAATACTCCACAGCATTTATGGTATATTTTGTGGGAGAAACTTTATATAAGGGAACTAAAAGTTACGAGTAGTAATTTTGGAAGAAACAGAGATGAGGGAAGCAGAAAACGCTGGGAGAGAAGTAAAGGCGGAAGAAGTGAAGCTTCTTAAATGCTTAATAATAATAAATAATAATAATTTAATACAGCACTTTCCACGTCTTCTAGAAGTCTCAAAGCGCTTCACAGAATATGCTGTAAAGTGAATTGACTGTATATTTGTGGGTGAAACGCGGCAGCCAATTGCGCACAGCAATGTCCCACAAACAGTCGTGGATTGAAATGACCAATTTGTTATTTTTCTTTTTGTTTTGTTTTTTGTTTTTTGTTTAACTTAAGAAGTGCGTGTTGTGTAATAGTGAGACCCTCAATACAGGTAACAAAGCTGACACTCCAAGCTCCAGCTCAAGGCTACACATTGCAAGCTTGTGATGACAACAACAACAACTTGCATTTATACAGCGTCTTTCATGCCGGACGGCATCTTGGAATGCTTAAGGCTATTTAAGGTGCACGTTCTCCTTTTCTTTACACAGATGTAGATTTGCCAACTAAATCAATAAAAATACAAACGACAAAAAAAATCGAAGCTGGATAGTACTGAAAGTCTAAGAAGAAAATAAAGGAACCAAGTTTCACCCCCAGCTTTCCCCAGACAGAAGGCAATAATTCCCCAAACTACTGTTCAACTATTTGGAAAGAGACGGTCTAATCATCTTAATTGGTTAGCAAATGTTATTCCACACACAATGAGACCCAGTGGAATATCCTCTAAATGTAGATATTATATACTTAGCCCTTTGAAGTACAGAGAAACTTTCTACTATATTGCTTGTGATTCAATATATTAACAAACCACATGCAAAGCAATGCGATTTACCAGAGGGGAGACGGTTGCCAAAATTATAAAGAACATTACAAATGATTAAGTGGTGTTGGAGTAGGTTTAGTTATTCTAAAACGTGTGAGAGGGTCCCGTGAATCTCAGAAGGTCCGAAATCCTTGGTATTTCTAACTTCTAGATCATTTTCCTGAACTTTAAGATTGTGCAGGATGTTGGAAAAGCCCTCAATTCTGCTTTAATTTAGAAGCCGGTTTTCCACCGAAATTCTAGCGATTCTTTTAAGCGAGTTTTAAAACATAATTTCTTAAGGGTATCCCGTAAAGAAATAGCACAAATTACACCCCAGTGTCGGAATAACGTTCCCTTTGTGTGTTAGTTGCTAGACAGCTTCCCAAAGGCCTACAGCTATTATGGCTAATACATCACTTGTTTACTAGACTGGTTGTTGCTTGCTCTGTCCATATCACCTCAGGCAATTAAACAGATTAAGTTTGGATCGCCACTTGTCAAACGATAGAGTAAAATGCTGGAAGGGTTGGGAATCTGCTCCATGAAACTAGAGAGACGGAATCTTCGGGGAAAATAATTATAATCCTTGCATTTGTTATTGGCACTTCATGTGCAATTGGCTGCCGTGTTTTGCCCACAAAATATACAGTCAATTCACTTTACAGTATATTCTGTGAAGCGCTTTGAGACGTCTCGAACACATGATAAGACGTTACATCAAATGCAAGGATTATTATTATTATTATTATCACATCCTCAAGCTGTCTCAAAGCGCTCCACAGGATAGACTGTAAAAGTGATGTGACTGTGTGCATTTTTGTGGGTAAATGTTTAAAAGAGAGAGAGGCAGATACTTGGGGGGCAGAATTTTTAAAGGGTATAACAACAACAAGCATTTATATAGCGCCCTTCAAACCGGACGGCATCTTGGAGTGCTTAGAGGGTGTGACACAAGAGCGGGATAAGAGGATTCCAGAAAGCGGGCATCAAGTGACTGAACACCGTCCTGCTGATGTGGGGGTGGATAACAGGAGGACAGCAGCTTCTGCTGCTGCACAATTTGAAAAAGAAGGGTGAGCCTCTCTCAAGTGTCCTGGCCAACAGTCCTCCAAAATAAAATTGGCCGCTCACTTCTTGGCTGTTTGTGAGGGTCACTGTTGACTGCAAATTGTGTTCAAAACAGTCATTAGACTTTACAGTATATACTGTGAAGTGCTTTGAGCCATCCTGCCGAATGGCGCTATGTCAAATGCAAGAATTATTATTATTTATGAACCTCGTGTCCACTTTACCCCCTCCAATGCCAAGATGTCCTTAACTGTTACACAGCAACCAAGGCTCAAGTTCTATCCCATTAGCTTTTCATTTCCTGTTCATTTTCTTTACTGTTGCTGCAAAGCACTGATGGTTTTGTGATTTACGCATTCAAACTCTCATTCCCTCTCTCATGCTGTAACCTGTAGACTAATACCACTGTTTTATATATTTTCTCCAAACGCATTCATTCTGTACTTGTATCATTTAATGATATTTACCACTTGTCAACTGCTCTTCCTAATCGATCGGGATCTTGCACTCTACTATATGCAACAACTCCTCTCTCCGTTCCAGTTTGGTATCATTCTCAAACATAGATATCTTACAAAGAATGTACAACATGGAAACAGGCCACTCACAAGTGTCTCTTCTCTAAACGTCTCTCTAACTTGATTTCTCACTTCCGAACCGTTTATGAAAAACTATGAGGAGAACACTAGGGAATTGGGGTTAGAATGTATAGCTCCAGTGGAGGAGGTCTTTGTACTGTAATATTTATGATTTTAAAACAATTGAAAAATTAGCATCCTTGACAAATGCTTATTTCAATATTTATTCACAGTCAAGATTTTCCTGAATAAATCATTTCAAATGAATTTTGTATTGTTACTTCTCCTTTTCTTTCTGAAATCCACAAAGGCTATTTTTCGCCTACAAAATATACAGTTAATTCATTTTACAGTATATCCTGTGAAGCGCTTTGAGATGTCTCAACAACGTGATAAGGCGCTATATCAAATGCAAGGATTATTATTATTATGGAAAAGCACCTTTACAAGCCGGATGCAAAAAAACTAAGCATATTTTACCTACAGCCATACAGCCAGCATTCAGCCAGCATACAGGTGGAGTCCTATAGCTCAGTGGTTAGAGCACTCGCTTTGCAAGTGAGAGACCTGAGTTCTATTCCCGGCAGAGTGAAATCTTGGGCAAGTTTCCTTACTCCACACAGAGCCTAATAATAATCCCTCCAAAAACAAAACAATAATAAATTGGTCATTTTCAATCCACGACTGTCTGTGGGACATTGCAATGCGCAATTGGCTGCCGCGTTTGCCCACAAATATACAGTCCATTCACTTTACAGTGTGTTCTGTGAAGCGCTTTGGGATGTCCTCCCGACGTGAAAAGCGCTATATCAAATGCAAGGATTATTATTATTATTATTATTCTGTGAAGCGCTTTGAGACGTCTAGAAGACGTGAAAAGCGCTATATCAAATGCAAGGATTGTTATTATTATTATTATTAAAAGGGAAGCTTTCTTCCGTCAATCTGGGCTTGACTCAAATCCAAGTCCCCGAGGCAAAGAGTCTGCAAGCCAACCCACTGCGCCAAGTCAATGCACGTGTGAACTTGTTAATGGATACTGTGTGTTTATCTAAAGAGGGTCATTGGATGCAAATGGACATTCTTCTAAGAGATAATTTGTTGGTTGCAAAACGTAAAGGAGTTTGGATGGAGGTTTATTTTACCCACACAGCACAAGACTGTCTTCTCTGCAAACTCACTGCCCTTCATTCTGACTCTGGCAATGAGCTCCCTGTTCTGAACTCAGTCCAGCATAAGCAGTCAGAGCCAAGTCACACACCAGTTCAAGCAATGGGGATCTCAGCCTTTACATTGTAAGTGCAAACATCCGGCCTGAAATTCCACCTGGTCTTAGCCTGCAATACCATCTTGTCTTACAGTTAAAGAATGTGCAGAATTGTGGAAAGTTCTTAAATTTTGCTCCTAATTCGAAAAGATAAATCCTTCCATTCAACAAAATGCCTTTCACATTGGGAGGAATTCTCAAAGTTTGCCACAGGATTTATACTGATAAATATAATAGTCCTTGCATGTGATATAGAGCATTATCACGCTGTCAAGACTTCTCAAAGCGCTTCACAGAATATACTGCAAAGTGAATTGACTGTACATTTTGTCGGTGTATAATTATTAAGACCAAATGGTCTTACGGAAGGAATTTCATACCTCTGAAAATGTTAATAGGTACATTTACATCAGATTTGTTTAGATTTCCAGAGGGGACCTCACTAGATAGGGTGACCAGACAATCCCTGGATGAGGTACTGTGTCCCTGGCCAAATTTGCCCTATCTGGAGTTCAGCAACAAACTGAGCAATAACAATAATATTCTAAAACAGATACACTCATCAGAGAAACACAGTCATTAATCCAATAAGTTTTTCCAGTACTGCCTTTCATATTGGGAGGATATCTGTAAGTGTAATTTTTTTTGGAGGGATTTTTACCCCTGGAAAGCAATCCACGAATTGACCAGCAACCGGGTTCCTACTTACTGCTAAGTAAATAGAGGCATCGAACCCAGGTCCTATCGCAGTTTAAAATGCAGCTAAATGCTGTGATGGAAGACGGTGGAGGAGGTATCCTGGAGAGATGAGATCAGATGGGCCGAAGGGCCTTCTTCATCCAGAACAATCTTGTGATCTTGCAAATGGTTTTGCCAATAACAGCTGACTGCCTGCCAGGTATATTCCTAGCATTAGATTTTAAAAATTCTGTTGCCGGAGAAATCTCGAGATAATTTAATCCATCTGGAAAGAGCTAGGATGTCTCTTAGTTGTTTCCATGGTAGCAAGAGTTCTCGATTTTAAAAACATAAAATAACAAAAGAGAACACGCACAGAATGATTGCTGTGGGTCAAACTACAAGAGAGAAGGCACAGAACAGACTGGATTAGTGCCAGTCTCTGGGAGAACTCTTTTTTCAGTCCAAATAACCATTTGCCAGATAAATGTGCTGTTTAACTATGGGTAAGTGACTACATCGGAGTATTACAAGTATGAAGTGTATGAACTTGTGGAGTCCTGCAGCTCAGTGGTTAGAGCACTCGCCGCATAAGCGAGAGGCCTGGGTTTGATTCTCGGCAGGGCCAAATGTTGGGCAAATTTCCTTACTCCACACGCCTCTGTTTACCTAGCAGTAAGTTGGAACCCAGTTGTTAATTGATTGGTGGATCACTTTTCCGGAGGCTAATAATTCCTTCAAAAAAACGATGGATCACTCAATCCACGACTGTTTATGGGACACTGCTGTGCGCAATTGGCTGCCGGGTTTCTCCCACAAAATATACAGTCAATTCACTTTATAGTATATTCTGTGAAGCGCTTTGAGACGTCTCGAAGACATGAAAAGCGCTATATCAAACGCAAGGATTTTTTTTTCTTTTTTTGCTTAAATTCATATTAAATGGTGTCAGCCTGGCTCAGTGGTAGTCCACTCTTCAAACCCCAAGACAGGACTTAGAGCTCATAGACTCCAATGCAGTGTTGGCGACTGTGGCATAATCGGAGGAGCCATCCTTTGGATCAGATGAGATATGAAACCAAGGTTCTTTCTGTGTTTTTTTCGGGTTGACGCTAAAGATTCCATGGTATTCTTTGAAAGGCGCTATACAACTGTGATTTGTTGTTGTTGAAAAAAAATCGTTTCACTTGGTTTTTCCGGCCAACAATCCCCAAGATAATAAAAATGATCATTCACTTTGTGGAACATTGCTTTGTGCAAATGCAAATTGGCTGCGATGTTCACCCACAAAATACACAAACACTTCAGGGTTTGAGATCATAAATTCCTGGAGATATTATCTTAACACTTGAGATCAGGGAGAATTTTGGAGATTTGTTTCCAATTCAGCCTTCATTTGAAAAATAGTTTTCTGAACTTCTTAAGATATCCCAGATTCTTAACTTTCAAGAATTTACTGAACTTACGAATTAATGGGAGATTTAATAGATGTGTTCAAAATTATGGGGGAATTTGATAGAGTAAATAAAGAGAAACTGTTTCCTCTGGCGAGTGAATCTGTAACCGGAAAACACAGAATTAAGATAATTGGCAAAAGAACCTGAGGGGAGTTGAGAAGAATGTTTTATTACCCAGAGAATTGTTAGAGTCCATGATGCGCTGCCTGAAAAAGGTGGTGGACGCAGATTTCATAGTAGCTTTTAAAAGGGAATTGGGCGAGTACTTAGAAAGGAAAAATTGAGGGTTATGTGGTAAGAGCGGGAGAGTTGGATAGTTCTTTCAAAGAGCCAGCACAACAACAAAAACGTGCACTTATATAGCGCCCTCCACACAGGGCAGCGCCTTAGAACGCTTAACAGTGGCGGAGCCGGGGGAGGGGGGAGGGGGGAGGTGGCCATAAGCACGGTCGAAGAGGATAGTTTTCAGGCTTGACTTGAAAAGGGGGAGAGAGGGGCAAGACGGAGGGATTGAGAGAGAGTCTTCCAGGGTTTTAGGGGGTAGTGTCTAAAAGCACAACCTCCGATGGGAGGGCGGAAGGTGCGAGGGATGAGCAGGAGACTGAGTGAGCAGAGGCCCCGGGTGGTGGATTGGAGAGTGAGGAGATTGGAGAGGTAGGAAAGTGAATGGATTTGAACAAGATGGGCCAAATAGCCTCCTTCTGTGCTGTAAGATTCTAGTATTCCATAATTCTAAGAATTCAGTAAGTAACTGTGAAGCCATATAGACAAGCTAAAGGATATTAAAGGGATTCAGGGTTATGAGATGATGGGATACCAAGCTGAGTCAGCCAAGCTACCAGCTGAGACAAGTTGACCCTCACAAATTGAGACAAGCCAACAGGTACCACCTGAGCCATGCTGAGCAACCATTCCCACTGAGCCAGGCTGACACCAACCAACTGAGCCAGGCTGACACCAACCAACTGAGCCAGGCTGACACCAACCAACTGAGCCAGGCTGACACCAACCAACTGAGCCAGGCTGACACCAACTAACTGGCTGACACAAACAACAGCAACAACAACAATCACAACAACAACTTGTATAATGTCTTTCACATCAGGAGGACGTCCCAAGGCGCTGGACAGTCAAGGATTTCGACCCGAGCTGGGGGTTGGGCTCAGTAGGCTTGGAGAGTGAATGTACCAGGCTCACACCTACTAACTGAACCAGGTTGACAAGTAACAATGAGCCAGGCTGATAGAAAGCGATCAGAGAGCAATTAGAGAGGTGGCGAGCAGAGAAATGAAAACCAAGAAAGGAAATATTAAAATCATCTTAATCTTTAGCCTTTAAAACGTTTGCCATCAATACGGAGAGAAGGAGAAAAAAGTGAAAGAGCATTTCACAGAGAGAGGCTTCGTATTGTCTGGCATTTGTCCAGATTGTTAAACTCAAAGCAACTAACTTCTGAATGCTAAATAAACCAGCCTGTTAAAATGTTTATTTTAGGGAATGCAAGTGGAACCTCTGAAATAAGAGTCTATTTGCCTCACATTATAAGTAAACGTGTTGTGAATGAATAATATTAATAATAATCCTTGCATTTGATACAGTGCCTTTTCACATCTTCTAGATGTCTCAAAGGGCTTCACAGAATATACTATAAAGTGAAGTGACTGCATGTTTTGTGGGCGATTGTAGCATTTGCTATAAAATAGGAGAATAGTATTCTCTAAATCAAATTTAATGGCCGGATTTAAGTCAATAATACTCATCCATATTTTACCATCGAATGCACCTTTTTTCCAAAAACTACAATATACTTTAATAAACCTAGAAAATAACTCTTGGTTTCAAACCTAAATTCCGCCTCACGTCCACAAATAATTTGTTTTAAATTGTTTATTTGTGCTTTTGTCCAAATAGAACAAAAAAGCATCAGACATCAATGACCCTTCGGCTCAGAGAGAGTACTTCACATTAGGAGAATGTCTCAAAATGTTTCGCTTAAGCTGAGCAGGAGCCTGAGTTGGGGTGGGGGAGATGGAAACGTGAGGAAGGGAGGTGGCTGAAAGTGCTGTCAAAGATTTAGGTCTTCAGACAGGACTTGACAGCAGAGAGGGACGGTGAGACGCAGAGGGATTTAGGGAGAGAATTCCAGAGGGAAGGAGAAATTGGCCCAACCCTTGCTGGTGGGATGGTGTCGGTGGAGGAGTGTGAAACAGGCTAGAATTGGTAGAGAGGAGGAAGTGGTTGGGAGAGTATGGTCAAAAGGAGAACCCAGAGATAGGGTGGGTGCAGTAAGTCCCGTGAAGTGCTTTGAGACGTCCCTTCGATGTGATTTTACGGTTTCACAGAGAGTACTATTTAAGCGCTCTGAGATGCTTCCCTGCATGAACAGGGCTATATACGTGCAAGATGTTGCTGTTTTAAAACGCCGAGTCCTTCCCTTTTTTAAAAAAGCAGCGGCTGCAAGATTTCATTAGCAGCAGATCATGACGCTGGTTCCCTGTAGCTGAAATAGCCATGAAATTCTATCAGATCTGTGCGGGGTTTGAGCTCATAAGGTTTGCGTGTAGGAAACCACAAATAATAATAATAATAATAACCCTTCTATTTGATGCAGCACCTTATCACATCATCGAGACATCTCAAAGTGCTTCACAGAATATACTGTAAAGTGAATTAACTGTATAATTTGTGGGCGAAAGGCGATAGCCAATTACGCACAGCAGTGTCCCACACACGGTCGTCGATTGAATGACCAAATCATTATTTTTTTAAGGGATTATTGCCTCCGGAAAGTGATCCGCCAGTCGACTAGCTATCGGGTTCTTACTTACTGCTAGATACATATTCTCTCCTCTTTAACCCCAGTAAAAACAAATTTTTTCTTGTATTAAAAAAAACCCTAGTTAGGATCTCTGCTTATGAACCGTGTTGCGGTTTATTGTTTCCTGTTGAATTTTAAAGCAGCGATACCAGGGAATGAAAGCACACCATCTGGAGTGAAAAGCAGCCAACACCACACTAAAGCCATAAATCTCACTGACAGCCAGTGTGCAAAAATCCAATTCAAACCTGTTTCCAACCGTGCCGAGAATATAAAGATGTGGTTGGGAGGAAGCATTAGATATATGTTCTGGTTTGGAAAGAACGAACTTCCATTTTTATAGCACTTCATCAGGTTGAAAACAAGTGCTTCACAAGTAATTACTGTCATACCTAGGGCCTGTTTTTTTTGCACGCAAATCCAACACCATTTCACGCATACCAACGTGAGGATCAATTAATCCGGAGGATTGTTGGCCAGGACACTGGGAGAAACTCCCTTCTCTTTTTGAGTAGCCTCATGGGATGTTTAACTCTCTCCCTGAACAGACAGATGAACCTTGGGTCTAGCATCACACTCAAAAGACGGCAACACCCACAACGTATCATATCCCCAGCACTGCACTGGGGATAACTCCAGTTATCTCCAACTGTTAACTCCACAAAGTCCTATTACCCCCATGTTTTTTTTCTACAGTGCAAGAATGATATTAATTGTATTTAGAAGTATTTAACTGTACAAGTGTTTCACTGTATACAGACATCAAGAGGATTGGTGTGAGTGCCATCATTTTCATGGCAGATAATGATCCGTCGATCTGTTTATGGTACATTGATGTGAACAAATTGCCTGCTGTGCTTACCTACAATACACAGTTAATGCAATTTGCAATAATTCCTGTGAAGAGCTTAAAAATATCTGATTACCTGAAGCAGCAATTATTATCTCAACTAATGGACTATCCTCCTTGGTGAGGAGGTAAGCGAGGTCTCCTTGGAGCTGAATTAGCTCCAAGGTAGCAGGTTTGGCAAAAGAATATCAGACTCGAGCCAACCCTCTGCGGCAGTCTCAGTAATCCAGTTCCTGAGCCAGGCAAGTCCGCAATACTCCAGGGCATTGCAGATAACAGCACCGCCAGCTTGAGTCATTGGCAACACTTGGAAAGACAGACCGTTCACTGGGGGGGGCAGGACTCTTCTCACTTAGCTACCGGTAACCCTGAAAGCCAAAGCCCTAATGGGTAGGGTGGTCCTTGCTGGACAAATAACGGGAAAGCTTGCCAGTCAGCAATATTAATGGCAAGCTATGCAATTCTAGCTGGTTAGACTCCAGCAGCATCCCAACGCGTATTCTGAGGTCCCCAAGCCTTGGCTCTTGCTAACCCAAGCCTAATACTTTCCGAAATAGTTGAGGAAACATTTCCGACAGAGTTGAGGAAACATTTCTTTACTCAGAGGGCAGTGAATTTCTGGAATTCACTATCCCAGAAGGCTGTAGCTGCTCAGTCCTTGAACATCTTCAAGGCTGAGACTGATAGATTTTTTAAAAATAGAGGGATTAGGGGATATGGGGATAGGGCAGGTAATTAGAGTTAGGTCTGAAGATCAGCCATGATCTTATCAAATGGCGGGGCAGGGTTTGAGGGGCCGAATGGCCTACTGCTGCTCCTAATTCTTATGTTCTTATGTTCTTATGAAATTGGGTAAATAGGACACATTCCTCCAGGCAGAGAGTGTGCTTTCCATTCCAATAAATATCTCTGGAATTTCCATGTGAGGTGGGATGGCTGGAATTCTGGTTACTTTTAAGCATGTTGATGGGTTTCTGCATGTGTCAGACATTTGGCTGAACAAAAAAAATCCAACCTGAATACCTCAGTTAAATCACAATAAATAATCCGCACATGATGCCAGTTAGGTGGGAACCCCTCAAAAGGCATTCTAGAGAAAAGCTCCGGCAGTATCCCAACATACCCCAATCCTTGGCTCTCGCAAATTAGTTAGGCAAGACACACCACTCCATTAAGTGAGTGCTCATTCCATTACTCGTGAATTTCTGCTCTGAGACGCTATCCTGTGTGGAGAGCGCTATATAAGTGCAAGTTGTTGTATTTCCACATGTAATAATTGTTACACTCACGCTGCTGAAACTCTGGTCCACGCCTTTATCACCTCAAGGCTGGACTATGGGAACTCTCTCCTCGCCGGCCTTCCCGGCCCTCCCTCCACACTGCAGGTCATTCAGAACTCTGCAGCTCGTGTACTGTCCCGCACCAGGCTTCGGGACCACATCACTCCCACCCTCGCTCGCCTCCACTGGCTCCCCATCCCCCAGAGGATCGAATTCAAGATCCTCACCCTCACCTACAAGGCCATTCACGGCCTTGCTCCCTCCTACCTCTCTGACCTACTATCCCCCTACCTACCTGCCCGTACCCTCCGTTCCTCTGGCTCCGGTCTGCTCCACATCCCCCGCCCCAACCGCCCTACCATCGGTGGCCGGGCCTTCAGCCTCTCAGCCCCGAGGCTCTGGAACTCCATCCCCCAGTGCCTTCGCCGCTTCCTCCCTTTCCTCCTTCAAGGCCGGTCTCAAGACCTTTCTCTTTGACCTTCAGCCTTCAGCTCCCCTCTCGACTCTCTACCCCCTCCTCGCTCCCTCCCTTCCCTCACCCTGACCATTTCCCCAATGCTCGGGTCCTGACCCAACTGTACAGCGCCTTGGGACGTCCTCCCGACGTGAAAGGCGCTCTATAAATGGAATCTTGTTGTTGTTGTTGTAAGTGGGATACACTGAACTTTCAGTTTGGTTTGATACTCTTAAGCATGGTGTTGGTTTTCCGCATGTGTCAGACACTTGGCTGACCAGAAACAATTACTGTTGAGTGTACACTCTTGTTGTTGTTGTTGTAGTGACTGTGTATTTGTAGGCTTATAACCTCAACCTGCTTAGAATTCCAATGAATGAACCCCCTTCACCCATTGCCTTTCCCATTTCTCACTATGACCCACAGATCATTTCATGCCTCCATTCAATGCCATTTCCCAGTGGAAAGCCTAATTGCAGAGAGTATTAGGTGCAGGTTGGATTCCTGTAGAGTATTGGTTAGAGCACTTGCCCGCAAATGAGAGGACCTGGGTTTGATTCCCAGGCAGGGCAAAACCTTAGACAAGTTTCCTTACTCCACACACCTCTGTTTACTTAGCAGTAAGTGTGAACCAGGTTATTAATTGATTGGCGGATTGCTTTCTGGGGGTAATAATTCCTTCAAAAATAAACAAATAATATGAGAATAATTTGGTCACTCAATCCACAAGTGTTTGAGGGACACTGCTTGTTCAATTGGCTGCTGTGTTTCGTCAACAAGTCACTTTACAGTGTATCCTGTGATGTGCTTTGAGATGTCTCAAGACTTGGGGATCCCGGATAGTGCACTGGGGAACAGCTGAAGCTTTTCTCTTTGATGCCTTTTCAGATGTTCCCACCACTAGATCCATTCCAACAATTTATCTCTGGATTTTCCATGTGTGGGTGGGATGCATGGAATTCTCAGTTTGGTTTGGAGACTCTTAAGCACAGTGATGGGTTTCCGCATGTGCCAGACACCCGGCTGACCCAAAAAAATGTTCCTGTCTAATTTCCACTTAATTCTCACCTCATCCTAAAACGACTGTTTGTGGGGACGCTGCTGTGTGTATTTGGCTGCCGGGTTTCGCCCACAAATATACAGTCAATTCACTTTAGAGTATACTCCGTGAAGCGCTTTTCGACGTCTCAAAGACGTGAAAAGCACTGTATCAAATGCAAGGATTATTATTATTATTATTTATTATAATCCATCCCCCTTAAATTTTGGCCGCTCAATCCACCACTGTTTGTGGGACGCTGCTGTGCGCAATTGGCTGCCGCGTTTCGCCTACAAAATATACAGTCAATTCACTTTACAATACATTCTGTGTAACATTTTGAGACGTCTCAACAATGTAATAAGGTGCTATATCAAATGCAAGGATTATCATTATTATTATTGGCACTGTGTCAAATACGGTGATTATTTACAGTGATTTCAGTCCATTCGATGCCAGGTGGAAAGTTTTGCAGACAGAGAAACTCACTGGCTTTCTCCCCAGCAGTAAGCCCGATGTACTCACCCTTGTGGATTGCCATGTGTGGAGGAAGATATACAAATCCTGTGGAAAGGGGTGTGTGTGTGTGTGTGTGGGGTGGGCTGTCTCTGCTCCCTGCTCTCCAAATACCATCCCTCTTCAGTAATGACCAGTAATGCACAGCTAAAAGTTCATTGCCAGAAATAAGACTAAGTTCTGTCTGAGCTGCGAGGCTGGGAAGGAAGGCAGGGAGGCTGGCTGGCTGGCTGACTGACTGGCTGGAGAGTGTTATTAGAAAGGATCTTAAGCAGCGATCTACTGTATCTCTATTTATTATTTGCGTGCAACAAAAAGAACTTTACAACATGCCCTGCCCGCTGCTGTACTTGCTCAGCTCCTGGCTACTGTCAGTCTGTCGGGGTGATATGTATGCTTCAGTCGTTAACATTAAGGAAGGGATTGCAGTGGAGAAAGTGCTTTTGCAACATCTGCAAACTTACATTGAGAATGAGAGTTACAGGCTGGGCGACCTCAAACGGTAAGCTTCTCAACACCTCGATGGTAAATTGCATCCCTCTCTTTTTTTGGTGGGTGTTGGGTTGGGGAAGAATATGTGTTGGGGGTGAATGGGGGAAAATAGGGGTAACATTTGCAGTGGATTGAATGGATTTAAAATATCAATGCTGAAATCCCTCCCGTGAAATGATATACAGAGTGACCCAAAAAGTCGTGATACCATTAAAATGTCTTAAGAAATTATGATTTTTTTTTAGACAATAGGGTAACTGAAAAACAAGACTTTTTGGTCACTCTATCATATATTATATAAAATCTATATTATAATGTATATAATATTTAATCAATCAACCTGTGTGGGAATCCCAGACAAATTGTATCCCTTTTTGGGGGGGAAATAAGGGTTAATATTTGCAGTGTTCCTTAATCCATTCCTTATTCTGGTTAACACAAGAAATGGATTGAACGCCTCAATACTTAACCCCCTCCCCCTACCCACAATGTGTGTTATAATGTTTAGTCAGACATGTGGGAATCCTAGACAACATATCACCCCAGGAAGTTCAATTTCTGCTTGTTTCACTGGAACAAACGCAGCCTAAGTTTTTCCTTCACCACAGCTTGCATCCTGTGAGGAGTGAGTTGACTTTGCAGCTTGATATCACCCTCAATCCCTCTGCCTTGCCCCCTCCCTCCCCTCTTTTAGATCACAACTTCCTCTTCGACCATACTTACGGTCACCTCCTCCCTCCCGCCAGCTCGGCATCAGGCTGTTTAGCCCTCTGAGACTCTGCAACACTTGAAGGGCACGATATAAATGCAAGTTGTTGTTGATGATCCCATATGCTTTCTATACAATATACAATTATAGCCTATTAAGTAGTAGTAGTACTACAACTTTATAAAAGTCGTATCAGTTGGGACCATACATATAGTATGACTTATGCAAAGCATGAGTTATGTCAAACTTGACTAGAATATAAACTCTTAAACCAAACTTGGGCAGATATCCAACTTAGGCAATTGTATGATTTATACAGATCAGACTTACGTGACAAGTTAAGTCAAGGTCGAGCTATCAGGAGTTTACTGGACTGTGAAGTGTAGTGTCTGTGTATTTGGAAGGTTATCCTGTGAATCTGCTCTGTGTTATCATGATCCAGCATTAGCCCAACCATTGAGATAATGATGGAGGTCACTAAAGCATAGTTCCCATGCAGATTTACAATTGTCAATAAGTGCATGTTTCACTCACAGGTTTCTGTTTTGCCAAAGCAAACTACTTCTTATGACTTGTTGAAATATAAATGGTATCCTTTGGGTATTGGAACAACTCTCAGGCCTGGAGGTGGAATCAGCAACTGGCAAGAAACTTTATTAAAAGTTGCAATATTTATTTTGGAAGGAAGGAACAGTTGCTGATTTTTGTAAGAAATCTTATAGGAAAATAAGAGGATGACATTGCTCAGTCTGGGCACGGCTCAGCGCATCTCAATGTTGGTTGTATACAGATGCAACACCATTGCTATCCTGAAATCTCTCCGATTATTCGCAGACGCTATCTGCATAGTATATAATAATAATAATATAAATCCTTGAATTTAATATAGCGCCTCATCACATTGTTGAAACATCTCAAAGCGCTTCACAGGACATACTGTAAAGGATTGACTGTGTATTTTGTGAGCGACCAATTTTTACCCCCAACAAGCGATCCGTCAATTGACTAACAACTGGGTTCCTACTTATTGCAGTTGAACAGAGGCGTGTGGAGTAAGGAAACTTGCCAAAGGTTTCACCCTGCCTGGGAATCACAGGGGAAGTGGAGTTTCTTCTACATGGTACAGCCTGTCTGTACTGTACTGTATGTAAAAACCCAGTAAATCAGAGCAAATAGACACTAGTTGATAGATGGGAATGTGGCCCTCCCACGTTTTACCTTCAGGGATCCTGGGGAATGTCATTCTCTCAAGCACAGAAACTCTCATTAGACAACACTCAGGCTGGGAATCCTCAACTGAAAAGTGGGAACATTTATTTTTCATTAAGAGACAGAGGATCACTATGTGTGTCCCTTTAGTTGATGCTATTTCTCATTGTCACATTTCTAATTTTTACTTCTACTCTTGTTTTCAAGGACCAGGTCAATGTTTCTTGAGCTTTGTAGGGGCTGCATCTTGAATGATTTATTGTGTTCTGTAACACATGGAAAGTCACCCTAAGCCAGCTGAAGGGTCTGTGATATATTATATAGAACAGAGGGTTGCTGGGTGATGATGACTATGAGGTTAACTTTGGATTCTCAAATCAAGGAAATGTGGAGTCCTGTAGCTCAGTGGTTAGAGCACTCGCTTTGCAAGCGAGAGACCTGAGTTCAATTCCAGGCAGAGGGCGAAACCTTGGGCAAGTTTCCTTACTCCACACAGAGCCTAATAATAATCCCTCCAAAAACCAAAAACAATATAATAAAATTGGTCATTTTCAATCTACGACTGTTTGTGGGACATTGCTGTGCGCAATTGGCTGCCGCGTTCGCCCACAAATATACAGTCAATTCACTTTACAGTATATTCTGTGAAGCGCTTTGGGACGTCCTCCCGACGTGAAAAGCGCTATATCAAATGCAAGGATTATTATTATTATTATTATTAAATAGCTGATCGAATTTCACCCTCAAGATTGGCGATGTTGAGGGTTGGGGGTGTTGGGAGGGCAGGGGATGAGGGTGCGGGTAGTTAGAGATATAGAAGGTAAGAAATAAAATCGAGAGCAATGGTATTTATGTGGAACCAGTCAGGTGGAGTCGAGTGGCCTGTTGTGAACTTGCACATTCCTAAACGAGTTACGTTGATGCCGGATTGAGTCACTTTTGTCTGCCCTTAGCTAAGCCCTAACTAGTTGACCCGTAACATATTGGATAAGCACTTTGAGACAGTCGTCTTATGCAAAAGACACTGTTGGTGGTGGTGTTGTTGTTTATGACCTTTAAGCCAAATTGGCTAAATAGTTTTAAGCAGAGTGAAATTAGCCCTAAATTTGATTCTATAATTTAGCTGATAATATTTCTTCTGTTTGAGCCTCTTTGTGCCTGCAAACCTGAAATAAAAAGATAGCATTCACAGCTCACGTGACAGGACATCACAGTCCACACAGTGTGAGGAACAATGAGACATTGTTCTCAGACGTCACTCGGGTTCACAGTCTCATGCGAAGAATGTGCAAGTCTGGAGAGAGCATTGCGAAACATTCATATGTTATATATCAGTCCTTCAGACTCCACTTACTGCTCTCTCCGTGCTTTGATTTATGATGTGAGGATCTTTGGGTTTCATTTCATTCTGAAAATTGTATTTACCTGGTTCTTACAGCGAATTGCAGAGCACAGGCTTCCAGATTAAGGATGAATCTACAACTTTTCCCCAAATTGCACACAATGTCAAGACTGTGGTTTGGAGCCCATTTTGTGTGTCAGCCTGGCTCAGTGGTGGCATTCTCGCCTCTGAGTCAGAAGGATGTGGGTTCAAATCCCAAATTAGGACTTAGAATCGCATCATCTGAATTGGAATTCCAATGCCGGAGGACCGGAGGTTTGTTGCATTGACAGCCTTTGGATGAGACCGAGGTCTCTTCTACCTGTTCAGGTGGACATTAAAGATCCCATGACACTATTCAAAAAGAGAAGGTTTCTCTCTCCCAGTGTCCTAGCCAACAAACCCCCAAATAAAATTGGTCACTGACTACTTGGTTGTTTGTGGGACGTTACAGGGCACAAACTAGCTGGAATGTTTCACCCAAGATTGAGACAACCAGAATCATAAAATGAATAATACTTACATTTGATAGTGCCTTTCACACCGGGAATCCTGCTTCACAGGATTTTACTGAAAAGGGTGATGGTTGGTTATTTTGTAACTGTCAGTGGCAGCTAATTTGTGCACAGCAATTTCCCACAAACAGCCATGAAGTGAATGATCAATTTTATCCCGGGTATTGTCAGCCGAGACACAGGTAGAAACTCCTTTCTCTTTTCGAGAAGTGCCATTGGGATCTTTAAAATCCACATGAATACCCAGACGGGTTTAACATCTCATGTGAAGGACAATGCAGCACATTACAACAACAACAACAAGATGATATTTGTATAGAGCCTTTCACGTCAGTAGGATGTCCCAAGGCGCTGGACAGAGTGCAGCATTTCAGACCCGAGCTGGGGTCAGGGGGGATAAGGGTGGGGAGGGGAAGGGGGTGGCCGATGGCATGGTCGAAGAGGAGGGTCTTGGGGCAGGACTTGAAGGAGGCTGAGGAGGGGACGAGGCGGAGTGATTGGGGGATGGAATTCCAGAGGTTGGGGGCAGAGTGGCTGAAGGCTCTCCCACCAATGGTGGGGCGGGTGGGTTGGGGGACATGGAGCAGGTCAGAGCCGGCTGAGCAGAGGGAGCGGGCGGGTTGGTAGGAGATTAGGAGGTCACAGAGGTAGGGTGGGGCGAGGCCATGGAGGGCTTTGTAGGTGAGGACCAGGATCTTGAACTGGATCCTCTGAAGGATAGGGAGCCAATGGAGTCGGGTGAGAATGGGGGAGATGCGTCACGGAGTTTGGTGCGGGAGAGGACACGGGCTGCAGAGTTCTGGATTATCTGCAGCTGTGGAGGGAGGAGTTGGGAAGGCCCACAAGCAGGGTATTTGCATAGTCGAGCCTGGAGGTGATGAAGGCATGAACAAGAGTTTCAGTGGCCTGAGGGGTGAGGTAGTGGCGGAGTCGGGCGATGTTACGGAGGTGATGGAAGGCAGAGCGGGTCATGGCTTGAATGTGGGCGAGAAAAGACAGTTGAGGGTCGAACAAGACGCCCAGGTTCCTGACTACAGTGGCAGCCTAGATAATGAGCCATGATCTCAGCCACCAATTTGCTTTGTGCCATAATTTCGGGCACAAACCACAAGGTTGGTGGGGTGACATCCCATTTGCGAATGACATATTTTCAACCCGATTTAATTTCCCAAAAGATTGGGGAAGTTTATTGTCAGTTTCTGAACACTTCCTTCATCATCCATAATTTCACCCACAATATATACATAGTCAATCCACTTTACAGTATATTCAGGGAAGCACTTTGTGGCATCTCACTTGTAGCGTGATAAGGCGCTATATCAAATGCAAGGGTTATTACTAATATTATTATTATTATCTCTTTATTTCCAACACCTCAAGGCTCTGTCATCATCGTTTACCTCTAGGGCTGCCAGGTGCTGTGCTGTTTAATATGCTGAGATGGATTAATTGCATTCCACAGTCCTTGACAGAATCACACTGCTGTAGTTTGTCACATCCATTTCCATCCTCAGGTCAGTTGTCCCATCTTGTCCAGGGTTCCAGACTCTCTTTAGCCTGTGGGCACTGCTTGCTAAGCACCTTGGCTAATCAGATAAAAATTGTGATGAATATTTTTCTACGTATATAACTTGCATTTATCTAATGCCTTTCACGTTAATGAAAATGTTCCAAAGCATTTGACAAATGTTCAGTGGACAATGAGTGGGGAAATAAGAGAGTGAAAGATATTGAGCAAAGACAATTAGAACTGTGGTCAGGAAGCATTTCTTCATACCCAGCGCTTTGGGACATCCTCCCGCCGTGAAAGGTGCTATATAATGTAATTTGTTGTTGTTAAATACGTGGAACTCTCTGCCCCAGAAAGCTGCAGAGGCATAGGGATGTTTAAAAGAGAGATAGACAGAGACTTGGGAGGTAGAGGTATTGAAAAGTATGGTGAAAGGGCATCAACAGATAAACTGATGGAACTGGCTCAAAAGGCTGAATGGCTTCTTCCTATGATTTTTGAAGGCGGAGGGAGATTTAGCAGTTATAGGTGATTTTCATAGAATCATAGAGATGAAGCATTGGAGGACACTATTCAGTCCACAGACCGCTAGCTCACATACTTGCTAACAACTGTAAAGTGTAGTGACCGTGTAGTTTTGTGGGCAAATGCGGCAGTCGATTTGCTCACAGCAACGTCCCATAAACAGCAATGTCCTACAACCATTACTAGAACTAGAAGACGTGATACGGCGTTACATCAAATGCAAGGATATTATTATTTTAACCATTTATGAAGTGAGTGACCAAGTTCATCTGGGGGGGATTGTTGGCCAGGAAACTGAGAAAAACTCTTTTCTCTTTTCGAATAGTGCCATGGGATCTTTAAAGTCCACCAGGCAGATAAGATCTGGTTTAATATCTCATCTGATGCAGCACCTCCGACAATGCAGTGCTCTCCGCAACGCTGCTTTGTAATGTCAGCCTAGTCAGTGAGCATTTGTGTCTGGGGAAATGTCATCTCTGGCCCTCTTGTCCTTTCATCATCGACCTGAAACCTTAACTCACTTTCCTCTCTCCATAGATGCTGCCTGACCTGCTGAGTGTTCCCAGCGACTTCAGTTTTTGTTTCAGATTTCCAGCATCTGCAGTATTTTGCCTTTTGATTATTATTATTATTATTATTATTTTCATGTTCTCCCAAGGCTAGAGTGCAGCCACAGTAAACGGAGGGAGCTCTCGAGACTTGTGTTTGAGTGGTTCAGTGGTTTGGATCTTACGTTGCTTTTTTTCCCCCCCAATTGCAATTTTTTTCCAGATTCTATGAAAAGATCAGGACCTTGCACAGCAGTGCCTACCTGGAGCCCACAATAGCAATCTCAAACCCTTTGTTGGCCTTCACCCTCATAAAGAGGCTACAGCTCGAATGGCGAAATGTTGTATACAGCGAAGAAGCCACTGAGAATACCCAAGGTAAATGGACGCGATTATAATAATAATCCTTGCATTTGAATCTATCTTATCCTACATCAATAGAAGCTTTTAATCGCTCTCCCTTATATATTGGGCTGTCAAACAAATGTGAATTATAATAACTGCGCTTATATCATGTAATACCCAATGGTGAATAACATCATTATAACTGATTTTACACATTGGCAGAAAGAATATTGAGGCATTTTTTTTATTTTGCTCCCGTCCAGTACTGTGGAATCTAATATGAAAACATTTCACTGCAATGTTTGGCTGTTCTCCCTCGTGGTTGTGAATATTTCTGGTTTGCGTACTCCATGAAATGGCAGATTGTGTACTTTTAACCCTGGAAACTGGTCTTTTCCCTGTTCTACGCAGCGACTGGCTGGTTCTTTGGTGTTTTTCTTAATTTAATGTGTAGATATATTTTAAAATTTGCTTATGTCGTATTGTTTTGTAAGTCATAGACTGATATCTGTGTCGGTCCTAGAAAGTAAATTGCCAACCGACCGGCCACTGTGGGCAGAGGTACACAGGAATGTATAGGGCTGAGCGAGACCATTGCATTCTATCTGTCAAGTCATAAAGTAACACTAAACATCTTGCACTCTATATCACGTGCCCCGTGACTGATTAAGTGTGTCCTGTGAAGCTCTTTGAGTTGTCCTCCAGACATGAAAGCTGCTATATGTTCAGTTGGTAAACTCTTGCCTCTGAGACCGAAGGTTTTGGGTTCAAAGGGCCACATCGGGACTTTGAACTTACATTGTATAGACAGAATCCTAGCATCGCAGCGCTGGGGATTGTCCTTTGGATGAGACCGATTAAACCGAGGCCTTGTTTGCCTGTTCAAGGGGAAGTTAAAGATCCCATGGCACTGCTCAAAAAAAGAAGGGATTATCTCTCCTGGAGTCCTGGCCAACAATCCCCCCCAAAGAATTGGTCAATCACTTCATGGTTGTTTGTGGGACATTCCTGTGCATAAATTGACTGCCACGTTTGCCTACAAATACAGTCACCGCTCTTGACAGTAAAGTCATGTAAAGTGCTGTGAGATGTCTTGATCATTTAATAAGGCGCTGTATCAAATGCAAGGATTATTATAATTATATTACTTTGCCTAAGAGCTGTCTCGTTCCTTCTTGAGTTGGTTGGCACAATCTGCCTCTACCACCTCTCTGGGTTTTCCATCCTACATACTGATTGTTCACTGTGTGAATGAGCTGAATGCAAACTGATACAGAATTTGTACAGAACATTTGCCCCAAACTGTCGCCATTATACTCAGGAGATCCAAATTTGTGGAACTGTGGAATTCACTATCGTTGAAACGTATTCACATGATAGAATGGTACCAGAGGTCAGGGACGTCAGTATGTGAAGAGAAGAGAGAAGCCGGGATTGTTCTCCTTAGCGCAGAGAAGATTAAGGGGAGGTGTTCAAAATGATGAGAGGGTTGATAGAGTAAACCTATCGATAGAGTGTATAGGGTATAGGTGAGGGAATAGGAGGGGTGTGGACTTGTATGAACGTAAGATCCAAACCACTGAACCACTCAATGCCCGGCACAAACCAGATGGGCCGAATGGCCTGTTTCCATGCTGTATCACTTCCAAGTAAATCTATGTAACTCTTAAATCCTAACAGTTGTCCAGTGCTGTCCTGAAACCCTCAGGAGTTTTTCCCACGTCTCTCAGCATGCACTCTACCCCAACACACACTCTTGGCTCCCCAAACCTTGGCTCTTGCCAACCTGCACCTAATACTTTATGGAATTAGGTAAGCAGGATGCATCCCTCCAGGGAGACAGTGCATATTCCATCCCTCCCTCCCTCCCTCCCTCTCTCTCTCTCTGGAATTTTTGTGTTTTTCCCATAAAGAAAGTCAATTCACTTTACAGTATATTTTGTGAAGCGCTTTGAGACGTCTCGAAGACGTGATGAAGCGCTACATCAAATGCAAGGATTATTATTTTATATGCATGAAATTCTCAGCTTGGTTTGGATACTCTTAAGCATGGTGATGGGTTTCCGCACATGTCAGACACCCGGCTGAACAAGAAACAAATGTGAGGCTTATCTCTTCGGTTTGGTTCGGTAATAAAAGCCGTGATGTTATTTTCAAAAAAAAAAATTGTATTTTTTAAAAATCCTGATTTGGGGAAGGGATTGGGTTGGGGTGGGGGGGTGGAAGGGGAAACCAAGCGACCCTCTCCGGTAAGGAAAACCGACACTGACTCCAATGCTGTGTTTAGCGTTCAAGGACGATTATGAAAAAATCGAGGAGAAACTTCCCAAAGCTGAAGACCTGGAAGGAGCCGCCAGAGGATTGATGAGGCTACAGGATGTTTATGACCTGAGTACAAAGGGATTAGTCAAAGGGCAGTTTCTCCAGGCTACTAGAGACGGCGTTTCTACCGTCTACAGACCCAGTATCTCCATTACCCTGTCAGCAGACGACAGTTTTCAGATTGGAAAGGTACGTGAGCCAAAGTGGCAATAATTCCTTTTTTTGTAAATGTTAATCTTAAACTATAAACTGTGAGTTTCTGCTTTGGAGTAACTGGGACGTTCAACAACAACTTGTATTTTCATAGGGACATTCATCTGGGAGCGCTTACAAGTCTATTTCCATACCAATCTTTACTTAGTCCTTACTTTGAACTCACTACCCCAAAGGGCTGTTGACGCTAAGTCCTTGAACATATTTAAGATTGAGATAGATAGATTTCTTATTGCAAAAGGGATTAAGGGATATGGAGATAAGGCAGGGTCAGGTTATTAGCTGGAGTTACATTAGAAGATCAGTCATGATTGAATGGCGGGGCAGGCTCGAAGGGCCGAATGGCCTACTCCTCCTCCTACATGTTATGCTATGTTAGTAAATTTCCTTGCTCCGCATGTCTCTGTTTACCTAGCAGTAAGTAGGAACCCATTTGTTAGTAGATTGGTGGATCGCTTTCTGGGGTTAATAATCCCTCCCCCCAAAAATGTGGTCACTCTCCAACCCCTATTCTCCCCGCCTTCCACCCCCTCCTGATTCCAAACAGCTGCTCGGGTGCAGATCCCTGACTGTTCAGTGTCTTGGGACGTCCTCCTGACGTGAAAGGCGCTGTACAAATATAATCTGTTGTTGTTGTTGTGGTCACTCAATCCATGACTGCCGCATTTTGCCCACAAAGCAAAACAACAACAAAATTACATGTGTAAAGCGCCTTTCACATCGGGAGGATGTCCCAAGGCGCTGGACAGACAGAGATACGGACCTGAGCTGGGGGTCGGGGTGGGGGAGGGTGGAGGGCGGGGGTGGGGGGGGAAGCAGGGAGATCGAAAGCACGGTTGAAGAGGAGGGTCTTGAGGTGAGTCTTGAAGGTGGCGAGGGAGGGGACCAGATG
This sequence comes from Callorhinchus milii, assembly GCF_018977255.1. Lineage (NCBI taxonomy): Eukaryota > Metazoa > Chordata > Chondrichthyes > Chimaeriformes > Callorhinchidae > Callorhinchus > Callorhinchus milii. The sequence continues at coordinate 76,184,755 of NW_024704745.1, read as the reverse complement.
GAGGAACTGCAGGATGAAGTTCCAGAGGGTGGGTACAGAGTGACAGAATACCCGCCCGCCGATAGTGGGGCGAGCAAGGCGGGAGACATGAAGCAAGCCGGAGCCCGCTGAGCGGAGGGAGCGAACAGAATGGTAGGGGGTTAGGAGGTACACATAAGTTCATTTTACAGTATATCCTGTGAAGCGCTTTGAGACGTCTCAACAACGTGATAAGGCACTATATCAAATGCAAGGATTACTATTATCATTATTATTATTATTATCCATTGAGAACTTTGACAAGATGATGATTACCACAATTAATACAGCACAAAACACAATCTCCTCGAAGTAATGACTGAGCAAGAAAACCTGCACGGACTGCTTTAGAATTTGCTCCCGAAACAAATTCATTTCTACCAAGATCCAATCAACGAGTTTGCTTTCCATTTTTTAATGCATTTATCCTGCCTATGCAACTGTCTCCCACTGACCTGTCTAATCCGTTCCCAAGACCTAAGTGCAGTAGAATTCCTTAGTGTTTTCCTTCCTACTGCAAGCCACAAGCATTTAACACCCCCAGCTTGGCTTCACTTGACCAGCAATTCCTAATTGATTTTGTTCTCCCTCCCACTCTTTCCAACCTTGGCTGTTAATTGCTCTCTCGGATTTGATCCCCAGAACCACAGAAATTTACAGCACAGACGAATGGCCGGTTCTTTTGACGGGCGATTCCTTCAGTCCCAACTGTGGAGTCCCGTAGAGTAGTGGTTAGTCCGCTCACTTCGCAAGCGAGAAGACCCGGATTCGATTCCTGAGCGCTGTGAAACCTTAGTTCAAGTTTCCTTACTCCACATGCCTCTGTTTACCGAGCAGTAAGTAGGAACTCGGTTGTTAGTCGATTGGCTATTTATTTGAGTGTAATAATCCCTCAAGAAAAAATGTGGTCACTCAATCCATGACGGTTTGTGGGACTCTGCTGTATTTCGCCCACAACATACACAGTCAATCCACTTTACAACATATTCTCTGAAGCGCTTCGAGGTGTTTCAATGACGTGATAAGACGCTATATCAAATACAAGGATTATTATTATATCAAAAAAAGCAGAGTTGCCTGAATTGGACTCTCAGTTGCTGATATAATTATCCATTAATTTTAATACGAAAATATATAACAGCCAGTTAAAGGTTGAGCCCACATCTAAGAAATTACCAAACTTGCTGTGTTTACTGGATTCTGCCCCACTTAAAACAAAACTTAAACCATACAGCCCCCTCCTGTTGTTAAAATGCAGGAACTTTCTGCTTCACAAACCACCTTAATTGAATTTACATTAAAAAAACTCCCTGAGCAGAGCTGAGAGAGGTTTCAGCTTGTATCACCAATATTGATGAAGGTTTTTTTTTGATCAGCTTCCCTGTGGCTGTGAGGAAGAACAACAAACAACAACATTAACAACTTGTATTTACATGGCGCCCTTCACCCGGGATAATAATAATCCTTATATATTTTGTGGGCGAAACGCGGCAGCCAACTGCGCTTAGCGTTGTCCCACAAACAGTCGTGGATTGAGGGACCTATTTATTATTTTTAAAAAAATGTATTTTGAAGGGATTATTACCCCCAGAAAAGTGATCCGCCAATCGACCGGGTTCCTACTTACTGCCAGGTAAACAGAGGCGTGTGGAGTAAGGAAACCTGCCTAACGTTTCGCCCTGCTGGGAATCGAACCCGGGTCCTCTCACGTACCATGGCGAGCAATCTAAACCATTGCACTACAGGACTCCATGAAATCTAAGATGCCGTCTCACAGTGCAGGATAGCATCTATAGAAGCTCACTTCAATTCGATTTCTCAGCTCTGTGTAGTGCAGCATGTTGTTTCGTCAATGTACTACACCAACTAACTCATCTACTTCACCTCAAACATACCTCGACCTTATCCCGAACGGAAATAAATTTCCACAAAGAGTTTCAAATTGCGCACGGTATTTGCACTCTCCTGGAATGTACTGAGTCACTTTGTTTAAAAAAGCAAAACAAGTCTAGACTCTACCATGATCTTTGGTTACTGAATGGCAGTGAACATACCGCTGTGCTGTAAATGCAATACCCAATTAGTATCAATTTTACTAACTGATTATTAGAGAGGAGGGGTTGCGATGCTTGTATATTAATTAGATTATAATTGCTCTTTGGCTATTTCTGCATTAACCTTGCCTTTTGGGCCGTTTCAAAGCTGAACATAATGCCACAAAGTTTAAGAGTGCATGTGAGGACGTCACTCCTGAGTGTATGTGCTAACGTAAGGAGCAAAACAGTCTTATATAATATAACAGCGGCCTCTGGTAATTATTCCAGGGGTTTTGCCAATTGGAGTACATACTGCAAAACTCGCTTAAGTCTTAGCTTTATAAATCGTACAATCACCTAAGTCGCACATCCACCCACAAGTCCCATTCAGTTTCCTTATACAAGTTTACCTGCGACTCAGACTTTACGTAAGTCATACTAAATGTTATGATCCTGAGTGATGTGACTTGTCCAAGTTTTACTGTATTTTAAGAAAAGTTATTATTTTCTATTATTCGATTATTATTCCCTTTGCTGTGTCTCCAGATTGCCTATGACAAAGGTGACTATTATCACTCGGTAATTTGGCTGGAAGAGGCGGTCTCTCTTTTCCGAAAGAAGCTGAGGATTTGGAACGTGGAAGATGAAGGAAGTCTGGAGGAAGCTCTTGATCATATAGCGTTTTCCCATTATATGGTGAGTGGTAACTGGTAAAGCTTCGAACTCCAGCTCCAGCTGACAAATATAGCCAGTCAATGCCTAATCTATCACTTGGTACACGCGGGTGACGTTTGCTCTCTGGACCACCGGCCCGGAGTCTCTCGGACTCGCTCGCTCACTCGTTCACTCCTTCCCTCGTTCAAGACCCATCTCAAAATTTACCTCTTTCACTGCACTTTCAGTCGGTCATCTGCCCCCCACCCCCACCATCTCCCAAGGGCCCTACCCGCAGCTCTGGTGCCCATTCACCACCGAGAAGCTCTTTGAGATGTCCTCCTGACGTGAAAGGCCCTGTGTAAATGTGAACGCATTGTATTTTATTTGCTCCCCCATCTCCACCACCTGACTTGGTAACAACCTGCTGTTGACTCACCACCTACTGAACTGCCTGATCTTGGTGTTGGAATGCCAGCGAGTTTGATACTAACTGAACTCTGATTTTGCTACCGTTGTTGAACTAAACCAGTGTCGTGCAACCGGCAATCCAATACTTGGTGATTTTGGAAGGAATTTAGGAGGAAATTGAGGTGTGGGGAGCAAACGTGTGGTTTGATAAATTAAGACATTGACCGTTCCCTTTTTTTCAACTACAACAACAAATTAAACAATAATAATCCATTCATTTGATAAGGTTTGTAACACAATGTCGAGATGTCTCAAAACAATTCACAGGGTTGATATAAAGTGCAGTGACTGTGTAGTTTATAGACAAAAATAGTAGCCAATTTGCACACAGCAATGACCCACAAACAGCTGCAAAGTGAATGACCAATTTTATTTGGGGGATTGTTGGTCAGGAAACCTTCCCTTCTCGAATAGTGCAATGGGATCTTTAACATCCACCTGAACAGACAAATGGGGCCTCAACCACAAGTTGCATTGCACTGATTTCATAGGGAACCGTCCAAGACAACCAAACACAGTTTCTGCCACGTCTGTTTAAAATGATTAGGCCCAGAAAGTACTGAAGGTGAATGTAACAGAGTAACCGAGCACAAGAAGAAGAAAATGGAACAATATAATATCTAGAGGGACACAAGGAAATAGCCTGAACCAGAGGCAGCAGAATACAACATATAATATAATCCTAATAACAATAATAAAAATAATCCTTGCATTTGATATAGCGCCTCATCACGTCTTCGAGATTGTATCAAAGCGCTTCACGGAATATACTGTAAAGTGAAGTGACTGTATATTTGGCGGGCAAAATGCGGCAGCCAATTGCGCACAGCGGTGTCCCATAAACAGCGGTGGATTGAGTGACCAAATTATTATTATTGTCTTTTTTTTTTTGAAGGGATTATTACCCCTGGAAAAGCTGCTAGGTAAACCCTGCCACTGTCAAATGCTCAGGGCGGGCACTATTATAAATGCAAGTTGTCGTGGTTGTTTTTTTTGAAGGAATTATTATCCCCAGAAAAGTGATTCACCGATCGACTCACAAACAGGTTCCTTCTTACTGCTAGGTAAACAGAGGCATGGGGAGTAAGGAAAGTTGTCCCTATCACCCTGCCCGGGATCCAGGTCCTCTCGCTTGCGAGAAGATTGGTCTAACCACTAAGTTAAAGGACTATTTCTTACATTTGATACAACAGTAGGTTGTGGCCTGGATCAGTTGATCCTTCTCATCAGTGTGCCTTTCATGTCATGAGGTCGTCTCAAAGTGCTTCCCAGGATATACTGTAAAGTGTAGTGACTGTTTCTTTTTTTTGGGTTGGGGGGACGGGGGATACCACAACAGCAGCCAATTTTGCACAGCAACGTCCCACGAAGCCATGAAGCGAGTCACCAATTTTGTCAGGGCGATTTTTGGCCAGGACACCGGGAGAAACTCACCTCCCCTTTCGAATAGTGCCGTGGGATCATCCACCTGAAGAGGCAGATAAGGTGTCAGTTCAACGGCTCAAAGGAAGGCACCTACAACAACTGCACTGGGGTGTCAGCTTAGACTTTATGAGTCCCAAGTCAGGACTTGAGACTTGAAGCCACAACCTTCTGACTCAGAGGCGAGAGTGCTACCACTGAGCCAGGCTGATACACGCATACATTTTATACGCATATGTTTTAACTCCTAAGATGAACCAGGAATAGCAAACGTATAGAACGTAGATGGTACATAATGTGTTCAAATGCACCTCAAAGCCATGTGCTTAGATTCCTTAGTGCAAATGTGCTTAATATGTGGATTTGAGCCTTTTTTAACTCTTAGCAACGTTTCTTGGAGATGATTTTACTTTTACTGTCGTTAGTTCTTCTCGATCATTCTCTGAAGCAGAAGGAAAAAAATCAGCTGAAATTTGAAACAGTGTTGGGATGGGGAGAGAGAGAGAGAGAGGGGGGTGGGGGGGTGGGAGAGAGTGGGGGATGGAGGGGGGAGGCACAGTTGTGGTTTTGCTGCATATCTGATTACCCCTGTCATTTGTTTTTAATAAAATGTTGGTAGATGTGTGCTGGCACACTGGCAGTGCAATGGAAATAAATTAGGTAATAAGAGTTAGCATCATGATCGAGACAGGCACTGGGCTATTAAGTATAAGATGTGTCCTGGCCAACAATTCCTCCCCAGACAAAATTGGTCATTCTGTTTGCGTGGGGACCCTGCTGGGCACGGAAATGCTCCCACATCTGCCTACATAATACAAACACAACAACAAATTATATTTGTATAGTGCCTTTCACTTCGGGAGGACATCCCAAGGTGTTGGACAGTCAGGCGTTTGGACCTGAACTGGGGCTTGGGATCAGGATAGGGTGGAGGGCAGGGAAGATAGGTGCAGGAGGATGACCAACGCAGTCACTACACTTTACAGTCATTCCCGTGATGCGCATTGAGACGCCTCAACAACATGGTGAGGCACCGTACTAAATACATTCTTGCTATTATTACATATGGATGGAGTGCATTAGAGGCTGGATCGCACAGAAGAGTTGAAATGGTGCCAGTAATTGGAGGAGCAGATATGAAGTTCTTTCTTGGGGGAGTTTTTGTGTAACTAATTTCCTCAGAGATCGGATTTGCCGAGCTTGCAATTGCTCCACAGGCTGAAAGAGGCATTCCGTCACGTTCCCTGAGTGAAGTCTATGTTGATGGTCTGTCTCCTTGAGGTGGACTATTTTATATTCTATTTCAGAAGCCTATGGGGAACTTCCTTGAGTACAAAGAGGTTCCCCATCTGGCCAAGTCTTTTTTTCTCTTCCTAGAAGAGAAAGTCTAGTATTTCCTGGGAGAGATCCTTGTTTTAACTGTTCACTTTCAGGGAAACGGAGACTTATGACTTCAGGCCCTGGAGATTGCTCTTGTTCTTCACCTTAAGACGGTTGTCTGAACGTTAAAAAGGTCGCAAGAAATTTCAAAGAACCAGCTGTGACGGGGGGTTTAAACCCTTTCCCTGATTTCTATGGATATAGGTTTTCCACTTATGTGTAAAGTAGTGTGTTGTTTTTTTGTATCTGTTTATAAGATGCCTCAACCAAGGTAGTTAACAAGGGCTGGACTCCAATCAGGAGTTCAGCTGAAATTCCAGCCCTAACTGCTAATTGGGCACCAGCAACTAGTTAATGAGTTAGCACCAGAGTAAACCTGGTGCAAGAGAGAGTTGGTGGAGTCTGGAGTAGACGGTTGTAAAAAGCAATAGCTTCCTTATCAAAGTAAAACCAACCTTTCTTTTTGCTGTTAAAATCCTTAATTCAAGATTATTTTCTGGCATCGACCCCCCCCCCCTTATTTTGTTGTTGGCCCCTGTCCCCCTACACCGACTTATCCAGGTCATCACTTGGAAGCTGGTTTTCCCGCAGGACTGTGGAAACCCGGCTTCTAATTTAACACCGGATTTAGGGATTTTCCAAATTGTCTTTCAAACGTTTTAAGACACACGTTAATTACAACAACAACAACAACAAGATTCCATTTATAAAGCGCCTTTCACGTCAGGAGGACGTCCCAAGGCGCTGCACAGTTGGGTCATGACCCGAGCAGGGGGGAAATGGTCAGGGTGAGGGGAGGGAAGGGAGGGAGCGAGGAGGGGGAAATGGTCAGGGTGAGGGGAGGGAAGGGAGGGAGCGAGGAGGGGAAGAGAGTCGAGAGGGGAGCTGAAGGCTCGGTCAAAGAGAAAGGTTTTGAGACCGGCCTTGAAGGAGGAAAGGGAGGAAGCGGCGAAGGCACTGGGGGATGGAGTTCCAGAGCCTGGGGCTGAGAGGCTGAAGGCCCGACCACCGATGGTAGGGCGGTTGGGGCGGGGGACGTGGAGCAGACCGGAGCCAGAGGAACGGAGGGTACGGGCAGGTAGGTAGGGGGATAGTAGGTTGGAGAGGTAGGAGGGAGCAAGGCCGTGAATGGCCTTGTAGGTGAGGATGAGGATCTTGAAATCAATCCTCTGGGGGATGGGGAGCCAGTGGAGGCGAGCGAGGGTGGGAGTGATGTGGTCCCGAAGCCTGGTGCGGGACAGTACACGAGCTGCAGAGTTCTGAATGACCTGCAGCTTGTGGAGGGAGGTGGCGGGAAGGCCGGCGAGGAGAGAGTTCCCATAGTCCAGCCTTGAGGTGACAAAGGCGTGAACCAGGGTTTCAGCAGCGTGAGGGGTGAGGTAGTGCCGTAGTCTGGCGATGTTCCGGAGGTGATGGAAGGCGGTGCCAGTTGTGGTGCGGATGTGAGGGAGAAAGGACAGCTCAGGGTCGAACAAAACGCCGAGGTTCCTGACTGGCTTTGAGAGGTGGAGAGTGCAGCCTTGGATGCTGATGGTGTCAGCGCCTGAGGTGCGGAGGCGCTGACGTGAGCCAATCAGGAGGGCCTCGGTTTTTCGCACGTTGAGCTGAAGAAAGTTGTCTCTCGTCCAGGACTCGATGTCGGACAGGCAGCTGTCAGGACATCGGTGGTCGTGGAGTTGAGAGTAGAGGAGGAAAGGTAGAGTTGGGTGTCATCCGCATACATGTGGAAGTTAACTCCATGTCTGCGGATGATGTCACCAAGGGGGAGCATATAGAGGGTGAAGAGGAGGGGACCGAGGACAGAGCCCTGAGGGACACCACATGAGACAGTACGGGGGGTGGAGGAGAAGCCATTCGTTGAGACAAAGTGAAGACGGTGAGAAAGGTACGACCTAAACCATTCAAGGACAGTGCCTTGAAGGTTGAGGTGGGAGGACAAGCGGTGGAGTAGGATAGCGTGGTCGACCGTATCGAATGCTGCCGATAGGTCGAGGAGGACGAGGAGACAGAGGGAGCCCTGGTCACAGATGGTCAGGATATCATTGGTGACCTTGACCAGGGCAGTTTCTGTGCTATGAGCAGCACGGAAACCTGACTGAAGGGGTTCGAAAAGAGAATGGGTGGAAAGGAAAGAGCGCAGTTGGGAGGCGACAACTCTTTCCAAGACCTTGGAGAGAAAGGGGAGGTTGGAGATGGGCCGGTAGCTTGATAGCTGCGACGCATCAAGGGAGGGTTTTTTCAGGGTGGGCGTGATGATGGCAGTTTTTAATGGAATGGGGACAGAGCCAGAGGAGAGGGACAGGTTGATGATGTCAGTGATATGTGGGGCAAGAAAGTGGAGCTGGGAGATAAGGAGTGGAGTGGGGATGGGGTCAAGGGAGCAGGTGGTTGGTTTTAGGGATAGGATGAGTTCAGTGACAGAGGGTGGGGAAACGGGTACGAAGGTGTGTAGGGGAGGATGGGTAGGAGTCGGAGTGTGGGAGGGAAGGGGTGGGTGGTGGGTGGAAGTTGGAGGGGAAGTGACCGCGGAGCGGATTCCCTTGATCTTGGATTCAAGGAAATCCAGCATCTCCTCGCAGTGAAGGTTGGAGGAGATGACCTGCGCGGGGTGGCGGGGGGGACGGAGGAGTCGGGTTGTGGTGGAAAACAGTAGCCTGGGGTTGTTCTTCGCCTCCAGGATTATCCTGGAGTAGAAGGACGACTTGGCCGAGGCTAGAGTGGAGCGGTAAATTTTGAGGAGGTCCAGCCAGATTTGTCGGTGGACCGTTAGGCCAGATTTGACACAGGTGCGTTCAGCAGCCCGCACCTGGCATTTCAGTGAGCGGAGGTGGGTGGTGTACCAGGGGGAGGAGCGGGAGTAGGAGACAGTGCGGGAAATGATGGGGGCAAGAGTATCGAGTGTGGAGGAGAGGGTATTGTGGAGGAGGGAGAGAGGAGAAGAGGGGTCGGTGAGGGTTGAAGGCCAGAGGGAGAGGAGTTCAGAGGAGTTCAGAGGAGTGAATTACAACAACAACTGGCATTTATCTAGCGACCCTTCACACGGGGTAGCATCCCAGAGCGCTTCAAATGACTCGTACTCCTGACACAAAAGGTACTGCTACCAAATGCAATGATCGTTATATTATTCCTGACCCTCCGAAAATCTCTGCCTCAATCCCTCTGGAGGATCTTGCCTGTTTGCTGTCTGTCTTCAGATCACACCTACAGACATTCCTCTTCAACTGCCTCCCCTTTCTCCAAGGCACGACGTAAAATTATGACTTTGTTAAGCACGCCGAGCAGCTACCCCACGCAAAGTTGTTGCATTATTCAATCCTTTCAGGAATTGGGGTTGACTCACATGGTAACACCATGATTATTATTATTATTATTATATGATGTGTTGCCTATTTATTAATCTGAAAAATGCACTGGATTAAAATGTATCTAACAGAAAATTGTAAAGAATAACAATAAATACAGAAATAGTAATTGTTGCATTCGATACAGCACCTTTTGCATCAGGGGAATGTCTCAAAGGGCTTCACGGGATAATCTGTAAAGTGGAGAGACTGTGTGTTTTTTGTAGGCAAAGGAGTGAATGATAGAATGATTGATTGTAAGAATTAACACTGCACCATTATTGTCTTACAGATAGGAAATACCCGTCATGCACTGAGCTTCTCTGAGGAGCTCCTCCAGATAGGTATGCACAGTGAATCAGTCTGAACTTTCGGGGAAAATCTATAGGAATCCAGGGTTGCTGAGAGTTAATAATAAATAATAATCCTTGCATTTGATATAGCGCCTTATCACATCTCTGAGACGTTTCAAGGAGCTTCACAGAATATACTGTAAAGTGAATTGACTGTATATTTTGTGGGTGAAATGCGCACAGAATTCCCCGAATCAGCTTGTTTTTAATATAAATAAATGTTACTGGGTGCAATTATTTTTTCCCATTTTTCTTTCCGGGTGCTGGTTGCCTTCTGGTATCTGCTCAGGTGGCCAAATTAAGACACTTCTGTTAGCTAATAAACCTCCATATGGCCTTCAATCCCACAAACAAAATTGGTCATTCATTGCACAGCTGTTTGGACATTTCTACAGGCAGATTGGCTGCTGAATCCGCCCACAGAAAACATAGTCACTACAATTTATAATACATCCTGTGAAGCGCTTTGTGAACATCTTGACGTGTGATAAGACAATGTATCAAATGCAAGGAATATTATTATTTTGAGTTTCAAATATCTTAGTATAACTTAGTATTCAATGATTTAATGGGGATAATACTAATCTGTAGTGTACAGATAAGGGGTACAGAGATATTTATGGAAGCAATTGATTCTGCATTCAACCCAATCTGCTCCATATTTTGCCCACAGTGAACAACAACTTGCATTTATATAGCACCGCTCACACAGGGTAGTGCCTCTGAGTGCTTGACTTTACAGTACTTCTGTGAAGCGCTTTGAGATGTCTCAACAACATGGTAAGGCGTTATATCAAATGCAAGGATTATTATTATTAGATTGAATTAAAGGCCATTCACCAGTTCAGAAGATGTATAGTTATATATAGTATTCAGTATTCAGAGATAATGTGGGTTTGCCACCCGGATAGTTTCACAGTCATGTTGCTTGATCTTCAACAGATTCAAACAACAGAAGAGTTGCCAGGAATGTACTCAAATATGAAAAGATCCTGGCGGAAGCTTCGTACACTGAGCCCAACAATCTGGAGCCTCGGAGACCAAATGAAACACATCTGCTAACCAGAAAGACCTATGAATCATTATGCCAGACACTGGGATCGCAGGTAACTTTATGGCCTTCAGTCCCCAAGGGAGAAATGTTTGAACTCTTGGCTCCTTCCTTCATTGCTCTCTTGGGTCAGCAGGGCTTTGCAAGTTTATTTCCTTTACTTACAATCTGGTGGGAAAACTTGCCGTATGATAATAATATTCCTTGCATTCGATATAGCGTCTTTCATGTCAGGAGGATGTCTCAAAGTGTTTCATAAGATTTACCTTAAAGTGCAGTGTCTGTGTATTTGCATTTGCACACACCAATGTCCCACAAACTTCCCTGAAGTGAATAACCTATTATAGTTGGTGTAGTGTTGGCCAGGACACTGGGAGAAACTCACTCCTCTTTTTGAGTAATACTGTGGGATCTTTAACATCTTCAACTTCTCACCCGAAGGATAGCACCTCCAACCCAGCATTGGCATGTCAGCCTGGACTATATGAGTTCCAAGCTCCAATGTAGGGTTTGAACCCACAACCTTCTGACTCAGAGACAAGAATCCTATCAACTGAGCCAGGCTGATACCTTTACAGCTCCTTTTCACACTGAAACACCGTCAAGTGCTTCACAAGCAATTTCTGTCATGTAGTCCCACAAACCAGCCCGATTCACGTCGGAAAGACGTCCCAGGGCACTGGACAATCAGGGATTTGGGACCCAAACCAGTTAATCTAGAGGATTGTTGGCCAGGACATGGACATTGGTAATAACCAGCCATCGCTGAGATAAACAACAAGGACTTTAACAAACAATTATTTGAAGCATGTGGTGAGACAACAAATACCATCTCCCTCTCAGTCTGCCAGTTGCTCCTGATCCAGCTCAATATTAACACCAAAACAACAGCTGTTTTATGATGTGGCCACGCTCCGCACTGAACCAATTGAACCCTCTTCATTCCGCACGGTCATAAAGTCTCAACAATTGCTTGGGGAGGAGGAAGGAAAGAGAGGAAGGAACACTAGCTGGACTTTACTACGTGCAAATTGGCTGCCAAGCTCGCCCACAAAACACACAGTCACTACACTTTACACTATACCCTGTGAAGCACTTTAGGATGTTGTCCTGATGTAAATTTGTATTTGTACTCTCTTCTATTTTAGCCCAAACATTATCAGAACTCAAACCTTTATTGCTCCTACGAGACAAACCTCAGTCCACACCTGATTCTCCAGCCGATGAAAAGAGAGATCTTAAGCCAGAAGCCGGACGTGATTCTGTATCACAATTTCATCAGTGAGGCTGAGGGTCAGAAGATAAAGCAACTAGCTTCTCCCTGGGTAAAGCTTCCTCATGTTTTCATTTGCTTCATTGTTTTTATATATATATATATATATATATAATGCCAGAATCGTTAGGTTATTATGTTCCTGAATAACATCAAGAGGTGCGTTTGAGGTCAAAACCCTCACTTGATAATATTAATCCTTCCATTTGAAATATGGTCTTTCACGTCGGGAGGACACCTCAAAGCGCTTCATAGGATTTACTGTCAAGTGGAGTGACTGTCGTTTTCTGGATCAAGGTTGCCAGGTTGCCTCCCAAGTCAGAAAGATGTGTTCATGCCCCACGTTGGGACGTGAAACATATGCAGTTTAATTTGACACTCCAATGGAGTGCTTGGGGTGTGCCGCATTGTTGGAGGTGGGAGGAGAGATTGAAGAAGAGAAGAGAGGGGAGAAAGGGAGAGCGGAGAGAGAGAGAGAGAGGGGGAGGAGAGGGCGTGGGGACAGGGGAGAGAGGAAGTGGCGAGAGAAAGAGAGAGAGGGAGGAGGGAGGGAGGTGGTGAGGTAAGAATTTCTGTCAAAAATGAATAATATATAGGCAACTTGAAAAAGAAAGAATACTGAACTGTGGGAGAGTTGTCAGCCCCAGAATCCAGTAATACCTTACAGATGTTAGTGAGGGCCCAGTATTTCGCCAGCTTGATTTTGTAACCTTGTCAAGATCAGAGCAATGATTCGGATTGGGCTTTTGGAACCAATTAAGACTGTTTTTCTGTTTTTTTTTAATGCGTGCATTTTATGTGCAATAACTCAGCCTGCATATTACAACAACGTCAACAACAATTTGCATTTATATCGCGCTCCTCACACAGGGTAGCGTCCCAGAGCGCTTGACAGTGGTGGAGCGCAATGCCAAGCCGGGGGGAGGTGGGAGGTGACCATAAGTACGGTCAAAGAGGAAGGTCTACAAGCCTGAAGATGGGGATGGAGGGGGCAAGGCGGAGGGATTGATGGAGAGGCGAGGGATTACAAGTGAGGATAGCTTGTCCGTTTTGCAACAGTTTACACAGAACAACTTTAAAATGAGTTAGGTTTTACCTGCGGTTTCTGAACTAAACAGCAAATGCCCCAGTGGCCCTGAGTGCAGTAAGTTGCAGTCTCCGCCTCATGTCTGTTCTGTGTCAGTTCCAGCTGCTCAGTCATAGTTTGTCTGTCTGGACTGACATCTTGTGAATTTGGAGCGCATTAAACAAAAAGTATTTTTTTCCTCTTTGGGCTTCACTTTTGACAGGTGTGGTGGAGTCTTTCTTGCCTCTGACTCAATGGACTGTTGGGGTGTCAGCCTAAAACTCCCAACTCTGTGAGTCGTAAGGTTATAATAATAATAACTTACATTTGATAAAGTGCCTTTCACATTAGGAGCATGTCTCGAAGCGTTTCATAAAATGTGCTTCAAAGTGCAGTGACTGTATAATAATAATAATCCTTGCATTTGATATAGCGCCTTATTGGATCATTGAAACATTTCAAAGCACTTCACAAATTATATTGTAAAGTGGATTGATTAACTGTGTATTTGGTGGGTAAAACGTGGCAGCCAATTGCGCACAGTAATGTTCCACAAAACATTCGTGGATTGAGTAACCACATTTTTTTTGTGTATGTCATGGATAAACGTGGCATCTGTCCCACAAACAGCCATGGAGTGAATGACCAATTTTATTTGGGGTCTTGTGGGCCAGGAGAAACTCATTTCGAATTGTGACTTGGGATCTTTACCGTTTGAAATCCTTTGGTTAACGTTTAAAATCTCAACCAAAGGACCTCACCTCCAACAATGCAGCAAACCCCAGTACTGCATTGAAGTGTCAAGCGAGACTATCTGAGTTTGTATATGTATGAGAGTGATACCAACTGAGTCAGACTGTCACACAATTCTCCAGATGAAATTGTGTGCAAATTGGCTGCCGCCTTCATCTACAAATACATAATTCCTTCACTTTACAGTAAATCCGTGAAGAGCTTCAAGTTGTTCAGTGACACAGTATTAAATACAAGGATGATTATTAATCAAAATAGGGGGATATACACTTTCACATTGAGACACTCTGTAAAAATGGATAGAATATGCTAACTGAGAAAGTGACTTGGACAAGAGATTCAGAGTTGTGAAGTAGAATTTTATGGGAAGACACTAGGAAGTATTTCTTTACACAAAAGGTCACAGCTAACCACAGCTGACAAGGGTGGTTGAGACCAGGATCCTGGATTCATTTAAGGAACAGCTTGACACTGTAATGCGAAGATTACAGTCGTAAAGCAATATTAGAAAATTGTAACTCAAATACATTTTCCGTTCAAGTAAAAAAATGCTTCGATAAACACAAAAATACCGGCTGGCACAAAATCTCCACGTCTGAAAGGAACATAGGAATGTGGAGGGCCAGAAAAAGACCTCCACAGTCCATCTGGTCTGTCCTATATTCAAATATAGTCATTCCATTTCACATCCCCTCTTCCCCCAGCTTCGCCATTGAAACCTTCTCCAATATAAACATACCCTGCTCCTGCAATCTTTCCTCCGAGCTCCTAGGACGCCTTTAACAAAAATAAATGTCACCACAATGCTCAAGATGTAAAATAGTCAATGTGTTTTGTTTGGAAAGGGAAAAGCCCAGCACTGGCTTGAGAAGCGTTAAGTTCAGATATGACTAGTGGGGGTAGTGTGATGGGGTGGGAGTGTGATGGGGTGAGGGGTGATGCTGTGGTGGAGATAGGTACCTCACCCTCGTTTAGTCTTGGAAGCATAACCCCAGTGAACAGGATAGCGAGACAGCCTCGAAAAACAGCGGGTAGAAATTAGGGGAAGAGAGGTGGTGGTCGTGGTTGGGAGGGGGTGGAGGAGGGGGAATAAGACATATTTATTCAGCCACAAAGTAATATGGCCGCATGGAATCGCTTTTGGTTTAGAGGAATGCTTTAAACTGGTTGTGTTGGATCCTGTCCAGCGCAGTGACTGCCTGTATTGGTTTGGCAGATGTCAAGGTTTTAAACACCAGCAACAGAAACAGCAACGAGCAAGAGACGTGCACCCACACAAAATACCACACAACACGTTTCCCCACAAACGCGGGCAAAATGAGGCAGCCAATTGTCCACAGCAGTGTCCCACAAAGCAGTCATGGACTGAGTGACCAAATTATTGTTATTTTTTGGAAGGGATTATTACCCCCGGAAAAGCGATCCGCCAATCAAGTAACAACCGGGTTCCGACTTACTGCTTTTTTTAAATTCCACATACAGTGTATATAAAGTTTATGTGGAACAAAAACACAAGGTTTCTTTTTCTTGCTTGCAGGAAGATAACTCAGGAACTTCGGGGCTGAGACAGAGAAGGGGGATAGGGCTCGTGGTGTCTGAATGATTTGTACATGTTGAGTCAGACCCTGGCTGGCAGATGTGTGACTTGCTGTGTGTGATGGTATTCTCTAATCATAAAGACTGTCAGGCAGAATGCTGACAAATACAATATCAACTCTTTTTGCTTCTTGGCTCGACAGTTGCAGAGATCAGTTGTGGCCTCGGGGGAGAATCAGGCTGCAGTGGATTATCGCATCAGCAAAAGGTAATAGTTACGTAATGCTGTCATAATAATAATACTTGTATTTGATATAGTGGAGTCTTGTGGCGTATTGGTTAGAGCATTTGCCTCACAAGCGAGAGGACCTGGGTTCAATTCCCGAACAGGGCGACACCTGAGGCAAGTTTCCTTACCCCCCACGTCTCTTTACCCGGCAATAAGTAGGAACCTGGTTGTTAGTCGATTGGCGGATCACCAACCTGGGATGATAATAATAATAATTTGGTCACTCAATCTACGACGGTTAACGGGACACCGATGTGTGAAATTGGCTGCCCCATTTCGCCCACAAAATATACAATCAATTCACTTTACAATAGGTTTTCTGAAGCGCTTTGTGACGTCTCGACGAATTGCTAAGAGCCATATCAAATGTAAGGATCATTATATAGCGCCTTCCCGCATTGTTGAGCCGTCTCAAAGCGCTTCACAGGATATGCTGTACAGTGGAGTGACTGTGTATTTTGTGGCATAAATTCTGCAATTGGCGGCTACTCAGTAAGTGAATCAGTCCCTATTCCTCACCCGCTCGCCTGCCCCCTTCTCCCCCCACCCTCCCCCACCAGCAGCATTGCAAATACAATGTGATATTCGACTCTGTATCTTCGTCGGCAAGAGAAGTACTTTAATTTTTATTGCGTGCACTCATCAGAAATAAAACTGTTCCATAAACTGGCATTGTAAAAAAAAAGTCTTATGTTTATTTAATACAATGCCGGTGGATGATTACAACACTGAACTATGTCCAGCATTTAAGAGTTTATAGCTGCCTGACTGACACCCAGGCTGTCATCTGGTAACCTATGGCTAGAATTCTTTCATAACGTCATAGCAAGCTTACAGTCATAATAACAATAATAAACCTTGCATTTGATATAGTGCCTTAACGCATCGTTGACTGCTGTGCGCAATTGTCTGCCGCGTTTCACCACAAAATATACAGTCGATTCACTTGACAGTATATTCTGTGAAGCGCTTTGAGACGTCTCGAAGACGTGATCAGGCTCTACATCAAGCGCAATGATTATTATTATGATTAATAGTTGTTGATGTTTCCCAGTGCCTGGCTGAAAGAGACAGTGGACCCACTGATCGAGAAACTGGATCAAAGGATTACGCATCTTACTGGTTTAAATGTCCATCAGCCTTATGCAGAGTATCTCCAGGTAGTGAACTATGGGATCGGAGGACACTACGAGCCCCACTTTGACCACGCCACTGTAAGTCCTGCTCTTTGTTTTACTGCGATGCAAAATCATGTGCCCGACACCCGGCTGACCAAAACAAATCTATTTTTGAAAGTCTTTTCTAATAATAATAACAACAATAATAATCCTTGCATTTGATGTAGCATCCCGTTGCCACAGAATTCAGTCATAAAGAATGTGCTAACAGCCTTTGGCTCGTGCTTGCAAACCCCAAGATATTTCCAGACTGTTTTAATTTGAAGTATTTCATCTTGCTTTAATTGAAATAAATTAATATGGAACACCATGATCCAAATTCTACTATCGTTATCCTCCCCAACCCCCCACCACGTGTTGTATTCACTAAAACACGTGTTTTTTGTTCCAAACTAAAGTATTATATTTTAGAGTAAAATAACAACAAGAAGATTACATTTGTATAGAGCCTTTCACGTCGGGAGAACGTCCCAAGGCGCTGGACAGTGTACAGCATTTCAGACCCGAGCTGGGGTCAGGGGGAAGAAGGGAGGAGAGGGGGGTGGTCGATGGCATGGTCGATGAGGAGGGTCTTGAGGTGGGACTTGAAGGAGGCTAAGGAGGGGACGAGGCGGAGTGATTGGGGGATGAAATTCCGGAGGTTGGGGGCAGAAGGCTCTCCCGCCAATGGTGGGGCGGGTGGGTTGGGAGACGTGGAGCAGCCCAGAGCCGGCTGAGCGGAGGGAACGGGCGGGTTGGTAGAGGGTTAGGAGGTCACAGAGGTAGAGTGGGGCGAGGCCATGGAGGGCTTTGTAGGTGAGGACCAGGATCTTGAATCCTCTGAAGGACAGGGAACCAATGGAGTCGGGTGAGAATGGGGGAGATGGGGTCACGGAGTTTGGTGCGGGAGAGGACACGGGCTGTAGAGTTCAGGATTATCTGTGGAGGGAGGAGTTGGGAAGGCCGACAAGCAGGGCGTTTCATAGTTGAGCCTGGAGGTGATGGAGGCATGAACAAGAGTTTCAGTGGCCTGAGGGGTGAGGTAGTGGCGGAGTCGGGCGATGTTACGGAGGTGATGGAAGGCAGAGCGGGTCATGGCTTGGATGTGGGGAAGAAAAGACAGTTGAGGGTCGAACAAGACACCGAGGTTCCTGACTGGCTGGTGAGTTGAAGTGTGCAACCATGGAGGTTGATGGTGCCAGAGCCTGAGGTGCTGAGGCGCTGGTGTGAGCCAATCAGGAGGGCCTCAGTATGGTTCACATTCAACTGTAGGAAGCTTGCCCTCATCCAGGACTTGATGTCCGACAGACAGTCTGTCAGGACAGCAGTGGTCCTGGAGTTGAGGGTGGAGGCAGAAAAATAGAGTTGGGTGTCATCCGTATACATGTGGAAGTTGACCCCATGTCTGCGGATGATGTCACCAAAGGGGAGCATGGAGATATTAAAGAGGAGAGGGCCAAGGACAGAGATGTAACAGTGCGGGGGCTGGAGGAGAAACTGTTAGAGGCAACAAAGTGAAGACGGTGAGAGAGATAGGAATCGAACCAGGCAAAATATGATTACACATTAACAAAAACTATTATTGATCTATGTTTGGTCTTGTTTCCAGACCCATCCAATTTCCAGAATGATTTTTCTCTCTAAATCTCATTACTCTGGTGACGCGAATAGCACCAATACAATACAAGTTTACATTATACAGTGCCTTTCATGTTGGGAGGATGTCTTGACAGTTCTCCTTGGTGGAGCCGATTGGGGAGGAGAAAAATGACCAAAGGCGCGGTTAAAGAAGAAGGTCTTGAGATGGACCCTGAATGAAGTGAAGAAGGGAGCGAGTCAGAGAGACTCTGAGATGGAGTTCCAGAAAGTAGGGGCAGAAAGGCTGAAAGACAGTGGGTAGGGCAGCAGGGACATGAAGCAGGTCAAGTTCGCTGAGAGAAGTGAGCAGCCGGGTAGGTATAATTTGAGGAGGTCACAGAGATAGGGTGGGATGAGACCACAGAAGATTTAAAGGTGAGGATGAGAAGCCTGAACTCAATCCGCTGGGGGCTGGGGAGCCAGTGGAACAAGACAAGGATGGGAGTGATAGGCTTGCAGAATTTAGTGCGGGAGAGGACATGAGCTGCAGAGTTCTGGATGGTCTGCAACTTATGTAGGGGAGAGTTGGCTAATTGAGAAAACACTTGACGCAAGCAAAAACAACAAGTTGCTTTCATATAACAGCCTTCACATATAACGGTGTCTCGGAGAGCAGAGGGAGATGAAGAGGAAGGAATAGAGAGGTAGAGGAGGGTTGGGAGCTCATGTGGAGTATAAACACCAGCATTTCCAAGCCATGTCACTCTATGTAACTCTCTGTAACCCATAAATTATTTTGGCTGACAGTCACTTATTCAGTTCCGTTCTGAAACTCTTTCTAGTTCCGGGTGTCTTTCCAACGCCTCTCAGCACAAGCATGAACTTGGGTTATGTGTGTGGATCTCTCCTCGCTCCTCATTCCACCATCTCCCAGACTGTCAGCCATTGCCCAACATTTAACCCTGGAGATAAATACAGTACTTGCTTGTTTTAAAAAGGCTTTCATTTTTGTTCTTACATTTAGTCACCCAACAGCCCGCTCTATAGGATGAAGTCTGGTAACCGAGTGGCGACATTCATGATATATGTAAGTACTCATCAGCCGACTTACATAGCGCCTCTCATCTCGGGCGAACGTCTCAAAGCCCGGTACAACAACAACAACAACTTGTACTTATATAGCGCCCTCCACACAGGGTAGCATCTCAGAGTGCTTCGAAATTGCGTCTCCTCGCCTGGATCCACAAATGGCCCTGCTCTGTACGTGGCCTACCTTGCCCCGCATTCGTCGACCGAGCCTTCGATCCTTGCCCCAGTCACTGCCCACTCGTTCACCCGTGGCCCCAGGTCTGCTACAAAGCCAGTGTAGGAGCCCGAGCTTTAAGGACAATGTCGGAGATCTTTAACGTCCATCTGAACAGGAAAACATGACCTCAGTTTAATACCTTTAATGACTAATGTTTTATTTAATGTTTAATGTCTCCTTCAAGGCTCATCTCAAGAACTCCCTTTTCGACCGTGTTTTTGTCATCTCCCCTCCTCCTCCCTCTTTGCCCTCCCCTCTCTCTGATTCCAACCTGCAACTTGGGTGCAAACCCCACATTGTCCAGAGCCTTGGGATGTCCTCCCGTTGTGGAAGGCACTATATAAATGCAATTTGTTGTTTTTGTTGATGTTGTTGTCTCATCCACTGCAGTGCTCCCCCAGTACTGCACTGGGGTGTCAGCCTGGACTATCAATCCTGAACAATCTGGGTTTGAACCCACAACCTTCTTAACTCAGAGAGGAGAGTGCTCCCAAGTGACACTAAGTATTGGAGAAGCTGAGGAAGGCCTATGGGGTGACATTCCATTCGTTTTTTTAATTCCCCACCATCAGGGGTCAGGCCTTCAGCCTCTTTGCACCCCAACCTTCCCCCACTTTAGAAACCCACCTCACAGTCCCTTCACCTCAATTCCTTCCTTGTCTCCTTCAAGGCCCACCTCAAGACCCTCTTCTTCGACTGCGCCTTCAGTCACCCTCCTACACTCCACCGCTCCTGATCCCAACCCCCAGCTCAGGTCCAAATCCCTGACTGTCCAGCACTTTGGTGCTATACAAATGCAGTTTGTTTGTTTGTGATGCACTCACCTCACACTCTGTGGTTTAAAAGCTATCTTTTATTCTGCTTCATCCTGACCTGTGTCTGTTTTAGTTGAGTGCGGTGGAAGCTGGAGGATCGACTGCTTTCATTTACGCTAACTTCAGTGTGCCTGTGGTCAAGGTAAACTGAACACTTATATATTTTTTTTTCGCTGATCTTAGTCAGAGGTTAGTTGTTAATCTCCGTTATATGTAATAAATATTATATTGTCAATATCCTTATTTTGACTTAAGCCACATTTCACAAGTCATGTTAGGCCAATAGCTGTTATCATTAAAATATGAACTGGTGCTAATATGTTGAACCATGAAGTCATAGAAATGTACAGTACAGAAGTCTGGTCAGTGTAATGTGGCAGTGCTCATCATTCAGTCTATGATGCTGCAATGTTTAGACAAATCAGGGCTCTTCAGTTTTGAGAGAAGACGACTCAGACTAACCTTCTACAGGTGGTTTGGAAAAGTAAACCCACACTTTAGGATGCACCGAGTCAGGAGAACCAGAGGACAGAGGTTTGGAGTTGTGAAGGGCAATTTCAGGACGGAAAGTGAGAAGTTCTTTTTTTCATCCAGAGGGGAACTAATGGCTGGACCAGACTGTCAGGAAAGGTGACTGAGGCTGGAACACTGGACTCATTTGAAAATCAGCTTGATGCTGTGATGGAGGGGGGTGGTAGGTGGGTGTTTTGAAGGGATGAGATTAGATGGGTTGAATCATAACAAAATTACAGCCAGAAGAAGACTATTCAACCCATTGGGTCTGTTCTGTCTGTTCTGGCTCTTTGAAAGAGTAATCCATTCCATCCCATTCTCCTGCCTCCCCTCTGCCCCCCGACCACCGCCCCCCTCTCCCCTCCCCCCATATTTTTCCTGTCCAGATATTATTATTTTGATGATGATAATTATTATTATATTTATCTGTGAAAAACAAAGTTGGAAGCCTGAGTGAGGCCCGAAATTCCAAGTTGTCTTGAAGTTGAAGACTGGAATTAAATTTTAACCATTCAGATGGTGCAGGAGTTTGTCAACTTCCAAAGTTCAGACTGAATTTGATTTTTTTGATTTATAGCCCAATATAAAGGAAGCAGCTGCTGATCTGGTTCTGCCTGAAAGTTTAATAACACTTCCCCACTTTGAAAAGTTTAAACAAAATAAAAATCGGAAACCTCTCTAGTCCCTCTGTGTAAGGGACAGTACATTCACACTCAATGTATCACAAATCCGGTGATAGTAATAATAATAATCGTTGCTTTTGATATAGCGCCTTATCACGTCATTGAGACATCTCAAAACGCTTCACAGAATATATTGCAAAGTGAATTTTGTGGCCCAAACTTTTGGCTCTTAGATAAACAGTGCTGAATTGAGATGCGATTATTTAAGCGCCAGCTAAATCCTCTTCGCTCTACTGCAGGCCATCTTTACACAATTTACCACCTGACTTGAAAGTGGGCAGTGACGAAATAAAATAGTCAGCTCGCACCTCTTGTTTGCAGATGTACCTTTAATTACGTAACGTCTGAGCTCCAGAACTCTGGTCTGATGTTACCAGTGTTTGGTCTGATGTTAACCAGATATGGTCTGGTGTTAACCATGTCTGCTCTTAAATAAACACAGCCTTGTGTCTGATGAAGATTGACTCCAAATCGTATGATTGCTCTACTTTTAGAATGCAGCTTTGTTTTGGTGGAACCTACACAGAAACGGACAAGGAAACAAAGACACACTACACGCTGGTTGTCCTGTGCTTGTGGGAGACAAATGGGGTAAGTAGGGAGATAAAGTACATTCGCTGTGCATCGCACTTTCTAAAGAACATGGCCTCGTGTCAAGTCTTTGAGTGCACGGTCTAGGCCGACACCACACTGCAGTATTGAAGTCGTTCGGATGAGACATTAAATCGAGTCCCGTCTGCCCGTTCAGGTGGACGTTAAAAAATATCCATGGCACTATTCAAAACATAAATAAATCTTGCATTCAACATGATAATAATAATAATCCTGCATTTGATGCAGTGCATTATCATGTCATCAAAATGTTTCAAAGTGCTTCACAGAATACTGTAAAGTGAATTAACTATATTTTGTGGGCAAATTGTGGCAGCCAATTGCGCACAGCAGTATGCCACACAGTCGTGGATTGAGTTACCAAAATTATTATTAGTTTTTTTAAGGGATTATTACCCCAGAAAGTGATCCGCCAATCAACAAACAACTGGGTTCCTACTTACTACTAGGTAAACAGAGACGTGTGGAGTAAGGTTTGGCCCTGCCTGCGACTCGAACCTGAGTCCTTTCACTTGCGAGGCGAGAACTCCAACCAATTCACTACGGGACTCCACACAGCACCATTCACATCAGGGCAACGTCACAAAAGGCTTCACAGGATTTACTGTACATTCTCTAAACAGAATGGCTATTTCCGTGCTGTACCATTCTATACAACTCGGAGGATGGGAGAAAAGTGCTCAAATCCCTTCAGTGGAAGAGGAGAGTTGTACAAATTGGCGAGGAGAGGAAAAACAATTCTCATTATGCGGAAGACTTTATGTTTTAATCAGAACCTGACTCACATTTGGTTTGGATTATCAAAGAACACTGCAGCAGCACAATAGCCAAACCAGAAGATTTGGACAATTCACTTTATATTTGTCCATTTGTATCTGGACACCACGTTGCAAATTTGCACTGGCGAAGCCTGGAACGCCTCATGTTTTTACTACTTTGGAGGGATTATTACCTCCGCTTTCCGGGGTAATAATTCAACCCAAAAAAATAATAATTTATCCAGTCACTCAATCCACGACTGCTGCCGTGATTCGCCCACAAAATACACACTTAATTCACTTCACAATATATTCTGTGAAGTGCTTTGAGATGTCACAACCCACAATGAGGTGATAAGGCTAAATCGGATTATTATTATTAGCCTCACGGCTTTTCTCTTAAAATTTAAGTTTGTGTGAGATTTTAGAAAAAAATCTTAATTTGGTCTTAAGACTTGGAGACGCAATTCCCCCTCCATAGGGCTGGTTAAAGTCCGGGGAAAATTGGCTTCAAAATCAAGACTGAATTTGAGAAGTTTGCAAAACTCTGCAGGCTCATAAATTTTAAGACAATGGCCTTAAAACTGAGAACACGATGAATTTTAAGCTTCAGATTACAAAATAGACCAAATTACCTTCACGTTGAGAGGATGTCCCAAGGCGCTCGACAGTCAAGGATTTGCACCCGAGCTGGGGGGTTAGGATCAGGGGGAGTGGAGGGCGGGGAGGGTGGGAGTAGGAGGGAGACCGAAAAGGAAGGTCTAATAATCCTTGCATTTGTTGTACCAACTTTCAGGTCAGGACGATTCACCGTAAAGTGTGGGGACTGTATACTTTGTAGGCGAAAGTGACAGCATCCAGTAACGTCCTGCAAACAGCTATGAAGTAGAAATCAATTTTTATGTGGGGGGATTTTTGACGAGGACACTGGGAGAGACTCCCTTCTCTTTCATAGAGTGCCATGGGATCTTTAACACCCAACAACAACTTACCTTTATATAGCGCCCCTCACGCAGGATAGTGCCCCAGAGCGCTTGACAGTGGCGGAGCACAACACCGAGCCGGGGGGAGGGGGGAGGTGACCATAGGCACAGTTTAATGCCTCATCTGAAGGAAGGCATTACCACCCACCCCTCAGCACATTACTGGATTGTCACTCTCGACTGTGAGCTCAAATTCCTGATGTGGGGCTTTACACTAACTGAGCCAGACTGACAAGGTTATAACTGATAAGGCAGCCTGCAGACCTTCCATCCCCAGACCCCGCTGGATCCAAAACTGATTCTGGAGGCAGTTACTCACTGCACTAACACAGATAGGGATGCGGACTGTGCACTAACACAGAAAGGGATGTGGAAAGAGCAAGCACGCACTTAGATCACAGCTGGTGTGTCAGTCTGGCTGAGTCAGAAGGTTGTGGGTTCAAGTCCCATGTCAAGATTTGGAAGTCATAGAATCTAAGTTGACGCTCCAATGCAGTGCGAGGGGCATGGTTGGAGGTGCCGTCCTTCCGATGAGACGTTAAACCGAGGTCCCGTCTTGTTCAGATGGACGTTGAAGATCCCATGGCATTACTCAAAAAGATAAGGGAGTTTCTCTGTCCCAGTATCCCTGGCCAACAATCCCCCAAAATCAAATCGGTCAATTGTTTCATTGGTTGATTGTGGGGCATTGGGTGTGTGCAGTTGAGCTGCGGTGTTCACCCACAAATGTACAATCACAGTAAATCCTGCAGAGTGTTTTAGAACATTCTCCTGATATGCAAGGATTATTATTATCATTCTGTTAAAGATCCCATGGCATTATTCTGATGTCCTGGCCAACAGCCCTTGAATAAAATTGAATGTTTATGGGATCATGCTGCATGCAAATTGGCTGCCGCATCTGCCCACAAATACAAAGTCACTCCATCTCACAGTAAATCCTGTGAAGAGCTATCAAGATATCCTCCTGACGTGAAAGACGCTGAGTGTCAACTGCAAGGGTTATTATTTCACGTAGGAAGGATGAAGTTCTGGGAGTGATTTGGGAAAACACATTTTATTTAATGTGTTGACCAATGGTACAGTCAAAACATTTTTATTTGCTCCATCTTGTTAGCCAACAACCGAGCTCTTGTTAGCCAGGCAATAAACTGGTGCCCGCTGAGCCAGGCATTCAGGGCTTCAAGCTGCAGATCATTAACACCACCTTGCATTTTGCCTTTAAAACAACATGACACATCGCTCGGGAATGTCCCTCAGCTGCTCCAGCACAGCTTTCTCACCTTCTCTTTAGCTCCACGCATCAGCCTCGCACATCGATTTAGCTTTCAACATGCAAAAAAAAACAACTTGCATTTATATTGTGCCCCTCACATAGCATAGCACCCCAGAACGCTTGCTTTTATTAAATAATAATCCTTGCCTCGGTAAAGGGTCAATAACTTTGAAATGTCACAAAGGACTTCTTCGTAGATCATTCACTTCACGGCTGTTTTTGTGGCAAAATTGGTGGCCAGATTTTGCCTTCAAAAATATAATTGCTCCATGCAGTATATCCTGTGAAGCATTTTGAGACGTCCCCCAACATGAAAGGTCCTGTATCAAATGCAAGGATAGTTTTTTTATACACAGGAAATTGCTGTCAATTTGACTGCCATTTGTATGTAGGTAAGCATAGCAACCAATTTGCACTCAGCAAATTCCCACAAAGAGCCCAGAAATGAATGACCAATTTCCCTGGCAGGACACGGGGAGAATATTAGAACATTAATTGGACACAATACATAAAAAAATGAATTCCCTCTAACTCTGCTCTGGGATTGTGGGACAGTGAGTAGCATTCTTAGTTACATCAACAACAAATTGCATTTATATGGCGAGTTTCGTGTCAGGAAGATATCCCAAGGTGCTGGACAATCAAGGGTTTGAACCCGAGCTGGGGTTGAATGAAGGAGTGGAGGGCAAGTGGGGGGGGGGGGGGGGTGGGTGAGGTGGGGGTGGGAAGATGACCGAAAGCATAGTCAAAGAGGAAGGATTTGAGATGGGATTTGAAGGAGGCAAGGGAGTGAGTGAGGCTGCAAGGAGTCACCACTTGTGCTCAGATTCCTTATTATAGCTACTTAATTCCTGAAGCTTCAGGGTTTGTTTTGCTGGAGTGTAATGAATAAATATTAATCTAAGTGTATGACTGGGCATGCATGTATTGTTCAGTTCTTAAAAACAACAAAATTACATTTGTAAAGTGCCTTTCGCATCAGGAGGACGTCCTCAGAGCACTTTACAGGATAGACTGTAATATACAGACACTGTGTACTTTGTAGGAAAAACTATAATACAATCAAACTCACATAAGTCTTATCTTTATGAGTTGTATAATCACCTAAGTCGTACATCCACCCGAGTCCCATTCAGTTTCCCATCAAAACCATTTAGATTTCTTTGCACTCGTGTATTTATCACCTTCTAATTCGTAATGCTGCTCCCCTATCCTCCATTACTCCCACACGTACCGGCTGCATCGAATTGCGGGAAACATCGTCTTGACCCATCGATGCCCGTGCAGAAGAATTTCAATTCCCACGACTCAGTGCGATTCCAATGCTTACCAGGAGGTGCACATGCGGTGACAGGTCAAGACGCATTGAATCGAAGGAAATATAGTCGTGATCCATCACCGCATGCGCACTTACAGGCTGCATTGAATTACGCATCCGCAGTGTAGATTGTTGATTAAATCGGATTTTGCTTGTAACGCGGACTTTGTGTAAGTCATATTAAATGTTATGGTCCCGACTGATATGACGTATATGAGTTTTATTGTGTAATATAATCATTTATTATAACATATTATATGAACAACTTGTGGTTATACAGCTCCCTACACAGGGGGTAGAATCTCAGAGCACTTAACAGTGGCGGACTTGACCCCAAAGGGCATTTCACAGTTGCCTTGTAACAATTGCTTGTATTTTTTTAGTGGCCAACAAGTGGATCCGAGAACATGGGCAGGAGTTCCAGAGGAGATGTGGACCCGACCCTGAGGAGTAAGATAAGACCACAAGACAATCAGCCACTAGGAGTACGAGAGCCCAGCTTGTGCGTGGCGAAGGGGGTGGCAGCATGTGTTTTTGAAGCAACGACTAGAAAGGACCTTCAAGGGAACTGGGTTGCCTGGACTGGAGTGAGGAAAAGTGACCTTTGCCCAAAGACATTTCAGCCTTTCTCTTGGATCTGAAGAGTGGAGCTGAGGGGCTGCTAATTCAGGGCAGTAAAGCTCTCTTTTTAAGCATGGAAAACGCACGCTGTCTGGAAGTAGGAATGTGTTCCACACATTCCTGTTCATTTGCTGCTCCCGTCCACCCCTGACTGCATTGGGAAATCGCGCGAGCGGAAACTCTTGACTCGCGATTATCGTGGGGAAAAGAACCGAAATGGAGCGAAAAGAAAGAAATGAACCGCGTGTAACAGTTTGAACTTGCATCCCCGCCCCATTTTATGGATGTTTCCTAAATTAAAAAGTACAGTGATTCTTCTAACACTCGGGGTGATCTTTTTCGGAGGGAACTCAGTAAAACAAGCGCTGATGTTGCAGAGTGTATTTTTTTTTTTTTGCATTTTGCTAACTTCTCAAGAACAGTGAGCAGGTTGTTGTTGTTGTGGTAAAAACACAGAAGTTTACGGCGCAGATTTTTACTTGGTCAGCGGGGTATCTGACACATGCGGGAACCCATCCCTGTGCTTAAGAGTAACCAAAGCAAACTGAGAATTCCATGCATCCCACCCACACATGGAAATCCCGGAGATTGTAGCTCAGTGGTTAGAGCACTCGCCTCACAAGCGAGCGACCTGGGTTCGATCTCTGGCAGGGCGAAACAATAATAAATTGGTCTCTTCAATCCACGACTGTTTGTGGGACGCTGCTGTGCGCAATTGCTGCCGCATTTCGCCCACAAATATGCAGTCAATTCACTTTACAGTATATTGTGTGAAGCGCTTGACTCTTATTATTATTATTATTATGTGATAAGCCACGCCACCCACCTCCTTCCTTGCTACAGTAGCAATAAATTTAAATTAATGTAAAATAAATAGTTATTTAAGCAAACTAAGACGTAATAATAATCTTTGCATTTG
The DNA here is from genome assembly GCF_018977255.1 of Callorhinchus milii. Taxonomy (NCBI): domain Eukaryota; kingdom Metazoa; phylum Chordata; class Chondrichthyes; order Chimaeriformes; family Callorhinchidae; genus Callorhinchus; species Callorhinchus milii. The sequence continues at coordinate 76,156,573 of NW_024704745.1, read as the reverse complement.
GTATAGCGCTTTTCACGTCTTCTAGATGTCTCAAAGCGCTTCACAGAATATACTGTAAAGTGAATTGAGTGTACATTTGTGGGTGAAATGCGGCAGCCAATTGCGCGCAGCAGTGTCCCACAAACAGTCGTAGATTGAAATGACCAATTTATTATTGTTTTTTTTCTTGAGGGATTATTATCAGGCGTGTGGAGTAAGGAAACTTGCCCAAGGTTTCGCTCTGCTCGGAATCAAACCCAGATCTCTTGCTTGCAAAGCGAGCGCTCTAACTGCTGAGCTACAGGATTTGTAATTTATTTGCAAGAACCCATAAATCAATTAGCTGCCACGTTTCGCCCACAAAATATACAGTCAACTCAATTTACAGTCTATTTCTGTGAAGCACTTTGAGACATCTCAGTGATGTGATAAGGCGCTATACCAAATGCAAGGATTATCAGTAGTAGTATTATCAAAAGTCTTACAAAATTAGTCAGAAACATTTTGACAGAGTTATTGATAGATAATTCCTAATTTGAAAGCTGCAAAGGACATTTCACATTCAGAAAGGACCCAAGACATTTTCAGTAATATACTGTCACCCTACAAACACCACAAATCTCTATTTGGTTAAATAGAGTTATTTGACACGTATATACATGCCAGTATGTACGAATAATGCTTTGCATTCATTCCCTTTCCTTTTTGCTGTTTGCACATTGCTACCAGGAGCCATGTGTTAAACCATGATTCTGTCACCTCCACAGAAGCCAAATTCTAATAGAGTTTGAAGTGGGTTCAGCAGGCAACAACAACCTGCATTTATATAGGGCCCTTCACACGAGACAGTGTCTCGGAGTCAGGTAGAAACGGTCATGAAAATGAGTCTCGGGTAGATGACCTTTCACAGAACCTTTCGCAGTTCTGACCAAAGGTCATCGGCCTAAACCGTTAACTCACTTTCCTCTCTCCATAGATACTGCCTGACCTGCTGAGTGTTTCCAGCGACTTCTATTTTTATTATTATAGCATTGAATGGTGGGACGGTGGAATTGCAGAATGAGCTGTAGACCATACTGGAGTGAACAGAGACAAAATAATGCTGGAGGAAATCACCAAGGTAGAGAGGAGCAAGTCTGTGAAGGGATTTGATGGTTAGAGCACGGATTTGGAGGTCAATCTGCCGGAGAACTAGGAGCCAGTGGAGCCTGGAATAACAATCACTGATGGGTTTTCATGAAAACGTCTGCCGGTTTGGACCATTCAATCATCCCAAATGAGGCATGCGATGTGCGGTAAGAGTGGGGGTGGCCTCCTTGGGAGAGAAGTAGTGAAGCAAAATGTTGCTTAAAATGAAAGGGGGGAAAAAAAAATGTTTTTGTCTTTACGAATAGAGCACCTCCGATGTATTTTTTTGTTAGCTGCTGACTGTTGCGAAAATCATGAGTATGGCTCAAACATGTAAAATGACTTGGATGCATTTACGAGGATTGATGTGTAGGACATAAGTTCTGACCCTCGTTTTTATCATTGCTTTGGCATTGATGCGTTATGCAGTTTTCAAAAGGGATCTAAATAGATAGTTAATAAGGAGTAACCTACAAGGGTAAAAGGGCAGATAAATGGGATTGAAATTCTCGACATAAGGTAGCTGTCCCCCAAATCCTCCGCTCCACCATCGGCGGTCGTGCCTTCAGCCACCACGCCCCGAAACTTTGGAACTCCCTCCCTCGACCCCTTCGCCTCGCCCCCTCCTTCCCCATCTTTAGGTCACACCTGAAGACCTTCCTTTTCAACCGCGCCTACGGTCACCTTCCCCCTCCCCCAGGCTCGGCCTTGGGGTCCGCCATTGTTAAGCGCTCTGAGACGCCGGCCGGCGTGGAGGGGGCTATATAAGTGTAAGTTGTTGTTGTAGCTTGTTGTTGGCACAGACACAATGAGCCAATGGGCTTCTTCTGCGCTGAAAATTTCTATGGTTCTATTGTTCTAAGATGAGTATCTTAAACAATGTTATACTGTACAATCGCCTGATTTGTGAAAAACTCGAATCCCTCAAACACTGTACTGCCCTTCGATCTAGTAGCAATAATAATCCTTGCATTTGATATTTGCAATTTATCACATCGTTGAGATATCTCAAAGCGCTTCACAGAATTTAGGCGTCTTGTAGCTCAGTGGGAGCACTCGGCTCGCAAGTGAGAGACCTGGGTTCGATTTCCGGCAGGGCGAAACCTTGGGAAAGTTTCCTTACTCCACACGCCTGATAATAATCCCTCAAGAAAGAAAAATACAATAATAATTTGGTCACTTCAATCCACGACTGTTTGTGGGACACTGCTGTGCGCCATTGGCTGCTGCGTTTCACCCACAAAATATACAGTCAATTACTTTACAGTATATTCTGTGAAGCACTTTGAGACGTCTAGAAGACGTGAAAAGCGCTATATCAAATGCAAGGATTATTATTATTATATTGTGTGTATTTTGTGGGTGAAATAGTAAGTTAAACACCAAAAACCGTTTCTGGTTCCATCTTGTGGTTTGTGTACGTATGACAGTTAGCTGAAAAAATAGGATGGCAACTGAGAAATATCTCTTCAACACTTCCGTCTTCACCTTCAAGAGCATGGAATTAACATTTTTTTAAAATAATAACTGGGCTGTTTTTTGTCACACTGGATTATTACGTGTCAGGCCTGGCTTAGTTGGTAGCGCTCTCGCCTCTGAATCAAAAGGTTGTGGGTTTAAACTCCAAGTCGGGACTTGGAATCACATAGTCTAAGCTGATGCTCCAAACTGAGGTCCCGTCTGCCTGTTAAAGATCCCATGGCAATATTCGAAAAGAAAAGGGAATTTCTCCTGTTGTCCTGGTCAACAATCCCTCCAAATAAAATTGGTCACTCACTTCATGGCTGTTTGTGGGAGATTGCTGTGCGTAAATTGGCTGCCACGTCCACCCACGACTCACGTCCACCTACACGTTAAAGTATATTCTGTGAAACGCTTTGAGAAATATCGAGGACGTGAAAAGGTACTATATCAAATGTAAGGATTATTTATTGATGGTTATAATGTGGAGTCTAACTTACAGTGTTCGCAAAATAGTTAGTTGTGATTTGTGAAAGCCACTGGCAGCTCAGACCATGTGGCTTTGTGTTTGTCGCCTGTTTGAAACCGACAGCAATAATTCTCATCATCGCCCTTACATTTGATACAGTGCCTTTCATTGGGACGTCTCAAAGCTCTTCCGAGAATATACTGTGAAGTGTAGGGAGTGTTGGCCATGACACCAGGAGAAATTCCCTTCTCTTTTCGAATAGTGCCATGAGATCTTTAACATCCACATGAACAGGCAGACAGGACCTCGATTTAATGTCTCATCTGTAGGATGGCATCTCCAACAACGCAACACACATCCAGCGCCTCACTGGAGTGTGTGCCCACCTGGACTATGTGAGTTCAAGTCCCGACTGGGGGCTTGAATAAATTCGAAGATGCTGCCCCAAGTGAAGGGCGAGACATAAATGCAAGTCACTAGTTGTTGTTGAACCCACAACCTTCAAATAAAATACAAAGTTAAAATGAACGTAGAAAAAAAGAATATCCATAAATACATTGTTTATTCTTACTCTTCTACGAATTTCCTACATCAGAGAGTTAGCGTACTATAACTATGCAAGTACAATTCAAGTCCTTTTACCAGAGTTGTTTAATTTCATTCATTGTCATTTATGAAATAAAAAACAGCATTAATTAGAACCCGCAATTATTCCGTTCATGCAAGAGGAAACCATTTGAGTTTTTTTTTTGCACAGAAATATTAATAAACTTCTCATGCAAAAAGGCTTTGGAGACCAAAAACTCAAAAAAAATCGCTAAACTTACAGTATAGATTCAAATCAAAATAGATGATCACCTTTGTGTATTGGTGCTAAGTGCAAATTATTTACTGTTCCAAACAACATTTGTGGATCTTGTTCCGCATATACACTGTGTAAAGTCCTATAAGTTGGTAACCTGGGATCTTGTGTGCTGGGTTCATAGTGAATTTTAACTCTTATTCTTGGTTGCAGTCACTTTTGGCAATGCAGCAGTTTGAAGGATGTGCAGATCTGCCATCAAAGTGTGCAGAACTGGGTTGGAGGCCAGATTCACTTGTCCTGAAGCTTTCCTGAATCTCACCCACAAAATATACAGTCAATATATTCTGTGAAGCGCTTTGAGAAGTCTCGATGACGTGATAAGGCGCTGTATCAAATGCAAGGATTATCAGAATTATTGTACTGTAATAGGGGATTTTATAAATGATAAATAAGTCTAGAGATACCAGGCTAGGTGAAATAATTTCAGGACAAATTCAGCTTAAACCAGGAAAGTATTTTGTTAACACTTACATCTGGTTACAAAGTTGGTTGAATCCAGCAATTTGTACGTTGTGGATAACCACAATATGTGTGCAACTCTTACTTATTGCAGTCAAATTTGCAACAAAAGTGGCAGACACACTAATATTTTTATTTACTAAAGCCACCCCAAGTGTCTAAAGAAAACATCGAAGAGCAATGTGCCATCCTCCATCTTCGTTCATTTCACTTTCTAACCTTTTTGCATTTACATACAGGAGTGCCTTTCATTTTGGAAGTCGTCTGAAAGCACTTAATTCAGCTGTGCACCCAGGCTTGGGGGGTGGGGGAGGGGGGGCGAGGAAGTTGTGTAGGGTCGGCGAGAGGGGGAAATTAACTATTTTGTAAGTGCATATTAGACCCCACAGTAAATGAGTTACATGAAGAGTGTGGGTTTGCAACTCTCTCAAATGGCCATTCTTCCTGTGTGAACTTTATCACCAGAGTGCCTGACGGCTGTGGTATAACAGACCAGCCTGGTACTCACTCACCCAATGTCCCTCCGCTCAGCCGGCTCTGACCTGCTCCACGTCCCCCGCCCCACCCGCCCCACCAGTGGCGGGAGAGCCTTCAGCCACTCTGCCCCCAATCTCTGGAATTCCATCCCCAGTCACTCCGCCTCGCCCCCTCCTTAGCCTCCTTCAAGTCTCGCCTCAAGACCCTCCTCTTCGACCATTCCACGGCCACCCTCCTTCCCCTCCCCTCCCTTACCCCCCTGACCCCAATTCGGGTCTGAAATGCTGTACTCTGTCCAGCGACTTCGAACGTCCTCCTGACGTGAAAGGCACTATACAAACGTAATCTTGTTGTTGTTGTCTGTGCCCATGCACCTTCCACAGGGATCAGTGGATGGTAAACAGGAGTGGGTGCTGATTTTCCCCTCCCTAAACCAGGGGTGGTGCGGCCTGTGATAGTGCCCCAACTGCTGTCCTTGGATCGACACTGATCGGGATTTGAACCTGCAACACTGGATAACTTTGTTCTGTAGCAGATCCCTGTAACCACGAGAATTTATACCACAGAAACAGGCCATTCGGGGAATCTATAGATATATATATATTTTAAGAATCCAATTTATTTTGGACTCATTTATTAGTAGTGCTGTGCTCTCAGCCTCTTCAGACACCAGTGAAGAGGGGAATTTCATTTAACGAAGTCGAAAACTTTCACCCTGTACCTTCTTTGTATTATAATCCTTGCATTTGATACAGAGCCTTATCATGTCATTGCGACCTCTCATATTTTTCTAGCCCGGGTGACTTATCTACCTTGAGCACCAACAACCTTCTTAGTACCTCCTCTCGGTTTATTCTTATCTTATCCAATTTTTTCTAACTTCTCCGATACTGTGGCATTGGCTGCATCTTCTTTTGTGAAGACAGATGCAAAGTACTCATTCAGTACGTCAGCCACGCCCTCTGCCTCCACAAGATTTCCTTTTTGGACCCACCCTATCTTTGACTAACCTTTTATTCTTTATATGCTTACAAAATACCTGAGGGTTCCCTTTTATATTACCCGCTAATCTTTTCTCAATCTCTTTCCCTCTCTTATTTCCTTTTTCAGTTCTCCTCTGTACTTTCTATATTCTATTTGATTATCTTCTGTATTTTGGACCTGACATTTATCCTTTTTCGGTTTTATTTTAATCCCAATTTCCTTATTCATCCAGGGAGATTTGGTCCCTTTCCCTTTTGTGGAAATGTATTTGTTTTGTCCCCAAACTATTTCCTTCTTGAAGGCTTCCCATTGTTCATTAGCTGTTTTACCTGCCAATCTTTCTTTCTATAATAATAATAATAATCCTTGCATTTGATATAGCGCTTTTCACGTCGGGAGGACGTCCCAAAGCCCTTCACAGAACACACTGTAAAGTGAATTGACTGTATATTTGTGGGCGAACGCGGCAGCCAATTGCGCACAGCAATGTCCCACAAACAGTCGTAGATTGAAAATGACCAATTTATTATTGTTTTTGTTTTTGGAGGGATTATTATTAGGCTCTGTGTGGAGTAAGGAAACTTGCCCAAGGTTTCGCCCTCTGCCTGGGATTGAACTCAGGTCTCTCGCTTGCAAAGCGAGTGCTCTAACGACTGAGCTACAGGACTCCACTTCTAGTCCACCTTGGCTGGGTCCCTTTTTAATTCACTGAAATTATCCCTCTTCCAATTGAATATCTTCACTTTTGATTGTTCTTTGTCCCTTTTCCATAAGTGCTCTAAACCTAATGATGTTGTGATCACTGTTGTCCAGATGCTCTCCTACTGAAATCCGCTCCACTTGTCCCACTTCATTCCCCAGAACGAGATCCAGCACTGCTTCCTTCCCCATTGGACTGGAAATACACTGATCCAGAAAGTTATCCTGCACACATTTCAGGAATCCTTCCCCCTCCTTGCCCTTTACACTGTTATTTTGCCAGCCTATGTTAAGATAATTGAAGCCACCATTATTACTACTCTATTGGTTTTGCATCTTTCTGAAATCTGCTTGCAGATTTGTTCGTCTATCTCCTTCTGACTATTTGGTGGTCTATAGTATACACCTAACTTCTGCTCCTTATCTCTAACCAAATAGATTCTGTTTTTGGACACTCTAGTCCCTTTCCAGGGCCGTAACCATGTCTTTAATCAATATTGCCACCTACCCTCCTTTATTTCCTTCCCTACCCCTACTGAATACAGTGGAGTCCTGTAGCTCAGTGGTTAGAGCACTCGCTTTGTAAGTGAGAGACCTGAGTTCAATTCCAGGCAGAGGGCGAAACCTTGGGCAAGTTTCCTTACTCCACACACCTAATAATAATCCCTCCAAAACAAAATAATAAATTGGTCATTTTCAATCCATGACTGTTTGTGGGACATCACTGTGCGCAATTGGCTGCCGCGTTCACCCACAAATATACACTTTACAGTATATTCTGTGAAGCGCTTTGGGACGTCTAGAAGATGTGAAAGGCGCTATATCAAATGCAAGGATTATTATTATTGTAGCCAGGAATATTCAGCTCCCATTCCTGTCCTTCCGTTAACACCACTACATCATAAACCCATGTGGCAACTTGAGCCTGCAGCTCACCAATCTGATTTGTTTACACACATGCACGATTTAGTCTGTTCTGCATTTCTCCCCCCGTCTAATCCCTCCTCTTTCTGGATTACTCCTTACTACATTGCTATTGGTCTCTCCCAGCCCTCTATGTAACTTGTTTGTCCTCTCTTAACGCTACATCCCGATTCCCTTCCCCCCTCAAAATTAGTTTAAACCCTTCCCCACAGCACTAAACCTCATTGGTCCCAGTTCTGTTGAGGTGTAACCCATCCATCATGTACAGATCCCACCTTCCCAGAACTGGTCCTTATGATCCAAGAACCTGAAGCCCTCCTTTCTGCACTATTTCTCCAGCCTCATGTGTTGATCCTGCTGTTTTGATACTCACTCGTACGAGGCACTACCTTTGAGGTCCTACTCTTTAGTTTTCTCCCTAGCTTCTGATACCTCCCTGTAGGATCTCAGCTTTTTTCCGGTCATGGATTCCAACACGAACCACAACTTCTGGATGTTCCCCTTCCCCCTGTAGAACGTTTTGCAATGTCTTCAACCCTGGCACAGGGGAGGCACACAGGGGAGGCAACATACCATGCAAGAATCACGCCTTTGGTTGCAGAAACATCGGTCTACTCCTTTCACCATTGTGTGCCCTATGACAACTGCATTGACACTCTTCCCCGTGTCCCCCTGTGCATCAATTTGCTTTTGACTCCCTCCCCAGAGGTGTTATTACCCTGACTGTATTCAATAGAGAACTGGTTTGTGAGTGCCACACTCTCAGGGGATTTCTGCATTGCCCGTCCCCTCTTCCTACCATGCCGGGTGGTCACCCACTCACTCTCCTGAATCCTGTGGCTGTGGGGTGACCAACCTCCTGAAACGTTCAATCCATGAACTCTTCAGCCTCCCGTGTTATGAGGTGACACCAGCCTCTCAACATGTGCATGCAACCGGTCTTGGCTGCCCTGCCATATTCCAAGATATGTTTTACATTATTTAATATAACATATTTTATAATTATGCACCTCTTTCCCCTTCTGCACCAAATTCCCACTCTCACCAAATTCCTTAGCAGAATTCTCACTCTGTTCCACTTCCCTCCTCATGCTGCTGGGCTCTCTACTCAAGTGCAAGCTAGAAGCCCGAAAACATCACCTTCACGTAAAAGAACACAATTAAGTACATAAATGTCTGCTCTATAATGCATCAGACAAATTCAGTGTAGCCGTGAGGTATCTTTGATGGCTTGTAAAATCAATAATATCGCAATCACTTTTTTATGGAAGTGTAACAATCATTTTGTAATGGAAAACAGATTTATTATCTCAACTCTGTGCTGTGATTCACCATTGACAGACAGAACAAGGGGTGAAAGATACACAATCATCATACCAAGACCTGTGTCATTTGAAATAATTCAACCAGATTTTTTTCCCTTCAGAGAGTTTAAAAAGTCAACTAATTTAGTGTTTTGTGAGTTTCCAGTTTCATAAAAGTAGCATGAGAAATCCGTAGCAACTTCTGCTCCAAGGTGATACACAAGAAATGCTCCAGAGCATAAATATGTGGCTTCCGTTCTGAAATAGGATCTTTGGAATATTCACAGCATGGCACATTTCCTCTGTACTGCGTGGACTGAGCATGTACTCCACGCCGTTTCACACTGATAAGCAAAAAAAAACCTCCAGTCCAGACACGGCAGGTATAGTTTTTGCATATCATGTGTAGTGCCTCCATTTGAATGAGAACCAAACAAGAACTTGAGCACAGAGTTGAGCATACAGTGGTCATGGTTGTTGGGTTTACAGTGGTCATAAATCTGATCTCGGGGGAGGGGGGGCGGGGTGGCTACAGATTTCTTGCTTCTTCTTAAGTATGATTTTTAATGCCCAAATTTGTTTGCAATAGTGAAAGTCAATGCAGTGGAAGATGCTGTGATGTAAGATGCAGAGGCAAAAATACTGTTTTGTTATTTTTAAAAACACTGAGAGTTTCAGATTGGTTAAAAGCTTATTCTAAAAATAAATAACATTTGTTGGCATCAGGGAACATGTGGAAAATATTTGGCTCCCTGTTATTCAGGCCCATAAACGTGGATCCTTAAGATAGATTTGGAAAACAATTTCAGATTTGGTTGAGCGGTCAGTATATGTATAAATTAAGGAACATTTGCAATCTGCTGGTTAAAATTACATCAAATCTGGCAGCTTGGTATCATTGTTTGGGTTCTCCTGTACGTTTGTGTTAACTTTTCCATTTTTACCTTCAACTTTATTGTTGCCTTTCCCCACCTCCCAGCAAAACACTTGTTCATTTCTGCAATACATCTCAACTACGTTGGAGGACAAATGTACAAAAGGAAAACACTTCCAGGCTATATAACAGATCATGTGCAAGGGAGAAAAAAATAATTACTTTTTCCTGAATCGATCTCATTTAATTTCTTTTAAATTATGAATGAGATTGCACTATTCGGCCATTCTGTAGTGCCCACAATGGTGAGATCAGTCAGGTTCTACACATGAATGCAGGCCAACAATGCGGAGGAGTAGGTGTTTGGAGTTCTGTAGTCCCAGCTTCACTGCATTGCTCTGCTCAGGCAGATGGCGATACATGGATACATCACAGTGGCCTCTGGTGCAACATATTTACAGTCAAAGTAAGGATTTGAAGGCTGCCCAGGTCTATTAACAACCAGGAAAAGTGCTGAAACAAAACAAATTGTACATGTAAATACAGATCATTTTGAATATGCTTTATGTCAAGACAAGTCACACACATATATCTATATATATTTAAATGATATAATATATGTATAATTGAATGTTGTGATTACTCAGATTTTCATTTAACAATGCATTTAATTTTGTTCTACTAAGGACAACCACTACATCGTTTCAGCTGACCTTCTTAGGCTTATTTTTTTTTTAAGGAGAGTATTTGGCATGGGATGGTAGGAGGCCAAAATTAACATTTGATTAGTTGAAGAACAACAAAAAAAATTACATTTGTATAGTGCCTTCACGTTGAGAAGATGTCCTGAGGTGCTGGACAGTCAGTGTTTTGGATCCGAGCTGGGGGGTGGAGGGCAAAGGGGGGGGGGAAGCAGGGTAATTGAAAGCACGGGTGAAGAGGGTCTTGAGACTGCTCTTGAAGGAAGCAAGGCGGAGAGGCGGATGGTCTGCACAATGGAGTTCCAGAGAGTGGGGGCAGAGTGACAGAAGGCCCGTCTGCAAATGCTGGGGTGGGTGTGGCGGAGGATATGAAGCAGCCCAGAGCCCACTGAGGGGAGAGCGCGGGCAGCGTGGTAGGGGGTTAGGAGGTCGCAGAGGTAGGGGAGACCGAGGCCATGAAGGGCTTTGAAGGTGAGGACCAGGATCTTGAACTGTATCCTCTGTGGTGGGAAACTAGTGGAGTCGGGCGAGGATGGGGGCGATAGGGTCACGGAGCCTGGTGCGGGAGAGGACACGGGCTGCAGAGTTCTGGATGATCTGCAGCCTATGGAGAGAGGAGTTGAGGAGGCCAACAAGCAAGGAGTTTGCATAGTTAAGCCTCGATGTAATGAATGCGTGTATGAGGGTTTGGCGGCCTGTGGTGTGAGATAGTGGCGAAGCCGGGCGATGTTGCGGAGGTGGGGGAAGACAGAGCGGGTCATGGCATGGATGTGGGGTAGGAAGGATAGTTGAGGGTCAAACAAGACCCCAAGGTTCTTGACTGGCTTAGTAAGGTGGATGGTGATGCTGTCAGCGCCTGAAGTGTGGAGGCAATGATGGGAGCCAATCAGGAGAGCCTTGGTCTTGTTGACGTTCAACTGAAGAAAGTTTTCTCTCATCCAGGACTTGATGCCTGACAGACATCTGTCAGCACAGCAGTGGGTCCTGGAGTCAAGGGTGGAGGCAGAGAGGTACAGTTGAGTGTCATCCACCTACATGTGGAACTTGACCCCATGTCTGCGGATGATGTCATTAAGAGGGAGCATATAAATGTTGAAGAGGGGACCAAGGATAAAGCCCTGAGGAACGCTGCACGAGATGGTGTGGGGGCTAGAGGAAATAACGTTTGTGGAGATGAAGTGGAGGACGTGTGAGAGGTAGATCTGAACGATTTAAGGACAGAGCTGTGAAGGTTGAGAGAGGCGGTGGATGAGGATAGAGTGGTCAACGGTGTCGAAGGCAGCAGAGAGGTCATGGAGGTCGAGGAGGCAAAGGAAGCCCTGGTCACAGATGAACAGAATCGGCAGATGGTCATTTGTCACTTGGACCAGGGCGGTTTCTGTCTGTGGGTGGCACGGAAACTTGATTGGAGTGGTTCATGAAGGGAGTGGCGAGAGAGAAATGAGTGAAGCAAGGACCTTGGAGAGGAAAGGGAGGTTAGAGATGGGGCAGTAGTTTGAGAGCAGCAATGGGACCAGGGAGGGTTTTTTAATTTTTTTTTTAAGGACAGGAGAGATGACAGCCGTTTTATTACAAGAGGGTGGGAACGATACCAGTGGACAGGAAGAGGTTTGTGATGTCTGAGTAAAGGGACAAGGAGGTGGAGCTGGGAGGTAAGGAGATGTGTAGGGATGGGGTCGAGGTAGCAAGTGGTCGGTTTCATGCGGGTTATAGTAGTGATGAAAGAGGAGTGAGAGACAGATTTGAAGGTGTGGAGGGAGGGATGAGTAGGGGCCAGGGTGAGAAGGGGAGATGGGGAGGGAGTAGTAGATGGGAGGGCAGAGGCAGCTGAATGGATCCCCTCGACTTTGGATTTGAGGAAGTCAAGCATCGCCTTGCAGTTGGCATTGGAGGTGAGGATTGGTGAGGCGTGAGAGGGTGGGCAGAAGAGCCGGTTGGTGATGGAGAAGAGGAGCCTGGGGTTGTCCGTGGCTCCAAGATTGTCTTGGAGCAGAACGATGATTTAGCGGAGGCAAGGACGGAGCAGTAAGATTTGATAAGGTAAGAAGAATGTGACTAATGTCAGTCGGCAACCTCTAGTCATAGAGTAAGAAATATAAGCTGCTTGGTGAACAGACACAGCAGGACATACAAATACATCCACTGCAAGGGTACCAATCAGACCATTGTAGCACAGCTGGCAACGATGAGATATGGAGAAGCACAATATCTTTAATATAATTTAAAATGATACAATTTATAATATGACCTTCCAGATTCCTGTGTCAGAAATCAGCCTCCAAGACTGAATGTCAGTGCTAATCAGAGACCTGACCTCACTCCCTGGACTTGCAGTCTGTTTGGAGCTTTGAAATGACTAATCTACATACATAGAATTGCATACATGGTTTGCACAGGACCAAAAAAGACCATTCAACCCAACTAGTTTCACCTGCAAAATACACAGTTAATCTAATATACAATACATTCTATGAAGTGCTTTGAGATATTTCAATGATGCGATAAGACGCTGTATCAAATGCAACAATTATTTATTATCATGGTACATATCTGTCTTACTCCACATATAGCTCAACCTTTCTTCATCCTATCCCTATCCCCCTCGATATTCCCCATCCCTTCTCCTTCATTGTATTCAAAGGCAGTTTGAACTTTAGCTAATTATAATATTCTGTAAATTCCAATAAAGCACACCCACCCTCTGGATCACACTCACCCTTTGTTCCACACTTGCAGTACTTTCTGCATTGGCTCCAACCAATGGCGAGAGATAATAATAATCCTCACAATTGCTATAGCTCCTCATCAGATCATCAAGACATCTCAAATCATAGGATATAGTGTAAAGTGGTGAGATCGTGTGGATGTACCCATATGTCATGCTGTGCCTGTTGTTCGCCATGCAGCTTGGATGAGAGCTGATTGGCGTGGGGCCGCAATTTCACTCACACCAAATTTGCATGCAAACTTTGAAATTAATGTCTAATTTAACTTCAGCATGGTGGAAGGGTAAACAAAAAAGCCTGATAATTATGCCTAAATCATAAGATATTGTCAGGTATATTGTAGCATCCCATATGCCATTTTACGCTTGCTCCACTCTTAGTCTTATCCCTTGTTTGGAGATGTATACATTCTTGGCTCCAGAGGTCAAAGTTGCACAGCAGCCACCGAACTATAAATCTGAAGATTCTAGACAGCTTTGGCTTAAACTTATTACAGTTTTCATTGGTTTGAAGTTGAGCAGTTGCACTCGTCAAGTGAAGATTGAATCAGGTTCAGTGGTCAAAAACGTGCTGACACTTGTCACCTAAGTTTATCAAATGTAAGGATTATTATTATTTATTATTATTATTAAGCTCACACATGAACTACGACAACTCGGGACAAATTACTGGAGGGTGGTGAGCACTCAATGAAACCGTTACCAGCACAAGTCAGTACCTTCCAGTAAAGTATGTTCCTTTAAATAACACACTTAGACAGGCACTCTTTTTTTAAAAAAAGAATCCGAAAGAATCCAATAAAGTAATAAATAAGTAATGTATAAAAATAAAACTATAAAAAATATATTGTTAAGGAAAAACAAAGTATCTTACCATTAAATGTCACCCTTAGCTTCTGTAAACTTATTACGAATCAAGAATGCAGCAATTGCTTCAGCTACCTGTAAAAAGTTAGTAACACAGTAAATTTCAGGCAGGAATAGATCACTGGTTCACCTTGCCTTTCCATTCCATTTCACAAAAGATTATTTTAATGTTATCCATCTTATCATCGAATATCTAGTGTTCAGCCTGGCTCAGTTGGTAGCACTCTCACTGGAATCTCAAGATTGAGTTTAAGTCCCACATTGAGGCTTTAAGATTGCAGCCTAGGCCAACACTCCAAAGCATCACTAGGTGAGCACAGTAATGTCAGAGATACCATCCTTCAGACCAGATGTTAACCTGTGGTCCAATCTGCCTACTTAGGTGGATGTTAAAGATCCCATGGCACAATTTGAAAAAAGGGAATTTCTTGATTATTCTAGCTATTTGTGGGATATTGCTCTGCACAAATTGGCTGCTGTGTTTAGCTACACACTAACTGCACAGAAAATGCTGTAAAATGCTTTGAGACTTGACATTATGAGAGACATTATAACAAATGCATGGAGTATTATGAATTATTTTAATTCCAGGAACTTATAGTTCCTTTTTGAAACCCTTTTGACATTGGTCAAGTTACATCTGCATCTAAATTTAAAGCAGAATTAAATGTTTACTTTTTGTATTTTGATCAACCGAATGTCTGACACGTGTGCAAACCTATTGCCAAGCTTAAGAGTACTTTTCTTAAGATTATAATATTTGAAAACATTGAAGTCCATAAACCTTAGAAATCTATCACATAGTAGGCGGCCATTTACCCCACTGTACTAAGTTAGCATTTGTACCTCCAATGAAGCCATCTTTCCTGGTCTCAATTCTCTGCTCTTTCCCTGTACCTTGCTGGGATGTGTATCAGTAGTTTTCCCTTCCCTGCTTGGAAGACAGGGGGTTAAAATTTATATAGTGGGGCTTTAAAAAATAAGGAAACATTTTTCAGTCTGGCTGCTACCGAGTACATCAATTCTAGCAGCAGCAATTTAATGGAAGGATTTATATTGAGATGTCCTCTGGACATCAAAGGTGTTACATAAATTGTGATGTATAAACCACCACAGGCAATACATATAATATACACACACACAATAAAGAAAAGTCTGGTTATTTGATGCAGTGCCTTTCATATCAGGAGGATATTTCAAAATGTTTTACAAAATATACTGTAAAATACAGTGATTATGTGCATTTTGTTGGTGGAAGTGATAGGTAATTTGCACACACTGTCCCAAACAGCCATGAAGTGAATGACCAATTTTATTTGAAGGATTGTTGACCATTAGAAACTCTTGTTCTGTTTTCATGGAATCTTTAATGGCCACTTGAGTAGGCAGACAGAACCTTGGTTTAACGACTATATCCAACACTAACACACCCTCAACACTGAATGGAGTGTCAGTCAAGACTTATACGTGTCAAAATACCCAAAGTGGTGCCAGAACCCACACCTTTCTGACTCTGAGGCAAGAGTACTACCAACTGAGCAAGGCTGACACCCATATACATTGTTGTGCACCATGCAAAAAATTAAATTGTAGATTCAGTCTGTAGAAGGAAAAAAACATCATACTTACTTTGTCTGGGTCATCTTCATGCACTGCATGGCCACACTGTGGAAGAACTTGCATCTGAAACTTTCCTAAACCAAAATAAACTGGAGTCACGATCCCCAATTCTGCAAAGGTTTTGGTTTACATAATTTGGAGAAAGTCCAAAGACCTGTTTTCTGATAGTTCATAGTTTTATTTGATTATGCAACCAAAGTACTTTTGAAACCCCAAAGGGCCAATCAACTCTCATCTCACCTGACTTGTCAGTAGGACTTGGAAGGACATACCAGTCACTAGGAGAAGGGATTATTCCCGCTTGGCTGCTGTTAACCCTGCTAGCCAAAGCCCTACGGATAGTGTGACTGTAGCAGGTAGGGTAACTGAAGCATATAGAGTAGCATTTGCTAGACAAACTGTGGGAAGCTTGCCAGAAAGTACGCTCAATGGCAAGTTTTGCAGTTTTAGCTGGTTAAATTCCAGCAGTACCCTAAACACACACTCTAGCCTTGGTTTTTGCCAATCTGTGCCTAAAACTCTCACTAATTAGGTAAGGAAAGGGCATCCCTCCAGGAAGAGTGGGTGTTCCATTCAAGACACAGGGAAATTTCCATGTGCAGATGGCATACACCAGTGGAACTCTCAATCTGGTTTGGATACTCTTATGCATGATGATGGGTTTCCACATCTCAGACACCCAGTAGCAAACTAGATATTTTTACTACCTTGCATCTGTCCAATGGTGAGCTCTCGATCCAGTCTGTCAACACCTCAAAAACAGAAGCACAGTAATCAATAATCAGATCACAGAAAGAAACTTTTGCAACATCTCACAAACAGTTATGGCAAAAAAATGTAAAGTAGAAAAAACACCTACCAGCTAACAGTAGTAATTTGGGGATTGGGCAACCGAGGAAGAGGTTAGATAGTCCTCTGAACCAACCATCCCAATATTTCTCAGTTTTGGCGAGGTCGATACGCCACGTATAAACACAATTTGTAGATACCTGAAATAAAATAGAGCATCAAGTACAACACTGCCACAACATCAAAAAGAGACCAGATGAATAGGAATTATGCAAGGAACAATCCTAGGAGGGAAAGGGAATAAAACACACTCAGCGATGCCAGGCTGAATAACCCCTCAAATGCTGACATTGCAAATTGTTGGCCCATTTCAAGAGTTTGTTTATACTCGCTTATAAATCATCACTTCCCATCATAATTCATAGTTGCTATCTATAGTCTTGGGATGCCCTTCCAATGTGAAAGGCACTATGTAATTGTAATTTTGGTGTTGTACAACATCCAAGGAGAAAAGTTCATTGTGATTTTTAAAAAAATAACAAAGGTCTACTTCAACAAATTTATCTTTGCTGGCTTATGTCACATTGATTTTGTGTGACAACTCAATGAGGTGCAGTGGAGGTGCTGGAAGTGATTTGGTGTGAGCCATGTTGTGCTAACATTGTCATGAGTTGACAATGGTAGGAGCAGAGCTCAAGTTAGCAGGAGCAATACAGTAAATGTGGTAGACAGAAGCTTGAGATCGATCTACTGATTAAAAAAATACACCTTTGATATACACCATATTGGGTACTGCTGGAGTTTAACCTGCTAAAACTGTATAGGTTTCATTTAGATCACCGCCTGGCAAGCGTCCTGCTGCTTCTCCAGCTATGACCACCCTACCCATCTGGGCTTTGATTTGCAGGGTTAACAGGACCCAAGTAGGAATAATCCTCACCCCCATTGGCTCTCCCTGTATGCCGATAAGCCAGACTTGCTGATCGGTCATCAACAGTGTCCTGGAGTACTGTGTACCCGCCTGGTTCAGGAACTCGACTACAGAGACAGAAGGTTGCCTCAATTCTGACATTCCACTGTCAAGCACATCACCTTGGAGCTAGCTCAGCCCCAAGGAGAATCAGCTTACCTTTCTTCCCAGCCCCCCCCATTTGTGTCATCATAGTGTACAATTAATCGGTATGGTGAGGAGAATAAGGGTAAAGGAACGATTCACTACATCCACTGAGAGAAAATGAATGAAACCAAAATAGAGTTGTAGGATATTGAGATGCCTTCACAAGATCGATTCGAGTGAAGAAGGCCTTCAGCCCAACTGAACAGCCTCGTCCTTCCAGGACACCCACCCTAGCTTCTTCCAATCACAGCATCAAGCTTTTGTTTAATCAAGTCCAGTGTCAAGGCTTCAACCATCCTTCTGGCAACCTATTCCAGTTAATTTCCCTCTGAGAAAAGAAAAACTAATATCTTTACAACAACTTGCATTTATATGTCACTCCTCATGCAGGGTAGCTTCACAGCACACTTGATAGTGGCACTTAAAGTGATAACATAACATATGTAGGAACAGAAGTAGGCCATTCGGCCCTTTGTGCCTGCCCCGCCATTTAATCATGGCTGATCTTCTAATCTAACTCCAGCTAATAACCTGACCCTGCCTTATCCCCATATCCCTTAATCCCTTTTGCAATACAAAATCTATCTATCTCAGTCTTGAATATGTTCAAGGACTGAGCGTCAACAGCCCTTTGGGGTAGTGAGTTCCATACATTCACCGCCCTTTGAGTGAAGAAGTTCTTCCTCAACTCAGTGCAAAGGGCTGCATCTGATTTTAAGGTTGTGACCCCTGGTTTTAGTTTCTCCAACCAGGGAAACAATCTCCCACTATCTACTCTATCATGCCCTTTGATGATCTTATAGGTTTCTATAAGATCCCCTCGAATTCTTCTATATTCTAGAGAACATAGGCCCAAATTGGTCAGCCTATCCTCGTAACTCACCCCCTTCATCCCTGGTACTAACTGAGTAAATCTACACTGCACCCCCTCCAAGGCAAGTACATCCTTCCTTAAATAAGGAGACCAAAACTGCACACAGTATTCCAGGTGTGGTCTCACCAGGGCCCTATACGGTTGCAACAAGACTTTCCTACTCTTATACTCTATTCCTTTCATAATGAATGCTAACATACTGTTAGCCTTCCTAACTGTTTGCTGCACCTGCCGACTAACTTTCTGTGATTGGCGTACAAGGACACCCAAGTCCCTCTGGACGCTAACACATTCCATATCTCTCCCCTTCTAAAAAATAACCTGCTCTATTGTTTTTGCTACCTAATTGGATGACTTTGCACTTCCCTACATTATACTTCATCTGCCACCTACCTGCCCAATCACCTAACCTATCTATGTTGCGCTGCATTTTTTAATATCATCCTCTGTGTTGACACTTCCTCCTAGTTTTGTGTCATCCGCGAATTTAGATATATTAACTTTGATGTCCTCATCTAGATCGTTGAAGTGGATGGTAAATAGCTGAGGCCCAAGGACTGATCCTTGTGGCACTCGACTAGTCACATCCCGCCATCTGAAATGGACCCGTTTATCCCTACTCTTTGTTTCCCACCCGTTAACCATTCCCAATCCATATTAATATTTGAAGTAAACAAAGCAAGAAATCCCTACCTCAGGGATCTGCTTTCTTTTGCTGGGTTGAGGTTCTTCCTTTCGTTTTACTTCAACGTGCTGTCCCTCCTCATCCTCCTCTTCATCCTCCTCTTCAAGAGGTATATCAATTGTCATGGAAGAAACTGTTGGACTGATGAAATATTTGCCTTCACATCTACAAAACAGTAAACCATACGTAGAAGTTTCAAAGAACACATATATCTAGGTTTGTTTTCAATGACCTACAATAGGATTTGCATTTATATAGCGCCTTTCACATCAAGAGAACGTCCCAATTCTGGACACTGTTGGCTGGGCTCCCGAGCTGGGGGTTGATGCTGAAGGGGATGGGGAGGGAAAAGATGACCCTAAGTATGGTCAAATAGGTACATCTTGAAAAGCAAGCAATAGACTACAGTTTTACAGTGATAGCAACACAGTTCTATAGTCACAAATTCCCATTCAATAAGTTACTGATCTCAGCCCTGGGCCATAAATCCTCACTGAATCAGTTACTGATCTCATCACGGCAAAGTGGTGAACAAATCCAAGGCACACTGCTAAAGGAGACAGTTTATAAATCTGGTGGTAGAGTTCCCCAGCTTATGTACCTTTTAGTAACTATTTATTAACTAAAATCAGAATGAGGGAAGATTGCCAAAAACACTTTTGGCCGTGTAGCCACAACAACAGCTTGCACTTGTATAGCGCCCTCCACGCAGGGTAGCATCTCAAGAGCGCTTAAACTGTAAAGGGAAAAATAATACTGAACAAAATAATTCTAAAAGGTTTGACACAAAAATTGGATTACCCAATAACACAGGACTATCTGATGACTAAGGAATTCAGGTGTTTTTTTTTAAAAAATAAATACAATTCAGAAGACTTTTTAAAAAAAAACATGGACTTTCACCCTCAAAAAAGGATATTTATCAGTGGAAACTAATTTAAAAAAGGTTCTGATTCATTTGTCAGTCCATTATTTGCTTTATTTGGCCTTCGCCTTGACTTCATGCTATGGAAGGAAAGTAGAGCTAGCACAGAATCTTCAAGATAAAATATGAACAGTTATGTAACAGATTGGAAGTGATGCTGCCGTCAGAAATTTAGGAGAACATTTGAGCATTCACAGGAACATTGCTAGTTTATGGGGTTCACACACTGGTAAGCTGGTTCAGGGAATGTGAATGCATCCCACTTTGCTGCACTGCTGGTTCTGGGAATATGTGTACAATGCCATCCGCACACAGGTAAACTGGTTCTGTGTGCTCATCCTCACTTTCAAAGCCCTCCATGGCCCCGCTTCTACCTACGACTGTTTGTGGGACGCTGCTGTGCACAATTGGCTGCCGCATTTCGCTCACAAATATACAGTCAATTCACTTTACAATCTATTCTGTGAAACGCTTTGATTCGTCGAGAAGACGTGAAAAGCGCTATATACATGCAAGGATTATTATTATTACCTCTGCAACCTCTTAACATCATAACAGCTTCCCGCTTAATCTTTAACGTCCACCTGAACGGGTAGTCAGGACATCGGATTTATGTCTCATTTGAAGGACACCACCTCCAATATTGCAGAACACCCACAGCATTGTATGTAGCAGCCTAAACTATGTAAGTTCAAAGTCCCAGGATTGAATCCATGATCTTCACACTTGGGAGGCTATTCACTGTGCCAGTTAACCTACAATATTACAACAATGCAAGTACTATAAACAACAATGAGAATTATAGACAACCAGTGATTTGCGGACTCATAAATACTTACTTTTTTATTTGCCCAGCCATGGATACTTTTGCTGATTCCAGATTTCGTATCTGCCCACTTTTCACACTGAAAAAAAAAGCAAAAGGAAATGTAAAAAAAACAGCTTCCACGAGAAGCCAAGCGACTACAAAACCTCCATTTGTATATCACTCTTCACGCAGGATAGCAGATAGTAGAGCGCTACTACTGTATATACACACACTTTATATGGAAAAAGATATTTACCAAAAACAAATTGAAAATAACTAAATTGTTCAATCTGAAGTCACAAAGCAGTTACATTCTTCAGTAAACTTGCATTCAAAACTAATTAATCTGATATTTCCATTAGGTTGTGCTGAGTGATTTTTCTCCCCTCTCCTCGTGAATGTCTCTGGGACACCTTATGATGTGCTGCTCCAAGATCATCCAAAAGACTAACATCCATGTGTAAACATTGATAGTGAATACTGGAGCACTTTTCTATCTCACCGAGTTGCTAACATGCATTTTGGAGATGAAAGCAATAAACGAAACACTGCCCTCAGATTGAGGGAAAATCATTTCCCCCTTCTCCATCCAATAGAAGAATCTGAATCACCACCATTTGGAATGCAGACATCCCACAATTCAGACCTTTACCTGTATTAAACCTAAAGATCAATAGAACCGTTTTACTATGCTGTGGATATCTGTGTCCTAACAATATTACACTGGATTTTCTTGTTGGGCAAGCAGCACATAACCCCTTCATTGGAAGTCATGCCGATTGGGACTGAATTGGATTGAAGTGACCAATTATTATATTTTTTGAAGGAATTATTACAAAAATTGTGGATTGAATTACCAAATTTTATTTTAAGGGATTATTGTCCCCAGAAAGCGTTAGTTGTAAGACCTGTGTGCAAGGTTCAAGCAGCCTTGAAGTCCTACTGGATGTAATTCCAAAGCAGAAAATTGCTCATTAAATGGCAGTTTCACTCAATACTGGCTGATGTGGAAATGAAACTACCACCTATTGGGACATTTGAATATCATGGACATCTCCAGGTATTCTTGCCCTTTTAGATTGGTGAAGAGTATCTGTTGGGAAGTAGCAACCACAAAGAAACAAAGTTAAACTACAGTATTTGCTTTTAGTAAGGTAAATAAGTCTCACCTCCACTCTATGGCATTTTCAACTGATACAAATGATTTTGGTCGACTTCGCAAAAACGTTTGCATACTGTTTAAAGCATCCATTGCTGTACCTAGAAATGCAAGTCACAAATGCTAAGTAGAAATCAATTTATACATGGGACATTAGTTACTCGCAACACACAACTGATCAATTAGAAAATGTAGTTTACTCAAATCTTAAGTTGCTGGCAGATTTTAGAGGCTATTAGGAAAGAAAGGAATTATGTAATTTTTTCCATCAATTCTAATGGGCATTCTGAATTGGGAGGTACTTTACAATAAAAAAGCCTTAGATTTGACTAAATACAGTACAATTTAACCACATTATCACAGTCCCAGTTTATCTAAGATACACTTCTGGCACTAACTGGCTGCAGTACTGTTCGTCAGATTCATGTGCAGGAAATGCCACTTTCATCACTTCCTGTGTGTTAATGCAGATTTTTTTGTGGCAGGCTGCTGTCTAACACTTAAGGAATCCCATATCACTATGCTTAACAATATTCAAACCAGACAGAGTTCCACATATGCATGTCATCTACAGAATGAAATTTCCTGGTGTCTTGGGTTGAATGTGCACTCTCCCCCACCAGAGGGACACCGTGCTTAGCTAATTCCAGAGTGTTTTGTGTGTAGTTTGTCAAGAGCCAAGGCTTGGGGACTCCAGTGTTGGGAATATAACCAGTTAAAACCACATAGCTTGCCACTGAAAGCACTGTGGGTGGCAATCTTCCCTTTGCTTGTCCAGCTAAGTTCACCCTAACCGGTAGGGCTTTGGTTTGCAGGGTTAACAAGAGCTGAGTGGGAAGAATGCTCCAGTGACTGGTCTGCCCCTCCAGATCCTGCTGATGAGCCATGCTGGCATCAACAGTGCCAGGACATCTGTGGCTCTGCCTGCTGCAGGAACCAGACTACCAACAGTCTGTTACCAAGCTCAGCTTCTTATCTCCCCACAAAGAGGATTCTCCTATGCATGGAAACACTGCGACTGAGCTCATGGACCCAACCACTAAGTTATAACAGAGGTCAGTCACCCTGTATAATAAAAATAATAATCCTTTCATTAGGTAATAGCGCCTTATCACATTGGAAGGACGTTTCAAAGCGCTTCACAGGATTTACTGTGAAATGGAGGTGACTGCATTCGTAGACAAACTTAGCAGCACAATTCCACACAGCAATGTCTCACAAACAGCCATGAAATGAATGACCTATTTTATTTGGGGGATTGTTGACCAGGAGATCTTTAACGTCCACCTGAACAGGCAGACCTGACCTTGGTTGAATGCCTCATCCGAAAGATGGCACCTTGGACAATGCAACGCCCCCAGCACTACAATGGAGTGTCAGTTTTGACTTTGTGAATTCAAGTTCCAACGTGGGATTTGAACCTACAACCTTCTGATTCAGAGCAAGTCTCTAAGCCAAGCCAACACACAGTTTTAATTTTGGTCGATGAAATGCTACAGATTAACAAAATATTCTATATTTCACAAGATTCTATATTTCACAGTAATTCAAAGAGCATACCTTCCACTACATCGATTACACAGAGGGCCAACAGAGATGGCAAGAGGATGCTGGCTGCAATGTGAACTGCTATAGCTCCACCCATACTATGACCAATCAACATGATTGGTGGTGGGTTTGCACCATACAGTGATTGAACTATATTTCCAATATCTCTGAAAGAAAAAGTGAAACAGAATTATAAAATGTTTTAATGTCTTTGATAAGCAAGTTACACATCTCATTGCTTCGAAAAGACTCCTGTTCCAATTTGATCTAAATCATAAATATAATTGTACAATTTGGATAAACCTGATTGGGGGAGGGGGAGGCAGAAAGATGACCGAACATACGGTTAAAGTGGATTGTCTTAAACAGACTTTAAAAGTGGGATAGGAGGGCACAAGTCGGAGGGGCTCCAGGATGGAGTTCAAAATATTGCCGTTAACCCTTTTTTCCTCTCATTGTCAGGATAAATTTTGACTTCATCAGTGCTTCATAATTTATAGCCAGTATCAAATATTTCAGATCCAAGGACTGCATATGCATCGGACAATAAATCAACCACATAAAAACACCATTATGGTCTCAAAAAACAATAATGGCTCACTTTGTAGATTTAGACTCACTTAGAAAATGAGCTCAGTCACAGTTTCATGCTACATAGAACAGTAGCAAATCCACAAGGTGACAAGAGTCAAATCTTATCCAGATTACCTCTGAATTCAAAACCAGAGGTAAAAAAGTTCATGGTAATACCCAGCCTCTTTGCTTCCTTGTCCTCACAGAAGCTCAATAAAATATTTAAAGAGCTGAGATGCATTCAAACAATAAGAAAAAAATAACTGTATACTTATGTTTAAGTCTAAGCCTCATATCAGAACTACACAAACAAATATCTGCAGCTGAAATATTGTCAGCTGCACTCGTTGCTTTGCAGCACACGTGTGCAAAAATAAAAATCAGCAAGCTTCTGTTCTAACCTGTACATTTAAGGTTCAGGAAGAATCATAAATGTACAGGTTAGAACCTTACCACTCTTCCTCTCCAAATTAAGATGGAACTGTGTGTTCAAGCCCACTTATATTGCCTGCAGACTTTGCTTATATGAGTAAAACTGTAAAGCTGGAAGCCCGATTTATACTCTCAGTCAATCATATTTCACTTACTATGCAGAATCCTTACATGAGGGAGAATAGAAGGCTACGAGAGGAGGGATAGGAGGGATGGAGTCTCAAGCGGAGTAGAAACACTAGCATGGCCAAACGGTCTGTAATATTCTACATAATTCTATGCACAATGTCCAATTCTGATATCAAATGCCTTCAACTACCTCCCTCCTATCCCCATACCACTCTGCTCAGGCTACTGCCCCATTTCTACAAAGTCCTTTGATAGGTTAGTCTGTGCAAAGGATTCTATATAAGGCAAATAGTTGCTGTTCAATTCCAATAATGCCGCCCTTGCATAATAAAATTGCTCAAAATCTGCAGTAATAGAAGTTTATGCAAATTAGATTTAACTCCGTGTCACATAGACTAAACGGCACCCAAAATGAATCTGCCACATTTTCATAAAGATTTCTTTTGTTAATTAAAGAGAACTTTGACATGAACATCACTTCTCAGCTGTCTTACTGTATACTTTAGCATGATCCACAAACCGGATCATTGGGTTTCAATGCTATTGTTAGTTTGCTATGAAACTACAGTTGACTCTGCTTAATGTTATACTCTGTCAGATTGGACAAAATTACAAAATTATACATGCTATAAAAATAGGGTAACTTCCCTCACAAACACGTGCTATGAAAAGGGAGAATTCTGGTGGTTTCCTTTAATGCTTGAATGGCTGCAATACAGTATCCAAAGATAAAATGTATTGAGTTTACAGGAAACCTGCCTATAACGGTCAGAGGATCATCCATGATACCACACAGAATAGTTATTGAACATCTGTACATATGATCCGTTTCAAATTAAATTTCTTCAGAGCCAATTTATCAAAAATTATCCACTTAATTCTCTGTGTCAAAATTAAATTCAGGAATTAAATGTAATTCAGAACACAACAAACAATGGAGTTGTGGGAAGGAAATATTTGTTTCACAAAAAAATTACTTTTTTTTTAAAAACAGTCAGTTCCTGAAATTATTAGTAACATTCCAGCTATGGGAAAGGACAAATAAAAGGAGATTAATTTTAGTTTCTAACATACTGGGAAGACACCTGGCATTTAGCTGGAATGTTAACATTATCACTGCACTTACTGGATACTGAGGCTTCAGGTTCAGAAAGCATCTGTTAAAAGAGAAACTAATGCAGGATGTACCTCACATTAGGAGATCACCCCAACAGATGGAACAGCCCACATTGCAACTGTTATCACAGGTTGCTGAGGAATTATGAAGGTGCCAGCGACCTTGCAGGGATACAAGAGAGATAAACTAAAGGCAGAATTTCACATCTAATTACCAAGTTGCTGAATTCTTTAGCAAGTTTGAAAATAATATTTTATTGCCTAGGTTACCTGGACATGGCTTCTGCAGAGAGATTTTCACTGTCTTTGACGTCTGTATCACCTGAAAGAGACACAGGGGTATCATTTAGATCCTGCAGCAATAATAGTTTCCTGCCTTCAAGCTGCTGAAATGAAGGCTCCATAACATAGGGGCCTAACTGGCATAAGAGGATATGCCAATAGCAGATCTAAAAATAGAGTTAGGAGGAACATCTTTAAACAGACGGGTGGTGAGAATGTGAACTCAATGCCAGAAGCTATGATTGAAGCAAAAAGCATCAATGCGTTTAAGAAGAAACTCGATGCATGCATGACTGAGAAGAGAATAGAGGAGTTATGGAAAGGGAAGAAAGAATTAGGAGGGGCGGAGGCTCAGGTGGAATACAAACACTGTACCATATTATATGTAATTCCAAGTGAAAAAAAGCTACATCAAAATTTGTTTTTATTTTGCAACTTACTCTCACAGAACATAAAAAAGGATCCAGATTTAATAATAAAGAATAAGAAACACTCGAGGGAAGGGCTTGATAATACAGTTGAAGAAGTATGCAGTGGAAGTACAATTTTGTTATTTTGAAAAAAGTTTGAGCCCAAAGCCTGTGCACAACATTTGAAATAATTCTTGTGTTCAGGTTAAATTCAAAAATTCCTCAGAAAGTACAGTGAAGGATTTAACTTTTTCCTTGCTTCTATTAATTGCAGCTGGATTTCTTCAAGAGTCAAAAAATACTTGTGTACAAATAAGTGTGGAGTTCTGTAGCAAATTGTTTAGAGCATTCGTCTCGCAAGCGAGAGAACTCAGGTTTGATTCCCGGGCAGGGTGAAACCTTAGGCGAGTTTCGTTACTCCACACCCTTTGTATACCTAGCAGTAAGTAGGAACTCAGTTGTTAGTCGATTAAGGATTATTATAAATACTCTGATAAATGTTTTTTGTGTACTTGAGGATTACATCTAATGACGAATTCAGTTTCTGCTTCATTCCTCTCCTCAATGCAAAAGAAAACACACTTACCATGACCTCGAAGGTCTACTGCCACAATTCTACAATGAATCCGACTTGTGATCATTGACTGTGGAAATAAACAGAATCTTCCCTTTAAACAACAACAACTTGCACTTATATAGCGCTCTACATGCAGGACAGTGTCTTAAGAGGGTTTAAAACTAGTAATACATAAAACCTTACTTTTAAAACTATATAAACTATGGCATGTCACTATGTATAAGTATTTTACAAAAGTCAATGAATTGTGAAAATTATTAAGTCATTTTATAATTTAATTTACATTGTACATTAAAACAACTGCTACCCAGTGGAAACAAAACCAATTAAATATCAATGGATTTATACACAGCATTGGCAAATGTAACATCCTGCACAATTTTTCCGATGTCTTGTAAAGTGCTTTGAGATGTTTAGTTTTAAAAAAGCACTATATTAATGCAACTCGTTGTTTTAATTTTATAATGGGGAAAGCATTGTAAGTGTGGAACTCAAAATTCACTGTCGCAGCCAAAACTAATGTTGGTCTCCAATGCCCTAATAAACAGAACAGCTTGGTTATAATGTTGTTCTTTATCGTGAAAATTTGGTTCTAATTTGGTTGCAGTTTAGACCCCACGACTCACCACACTTGCATTTCACCAGCCAGCTTTCATGCTAGAAGCGACCGACTTCTGAAGTCATTGCATTACGTTGGCAGAGTGCTAATGACCCGGAAATTGGCTGTTTTTGTTTGAGCGCAGGAACCAGCAGCACACAGGGAGCAAGCCCACTAGCTGAGCAGTAAAACCAGTCCATTATCATGTGGGTTAAGCAGTCCGAGACGCTGCCCCTTGTGAAGGTTGCCATATAAATGCAAGTTGGTGTGTTCGAATCCCAACCATCACACCACAACAATATTTTGACTGTACTTGATTTTTTTTTAGTGCTGCATTTACCATTAGAGCAACGTGAATTCAGTACTAAAGATCAACAACAACAAATTACATGTGTATAGCACCTTTCACATCAGGAGGACATCCATCAAGTTCAGATCTGCCAATGCAGTACAATTCTTAACTGTTTTGGCAGGAATAACACCTACCCAAGGCATCATGGTTAATTGAGTTGATTACAGTACAGATCACATCACAAAAATCAGTGCCACTTTTTCTACTGACTAACAGATCAGCAACAAAAGAGACACATGGAAGGAATAATCAAAATTGAAACGATTAAGAGCTCATCAATAAATCTTTTTTGGAAACTGCAAAAAAAGTCTAAAAGAGTATAATAAAGTTAAACGCATTACGTCTGTAAACCCAGAATCTATTGGGAGATTTAAAAGGGAGATAAATGAATCCTTGGGAGGTGAGGGTACTAAAGGATATGATGAAAAGTCAGGGAAAGGAGTTTAAAAGATCAGATAAGAACTACACCATGGGATTACATTAATAGATTATTTGTACTGAAATGATAGCCAATCACACAGCACAATAGCTACCCAATTAATCATCAATTGACCAGATTCCCACTAGGTGGCAAATTGCATAATAAAGTACAATAAGCAAGAAAGCACTTGTGTTAAAATCCAAAAATACTTACACTGAAAACTGCCCAGGAGAGAGCTGAATGTCCTCCACCATGTAATAACAGAAGCACAGGCCCACTTGATCCACTTTGATAAATTCGAAAAGAGTGAGAATTGTTAAGGTATAAAACACAATAATTGAAATAGTACTTTAGGGACACACATTGGATTGCTATATAGTGGTAACAGCAGGAACATTCCCAAGTGTAACAAAAAGAATATACAGTGGATTACGAGCTTCCTTGCAATTATACCCCTCCTCCCTCATCATATATATACAAAACTCCAAACACACACAAAAACCAGAATACCACCACGATAATAAGCAAGTGATCACCAACAACAACAACAAAATTACATTTATAGAGTGCCTTTCACGTCGGGAGGACGTCCCAAAGCGCTGAACCAATGGCATAATTCCGCAAGTTCTATTTCACCATAGGTATCTAGTTAGCAACTACATTGCTTCTACTGTCCCTTACATGCAAATCGCAGTGTCCTGCTTGAATTTTTCACATGGTAGAGAATGAAGCACAGAATCACAGTAGCATTTCTTCTACACTTAAATTGAGCAGACATTTAATTATTCCACATTCAATTAAATTGGTTAATTGAATGTGGAATAATTAAATGTCTGGTTTACTGAATTGAATTTTGAAATCCCAAACAGTTTGTACTCCTAATCTAAGAATATAAATCTGTCAATTGAATATTGGATATGCAAATAATTCAATCTACTGAATAATTTTCATTGTCAAATTGAGTATTTAATAAACAGAATTTCATCGTACTAGTAATTTTATACCAAGTTAACCATACATAAAACTGCAGTGAATACAGTGGACAAATAATTCTGGTTACTGCTACTGAAATAGATTTATGATGGATTACCAATACAATTGCCTCATCAGGTATAAATAATGCCCAAGTGAAATAAGTGGGTCATAAAATGCAGCATTTAATGTGGAGCCAACAAGTTAAGCAGCAAGTATTTGTTCTAACAATTTGTAGGTATAAGACAGCTTGTTAAAACTAAGAACCGTCATAAACCTGCTGTGTTATGTCATCCTTTATGAACTGTCTTTAAGGAAACCCATCGTGTTGACACACCAGCTCTGTCAGGCAATCTTTTATTAATTTTGACAAAGAATGTCAAAACAATTAAATTTCACTTTATATAATATATAATAACAATTCTTGCATTTGATTATAGTGCCTTAAAGTGAATTGACTGAAATATTTTAAATAAATCCAATAAACATTTATGAAAAGATTTTAACATTCTGAATGCCATAAAAGCTCGGTTTCCTCGGATTTAAAATTAACTGCTCTATGTGGTTATTTTTGGAAGGTTGTCTCAATTTTTTTTAGAAAAGTGTGTATTTTGTTTAAGTGAAATAATTCACTCTATTAAAAAGGTTGATATGAATAGTAATAAAACAACAAAAACTGACATATACAAAATAAGTTAACCAATATAGCCTTGTTAAAATTGATATCTGGTCAAACTTATAATTAATATTAGACAATAGAAATTGACAATGTGAAAGTAAGGTATAATAGGATATATCTGTGCCTTCTTCATTTTCAATTGTGATGTTCTCCATGGTTTCAAAATACTGACTCCAGGGCACAGGGGAAAAGTCACGTTTTCTTCCAGGCCTATAACACAAAAGGCACAAACCACTCAAGTTAAAAATAGCTTTCGAATGCTAAATTTTGGAGCAGATTTAATCCGTTATGGGTCATGGTAGAACAACTAAAAAATGGAATTAATATTTAAAATATTCAATTTGGGCATACTGCAGAAGTAAAATATCCCAATGCTATACTGTTCATGTGTTTCCTAAATTTTATGGGGTATTTAGAATTCACAAAAAATCAATTTTTTAAAAAAAAATATGACCACCTACATCTCAGTTTGCAAAGGATCCCAAGGAAGGTGGTGCAGATGTAGAATATACATTTCATAAATTTGGCACAAAGAGCTCTTACACACTGCTATCAGCAGGAGGTGCCAGGTGTTAGAATGTTAAGGTGGACAAAATGAAAGTCAAAAATACCACACTTTGACACAGCAGATTAAAGACATGATACAAAAGCTTTTTTTTAAAACAAAGGTGGATTTAGAAACTAGTGGTTGAGAGCATTGTCAGCTATATACAAAATCAACGGTCTTCAAACCAGAGAAGTCATACTCTACAATAACTTATAGTGGTAATGGTCTCACCTCACATACATACATCTCCTGTTGGGCCAAACATTAAAAAGTCCACAATTAAAACCATATTTGTGGAATTTAGATGGGGAGGTTAGATGGACCAAGAATTCTGCTTGAAACTTATGTTAGAATTAAAATCAAATGTGTTGCTGATAGAGATTTACTTTAATATTGGCCTTGGTAATATGTTTATTTCTGGGGCTAAACTGCATACTTCCAACAACAATATTTACCATGATACTACAACCAATCAACATTTGCCATGGACTGCTGTAATCCAGAGCAAAGAAACTCAAATGTCCTTTCCTCTCGATCAATGACATTAGTGCATCATAAGTAAGGTTTTTTTTGGTGTTTATTAGTTTTATTTTTTTTTAGCAATTTGAGTTCTATATAGATGTCCAAAAATCAGGGTTTTATATAGCGTCTCCAGAAGCGCCTCAGCCACAGAGGAGAGGGAGAGGCAGAGAGAGTAACCCACGTGCAGTTGGATGCCAGGGCGCCACTAAAACTGAGCGAGAGAGAAAACCTTGCACAAGTAATCTTGAGAAACCATTACCAGTGCTTTCTGGCATTTACTGGATAAACACTGATAAAAAAAAATTTGAACGGGGTATTTTATCTGTGAAAATCAGAAGCCCTAATCATAAATGATGACAGTTTCCCTAATCTGTAACGTACCAGCCCCATTAAACTGCTATCTTGCATTAATACTAATAATAATTCACAGAATATACTGCAAAGTGAATTGACTATATACCTTGTCGTTGAAACACAGCAGCCAATTGCGCACAGCAATGTCCCACAAACAATTGTGGATTGAGTGACCAAATTCTTCTTATTTTTTAAAAATGTTTTTGAAGGGATTATTATCCTCGGAAGAGCGATCCACCAATCGACTAACAACCGGGTTCCTACTTACTGCTGGGTAAACAGAGGTGTGTGGAGTAAGGAAACTTGCCCAACATTTCACCCTGCCCAGGAATCGAACCCACGTATTCTCGCTTGCAAGTGCTCCTAATCACTAAACGACAGCATTAAATGTATCCAGAAAAATACAATCGAAAGCAAAATGCTCGAGTTTACTAATGATACTAAATTAGGTGTGAAGGGCAAATGCGTATTTAAAATACATCATTCCAGAGATGCTCAGTAATTGGCCAATATTAGAAATAACATTTAATGTGAATAGAGTAACAAGTAAATAAAAATTAAATTGCATTATGAATTCAAAACAGGAAAAGGATTTGGAAGTAGTTGTATATACAAGTCTTTGAAAACATCTCTGCAGCTTGAGTCATGCATCAATAACACCCACAGAATGCACAGCAGCTCAAGGTTCTGTATAATTTATAAGACATGACTGATAACACATTTAGTTTTTGTTACTGTGGACAGAAATAGTATTTATGCAGGATGAACAATTGCATCATTGTTCTACAAAGAGCTAAATTAATTCAGATTATTTAATTTAGAAAACCAAAGCACAGGGGTTTAAAAAGTGAATAAGAAACCATGGAAGTAGGTAGGTAACTACTTCAATAAAGTTGAACTGAATCTTCAATATAAAACCAGCTTTGGAAGTGGTAACATGCCAGGAATCCTTCACATCTCCAAGTGTTCTGGTTCCACGTCAGAATAAGTGTGATTACAAAAATTATAATTTATCTGGTTTTCAAGCTCCCATACCCCTCCTCCAACTTTCAGCTCAACGCCCTTTTGAAGCCAGCTTGGTGGTTGGTTTCTCTTCTCTACTCGTGTGCATATCCCAGGCAATATCTTGTTTCACCCATGAAATATACAGTCAATTTATATTCTGTGAAACGCTTTGAGACATCTCGAAGACATGATAAGGCGCTCTTATGGCCTCTTTGTAATGGATCACACAGTTCTGTACACAGTGCAGCAAAATCAAGGTTTGTATAAATGTAATCATCACTTCCTTGTTTTTATATTCAACTAGCTGTACTTGTTGCAGCTACACTGGCAACCAAAGTATTCAAGATGGAATGTAAATTTCAGTGATACCACTCACAAACCATTTAACATGTCATAATCAGAAGTGTTTTCACCTTAAGCAAAACTGCCATACATGCGTGATGAGCTTCTTTTAGGTCATTGTTCATCAACGATAAGAGATCCCCCCCTAATATGCCCATGGCACTCCCCCATGCAAGACCTTTCCGATGAGGTATAAATCATGTCTCTACGTCAATCGATTATTCCATTATTGGCGGCCAGACATACATGCAATGTGTGAGCTGTGCTGGGATCTCTCTCTCGGCTCCTGGCGCTTAGTCAGTCTGAGCAGGCCTCACTTTAAATTTCCCTAGCTCCCTCCCTCATTCGCTCGTAACCTTTCCCCTCTCCCCTTTCCCCCAAAAAATGCCTCTCTCAACTCCTCACTCTTACGCTCGAGAGATTGTGGGACTCAGCGTATTCATTTTAAAAATGTAGCATTGAATTTTTTTTCCACCACTCTCTTCTCTCCGTCCCTCTCCCAATGTATCATTCTAGAAGGATGATTTCCTCTGTCACTACCTTGTTGCAGAACACTATGCGTCAGGTACAGCTAAGTACCTCATATTTTGGGCCTTTTTTTTAAATATAGCTCAATAACGATAGGAGATCCCCTCCAAAAAATATGCCCATGACACTCATGCATACAAGACCTTTCCGATGAGGTATAAATCATGTCTCTACATCAATCGGTTACTGCATTATTGGAGGAACCACAGAGATGGTCTTTAGTATAGATATCTCTTTCCTCTACTGTATTTAAAAATCAGAATCCTATTTACTGTTAAATGACGTTTTCATGCTTTCCAACTTTTAAAGATCTATGAATCTATTTCATAAACATTACATGTCAAAGTTAATTTCCTTTCCCATAATCCAAATTTTGCAATATATATAGAAATACATATATTGCAATTTTTATAGAAATCAGCATCAATTTGCTTTCAGATTTTAATGCCTTCTATCCAGAGAAGTGAGTTGTCTCTGATTTGAGATTTCAAATTACAAAGTCATTACAATTGAGACAACTGAACTGCACAATTGAACGCTCCCTCCGTTCAGCAGGCTCCGACCTGCTCCATGTCTCCCAACCAACCCACCCTATCATCGGTGACCGGGCTTTAAGCCTCCCTGCCCCCACACTCTGGAATCCAATCCCATGGTCCCTTCGTCTCGCTTCCTCTCTTGCCTCCTTTGAGGTCGGTCTCAAGACCCTTCTCTTCGACCATGCCTTTGGTCTCCCTCCCACCTCTCTGCCTTCCCTCACTCCTACACCAACCCTCCCACATGCTCGGGCCCCAACACCTGACTGTTCAGCGCTTTGGGACGTCCTCTGGACGTGAAAGGCACTCTGTAATTTTGTTATTGCTGTTGTTGAGAGCAATTACCTGTGCTATATTGGAGGCATTTTGAAGTAATAAGAGTTATATCAAATGCAAGGAATACAATTACATTATG
Organism: Callorhinchus milii; assembly: GCF_018977255.1. Taxonomy (NCBI): domain Eukaryota; kingdom Metazoa; phylum Chordata; class Chondrichthyes; order Chimaeriformes; family Callorhinchidae; genus Callorhinchus; species Callorhinchus milii. The sequence goes on along the minus strand of NW_024704745.1, from coordinate 76,122,345 downwards.
TAAAACCACAGCTACTTGCAAGCATCAAATATTTTTTCCATACATTTAAAAACAATAGTGTTGAGTCAAATGTACAAGTTCAAATTTTTCCTTATTAATCGCTTGTCTAAATTTCTGAAAGGCAAAAATGTGCAAAACCTGGCATTGATTTTATTTTTGAGGAGGCGAAAAAGACTACCATTGTCGTGACATAGTTAACCTCTTTTTCGTGGTAGTCAATATCCTTCAAAATGCGTGTTACCAGCAAGGAGAAGAAACAAACCATTGCAGTCAAATTAAACGTCAGATCTGGGAAATAGAATACTTTTGTGCTCAAGGATACTCAATGTTATCAACATACGCTCCCAGGTTAAATGTTACATGGCAGGAAGCAGAGCTACCCATTATCTATCCTATACAAAATAATAATAATAATTGCATTTGGTATAGAATACATTTGTAATTTCCCAATGCACTCTCGGAGGTGTCTCAGACCCAGGTCTGCAGGACTCCGAACCACTGTCATTGACAGACCAGCCAGTCTGACTAGTTGGCAGAACTTGGAGAAGCAGATCAGTCAGTGGGGGAAGGGATTCATCCTACGCAGCTCCTGCTAACTCTGCAGTCCAAAGGCCCAATACAATACAAAATTACATTTGTATAGCGCCTTTCACCTCGGGAGGACGTCCCAAGGCCTTGAGAAACATGGATTTGGACCCGAGGAGGGGGGGATTAGCATCAGGGAGGGTGGAGGGTAGGGAGAGTAGGAGGGTGGCCGAAGGCACGGTCGAAGAGGATGATCTTGGCAAAGAGACAGTGAGATGGAGTTCCAAAAGGTGGGGGCAGAGAGGCTGAAGCCCCAACTGCCGATGGTAGGGCGGGCTGGGTGGGTGATGTAGAGTTGGCCGGAGCCTGCAGAGCGGAGAGGTTCATATAGGGTTAGCAGGTCACAGAGGTAGGAAAGAGCAAGGCCGTAGGGTGGTTCTTGCTGGACGAGTAGTTGGAAGCCTGCCCACCAGTGCTTGCAATTGCAATATACTGTATGTGGTTTTAAATTTGAGTTCCAATCTGGTGCAAATTAATACCACGAGCACCATTCAGCTAAGATCACCTTAAACCCTTTGAACACACTGCAACAACAAGTTATACGTGTGTATGGTGCCCTTCACGTCGGAAAGATGTCCCAGAGTGCTGGATAGTCAGAATTTTTTTGATATACAGTATTATTTACTTGCGACTACAATTGCAATGATGGATACATTCGGTCCTACGGAATTTTGCAACATATGCTGCTGGAATCTAAAGTGTGGCCACAATACTGGACACCACTGACATAATTCTGTGTCAACCTCTTGATTGTCAAACATGAAAGATGGACACAAGATGACGCCCAAGACTGAGGTGAAGCTGCAGATACTCACTCCTGTGTAATCCGTTTGTTAACACATTCTAAGCAATTTTGTCATTTAACTTAATGTAATTTTGTTGCTATTGTAGAAGACTCACATACTTTAGGAATTTTGTTCGAGAATTGTCCATACATATTTTGCGTAGCTCTGCTCCATCCAGAAAAGAGGAAATTTTAAACACTTCAGCCTAAGCTAGATTCAAACAATGATGGAGAAAATACAACTTATAAGGATACAGGGCATTTAGGAACGATAGGAAAGATGAAAGGATTGCCTTATCTTATCAAGGGACACAAAAAAAATAAAGGTTCGAAATTTCATACCATGGGATTTGCTACAGACCATCAGACCAAACAGGAACAACCCATCAAATTGTGATAATATTAAAAGTGCGTAAGCAAAAGATAGCATTGATGGGAATCTCAACCAGCCAAACAATCAGGAACGCCCAATTGGGAAGGATGCTGAGTTTGTTAATGTACTTCATGACTGCTTCCTGACAATGTGTCAATAAGACCACAAAAGGCAGTTGAGTTGGTTCCATGACCCAGACACTACTCATCAAGTAGAAGTACTGTAGTTGAATCACTAGCCATAATTTCAGAAGATTCAATCTGTCCTGGTAAATGATGATTCAATCTGTCCTGGTATGAACCTTTAGCTGGGAAAACTATTGTGGAATGAGGATTAAGTCTAGCAACATTGATCTGAGGCACTACAAACAACTCAATCAAGACAAATTTTCAAAAACATGTAGAACATGCAGGAATGGCCAACAATCCCCCAAGTAAAATTGATCCCTGATTCCATGGCTGTTTGTGGGACATTGCTGTCTGCAATTTGGCTGCCACGTTTTTCTACAGAACACATTCAATAGTCTTTACAGAATATCTTGTGAAGCGCTTTGAGATGTCCTCCAAACATAAAAGGCATCATATCAAATGCATATTATTATATACAATTAGTTTTTTCAAAAAATAGGAACCTAAAAGAATAAAAAAAATTCCTTGCATTTGATATTAGCACCTTCCACATCAGGAGGAATTCTCAAAGCACTTCACAGAATATACTATAAAGTGTTGTGACTGTGTATTTTGTTGGAGACCATTGCAAAAACAAGCCATTCAGCCCATCAAGTCTCCACTTTTTTTCCCCTAAACATTAGTTGCTTAATCTAATCTCCTGCTCACACCCCAAACTATTAATATAACATTGCTTTTTCAAGAAACTATTAATCACTTTTTTTTACAAAAATGTGTAATTTGTATCAGCTTGTGGCAGAAAATTCCAAGTTCCAACCATTTTTGGTGTAATTTATTTCTAATTTCTAATGGTGTACTTGAGGGACCTAGCTGCAGATGTAAAACAAAAAAAACTTCCAATTTTGGAATACAGTAGCAAAAGGTTAGTGAAGAAGGGACAGATCTTGTCTGACCACCTCAGAGTTTGAGGAGATGGCATTTCAATGTAACTGGAAAGAAATCCTTGTGGTGTTGCACTTAGATTTCCAAAACGCCTTTGATAACTACTGTACAAACAACTTTTTTAAGGCTAAAATATGAATAATAATCCTTGCATTTGGTAGAGCACCTTATCACATCTTTGAGATGTCTCAAAGCACTGCACAGAATATACTGTAAAGTATGACGGTATATTTTGTGTGCAAAACCTGGCAGCCAATTGCACACAGCAGTGTTCCACAAACAGTCGTGTACTGAGTAACCAATTTATTGGGTTTTTTTAAGGAATTATTCTAAAGGAATGAACTAAAGGAAAAGAAGCAGTTGGGATAAAATGGGGGAGCATTATTGAGTGGGGTGCCTCAGGGATATGCTGGGATCTCGCCTGTTACTTGCATAAAGACCTCCTTGATTTGCTGACTCAGTTCAAGATGATTTACAGATATTGTTAGGTGAACTGTGGAATCAAGAGGAGATAGCAAAGATTTTGCAAAGAGAATTCAGCAGGTATGCCAGCACCTAAGCCGATCACTGACAACTAAATTTCAACACGCACAAAAAGTAAAGGTACCGTGCACAGGAAGTTTGTCTGCAAAACAAACTAAACATTCACAGCACTTTACAGTATATCTTGTGAAACACTTCAAGATATCCTCCTGACATGAAATGTAATAAAATTAGAAGGCATGTGTACTCCATAGAAACTAAGAGACCTAGAGCTGTTACTTGACTAGTTAGTCTCTTACCATGTTGATCAGTGTAAGGCAGCAACAAGCAGGAAACAACAGTAAAATTACATTTGTATACATCTTTCACGTTGGGAGAATGTCCCAACAGGATGCTGTGCTGCATTGCCAAATCAGTTGAATTCAAACATCCAAACTGAGTAGACCAAACCTAGATGACTACATTCAATTTTCATTGCCACAACATAACGGGCCTGCTCAGGCCTCACGGATAGAGTAGAGGAGAACACCGAGGATGAACCGTGAATAATAATAATCCTTGCATTTGATATAGCGCTTATCACGTCTTAGAGACGTCGCAAAGCGCTTCACAGAATATACTGTAAAGAATAACTAGATGCAGTTCTTCAGCTTTGAAAAGGAATGACTGGAAGGGATCATAGTAAGATGCTAAATGGGATTGAGAAAGTAAACCCAGAAATCATATTTCCAGGTAAGACAAAGTAACAGAGCAAAAGAACCCTGGTTCATATTCTGAATATTAATGTTAGAATAGACACTGGGAAGTATTTATTTACATAGAGGGTAATTAACAGCTGAAACTGGTTAACAAGAATGGTAGCAGAGGTCAGGACAATAAGGCTATTTTAAGAAACTACGTAATGGTGTAATGGGAACATAGTGGAGTACGCATTTTGGAAAGATGAGATCAAATGGTCTGAAGGGCTCCTCCACATGTCATTTAAATCTCTTATGATCCTGATGGATCCGATTTGTGCAGGAATAACTGCTAACCCACTGTAAGACTGAAACCCTCATTCGCGGTTTTAACTTGAAAATCTGAATTTCGTTTGAATTGCTAACATTTCCTCAGAGGCTGCGAAAGTGCAGTTTAATTCCAACAGAAAGCTGCATCTTACGTCAGGCTGTGCCTCACAGACGTTGCTCACATGTGGTACATACAGTAACACTTAACAGTCCAGGAAACCTTTCAGCCATTCGCGTGTACAGTACACAACCGTCACGCGTTCGATCCCACGCCCCCCTCCCACCCCCCACCACCATCCCCTGAATTTTCAAATGATAAATGCATCGTAATAATAATAATAATAAAGCAATGGAACAAACGTGACCCAGCAATTAAGCTGAACGCTTCGTGGAGCGGCGAGCGCTCACGTTCAAACGCAAAGCATCGGGGACCCACAGTTGCGGCCGGAATCAGACAGCAGCAAAAGTGGGAGAGGGGAGGGAGGGAGAGGGAGGTCGCCGTGAAGGCTGGAAAGTTTGGCAGCTCCCAACTCACATGGACTACCACCCCCCTCCCATCGGCCAATTGCACGGGTCGCACTGGGGGCGCTCTGCAGAGAGTCCTGTAGCTCAGTGGTTAGAGCACTCACTTTGTAAGCGAGAGACCTGAGTTCAATTCCAGGCAGAGGGCGAAACCTTGGCCAAGTTTCCTTACTCCACGCAGAGCCTAATAATAATCCCTCCAAAACCAAAAACAATAATAAATTGGTCATTTTCAATCTACGACTGTCTGTGGGACATTGCTGTGCGCAATTGGCTGCCGCGTTCGCCCACAAATATACAGTCAACTCACTTTACAGTGTGTTCTGTGAAGCGCTTTGGGACGTCCTCCCGACGTGAAAAGCGCTATATCAAATGCAAGGATTATTATTATTATTATTATTATTAGTTCCCAACCACTTTCAGGTCAGGTCAATCGCATTGGAGGAAGCGAAAGGGGGAAAAAAATGCATTAACCCCCCCACACCCCCACATACATATATATACACACACACAGTATAGTGCAGAAAGATTTCTCTCATCTGATGCTCAAAGGGGGTGGGGGTTGCATTTAAATAAATCCCTCGGCTCTTCTTCGGTGGTCGCAAAAGCGCGCGCGAAAAAAAAAAGCGAGGTCGACACGACGCCGGTGACGATCACTTCCCGCTCGCAACGACAAGCGCTCGGTACCCGCTTCGAAAGACAATGTATTTTTTTTTCACATCATTGTTTCATCGTCAACAATTTTTTTTTAAAAAAAATTTTTTTTTTAATTTTTTTTTTAAAAACTAAATAAAAGTCTCCTGAGCGAATGCTCAACTCCAAAAAAAAAAAGCCAGAGTTTTACGTTACCTTAAAACGAATGGGGTGACATTTTAAACCACAAAACACTCACCCCATTCTGGCTTTGGATCCGGGCTGCGGACCCGTCGGCTTCGGCGGTCGCGAAGGCAATTTGTTCAAGAGCAGCTCTTTCTCCAAAGAAGACATCTTCTTCTTCCCCTCAATACACCTCTCTCTCTCTCTCTCTCTCTCTCCCAGGAACTGGATCTCGGTGTTAAACCGTCACGGTTGTGGAGACGCCGACCCTCCCCGGCGGCCCGGGATCGTCTCACGCGCAGATCAACGGTAATATTTCTCTCTCTGTGTGTCTCTCTCTCTCACTAACGCGCACGCTTTGGAGAGAAGGAAGTTACACCGGCCTCCCCGCCCCCTCTTTCAAAAAAAACACACACACGCACAGAAAGCCGCTCAAATCAAGAATAATGTTCCTTTTTTTAAAAAAAAATCTCCCGGTTGTGTGTTTGTGTGTGTGTGTGTGTCGCTGAAGATGGCCTCCACCTCCTTGGAGGGAGGCGGTTACCTCAGCCCTTGGGACCTGTAGTCCTCGGCCAGACAAACGGCGGGGTGACGCCGCGGACGTGGGACTACAATCCCCAGCAGGCCTTTCGCCTTCCTTCCGCCTCCCCCTCCTCGTGTCCGCTCCTCGACCCTGAGCCGCTGAGCATGGTGGGACTTGTAGTTCGCTTCGACTTGACTTCCGGCACGCACGGGGGGGGGGAGGGGAGGGGAGGAAGGCGGTTGCCATCGTTACGTGGTTTGAAAAAAAGACGTTACACACGCGTCCCCCCCACCAACTCCATCGGGGTTCAGACCGGGCACCGGGTGGGTTTGGGCTCTTGGCGGGTCAGCGGTTATTTAACCCAACGGCGGGACTTGAAGGAGGCTGAGGAGGGGGCGAGGCGGAGTGACCGGGGGGACGGAATTCCAGAGGTTGGGGGCCGAGCGGCTGAAGGCTCTCCCGCCAATGGTGAGGCGGGTGGGGCGGGTGACGTGGAGCAGGCCCGGAGCCGGCGGAGCGGAGGGAGCGGGCGGGTTGGTAGGCGGGTTAGGAGGCGGCAGCGGTAGGGTGGGGCGAGGCCACGGAGGGCTCGGGGAGAGATGACCGTAAGCACGGTCGATGAGCGGGGTCTCGAGGCCGGGATCTGGAAGTGGGGCGGGAGGAGGCGAGGAAGAAAGGTCCAGAGTTTCGGGGCGTAGAGGCTGAAGCTCCGGCCGCCAATGGCGGAACGGAGGAGGGCACGAGGGACGGAACAGCAGACCCGAGCGGAGGCAGCGGGTGGTGGAGTGGGGGGGGGTAAGCGGGTCGGATACATAGGGGAGGTGCGAAGTCACGAATAATAATAATAATAATAATAATCCTTGCATTTGATATAGCGCTTTTCACGTCGGGAGGACGTCCCAAAGCGCTTCACAGAGTACACTGTAAAGTGAATTGACTGTATATTTGTGGGCAAACGCGGCAGCCAATTGCGCACAGCAATGTCCCACAAACAGTCGTAGATTGAAAATGACCAATTTATTATTGTTTTGGGTTTTGGAGGGATTATTATTAGGCGTGTGGAGTAAGGAAACTTGCCCAAGGTTTCGCCCTGCCTGGAATTGAACTCAGGTCTCTCGCTTGCAAAGCGAGTGCTCTAACCACTGAGCCACAGGACTCCACAAAGCGAAGCGATATGAAGACGACACGACTCGGCGGTGCAGACACGCGAGGCTCCTTGGCCCCGCCAGACAGAGCCCCGGGCCGTAGGATGTTTCCTTTTGCAAACAGAGGCCAATTAACGACAAGAATCGCGCTACGATAACGATCTGCGCCTTTGATGTAGCGTCTCCTCACATTATCGCGACGTCTCAAAGCGCTTCACGGGGTTTGCTGTGAGGTGGAGTGACCGTTATTTGTAGGCGCAGACAATTGCGCACATCGATATCCTACGAACAGCCATGGAGTGAGTGACCAATTTTAGGGATTGTTGGCCAGGACACCGAGAGAAACTCTTCAAAGGCAGAACGGACATGTCATCCACGGGACGGCACCTCTGACAACGCAATGCGCCTCCAAAAATGCGCTGGAGTGTCAGCCTAGACAGTGAGCTTAAATGTCCCGATGTAGGACTTGAACCCATAATCTTTTGACTTTTTTTGTCTTGTGTAGGCCGGCACCTCTGCGAATGTAGGGCATGGTAAATCAGAATAATGATTATTACATTCATGCGAAAATATTTTTCTGTTTGATTTATTTTGGCAACATATAAAACGTAATTGGTAATTTGGGCTACTGTATTTCAAGGCGTATGGACGTTATCCTGGCTAATATGTATTCTTCATCTCACTGTTGGTGTGAAGATCTCTGATGCAAATTACCTTCTGCATTTGCTTACATAGCAAAGAACAGTTCATTTCTAATTATTCCATTTTGTGAAAAGCTTCAAGATGTTCTTGTATAGAAAACGTATTGTGAGAGATAGCTCAGTTCAGAGGGAAGCAGTTTGCAAGACAATACAAACAATATGGAACCATATTTATTTTTAAGAGTGATATACAATTTTTTTTACATTTTTAAACTTCAAATTTAATGGCACTTGGTGGATTGTGCTCTCTTACTCGTAGACTACTACAGGTAAAATAGTATACTGTAGATTGTAATAAGATTGTAAAAAAAAGTTGGAACAGGCTGCCAACTCTCTCAAAATGGCAATAAATTACAAAACAGACTCTCTGTTTACAGCCTACAGAAACTGCTAGTTTAAATTGTGAGCCAGAATGCAATACTTATAGAAACAACAGTTATATAAGTATTGTATTCCTACGCAGATACTACAGAGCACAATTTGGATGCAATGCATAATATCTAAAAGCTTATGCTGGGCTAATTTTTTATTATTGTAATTAAATATCTCTTGCTTTGGACTTACAAATGTCAGAATTGGGTAACACATTTCACTAACTGGCAATGTAGAAATCTGTTTAATTTAACATTTGCTATTGTATGTGACTTGCACATTCCGCAGACTATCCAAATTACTATAATAGCTTAACAAAAAGAATTTCCAGCAGGTTGAGAGCCTCTTCTCTATCTACACCTTTAACTGTGTTGCTTCTGGAAAGTCTTAGAAATAAGGTTTCTGAAAAACTTCAAAAGACTGCAGTCCTGTTGCCAGTTGGCTCAGAAGATTTGATGAAATACCTTCCTACAGCAGCAGTGACATAATGCAGTAAGTTGCTATTCATAAAATTCAAACAGTAGAAGAATGAACAGAATTCTGGCAAGTGGTTAATTTGTGGAGTCCTGTAGCTCAGTGGTTAGAGCACCCACCTCGCAAGCGAGAGACCTGGGTTCAATTCCTGGCAGGGCGAAATGTTGGGAAAGTTTCAATACTCCATGTGCCCGTTTACCTAGCAGTGTGTAGGAATCTGGTTGTTAGTCGATTGGCAGATCGCTCTTCCGGGGTAATAATTCCTTTAAAAAAATAATAAATTGGTCACTCAATTCATGACTGTTTGTGTGGGACACTGTTGTCTGCAATTGGCTGCAAGTAAGTGTTTCGCCCACAAACTATACAATTCACTTTACAGTATATTCAGTGAAGTCTGTGGAGAATATACTGTAAAGTATATCAAATACAAGGATTAGTATTATCAATTTCATACTCTGTTTCATGGTGTCAATGTTTAAAACCAGGATATCCTGCAGATCAGTGTGGAGTATAAACACTGCAGTAAATTAGTTGGGCTGTATGGTTGGTTTCTCCGCTGTGCATTCTATCTACACGTTGAACTGATGCTGTATTTCAGTGGTTCAAACGTGTGCTTGTGCTGAAATTTTAACTGTTCGAATAACATTTCACTTAAGGGTCTAAATGTTTATTTTTAAAAATAGCCCATAATGCCAGCATTGATAGGCATCTTGTCCACACTTGTACATCAGCATATTATCCTCAAATATCCCCATTGTGTACAAATAAATTCTACCAATGATGAAAACCTCTCAGTTCCGTTCCAATAATGTTTGGAAAAACATCATCGTCAAGTGCTTATGTTTATGGAGTGAGCAATGAATTTTTTTCCTAATTTGAAGCACCCTATTGATGCACAGGATCTTTTTTTCCAAGTGATGTGTGGGGGACTAAAAAACCCAACAGCACAAATTGCTCAAAATTAGTGCTGCCTCTGGGGAAAAACAGGTCCTCATAGTAAGTATACATCTACATAAATAATAGTGCAGTACTTGAATTTGATATAGCACCTTATCACATGGAAATGTTTCAAAGTGCTTCACCCAGTGAGTTACTATTTTTTGTGTAACTTTTGGTGTGTGGACAAACATGCCACCAAACATTTAGAAAATATAGAATCTAGAGCCTCTAGGTTCAAGCGTTAGTGTAATGATTTTTGACAGTACCACAACTCCTTTATAACACTACAAAACTGTAGGAGCTTGTGCGTTTGATCTTAATTGGTCCAAATATGCCTGACCTACTTTGTATTTTTTTTCCTTTTCCCCTGGAATAGAAGTTCTGCATTGCATTGACCAACCTGTCAATTCTCATTATGTCTCCAGCTAAACTTTTTATTCATCCTGTAAAAATATATGACAATCAGCATGACATCACATCTCTTCGGACCACTTGCAAATTCTCCATAGTGGTATATATCGGGACATCTTCAGCTACCACTGTGCTTCCAAGCAAATGGGCATACTTTCCACGCCCTGTTTAAGAATAATCCTCAAATAGTATATTCCTGTATATTTTTGAAATTTATTTTTGGTTGTCTCCTTGCTAGATATTACTCTATAATCAATTTAACGCTAGGCTCCAATTTATGTTCAGAACTCCTTAAGGTCAGGAATGATACAAAAATAGACCATATTTGTTCAGTAAATAATACAAAATAGTAGGTCAGGGATAACTGAACCAATTTATTATCAAATAAATAAGACCTTTCCCTGAATTTCCATTCTCTTTCCCAGTTGGAGCTTACTGCCTTTGAGTGACTCAGTTTGTTCTGAAACTGTTCTTCCAATTCAATAAAACTACCTAAATCTTCAATAAATTTCAAATCTATGTCATGTGTTTTTTATGTAGCCCTGGGCTGAAATTCTTTTGAAAATTAAATTGAAATCCAAAACGTTTAGAATCGGTACTTTCACTGGCTGGAACATAGTAAGAATACTGTATGTCCAAAAATGTCTGCAGTGATTTTAAAGTTGAAGGAGGTCAGAGGTAGGAAGAAGTGAGACGGTGAAGAATTTGAAGGTGAGAATGAGGATGGAGCCTTGTAGCTCAGTGGTTTGAGCACTCGCGAGAGGACTTGGGTTCGATTCTCAGGCAGGGCGAAACTAGGCAAGTTTCTTTACTCCACACGCCTCTGTTTACCTAGCAGCAAGTAGGAACCCGGTTGTTAGGTGATTAGCAGATAAGTTTTCCTGAGGTAATAATCCCATAAAAAAAATGGATAATAATTTGGTCACTCAATCCACAATTGTTTGTGGGAGACTGCTGTGTGCAATTGGCTGCCGCGTTTCGCCCCCAAAATATGGTTAATTCACTTTAGTCTATTCTATGTAGCGCTTTGAGACGTCTTGAAGAAGTGATAAGATGCTATATCAAGTGCAAGGATTATTATTATCTTGAACAACAACAATAACAAGATTACATTTGTATAGCGCCTTTCATGTCGTGATCACAACACATTGCATATAGATAGTGCCTTTCAAGTTGTGAGGATGTCCCAAGGTGCTGATCAAGATCTTGAAGACACAAACTGTGGACTTTCCCAAATGAGAGGTTCGTGGGACTTTGCTGTGTGCAAAATTGGCTGCCACATTTCCCCACAATGACACTGTCACTGCACTTTACCGTGTATCCTGTGAAGCACGGAGAAGACCACCTGACGTGAAAGATGTTATAATCATAATAATCCTTAAAGTTGGTATAAGTCTTACAACCTTAAAAAGGCAGTTGAGGCCAACGGACACACACAAGGGGAGAAGCCTTTATTTTTCGACTTATGGAGATGCTAAGAAACCCATTCCTCAAGGTAATTCGGGGTAACTGCTTGTCCTTGGCATGCTGCTCCTGCAGTGGGACCGATGACAAGATAAAAGCGACATTACATTAATTTTTAGAACTCGTAATATTAACTACAGTTGCCACTTTTTGCAATTTCCCTTGCGGCATGTTTCCGAGGATGACTTAAATCATGACAAAAGCCGTGAATTTCAAACATGTAGAGACCAATTATAGACTACACCATCATAGGATGAGGGGCGACCAAGAGGAGGAGCTTCATTGTGTTTAGGATGAGGTAATGTGAAGACAGCACAGATACTGCAGCTACTGTACAGCAAATGGTTGCATCAGATATATGAATTTTTGATCGGTTTAGATTTTTTTCTGAAAACCCGCAAATAAAAGGCTGGTAATTCAATCAAACGCAACTGGCTCATACCTATATATTGGACAAAGCAAGTCATGCATGTTTTCCACTTTCAAAAGGAAATTTTGAAAATTTTGAAAATTTTGAAAAATCAACCTTCATTGGAGTCCTGTAGCTCAGTGGTTAGAGCACTCGCTTTGCAAGCGAGAGACCTGAGTTCAATTCCAGGCAGAGGGCGAAACCTTGGGCAAGTTTCCTTACTCCACACGCCTAATAATAATCCCTCCAAAACCAAAAAAAAAATAATAAATTGGTCATTTTCAATCTACGACTGTTTGTGGGACATTGCTGTGCGCAATTGGCTGCCGCGTTCGCCCACAAATATACAGTCAATTCACTTTACAGTGTGTTCTGTGAAGCGCTTTGGGACGTCCTCCCGACGTGAAAAGCGCTATATCAAATGCAAGGATTATTATTATTATTATTATTATTATTTTGATAGATATCTTTTTAAAAATATCATAAGATGCAGTATATAGTTTGGGACCTGACGTGGGCAAGCGACTGGACCTTGGTCTTCTTTGCTCTCGCAATTCTTATGCTCTTTTGCAAATGATTATTTCACGAAAACACGGTGCACACAAAAATCTTTTTTTCCCTCTCCCGCCCGACAAGAAAATCACCTACATTGCCGTGGAAATAAAGGCAATGAATAAATTTGATCTGTTTTTGGTTCAGTTGTTAAAAGGTTGTCAACATTTGCGTCCCATCGAGGCATTTTATCCGCCTCTGGACTTTGATAGAATATCCCTTGTATTCGATACATCACGTCTTCCAGACGTCTCGAAACGCTTCGCTGAATATATTTTGAAGTGAATCGACTATATTTAGTCGATGAAACGCAGCCGCCAATTGCACGCAGCAGCGTCCCACACACGGTGGTGGATTGAGTGATTGATTATTATTTTTTGCCACTATGTGAGTCAGAGAGTCAGAGGTCAGAGAGCTGCTTCTCTGTGTGATGGGGAAAGGACCCGACCAGGGTCCTCGCTCCTGCGGGGAGCCGCCCGAGCTCTGACCCTCACGTTGCTCCTGATTGACAGTTGGTGTGTGAGAGGAGCTGTGTTGCTGATTGATTGATCCATCGATCGATCGATTGATTGATTGGCATTAGTGTGTGTGTGGGGGGGAGGAGCAGGTTGTGCCAATTCCTTCTATACCCCACGTTGCCTGGCGCGGTCGGTGTTGGTCCTCCAGTATCACAGGTCGCCGCGCGGTTCTTCATCTGCTCCCCGCGCCGACAAGACATGGGCCCGGCCCGGTCGGCGTTGGTCCTCCAGTATCCCAAGTTGCCCCGCGCCAACCCCTCCCGCCCACCCCCGAGTTGAGTTGATCGGCGGCGGATGACCGTTGCTTAGTGACGGCTCCCGGCCGGTGTTGGTCCTCCAGTGTCCCAGGTTGCCGCGCGGCAGGGTCCGTGCCGCCAGCAGCGCAGTTGGCGGCGGGATTGAAAAGGAGAGGAGAGCCGACGCTGTCCGCCCCCCTCCATCTTCCTCGCCCCCTCCATCTTCCTCGCCCCCCACAGATGCCGCCGGAGTCGCACAGAATCAAACCCCGACGGTCGCTTCAGTGACGGAGAAAAAGGAGTCGAAGCCAAAATGAAAACTAAGAAAGTGAAGCCTCTCAGACTGGGAAAGAAACTCCGAGGTATTATTATTATGGAGCGCAGGTGGTAGTAAGTTTGAAATGAACTGTTTGCGGCGTAGGGGCCGCATTGTCAGTGTAGAGCAGTTGGGGAGCACTTTCGCCTCTTGAGTCGTTCGTTGTTGTTGTTGTAATAATAATCCTTCCATTTGATACAGCGCCTCATCACGTCTTCAAGACGTCCCAAAGCGCTTCACGGAGTACGCTGTGAAGTGAAGTGACCGGCTATTTACCGGCTATTTGTGGGGGAAACGCGGCGGCTAATCGCGCACGGCAGTGTCCCGCAAACAGCCGTGGGTCGAGTGATCAAATTATTATAAATGATTCAGGCGAGTGAGTGAACCCTCTTACCACTAAGCTACAAGGCTTAACTTGTTGAGTCGGAAGGTTCCCCCAATCCGCTGCCTCAACAACAACCTCACCCCCTCTTTTAGATCACGGCTGAAGACCTTCCTCTTTGACCGTTCTTCCGGTCGCCTACTCCCCCCCACCACACACCCACACATACACTCGCTCGGCGTCAGGTTCTGACACGGTTAAGAGGTCCGAGATGTTACCCCACGTGAAGAGGGCTGCATAAATGCGATTTGTTGTTTTGTGGGTTCAAGCCCCACATCGAGACTTGGAATCACGTAGTCTAAGATGATGCTCCAACACAGTGTTGTGGGGATCATTCATTGTCGGATGTGCCAGCCTTTGGATGATATGTTAAACCGATGTCCTGTCTGCCTGTTCAGGTGGATGTTAAAGATCCTATGGCACTATTCGAAAAGAGAAGGGCGTTTCTCTCCCCCAGTGTCCTGGTTAACAAGCCCCCAAATAAAATTGGTCATTCACTCCATGGTTGTTTGTGGGACACTGCTGCGTGCGATTGGCTGCTGTGTTTCGCCCACAAAATACACATTAATCCACTTTACAATGCATCCTGTGAAGTACTTTGAGACGTCTCGACGACGTGATAAGGTGCTATCAATGCAAAAATTATTATTTATCGCTGTCATTTGTAGTACCACTAAATATGCAGTTTTTGGTGTCCATGACACATGCAGAAGCTGACATGCATAAGTGTATCCAAAACCGGCTGAAATTTCCACATATAGAATCATGGTTGTGAAAATAGTTTAATCAGCTTACGCTGCAGAGTTTGCCGTGGAGAGAACTGTCTGGGCAGTAAGTTTTATGCTGCTCATCTAGCTCAGATCACCCTAACCCTTAAGGTTTAGGATTAACAGGAAGTGAATGGGAAGAAACCCTGTTCCTTTTGCCGCTCCCAAGACCTAGCAACAAGACAGGTTGGCTGGTCTGCCATCACCAGTGCCCTTCCTAGAGTACAGTAAACTCTGGCTTACTGGACTCCAGGTATCTGGAATTCAAACTTGCTCTGACCATGCCCAAAACCAAGAAAAAATAATCCGCAGACCCAAAATTTCCGTGGGTCCGTGACTCCTAACTCTCCCAGTGGGCACCAACGCGACGATGAACAGCCTCAACTTCCTTGCTGACCTCAGTGGCCAGGGATTTTGACTTTGGCTGAGATTGTTTAAATCCCATGAGCAGAAGTAGCTTATACACTATCTTCAGCTTGCAGGATTCAAACAATTTCAGTGCCAATATCAGAATTTAATGACGTTTTTGAAAAAGTCAGTAAATGCTGGTATTAGCAGGAAATTCCATCTCACCGGAATGGATCTCTTTCTTGCCTGATTTAATCAATTTGTCTTATAGGAGTCAATGATGTTTCGCCATCTACAAGTCTGCCACCACTTGTTGAAGGTCAGATTCGTTGTTTCCTAAGGATAACAGTCAGTAAAATATTGTGGACCATTCTCAGACCTCCAGCTACCCCTCTTGTTAGGTTGCGCTGGTGGGGGGAAACGTCGAATGGTACGCTGTTTCGTCCCAGAGATGCTTCGCAGATTGAACAGAAAGCTGTGAAAACAACTGCTCGATTTGCTGTTCGCTGTGGACCAAAGCAGTTCACCTCTTACCTTGCAGGTTGGTTTACATCACCATTGCTTGTCGTGCTTAGATAGATTAAGGGATTTCAGTATTTCTGTTGTCCTTTAAAGACTACTGATGGGTGGCACCCCAGTGAATAGCTAAACCATATTGGGAAAGTCTGTGCTGATGTAGCTGATCTGAGCTAGGGTAAACTCTGGGGAGTTGCAGTTCGAATCAACAGCTTGGGATATTGAGGGGAAATTGAGCTGAAATTACTGTACCTGATCACTATCCAATATCCCCTGCTTAATGTGCTTGGCAGTGACGGGACTACTGTATTATGTGAACGTATTCTTGGGTAGAAAAATTGAGTTTGCCCAACGAACAAATGAATTTTGACATGCAAGTTTAAGATTGCATATATTGAACCCTATTGCCCTTCAAGTTTGTAAGTGTGAGTGAAGTAAATACAGTATTTCACTTCTTTCAATCAAACGCCTGGTGTTTATATTGTTGCAGAATGCTGTATTACTGTTTCATGGCTCCTGTGCTGTTCAAATATCAAAGCCATAGTCCAAGCTATTTATTAAAAATGCAGAAGCTGTGTGTTGACAAGTACAACGCAGACAAGTAGAAAGAATATTTCCTTAAAGCCTGAGGAGAAAAGGGTATATAATAGTTTGCATATAGTGTATGAAAGTTAGAGGCTTGAAGGGGAATGGGGAGAGAGTGGGGCAGAAAGATTGAATGGACAGCTTGCTTTGAGAGCCGGTGCAGACTCCATGGGCTGAATGGCCTCCTAAGCTGTAAATTTCTATGATTTTACGAATATTGTTTTATTTCAAGGTAGAATTACCTATGACATGCTGCATAAGACCATCTTACCTGAATTGGTCATTTTTTTATCTGCTAGATACACAGAAGAAACACAAGGTCATTTTCACATTAGCTATATATCATTGTTAATTGCTGTAAGATGTATATAAATTCATTCCTTCAGTTTTACATTCGACATTTTGATCATTGACCTAAAGTTTGCATAAGTAATATTCAATATTTAGAGGACATAAATATGACGTACACACATTTTTGTTTAAACAACGTATTTTAAAGTAAGACTACAGTTGAATGGGGCATCCTTTTAGTTGACAGCTGATTTGACCAAAACGTGAGGTAAATCAACCCCTCTTTTTTGGAACAGGGATACACGTAACTACTAGTTTTGAACAGAAGTGGCTGATCATTTTTGTTCAATTCATTGTTGAGCCTTACAGACAAGGAAGAACACACACAGCTTTTATTCTTTTCTCTGAATGTATTTTCATTTTCATATTTGCACGTAGATATGGGAATGCTGGTACTGGAGGTGATGACAAAGCCTGACCATCTACCTGTTGGCCGGGTTCAAATAAATGGCATATCGCACCTATCACCAACTCATTCTGTCAATGGATTTTTCACAATGATTTCCCCAACCTCTGAGAAGCTTGGAGAACTGCAGGTTAGAAACATTGCATTCATTGGGTGTTTTTAGATTAATAATATGTAATACTAGCTGTACCTATTGCAGCTACGCTTGCAACCAAAGGCTCCAGTATGGAATGTAAATTTTAGTGTTACTATTTAACATGCTATAAACACTCTGTGTACACCTTAAGCAAACTGCTATATATGTACGATGAGCTTGTTTGGGACATAAGCTCATGAAAGATAGAAGATCCTATCAAAGCTACGCTAGCCGAAGGGGTTTACTGTATGATCTGTCAGATCCTCAAGTTATTGCAATGCAGCCATGCAGTTTCATTTAATCGGCCTTCTTTCTTTTGTTTGGCATTTTTATTTGTACTTGAAAGGCTTGATGTTCGCTTAGGCATTTTATCTTGTTCCCACCTCTTGGCTTCATCTGAGTGAGTGCGTGTGCACGTGCTACGTGACGCACGATGCCACACCGTCACTGGGAGTCGGTGCGGCCACCAGGTGTAACTGCAGCACAAAACGCAAAACTGTCATACAAGTGTGATGAGCTTCTTTAGGTCATAACTCACCAATGATAGGAAATCTCTGGGAAAAAAATACGCCCATGACACTCCCAAATGCAAGGCTTTTCCGATGAAGTATAAATCATGTCTCTGCATTAATCGTTTATTGAGATCTTGACTGACACACAGACAGACATTGTTGTTTTATTAATATAGAAGAAGATAATAATGCTTGAATTTGATATAGCACCTTATCATGTCATTGAGATGATTTACATCAGGTGTGGGGCAGCCTTGATGGTGTAGAGCTGCAGCTTATGGACCAGGGGTCTGAATCTACGTGGGTTAGGATAATAATTAGGATCTGGAAGGATGAGATGAAGTAGGGCAAAGTGACTTCATAAAACTTCTGAAAGTGTTTTGTGAAGTGCACACAGTAGCATAATATGACCAATGATGTGCCAAGGTTGCCAGGCTCATTTAACAACAGCAACAAAATTACATTTATAGAGCGCCTTTCACGTCGGGAGGACATCCCAAAGCACTGACAGTCAGGTGTCAGGGCCCGAGCATGGGGAAGGGGTGGTGAAAGGGGTGAGGGAAGGCAGAGAGGTGGGAGGGCGACCAAAGGCATGATCGAAGAGAAGGGTCTTGAGACCGGTCTTAATAATAATAATAATCCTTGCATTTGATATAGCGCTTTTCACGTCGGGAGGACGTCTCAAAGCGCTTCACAGAATATACTGTAAAGTGAATTGACTGTATATTTGTGGGCGAACGCGGCAGCCATTTGCGCACAGCAATTTCCCACAAACAGTCGTAGATTGAAAATGACCAATTTATTATTGTTTTTGGTTTTGGAGGGATTATTATTAGGCTCTGTGTGGAATAAGGAAACTTGCCCAAGGTTTTGCCCTCTGCCTGGAATTGAACTCAGGTCTCTCGTTTGCAAAGCGAGTGCTCTAACCACTGAGCTACAGGACTCCATTGAAGGTGGCAAGGGAGGAAGCGAGGTGAAGGGACCGTGAGATGGAGTTCCAGAGTGTGGGGCAGAGAGGCTGAAAGCTCAGTCACCGAGGGTAGGACGGGAGACATGGAGCAGAGTTGAACGGAGGGAGCGGGCAGGTTAGTAGGGAGCCAACAGGTCAGAGAGGTAGGAGGGGAGAAGGCCATGGATGGCCTTAAAGGTGAGGACGAGGATCTTGCTATACAGTGTTAGCTGGGGTCCCCAAGCCTTGGCTCTTGCCAACCTGCGCTAAATACTTCCTTGAATTAGGTAACCAGGGAGGGAGCGTGGATTCCCTTCCAACAATCTTATCTCTGGAATTTCCATGTGTAAGTGGGATGCATGGAATTCTCAAGTTTGGTTTAGGTATTCTTGAGCATGGTGATGGGTTTCCTCAAGTGTCAGACACCCGGCTGACAAAAAAAAATTGCCACGCCCACTCAACCAAATAAATGATGTTTGCTAAATACTTCAACATATGGTCTAATAAGTCAATATAGTGCCAGATTATATTGCTGAATATAATGCAAATTAATGTATGGAACCAACATATTGCAGGTTGCTATAAATGTCTTCAAACTGACCCATAATTGACCTGGATTTCAGGTTTCACTTGCACTGGAACCTCTCTCGGACACGTATGACAGCAGCAGCTCTCTGCCAACCACAGACATGAGTATGGACATTGCAGCTTCAACCCGAGGTTCCAGTGCATTAAATACAAGCACTTCAAAAACAGGATCTGTTGAAAATCTAGCTGTACCCAATGCTTCGCGTAAATTGTCTCTGACCAGTGCAAGTGGGAAAGAATCTGTGTGCAGCAGTATGTCCAACACACCAAGGTAAATAGCACCTAATAGCTTGCATTTCTGTTTTCAATCTGTGTTTTTAAAGATGCGAGATGCATGGCCAATGATATTGTGAAGTGATCCAAGGGTAGATGTGTTGCATTGAGCAATTTCTCCTATACAGGCACAAACAGTGCTTTAACTCGTACCACAGAATATCATTCAAATATCTTGTTCCCATTCCATTTCGCTCTGAATATTTCCAACGAGTCTCCAAATATGGGAATTTCTTTACTTACTTAGTGCTGTCTGCTCAAAAGTGGAAGGGAGAGTACCATTAGTTACGTGTTCACAGGTGCGGTATGTATGGGCAAAGCACAAATAAGTAGCTGCAGTTTCCTCTCCAAATTCTCTCTAGAAATGACACATGCAAGATAAACTACCTGTACACTAATGAGCCACAGTGAAATGCACAATTGATGGCTTTGAGGAACTTAAGTAATTAATTAATTTGATGACTTTGAGGAGTTTATTAATAGAAAGAAGTGAAGAAAGATGCCGCAAAAAATGAAGCCTTGAACTCCCCTCCCTCCTTCAACAGGACAATGATGTTGTGAATTGTATGAATGACTAGATCTGGAGGCACAATTGCTGTGTTAAACAAGGAAAGGCAATCTTAATGTGTGCTGCATAATCAGGCCAAGTGAGGCTGACCATTGTTATAACATCTGACCTTAACGTTTAGAGGTCACCGTAAATATATATTGCATTTTCCTCCCAAGGGCAGAGTGCATTCTTAAAATTTCATTGATCGGTTCATTGCTTTGTAGATGATGCACTGCGCTAAAAACAAAAACAATGAAACACTTGAAAATTTATGACTGAAACAGAAACTGTGTTTGTGAGCTCGATCAAACACTGACCAGACATAGCATGAAATAACATTGCTCCAGGACCTATTCATTACTGCTGTTCCTTTGCTTGTGAGGAAACTAGATGTATCAATCATAAGATGAAGTGCCCTGCTAGTCACTGACAGCACAATACAAAAACACAGAATGTGGAAAGCCTTGTACATTGCTTGTTATTTCCTCAATCCAGTTATTGCTTTACAACCACCATCAAACGTAGAGAGGTGAAGACCCCAGAAGCTTTGCTGCCACCCTTTAAAACACCTCAGTTGTTGTAATTATTTCCGTAGGCAGTAAAAATTGCAGTATTGCACCATCAACAGTGTTTGCCTATTTCTGCTTAATAAATAGTTTAGATTATTGCTATTACCATTCCCTGTTTAACTTGCCCTGGTTAGAAAATAATGACCTGTAGCCAAACCTGAGAGATCACAAGTCTGTATTAAAAGTCTGCATTTAAAGTCTATTATTGAAAATACCCATCAATGCATTTAAACAATGCATTTAGTCCATGCGAGTTAAACACTGAAAGTGTTTAATTATTATTAAAGTGTTTAACTATTGAAAATATTTTATAGATGTATTAAAAATGTTTAATAATTGTTTTCTTTAGAGGAAGAGACCACTTGTACTTTCAGGAAAATGTCAAGACCACAAAGGATGTTTATTCTGAGACTAAGCAGCACCTCAATGCTGCACAGTGGCCTCCTGCTGAGATATTTGTATCTGACCCTGAGCAAGATCAGCTAAGATCACAAGTTTCAATTTCTGCAAGGTTACAGAGTAAGCCCCTGATTGAGAAGCAGCCTGAAGCACACATACTGTCAGCAGCCAGCGAAGCAACCAACAACGTCATCTCAGGTTGGTGTCCAAGTTAGCAAACCACGCACATCGTTTTAACACTACATAATACCGAATAAAGATTATGAAGCTACTAAATAAAGGTATTGATAGATCTTTTCCCCCCAAGTTGTATGCAACTCATTTCACCCATCACACTTGCAGTGATTCATTAAATATTTAACATTAATCTTAATATTACGTATTTCAATATTAAGTATTTAATATTCATTAAGTTTAATGAAAACACAAATAGAAAATTTCAACCAAAGCTATAGCTCCAGGACTGCCTAAATGAGAATTACCGTATTTATTCGCAGCCATTTGTGTTGGAGTCGAGTCCCCAGCGGGTGGCAGCAAATTCCATACATTTATTCTATTTTATCTAGGAAACCTTGATCATTGGCCTCCGCCATTTTAATCAGAAATAAACTGTTGTGATGGGTGAAAAAATCCAGTTCCAGCCAGTGTTAAAAATCTTAATTTAACACAAATTATCCTGGAAAAAGAATGTCAAATAGAAAGGATATCATAATCCTTGCATTTGACAACTATAGATTAATTCGAGAGGAAGCTAGACCTTCATATGAGGAAGAGGGGAATAGAAGGGCGAGGGAGGGAATAAATGAATGGGTTTATACTCGTGGAGTACAAACAATGGCACAGAGTGGTTGGGCCGAGTGGCCTGTTTCCGTGCTGTACATTCTATGTAAATCTGTAATTCTTGTCCATGCCTTTGTCACCTCTTGGCTGCACTGCTCTAACGCCCTTCTTACGGTCTCCCCTCCTCCACTATTCACAAAATTCAGCTCATTGAAAACTCCGCTGCCTGCATTCTCACCCGCACCAAGCTTCATACCCCGATTACTCCAGTCCTTGCCAAACTCCACTGGCTCTCTGTCATAGAGCAGATCAACTTCAAGATCCTCACTCTAGTATTAAATCCCTCCATTGCTTGGACACCCCCCTATCTCCCTAACCTCCTCTCTCCCCACAGCAGTACCCGCTGCCTCCGCTCTTCTGGGTCCGGCCTCCTCTGCATTCCCTGAATCCTCCGGTCTACCATCGGCGACCGTGCCTTCAGCCATTAGACCCCGAAACTTTGGAACTCCCTCCCTCAAGCCCTTCGCCTCACCCCTCTCCTTCCTCATCTTCAGGTCACACCTGAAGAACTTCCTTTTTGACCGCGCCCATGGTCACCTTCCCCTCCCCCAGACTCGGCCTTGGGCTCCACCATTGCTAAGCGCTCAGAGACTCCGCCCGGCGTGGAGGGCACGATATAAGTGCAAGTTGTTGTTGTTATTTGTGTCATGTCAGGAGGACTTGCCAAGGCGTTGAAAGTTCAGGGAATATATTTTCTGTTCAGAGTATTTCTCTTGTATATAGAGCCTGGGAGTTGATCTGTACTAGTCAGGCTAGCTGAGCTAATAAGAATATCCAGCCAGCACCACATTTTTCTCAGATCCAGCCAGCTCATGTTCAGCTCCTAAATTGCATGAGGATCTCTTTCGTCCTTCAGTTGAGACTTTAAACCAAGGCCCCTTCTGCCTGTTCAGGTGGACATTAAAGATCCCATGGCCCTATTCAATAAGGGAAGGGAGTTTATCCTGGTGTCCTGGCCAACAATTCGCTAAATAAAATTGATCATTCACTTCATGGCTGTTTGTGGGACATTGTTGTTGGCAAATTGGCTGCCATATTCACCTACAATATATACAGCCGCAGTATATCCTGTGTAACACTTTGAGATTTCTTCTTGACGTGAATGGCACTATGCCATTGTATGGATTATTAATAATGTTAAATGAGGTTCCCTGGATCCCGCACAGCTTGTTCTTATCAGTGAAGTTACCAGTTGATGAAGGAAAAAGCATTTTTTGCCCCACTAGGGGGAGTATTTTGAACACAAAGTAATCCTTTGTGCTTCTTGTATAACTGGTTAGAAATCTTTACATGCAAACTCCACAATATCATTCAGCCCTTTACGATGTTAACATGGAGTGAGGTGCTTACTAACGCAGTGAAGACTGAATTGGTTGAAACCATTAAAAAGGAATTGCTGATGCACGTTTATCTGATTAAGATGATAGAATTTGCATAGTGAAGCCTGGATATTCTGAATGCGTGTAGGAGGGTTTTGGCAGCCTGTGATGTGAGACCATGGAGCAGGGCAATGTTGTGGAGGTGGGGGAAGGCAGGGCATGGCATGGATGTGGGGAAGAAAGGATAGTTGAGGGTCAAACAAGACGCCAAGGTTCCAGACTGGCTTAGCAAGGTGGAGTGTGCATAAAATGTACTGTATAGAACAGACAGATTATGGTCCTGTTCCTGGGGCAATAGAGCTTTAAAGAGATCTAAAATCCTGGACAAGATGAAGGATCATGTCTTTTTGTCCTTCCTGTTTGTCCCTCATCCCCTCCACTCCACCAGAGGCCGCGCTTTCAGCCACTATGCCCCAAAGCTTTGGAACTGCTCCGATCCCTCTTTCTTGCCCCCTCTTTCCCCTCTTTTAGATCACGACTACAAACCTTCCTCTTCAACCATGCTTATGGTTTTCTCCTCCCTCCCCCCCAGCTCAGCGTCAGTCTATGTGAAGGGCACTATATAAATGCAAGCTGTTGTTTTTCCAACCTACTTATTTCAAAGAAGATGTGTTTTTTTTTAAATTCAGCACTGCAACAACTTTTATCCGTTCTTTAGCTGTTGCTCTAGCAAGATTTGAGGATAACTTGAAAGATTGATGATTTGATTTGTTTTTCAAACAAATCATCTTTAGCTTTACCAATAGTGGAGGAAAGGGGGCAATACTAATAATTAGAAAGATTTCAATGCTCTTTTCTCTTTTTCAGTTTTGCTTGATAAAGGCAGCAAACTCCGCGACGCTATGGTGGTTTCAGCAATGAAAACCAATCTTGATGCTGTAACCGGATTGGCAGACATTTCTTACTCTGCTCCACTTCACAATGTTGACAAGCCAAGATCAAAGTAAGCTTGATAAACCTTTTAGTGGTTGCTATACTGTATATCTGCTGTTTTTTTACATCTTAATGTCTATGACTGAAATTGGCCGAGCCAGCTTGATGAATGCAACATGAATATTTGTTAAAAATAGTTCATTGCAAAAAAAATAACTTTTTGTAATGACATTAAAAGTAGCAGAAATTGCAGATCATCCTTCTTATAACACATTTTGTTGGAGCGCTGTACTGTTTATAACATGAATGAGGTGGTCAGTGCATGAATGCAGGAACTGGCAAGCCGAGCATATATACAGTGAAAATAACTATCGCAAACTAATAAGGTGATGGTTGGGATTTTACAGACTGCAACTATCACCTTATGTCAAAGCTTATTGTCCAGCGCCTTGGGATGTCCTCCCGATGTGAAAGGTGCTATAAAAATTTTATTTTGTTGTTGTTCAATGTATATATGGCCTGAAAATCCAATGTATCCCTCTTTGCCATTACCTCTGGTCCTTCTTCTTTCATCTCTTGACTCTTGGCAGGCCTATTACTCAATGCATTTCTGGGCCTCCATTCAGAGTCAGCCTGGCTGTAGAAACTTGCCACAGCTTTGTAAGAACCTATTCAAGAGTTGGGGCTCCTATAGGTTCCCTTTCCTTCCACCCACTCATTTGGTGAAGTTTCTTTTCATCATTCAAGAACTCCTCAATGGGCCAGTCAAAATCATGAGTGAATTGTAGATAGAAGCAAACCACATCTCATTACACTCTGCATGTAGTGTTTTATAGGGTGCCTTATAGCAGCCTTCCAGGTAGCCATTGTTTAAGATTGTAAAGCAATAGTAAGTGTCCTGCTTTATTTTCTATGTTATCAATTAGAAATATGAACTGTGTTATGGAAATAGAATATCATGCTGTATTTCCTCTGTTGTGACACAATGGTGACAAGGTGATGTATCACAAAGCAGTTTCACCCAGTTTTCTTGGTGCAGAAATACAAAGGTTTTCTACCCCTTTGAAACGATCAAATTGTCAGAAAAAAAATAAGATACATCTTGGCCAAGAACATAATGTACTAATTATTTTCTTTTGTTTGCTTCCTCTCTCTCCCTGAGGTGTTGACTCCTTTTATTCTTCCCTCTCTGGTTCCTTGTTCACTTAAAGTGGTAATTTTTTCCAAGGGGTCAATATTCAATAGTGAGTCTTCACAGTGTGTATTTATTAGCAGGATCATCACCATCAGACTTGATCCTATTTCCATCCAAAGAACTTCCAACAGAACGAACCAGAGCAGATTTTCCTCTTACCTGTCAGGAGTGCCAAGATCGATTGTAGTGCCCCTAATGATATTCAGGCAGAGATCAATCAAATCAGCATAGACCTGAGTTCAAATTTGTAATCTTTCAGTCTGTGCACTGCCTTACCTATTACAACAACTTGCATTTATACAGCGTCCTTCACACAGAATAGTATCTCAGAGCGCTTAACGGGTGGAGCTTCACGTCGAGTGAGGGAGAAAATGGAGGTGACTATAGGTACACTCGAAGAGGAAAGTCTTCAGGTGTGATCTGAAGACGGACAAGGAGGGGGTAAGACGGAGGGATTGAGGCAGAGAGGTCCAGAGTCTCGCGGTATAGCGGCTGAAAGCACAGCCACCGATGATGGAGCAAAGGGTACAAGGGATTTGCAGGAGGCCAGAGCTAGTGGAGTAAAAGGGGCACGTAGAGGAGTCGGGTGTAAGCAGGTTGGAGAGTTAGGGAAGTGCCAGGGCATGGGGTGAATTGTACCCGAGTTTGAGGATCTTGAAAAAGCGTTTCGCCCACAAAATATCCAGTCAATTCACTTTACAGTATATTCTGTGAAACGCATTCAGACATCTCAACGATGTGATAAAGTACCATATCAAAAGCAAGGATTATTATTATTATCTGGTCACCTGTGGCGATGATATTACTTTGAGGCTAAGGACATAGTCCTTTGAGCTGCTGATGAATGATCTAACATTTTAAAGTGAAGAAGTAACTATTATAAATGTAATAGAATGTTTATAAACTATATTCTCTTATTGGTTCCTGTCAGAAGAACTCAGTCTCCTTCAGGAAAACTGCTTCATCGTTTGCTCGAGTCCGAGAGTACATCACTCACCAAAACAAACCTATTGCCCTCTTTTGTGAATCCACCAGAGGAATTTTATCACAACACAGATGCAACAGCAATCAAATTGCTTCTGGGGAGGTAAATGCCAAATATTCTATAGCATCTGTGGAAGGGATTTCTGATATATTGGAGATTTGTCCATGCTGAGTAATTTGTAAAGGCAATGTATTTATAGCTAAATACAAATTGCATTATTTTTATTACACCATGTGTTTTATATTGTCACTAATCTCTCCTCTGACTACTTTCCTGGCCATAACCACTGCTTCTCCAATTCTGGTCTGTTACTTGTTCTTTACTTCACCTGTCTCAACATTAATAGCTGAGCCTTTAACCAACTTCAATCATCTTTTCCTTGCTTCCATTCTTCAAAACCCTCCTTAGACGACGTCTTTGCTAACTCTCCCTTCTCTCCATTTGATACTTTCTGTCATAATTGTTAAGCATTTTCAGATATTCATTCTGCATATGCCATACATGTGAAAGTTGTTGATGTGGTTAAAATATAAAAATATCCCTTTTAAATAAGGTATTCTCTGAACAGGTTTCATTTTTAAAAAAATATGTATATTTTGCTTATTTTGAGAACTCCAATGCAAGGATTATTATTACAAATACAAACCTCTGCCAACATTTAGAAAAAAATATTCTGCAATAACATTCATAACTGAATGTAACGTAAAGAGATTTTGAGGATACCAAGTGTTGGCCTTTTTCAAGTTTTTAAATAAAATTATATTGGAATTGAATGATAAAATGAATGAAACGTTTCACAGTGATGTCACAAAGACTGAGTGAATCATTTTAGGCAATTACTTAGTTCATCATAATACAATGTTCATTAGTTTACTATGTTTAATAATTGGGTTTAAAATTGCTGTTCTTACAATCTCTAATAAATGTATTCACCCAAATATACAGTCAATTCACTTTACAGTATACTCTCTTAAGCGCTTTGAGACCTCTCCAAGAAGTGACAAGGCGCTATATCAAATCCAAGGATTATTATTATGTATGAATCGTATGTTGGCAGTGAAAAGGCACTGATGTAAGTTGGGATGTCATTCACTGCAGTGTTTCATGGTTATGTAAGTGAAACATTTTAATTGTGTGTATTGGGATTCCAACTGCACTGTCAAAAGTTTTCCAAAAATAAATTGCTCTAGTCTCCTGATATTTTGAGGATGATATTTCTAACCAGGAAACAGTTCTATTTTAATTGTTATATTCTCATGCATTTACTTATGGCATAAATCAGAGAAGGCAAAAAAACCTAACCTATATTTTTGGAGAAATGTTTCGTTGTCCTCAAAGTTGTGAAAGGAGAAACTTTAGTATATTTTAAATTCTTGTTTTCTTTTTCCAAAAGATATTATAGCAACATTTGCTTTTGATCAAGTTTCTGTTTAGACAAGAACAAAAACAATTGTTCCAAACTCTCTACTGTTTGAAGATGAGCATTTTGTGTGTTACATTAAGGTGTACAATAAACCAGGGTTCCTTCCCCTTTGACTTTAATTACATCACTTCATTGAGTGTTCATCACATCCAGGCTAGACTTTTCGAATGTCCTGCTTGTCAGATTCCCCACCTCCTTCCTAGACAAGCTGAAGACTATCCAGAATTCTGCAGCTTGGTATCCTCTCCCGCTCCATACTCCGTAAGCTTATCATCCCATCTCTGCTAGGCTCCCCATTGGCTCCCCATTCCCCCCAGTGGATTGAATTCAGAATCCTTATCCTTGCTTTCAAATACCTCCATAGCCTCACCCCACCCTACCTCTTTGACCATCTGCAAACTTAGTAACCGGCCCATAATCTTCGCTCTGCAAACACCAGCCATGTTCCCCACAAACAGCAACTTTACTCCATGTTCCCCACAAACAGCAACTTTACTCCATGTTCCCCACAAACACCAGCCTTACTCCATTCCATGTTCCCCACAAACACACCAGCCTTACTCCATGTTCCCCACAAACACCAGCATTACTCCATGTTCCCCACAAACACCAGCATTACTCCATGTTCCCCACAAACACCAGCCTTACTCCATGTTCCCCACAAACACCAGCATTACTCCATGTTCCCCACAAACACCAGCCTTACTCCATGTTCCCCACAAACACCAGCCTTACTCCATGTTCCCCACAAACACACCAGCCTTACTCCATGTTCCCCACAAACACACCAGCCTTACTCCATGTTCCCCACAAACACACCAGCCTTACTCCGTTCCCTCAAGGCACAAGTGCGAGCTGCCGAACGTGCCTGGACCAAATCCAAACTAACGATCCATCGGCAGATTTGGCTTCACCACACCAAGATCTACTGCTGCGCTCTTGCTTCCGCCCAATCCTCCTTCTACTCCAAGGTTATCTTGGAGGCAAAGGACAGCCCCCGGCTTCTCTTTTCCACCACTAACCGTCTCCTCCATCATCCTTCCCATATCTCGCCCATCCTCTCCTCAAACTCCAACTGTGAGGAGATGCTGCACTTCCTCAAATCTAAAATCGAGGGGATACATTCAGCCACCTCAGCCCCGTCCACAGCCACCCTCACATCACCTCTCCCTCATGGCCCACCCACCACCCATCCCCCCCATACTCTTCGACCCTATCTCTCCCTCCTCCCTCACCATTACTGTCCGTAAACTCAAACCCACCACCTGCTCCCTCAATCCCATCCCCACCTCTCTCCTCGTCTCCCAGCTCCATCTTCTGTCCCCCCTCCTGTCCGATGTCATCAACCTCTCCCTGTCCACCGGTTCAGTTCCCACCCCCCCTAAAAACAGCCGTCATCACCCCCACCCTGAAAAACCTTCCCTGGCTCCATCTCTCTTCTCCAGCTACCGCCCTATCTCTAACCTCCCATTCCTCTCCAAGGTCCTGGACCGAGACGTCGCGTCCCAGCTCCGCTCTTTTCTCTCTTGCCATTCCCTCTTTGAACCCGTCCAATCCGGCTTCCGCGCTACCCATAGCACGGAAACAGCCCTGGGGGTCACAGTCACTAATGACGTTCTGAACATCTGTGATCAGGATTCCCTCTGCCTCCTTGTCCTCCTCGACCTCTCTGCCGCCTTCAATACTGTCGACCACTCCATCCTCACACACCGTCTCTCCGCTTTACTCAAACTTCACGGATCTCCCTTGCCTGGTTCAATTCCTATCTCTCTCACCGTCTCCACTTTGTTGCCTCTAACGGTTTCTCCTCCAGCCCCCGCACTGTCACATCTGGTGTCCCCCAGGGCTCTGTCCTTGGCCCTCTCCTCTTTAATATCTCTATGCTCCCCCTTGGTGACATCATCCGCAGACATGGGGTCAACTTCCACATGTATGCGGATGACACCCAACTATCTTTCTGCCTCCACCTTCAACTCCAGGACCACTGCTGTCCTGACAGACTGTCTGTCGGACATCAAGTCCTGGATGAGGGCAAACTTTCTACAGTTGAATGTGAACAAGACTGAGGCCCTCCCGATTGGCTCACTCCAGCGCCTCAGCACCTCAGGCTCTGGCACCATCAACCTCCATGGTTGCACACTACAACTCACCAGCCAGTCAGGAACCTGGGTGTCTTGTTCGACCCTCAACTGTCTTCTTCCCCACATTCAAGCCATGACCCGCTCTGCCTTCCATCACCTCCGTAACATTGCCCGACTCCGCCACTACCTCACCCCTCAGGCCACTGAAACTCTTGTTCATGCCTTCATCACCTCCAGGCTCGACTATGCAAACTCCCTGCTTGTGGGCCTTCCCAACTCCTCCCTCCACAGGCTGCAGATAATCCAGAACTCTGCAGCCCGTGTCCTCTCCCGCACCAAACTCCGTGACCCCATCTCCCGCATTCTCGCCCGACTCCACTGGCTCCGTATCCTTCAGAGGATCCAGTTCAAGATCCTGGTCCTCTCATACAAAGCCCTCCATGGCCTTGTCCCACCCCATCTCTGCGACCTCTTAACCTCCTACCAACCCGCCCGTTCCCTCCGCTCAGCCGGCTCTGGGCTGCTCCACGTCCCCCAACCCACCCACCCCACCATTGGCGGGAGAGTCTACAGCCACTCTGCCTCCAACCTCTCGAATTCCAACCCCAGTCACTCTGCCTCGCTCCCTCCTTCACCTCCTTCAAGTCCCACCTCAAGACCCCCCTCTTCGACCGTGCCATCTGCCACACCCCTTCCCCTCCCTCCCCCCCCCCCCCCCGACCCCAGCTCGCGTCTGAAATGCTGTACTCTGTCCAGCGCCTTGGGACGTCCTCCCGACGTGAAAGGCTCTATACACATGTAATCTTGCTGTTCTTGTTGTTCCCCACTCTATCTCCCCTGTCATCAGTGACCAAGTGTCCAACTATTCTGATCCTGTTCTCTGGAAATCCATCCCAGAGTTCCTCTGCCCCACCTTTAAGACCCACCTTAAGACCTTTTCAACTGTGCTTTTGTGCATTCTTCTCCCCTTCTTCCCCCGTCCCCCGCACCTTCCTCAGTTCACTTCCCCCACCCCCCGCTTGGGCTTTCAGTCAGCTCTGTGAAGTGCTTTGAGGCGTCCTCCCAAGGTGAAAGGCTCTACATAAATGTAAAATTATTGTTCTTCATTAAAAAATTTAAAAATATTTCTTAAGTGTAAATTAGCTGCATGTTTGCCTGTACAACAATTTTCCTTTCTGCTCAATTATCCTTTAGGAAAGGAATTGGGAAATGTATTTTTCTATGAGGTGTTATATAAATGCAAATTTTGTGGTGTATGTGAACCTGCTCTGTATTTTGGACTGCACTGGTATCAAATAGACTGCATTAATATGAATACTTTGGTTTCACATACTGTTTGTTCTTTTTGAGTGAGACTGTCAATGTGTACTCCATTGTGTGGCAGTTTTGCTGTGATCCCATCTTTAGTAGTATCTTGATTAATTTTCAAACTCAATTCATCCAGCTTTTTCAGGGAGGAAGAATTAGTCTTTTATCAGTATGACTTGGATTCAATCCTAAACTTTTAGAAGTAAAAGGACAGTTCCTGCCCCACTGAGGCACTTAGATTCCCGTGTGATTGTTTCAATACAATCCAGCAATTTGTACCACATAACCTTTTGATAAAATTACTTGATGGTTGTTAATGGCATTTTTTCTTTTAGGGTTTGGCTGCTAAACATCTTGTGTTTATCAGCATCTGAACAATACATTCTTTTTGTGGGAGTTCAAAGAACGTATTGTCTATACTCCCTAAAATAATACATTACAAAGAAATTCTTTGTAATGTATTCTCACAAAGAAATGCTGTGCTCAATTGGCTGCTGCGTTTCATCCACAAAATTTGCAGTCAATTAACTTTACAGTGTATTCTGTTTTGAGAAGTTTCGAAGATGTGATAAGGCGCTATATCAAATGCAAGGATTATTATTATAACATCAGCATTTGAACTAGCATTTTAACCCTTAAAATGCCTAAACTATTTTTTTATATAATAAGTTAATGGTTTAAAAACGATCAGGTATTTGGCATTCTTGATGTAGTGGTGTCTAATATTAGAGTTCATTTTAATAGCATCTTTATATTAATAGTAGCATTTACAATAAAGTAATAATAATCCTTACATTTGCTATAGCGCCTTATCACATCGTCGAGACTTCTCAAAGCGCTTCACAGAATATACTGTATTGACTGTATATTTTGTGGGTGAAACTATTTATGGACTATACTGACTGCTGTTGTTGCAATGTTTTGTGTACAATTGATGCCCGCAGTGTGGATTCAATTCCTTTCTACCACTGGGATGGTACAGGCTCCCTCCCAGATTCTTTATCTGCGGGAAGTGATGCATTTGATGAAAGCGAGCTGAATGATCCTCATTACGACCAGAGCCTCCTGGAAAACCTCTTCTACAAGAATCCTGTGAGTCATGTTGTTGTTTTATGGGGACCACATCCCAGTAACTATTGCAGGATTATTAAAATTAAATGAGCCACACTAATCCCGGCAAAGTAATGCCTTTGCTTTGACTAACAATCACTTGTTGCTATCCCCTACAAATTAACTTTATGAAGCCACACACAAAACAGTGTGTAGCATTTATGCTCCTATCTTTAATTTTGTGAACCCTTGCTGTACACCATCCTCTAAGCAGCAACTGAAATTGCTACTAATGTCAATAAGAGGGATGTACTAGACAGACTCGTTTGACTCTCCCTGAAATTTATCATTGCTTCTTTGTGCTTGACTATGTGAGGGAACTGAGTAAATAAGTTTGTCAGTCTGGCTCAGCCGGTAGCAAAAGATTGAAAGTTCAAGCCCCACATTTCCTGACACTGCAGTGTTGTGTACATCTCCTTCTGTTCAACCAATGAAGGACGTTAGGCAAACATTTTACTGGGTGCCAGATGTCATCATTGTTCCAGCTGACTGTATTAAGGATCTTCATACTTAGATTATCTCTGTTGTGCGCTGTTAATTAATATATGTATATAATCTTTACATTTGACAGAGTATTTGTGGCTTATGTTTTGGTCGTAGCAAATTTATTTTGAGAAGCTAGCAGAATTTTGCATCTGTGTTATATAGATGCTAACAACGTTCATTATATTCACATTTATAATCAGTGGCAATCTGAACTTGCATTCTGTCACAGCCTGGCAAATTAGAGTACTAGTTACTCTGTCACTCAGGCTCTTAAATTGAACATTCTTCTCACCTGAACTGTTGAATTGAACTGAATAGCATTTATGTGGGTTAAGATTCAAGTGAAGTTCCCAAATTCTCCCAGATGTAAAGTGATTTTGTTTTATACAATTATAGGCAATAAAGACCCTTTTAGGCAATTAAAGTATAGTACTGTGAGATTTTCATGAATGCCTGTTGTATTGATCTGATTTCTTATCAATTTATTCTTGTTTGTATGTAGAAGTATGAAACCAGCTTCAGTGATTGTACCAGTGAAGAAGAGGGGAGAAACGCTTTGGAGGAAACGCCAAACACACGATCACTGAACAGAGCTGGTTCCCATAAACACAACAGACATTCCTACTGTGCTCCAGGTTCTGCTAATCTAAAGCAACAAGAAGCACAAAAGAATGACGGGTAATTTATATTTCAACAAGATTTTAATGCTTGATAATCTCATACATATCTAAGACTAGTTAAAAGCTAGTTTAAAAATGGTACTTTCTGTCTTGTGTTTTTTACGCCTTCCAGGTACTTCATAGAATTATACAGCACAGAAGGAGGCCATTCGGCCCATCGTGCCTGTGCCGGCTCTTTGAAGAGAGCTATCCAGTTCAATCCCACTCTCTCCCCATAGCCCTGCAAACTAGTCCTCCCCAAATAATTATCTACTTCTCTCTTAAAAGTTGTTATCGAATCGGCTTCCATTTGACTTAACCTTTGTGTGCTACCTACAGTTCCCATCCAGGGCAAGATGTTCCTTTGCTTGATAACCAGCAAGCAGAAATACATGCTGTGGATTTGACGATGGATAGACTGACGCTACTGGGTCGCATTTACCTTGCACGAGTTGTTATTGAAACACTAAAACTTCCTTCAGACAGCGCACAAACAACTCCAAAACAGAAAGGAGAAAAGGGAAAGCCACCTCGACCTGTTACAGCAAGAAAATGGTAACGGTTCTATTTCTGACATTTCATATTATGCGACTTTTGCAGTCTACTTTAAATCCCATCATTTGTTGACTCTAGTGAAATTTCTATAGTCTTATAAAATGCCAATCCTGGCAGTAGACAGATGACATTGTGGAGAATAAAGAGATAGATTACAATAGATATATAGTTTTTAATATCTTTAGAACAGGAAAAAAACTTTGATCCCGAAAATAAAAAATTCTCCTGTCAGATTTGCTGTGTGACTAACTTGAATTCGCTTGGACAATACTAGTGTACGTTCAAGCATGACATACTAATTTTCATTTGCGTACTCTTAGCACTTACTTTGTGGAATACCACTTTCCAGTGGCCACTTCTTCAAAAGGTGGAGGTGTTTCCGTAACCACTGAAATTACTCGAGTGGCTTCGAGCAAGATTATAAGAGGAGGTAAGAGGAATAATAATAATAATCATCTTTGCATTTGATATAGTGCCATATCACGTCGTTGAGACGTCTTAATGCGCTTCACAAAATACATTGTAAAATGGATTGACTGTGTATTCTGTGGGCAAAACGTGGCTGCTAATTGCACAAAGCAATTGAAATAGACACGTATTGAAAGCATTTTCAGCAACTTATTACAAATATTTAGAGCTGACAGTAAGACAGAGATTGTTTAGATTTGTGATTTGATTGTATGATGGCTTCCACAACTTTGCCACTTTATGTAGAATAGACCTGAATGTTGGATGGATGAAAGCTCAGTAGTTTGGAAAGAGGGCGGAGGGGAGAATGGAATTTATTAGAGGTTTGGGAAATAGGAGAAAGCTCACCTTAGCCTCATTTACTGCTCCAGTGAACCTCTTGCTGGATAAATAGAGAAGGTGACAGAAAGAATGTTTTGTACTATTCGTGTGAAAAGGAGTTTCATAACAATTCATTTGGTATTTAATGGTAATATTGGAGTTTCCTGTTTTCTTTGGTGAGTTGGATGTCTGACATATGCAGAACCCATCACCATGCTTAAAAGTATTCAATTCAGATAGAATTCCACATGTGGCTGTCACCTATTCAAGGAAATTTCCCTGTGTTTGGAATGCAATGTGCACTTTCTCCCTGGAGATATGCATTCAGCTTACAGATTAAATGGAAATTTAAAGAGGAAGTCATTTGAAAGAAGAAATATACATGTTGAGGGTTTTTATTGTATATATTTTATTTATAATGCGTTATTATTAATTCGTGTGTATTACAGTCGTCAAGTTCCAGCAGCGGTTTGTTTTTCCTGTTAGTTTTGGTGGTTCAATGATCGAACGTTGGTGGAACTCAAACATTTTGTTCAAAATTTATTCCAGAAAAAATACTCAGAAAAAGGTAAGTGTGGAATTACTTTTTAAAAATAATTGATTCAATTGGTATTTATTTGACCAGATTTCTTTAAAATCAATTGATATGGTATTGGGCATCTGGTCAAGCTGATTCAAAAGCGGTATGATTCACATTTTACTTTAAGCTGTAAAACAGAATTGACTCGCACATATTGTCTATTTGTTTTGTAAGAAATGGTTTTCTTTTTCAGGATATCAGTGGCCCCAAGGTTTCTGAGAGTTAATCCCTCCTTAAGCTTTTCCTGTTCAGTTTAGGTCTTCTGTTTAGCCCAGTGAAACACTTGCTCGCTCAATACATTGGAGGAAATGTATATTGTAAGACGAGAAGGATATATCTTTCTAAAGAGTTGCTGCTTGGGAATGGAAAAGGGTTTATATCTCATACTTATGGTTAGCGGAGTCAAACTTCTAGTTTGTTTTAAGCTTTTTTCTCTTTTTTAATTGATTGATTTAATATGCTTATTTATTCTCCTGATCTCCTTGGGCCACTTATATGCTGTGATCAAAAGCACAGATCGCTGAGTGGCATCACACATCATCAGCCGCTGCAAGGAGAGAATAAACTTAGCCCAGCGTTGAGACACGTACTGAGTTTCCATCTTTCAGACATCCAAGTAAATTACTCTTAAAGTACACAATGTTATAAAAAGTTGCAGTAAAAAAACGATTTATGATGCATAAATAACTTGTCGTAATGTTATTTGGCTGAGCAATTCTAACTGGAATGTTTGTCTTTTGTTAAACGAACAGCCCGTTCTTATTGGTACAACCAATCTTGCACTTCGAGCTGTTATTCAATCCAATCAGTTAAGTTTAACCAGTGAATTGCCTGTGGAAATGGTGGAGGATAATGATGAGAAGAAGATTGGTCCTTTAAAGGTACAATATTAGAAATAAGAATAGAATAGTGTGGATATGACAATATGCCATTATTTTGGAGTCAGCTGGGTGTGTGACACTTGCAGAGATCCATCACCATGCTTAACAGTTTCCAAACCAGTCAGGGTTCCATATACGTAATGCAACCTACATAATGGAAATTTCCTTGTGTCTGGAATGGAATGAACACTGGAGGGATGCACCCTGCTTACCTAATTCCGGAGACTATTAGGCTCAGGTTGGCAAGAGCTAAGGTTTGTGACCTCATATGCTTATGTGCATTGGGGTAACTGCTGGAAATAACCAGCTAAAACTGGACTGCTTTCACTTGAGAGCGCTGTTTGGTCAAGCTTCTCACTGCTTGTCCAGCTTGGACCACCTTACTTGTTAGTGGTTAAGCTTGTAATGTCAGCCTCAAGATCAATTTTGTCTCCTGTATTTGGGGATAATTGTTGAACATCCAATTGGAGAGATAATAAAATGTTTCTGAATGCATAAAAACAACTATTGTTAAAGAAGCTATTTGATCTAGTAGCGGGGTTCTAAGAATTAATAGATTTATATACCTATATATATTACCTATAGAATGTGCTTAATTTCCTCTGTCATAGCAGCATAGAAATGTACGGTCCACCTAACCAGTCCTATATTACAAGTTAGTTTATTTCTCCCTCAGGTATCTATTGAGCTTGCAGCTGATAACAAAGATTTCACCAATGTTCATGCAAGGGCAGCTGCCTCTCCAACAGCTTCTTACGCTGTGTCCAGCCCAGGGCCGATGTTAATGCCAGTGTCCAGCCCAGGGACGATGTTAATGCCAGTGTCCAGCCCAGGGCAGAAGTTAACACCAGTGTCCAGCCCAAGGCCCAAGTTACCACTGGAGCATGGAGGTGTTAACCAGCCAATAGATGTCCACTCTTATAGTCTCAAAGAAAATCACTCAAAGAAGCAGATACCCAGAACTTGTATCACGCAATCTCCCCAGCCCTCTGCTGTGACTGCAGCAAGAAGTTTAATCAGACAGTTCAATGCTACAGTAAACGAAATGGAAGGTTTATTATTGCATGTTCTACTGATGGTGCCTGACGGCAAGGACTTCTTCACTGGTGTGGGCAGTTATCAAGCACAGTGCAACGTCTATTTAAAATGTAAACTTTTCAGCACCGATGAAGCGACTCAATCCCCTGTCAGCTGGAGCACATCCCAACCAATATTTAACTTCTCACTGGTAAGCTTTTTCTTAAGTTAGAGTTTCTACAAGTAATGGATGAAATATGATTTAGCCATTGCCTAAGGAAATAGCTATTAATCTATAATGACTGTTTAAAATGCAAGATCCACAAGATGATATAGATGCTTGATAGAAATAATACAAAACACAAAGTCACTCCACTTTACAGGATATCCTGTGAAGCACTTTGAGATGTCCTCCCAACATGAAAGGCACCATATCAAATGTAACAACTATTACAGAGTAGTACAGAGCTTTTTGACAGATAGCGGATCTAAGTACAAGAACAAAAACATGATGTACTTTGTAGGTGTGTGTGTCTGCTTTGAGTTAGCACAGGGTGTATTTAGCTCCTGCTAAACACCTTGGTAAAGCTCCCTACACAAGCTGTAGACCATCCAGACCACTGCAGCCCATGTCCTATCCCACACCAAGCTCCACAAGCCTATCACCCCTATCCTCCGCTTTATATCCTCCACCCAGTTTGTCCCACCATCGATGGGTGAGCTTACAGCCAGCCATTCTGCTCCCGCTCTCTGGAACTCCTCTTTCCCCATCCACACCCCCACCACCACCCGACTTGGGTGCCCAGAAGCTATATAAAGCGCATTGAGACAGTCTCTTGACATGGAAGGCATTATATAAATTAAATTATATTGTGTTGCATTTCACAGTATTTCTGTTTTTTGTGCTGGCTACATTTTCAGTTCCTGCTGACATGAGTGTGGGTTCTTGTTGCTGAGTGTGATACAAATTGTTTCATGAAAATAGTTTATTGATTCTGTGCAAATAATGCCCAGGGTCTAAAGGATGCCTCACTGTGGAAGCAGTGATATTTTGTTCAATTTCAGCTACAAAGTGTAAAAAGCTTTTTCATGTGTTTTTTGTATTTACCAGGTAGCTCCTGTCACACTGAGTTCCAGGTTGCTTGAGGGGATGAAGAATAATATGATGGTTATAGAGGTCTGGAACAAAATAAACAACTCGGGACAGGAGAAACTCCTTGGCCTTGTGAAACTTCCTCTTCACCAGTTTTACATATCCTTTAGGTAAATCTTATCCACGAGATGAAAGGAATTTTTTTGTTTAAATCCATAATTTTGCTTCTCCCAAATATTAAACAATACATAGAAACATACCTTAAATGTATTATATTTAATTACTTTTATTTCAACATACATTTGTTTAGTATGTGCAGATGGTAAAGACTGGGACTTTATACAGAGAAATCGCCTTCATTGACATTTGATTTGCCAATATAACAATCTGCAATTTTAGCATAAAATGTTATTCCACAGAAGGGGGTAATTCAGCCCAACATTCCTGTGCATTATCTCAAAGTACTATCCATTTATTTCTGCTCCCCTGCCCCTTCCCTTTTTATATTTAGAAGTAGTCGAGGAGGGAGGTGACTTAATGCACAGACGTTTCAACAGGGTTTGGGGTAAGGTACGGTCTGAGGCAGGCAATGTGGTGGAGGTGGAGGAAAGTGGTCCTGGTCAGGGACCAGGTGTGGTGTAGAAATGACAGCTGTGGGTCTAACCTGATGCCTAGGTTGGCCCAGATTCATTGAGTCTGAGGGATAGGCCGCAGGCCAGAAGACGATGACAGGAACCAAGGAGTAAGTTTTCCGTACACATTCAACTGCAAGAAGCTTGCGTTCATCCAGGCCCTGATGTCTGCAAAACAAGATGACAGAACATCGGCGGAAGTTGCAACTGGAGGAGAAGTAGTTTTGTTGGCATCCTATATTTTTATATATATTATATATATGTGGAAGTTGACCTGTGGATGACAACGCCAAGAGGGAGCATGCAGATAGAGAAAAGAAGGGGGCCAAGGATGGAGCCCTGGAGTATGCCACATGTGACCAGGTGGGGGCGGGAGTATAAAATGTTTGTGTAGACTAATTAAAGGCAGTTTGTTAAGTTGTACTTGAACCAGGCTAATGTGGTCTCACTAAGGTGGATGAGGGAGGTGAGGCGATGGATGAAGATAGCATGGTCGACTCTCGAACGAGGTAGAGAGGTCCAGGAGGATGAGGAGACAGAGGGAACCCTGGTCACATAGATGTCATTCATGACCTTATCAAGCCCTGTCTCTGTGCTGTGGGCTGGGTGGAAACCAGACTGGAGGGGCTTGTGGAGGGAGAGGTGTGAGCAAAGCTGGTTAGTGGCAACTGAATCCAGAGCTATGGCAAGGAAGGAACTGAGTAGGAAGAATCCTTGCCTCCATTGACCAAAAAGATTTGAAAGTAGGACCCACAACTTGCTACAAAGAGTGTGAAGTAGGACTTGGCACAATCTAACAAACCAGATGGTTACCTCCTATATGGTGTCAATTCCCTTAACATGGAAGGATGCAGGCTTATTTTTGTGATTTATTAAATCTGTAAAATCAAGACGACTATTTGAGATTAACTGAATATTAATTGCTTTAAAAAGTTAAACAAAAAATGGCTTATTGATGTTGTTGCTTTTAATTTGCGATATTAATGTTTGTTTGTTTTGTACAAAGGGATCCCAAAATTTCTCATCTATTGCTGCAAGCTCAGTATCCTGTGGTTGCTGTGGACAGCTACATGCCATTGATGGATGTTTTCACAGGCAGTCAGAGGGGTAGTCTGCGGGTTCTGCTAGCCATGGGAGAAGCAGATCAAATAATAACACTTCAGAGGCTAAAAAATGATGAGGGAACTTCTGTTGCTGGTTTCCAGCGACTACCTCATTTTCTAGATCAAGTTTCATCAGTTTCATCACAGGTTGGTAGATTGTTTTTCTCTCTGGGGAAACACATGAACTTGGACTTGAGTAGGTGGTCTGGAGCAGGTACTGGACGTTGAACTTGATAATGATAATAATCCTTGCGTTTGATATAGCTGTGCACAATTGGCTGCCACTTTTCGCCCACAAAATATACTGTCAATTCACTTTGCAGTATGTTCTGAAGGGCTTTGAGATGTCTCAATGGCGTGATAAGGCGCTATATCAAATGCAAGGATTATTATTATAGTGTCACAAAGCATTTCACAGAATATATTGGAAAGTGAATTGACTGTATTTTCTGGACGAAACACGGCAGCCAATTGTGCACAGCAGGGTCCCTCAAATTGTTGTGTATACTTAACAACCATACTTTAGTGCATTTTCACGACTGCTTTTTTTTAACATTGTGATTCCTTTCGATCTTATTACAAGAGTTAAGAGTTGCCACTATCTAGCT
Organism: Callorhinchus milii; assembly: GCF_018977255.1. Classification (NCBI taxonomy): domain Eukaryota; kingdom Metazoa; phylum Chordata; class Chondrichthyes; order Chimaeriformes; family Callorhinchidae; genus Callorhinchus; species Callorhinchus milii. The sequence goes on along the minus strand of NW_024704745.1, from coordinate 76,081,717 downwards.
TGTCATTACCTAGACCATTACAGCATTATAACAGGCAAGCTTTATTGATTGCTTTCTTCACCTGAAACTAAATGTAAATGTGCATACTTTATGCTGTTCAATAGCCTCCTTGAGCCTAACTGGTATCCTGCACTATGTATTTTGGGAAACGCAAAATACTGCAGATGCTGGAAATCTGAAATAAAAACAGAAGTCGCTGGGAATGCTCAGCAGGTCAGGCATCATCTATGGAAAAAGGAAAGTGAGTCATCGTTTCGGGTCCATGAACCTTCATCAGAACACGTTCTCCATAGATGCTGCTTGACCTGCTGAATGTTCCCAGCGACTTCTGTTTTTGTTTCTATGTACTTTGGGGCCCTTTATCTAAATGTTTCAATAATACCCCCCTAGTACCTCATTGCACTATGAATTTACAAAACGAAAAGGAAAACAACAATCTGCATAGCACTTTTCACTTTGGGAAGATGTCTCAAAGTGCTTGGCACTGCTGTAAGTCTAACCACAGTGTTCTAATATAATGGCAATGCTTATTTTCTCAGTTGGTCAGAGGGGAGAAAGCAACAGCGATGGAGCATGTATTTGAGGTTAAAGTGGTCAAGGTTAAAGGATTGACTCCCTTGCAGTCCACCATCTGGGGAGAGGCAGACTGCTATGTGCAATACTATTTTCCAGCTCAAGACAGTGAAATGGATGGCATAGCTGAGGCTTCTCTGCCTGAATGTGGTAAGTAGGTTTATATTCCAAGTCTTGATTCAATAATCTGCAGTTAGGACTCACTGACTGTCCAGCGTCTTGGGACGTCCTCCCGATGTGAACGCTATACAAATGTAATTTTGTATTGTGTGACACCCATTTATATCTCCCTCTTCATTTATAGGATGAAATTTAATTCATAGAAAAAAATGTGTTTAACTTTCCATTTGTATAAGGACACTTTAAATTTTGCCAAGATATGATGACCATAGATTAGAATAATATGCACTTTTATAAAACTGACAAATGTTTAGCCTATCTATTACATAATAAGGCATGTGTCCTATGCATATAGCTCAAAGATTGTGGTTTCAAATGTTATTGTCTGGATAATGTATAACATAATTGAAAGAGTATAACTGTGTCACAATGCACTGATCGTGAATGAGACTGTTTTGATAAGCTCAGACTTTTGGGGAATTTAGTTTCGAATGTAGTGGTAACTATAGTTGTATAGTTGTTGTATAAATTGGGTTAGATTGTGATTACACGTCTTGTTTTTCTGTAGGAATGATCTTAAAGCTTTGTCGAACAGCAACCACATTGTGTGTGCCAGATCCCATATTTAATGACAGTCAAAGTCACTCCCTTCTGGTCCCACCGGACATTCCAGTACAGAGAATACTGCTAAATATTTGCTCTAAGCAAGACTTAGTAGGAGGAGGTGGTATTCAGTTTGAAGTTTGGTGCAGGTAAGTACTTTACACAGAAAGCAATTGACCTTTGGGAACAGAACATTCTATCAAGTTCTCTTTAAGCGTCAGTGGTTAGAGCACTCGCTTTGCAAGCGAGAGACCTGAGTTCAATTCCAGGCAGAGGGCGAAACCTTGGGCAAGTTTCCTTACTCCACACACCTAATAATAGTCCCTCCAAAACAAAACAATAATAAATTGGTCATTTTCAATCTACGACGGTTTGTGGGACATTGCTGTGCGCAATTGGCTGCCGCGTTCGCCCACAAATATACAGTCAATTCACTTTACAGTGTGTTCTGTGAAGCGCTTTGGGACGTCCTCCCGACGTGAAAAGCGCCATATCATATGCAAGGATTATTATTATTAGTAGTAGTAATCTTATCAAGTTCAGCAGAGAAATTGCCAGCTCATTGTGTGGAATGTGATCTTAAAAAAAACTCTTGAGTGTGTTCTTTCACAAAAGGTTTGGGAGTATAATAAAGGAGAAAGGTCACTAACTATGATATAGGTATATCCTCGACCTAGCCTCAAATCCAAACATTCAAATCCCTCTGTGGCGTTGATCCATCTTATCTCTGCGACCTCCTTAAACCCTACTAACCCGGTCATTCTCTCCACCCAGCAGCCCCAACCCATGTTCCCCCAACCCATCCGCTCCACCATTGGCAGTCGGGCTTCAATGTATCTGCTTCCGCTCCCTGGAACTCCATCCCAGAGTCCTTCAACTTGCTCCTTCCCTTTCCTCTTTCAAGTGCCGTTTCAAGACCATCCTCTTTGACCTCACTTTTGGCCATCTTTCCCCTCTCACCCCAAAACCTTTGTGATTTTAGGAATGTTTCACCTCTTTAATATTTAAATTGTCACCAACTTCAGGGGAAGACTGGACCAACCCATTTTTTAAATGCTTGTGGTGAGGCGTTCCATGATGCTAAAACAAATACGAATTATAGCTTTTTTAAAAAAAGCTGCTCCAATATTAGGAATATATTTTTGCCGCTGTTAACACTAACAACAACTTGTACAGGTCCTTTCATATAGAATGAATGTATGAAAACTTACAGGGAATGTCAAGCAGGGAGAAATAAGGTTGTTGTGCTTAAAGCATTCAAAAAATTGGGAGGGAATTGAGTCAGGAGAAATAATAAATAATAATAATTCTAGCATTTGATATAGCACCTTATCACCTCTTTGAGGATTCTCAAAGCGCTTCACAGAATATACTGCGCACAGCAGTGTCCCACAAACATTGAGTTATCAAATTATTATTCTTTTAAGGAATTATTACCCCGGAAAAGCAATCCATCACTCAGCTAACTACCAGGTTCTTGCTTACTGTTAGGTAAACAGAGGAGTGTGGAATAAGGAAATGCGCAACACGCCAGAGTCACAATAGCCCAAACTATGAATAATAAATATTTAAACGTTTGCCTACAAAATACAATCAATTCACATTACAGTATGTTCTGTGAAGCGCTTTGAAACGTCTTAAATTGACTTACATGTGGGTAATATAATCTTAACGAAGTAATAAGGTGCTACATCAAATGGAAGGATTATTATTATGATGCACAATAAATACATTGTCTTTTCTATTTTAATAACTTTTTTTATTATTACCACTTTTATTACTTTAATCTTCAGTTTTCTCTAATCTAATTTTATCCATATATCCATTTCTTAAACATTCAAAGTACTTTGTCTTATCTGATTTCTTGGAATTGGCAGCAACTTCAGATGAGATTTGTCTTTGATTTGATGATTTTTGGATGAGTTTTGTTTTGCTAAAACTTCAAACGACTTTATACATTCAGCTAATCTCAAGCTCAAAGTAAAAGGATTGGCTTGGTTATGCCATAAACTGCACCTAGTCAATCTCAGTCATATTAAAAATGTATTCAATCCAGATAAACTGCGGTTGAATGGGTATAATCAATGAAACACTTCTGAACCTAGGAACCTAAGAGCTTATAGGATCTAAAATATAGATCTGGTCGTCTGACGTGTCATAAATATCGTAATGCCCTCCAACCAATGTCTCTGCCATAGTACTATAAAAGCTAGCAATGGCAAGTTAGCCTCGAGAGTAACAGGACAGAGATTAAAATAATAATTATAATAAATTGATCACTCAATTCACGATTGTTTGAGGTACACTGTTGTGCAATTAGCTGCCTCGTTTCGCCCAAAATATACAGTCTATTCAGTTTACAATATATTCTGTGAAGCGCTTTGAGGCGCCTCGAAGACCTGATAAGGTACTATATCAAATGCAAGTATTGTTATATCAGATGCAAGTATTACTACCAGCCACTGATGTTGAAACACTGGGCACAGTCCAAAGTGACTAAAATACTATACATTCCTACATTGTGCTCCAGTTTTTTTATCATGTCTGTACAATCGACGAAAGCTGTGAATGTAAAGGATAAAAAACATTATTGTTCCTTCGTAAAGTAGACATACAATAATGACCTTATTTTTCTCACACTATTTGAAAAATACAGACGAGTTCAGTTAATCATGTGCTTTAATCTCCTACATCTACAAAAGATAAATTGGATCTGAAGTACAATTCATATTTCCTAAATGTAAAGAGATCTCTTATTGGCTTGTTTCAGGCTGGTCTTTGAGGGAGGGCTGCATTATAATATAATAATAATAATAATAATCCTTGCATTTGATATAGTGCTTTTCACGTCGGGAGGACGTCCCAAAGCGCTTCACAGAACACACTGTAAAGTGAATTGACTGTATATTTGTGGGCGAACACGGCAGCCAATTGCGCACAGCAATGTCCCACAAACAGTCGTAGATCTATTAGACATTCTGGATCTATTAGACAAATAAGTGCCTAAAACTGTTCCCTGCTTGTGGTATAGTTCTACAAAATGTATAAAATGCCATTGTGGCACTTGAAGCGCTCTGGGTCGCTACCCTGTGTGAGGGGCACTATATAAATGTAGGTTGTTGTCATTGAAGATTGTAATAGAATAGAAATACAATAGAAAAAGTATCAGTCACCCTTGTGGAAATTGCAGTATTTATCTTAGCTACAATATTGTGTATTTCAGTGTTGGCTATTTTTGTCCAAATTTCTCAAAAAAAAACAAGACTCCTTTTAATTGGCTGATATTGATACTGCATCTCAAAACATTGGGACTCTCGACAAGAGCCAAATAAATCAAGACATTCACCTGTACCTGCTTTCTCCCTTTGTCTAGAAGAGAAAAAAAATAAGAATTTGGGCAAATTTTGTTTTAAGGGTAATCTCCTTCAGGAAAACAGGAGGCTATTTTACTCATTTTAGGGCAGAAAAGCAGGGCATTTTAATCCCTTTTCTCCACCCTTTTACTGTATCCCATATGCCAATCAAGAATGTTCTCAAGATGAATCATTTCAATTAAGTCAACATTTTTGGAAAAAAGGTTGGGTAGGGGAATACCTGGTTCAATGGTGGGAGAGAAAGATTTAATTGTTTCTGTATACTTTTGCCACAAGAATCACGAGTAAGTAAGGGAAAACCGGAAATCAGTTACATTTAATTGTATGTAACCTTAACACTCAGATAATTTGCAGCCTTCTCAAACACAATTGCTTCGGAAAGATTATTAATATGAATTGTAGAAAGATTCTCAATATGAATTGTGCTGAAAGTTGCTGAGGGAATTGGATGACCTTGCCACCAATTTTAGAAAATAATTTATCAATTTCTCTTGGCACTCTGATAATTCATATCTTTAAGGATCTTTAGCAAAAGCAATCTGCCAGTTTTTATCAATTACCTTTGATGTATTCCTCTAGAAAGTTATTATAAATCAGATAAAACATACCTACAATGTCGCACAATGATTGTTAATCGACCAAACTTTTGACCACTTAAATTATAGTGACAAAGTGGATTTGGTATAACTATAATTCCATCACAACTATAAACTTTCCACCAGTCAATTACAGGATCCACACTTGTACAATAAACCAGAAGATGAAGTCTAGAGACCATAAAACCACAGTTTATAAAATGCATTGTGGACTGTAATGAAATACAACGGTGTGGAATATTTGATTCATAGATTCATCCTTTTAGTTTAATGAAATGACACAGTAACATAATTTCAGGTAGTGGGTCAAAGACTCCTTTGATGAATTAATTTCTATATCTAATAGAGATTGAATCCTTTTAGTTTACTGAAACTTGCCAGTTCCTTTTGTCTGCCATCCTTTTACTGAAAATATTTCTGCTCCATTCCTCTATTGTTGATCATATTTTGAAGTTATGTTACTTTTGGACCGCAAAATATCTGCCCTCCTATGTTTTGAAATCAATCTGGTAGTTCCACACTGAATTCCCACCATTAACTGAATATGCTTTTTGAAATGAAGACTGAAACTCCACTGAGTAATTGAAATGTAGTTTCATCAAGTCGCCACACAAATATTTCTCTTGGATTACACACAGGAAACGGGGAACTTCAAGGGTAGTAACCACTGCAAAGTCATAAAAAAGTTTTTTTTTTAAAAAGTAGAGTGGGGGCATAGTGGCCACCAATTGTGGAAAAGAGGGAATGAGTAGTTGACTAGAATTGGAAGAGCTGAAGGCATGGGGTGAAGGAGAGAAGGAAAATTGTAATGAGGATGTGCTGCATCATTTAATACACTTGTTTTATTTTTTAAGGTATTATTACCCTAACGTTAGAGACCAGCTTGTTGCTAAGGCTATCCTTCCTTTGTCCAAGCTATGTGCTATGGTGACAATGCAATACCACAAAGAGGTTGGAATTCAGACCTTCAGTCTTCCTCTGATACCTAGGTCAGATGGTGTTGATGGGCAACATCCACATCCTGTAGGTAAGTGAAGCTTTTAATTCCCCTCCCTGTCACATAATCTGAAATAGACAAGTTAATGCAGAAACATCATAAGTTATCACAAGATTGGTTCGAATGAAGAAAGCTCTTCGGATCATCTGATCTCATCCGTCCAGAACACCTGTTCTACTGCCCTCCCAACTTTTGATGCAGTTATGGAAGCAATGTCCAACGAAAGGACTTGAAGTGGTCCAATAGGATACAAAAGGGACAGATATAATGTCTGTTTTATGGTACTGGAACAATTTTGAGAAACCCAGTGGTGAGTAATGATCTACTCACATCATTAGCAACCTGCTAAAAGACTACAAGAGGAGTTCGGATGAGGAAGACACTTTGGCCCATTTGATCTAATTCTTCCAAAATAGTCTAGCTCTTATAGTATCAAACTATTTTTTAAATGAGTCCAACATCCTGCTCTCAACCACTCATTTTGGTAATGTGTACCATTCATTAATTCCCATTAATTCAGTCATTAATTTACTTTTTAGATAAAGAAAATACTTCCTGGTTTGGGTTCTGAAATTACCTTTTGAGCTCTTACCTGTGACTTTGTTCTGCTATCGTACTGCATCTTAAATCATTAACTATGTCTAATTGAGTTCTGAAATATGAGCTGGATCCACCGTAGCTACAGCCAAATAAGCAATCTTTGAACAACTCAATTTGATCCATAGTAATGGTGTATTTACTTTTGTGATATATTTCCTTTTTTCGGGCATTTCTGTATATTTTTTGTGTTATAAATTAATAGGAAGCTATATGTCAGGCTAAGTTATGAATTGTTAGTTTTTTAACTTCTCAAAAGAGCATGAAAGCAGTAAGTCCATATTTATTATTCCAGTCAGATGCTAAAACATTTGGATGTAGCCATTGTGTTACCTTACAAATAGTGAAGTGCTTTAGTGCTGCTGTATATTTTCTTAATAATGCACCTGAAATGACGTGTCTTTTTGTTTAATGTTTAGGAAAATAGTATAGCAAGAAGTCCAATATGATTTTACAGATTAAACATTGAATAATCATGTAACAGCAGTTACCATATCCTTATCCTAGACTACAGAGCTTCCGTATGCTATGAGGATTACATTCAAGGAGCTCAATTTTAGTTTTATGTATTTTATATTTATTGCAGGTTTAATGGATGTAAGTGTGAAATACAGTCATGCATTACAAAAGGCTAAGGATGCTAAAGAAGGTGTAATAGCATCTCGCTCTGTGACCCTGTTAGTACAAGTACACAGAGCTTCAGGTTTACAAGCCGCAGCAAGGTAGGAGACACTGAATTTGTGATAAAATAAATGTTTATGGTTCAGATGATTTACTTCCTTTTAAAAATGTAAGTTGGTGCCATTAAAGTGGGATTCTCGCTGTCAGAGTTCCTTTATAAAGCATTGCAATGTTAAAGAGAATTATAACTGTCTTTAATAGTCTTTTTGGATTTTATTTCATTTGCATTTTTGTTTACTGCGCAAGCAGTCAGCATTTAATTGCGGGAAGCTAGATTCGAGGAGCGACTGAGCTAAGTGATATGAGGGAGCTAAATCAGTAAGCCTTTAATCTGTCAATCCTAGGTACTTGTCTTTTTGCAAGAGCTAATTCTGCCCTATTGACCTGTATGAAGTGGGCATTGCCGAAACGCTGGTAAAACAATTTCACAATTGAGATTCATTTGAGAAAATTGGTTACTAAGAATTAAGAAGTATAGACATGCACTTTGATTAGGGTTTAAGCACTGAAATTTGCATTTTAGATGTCAGTTTGGTAGCACTCTCAAATGAATGGATTGTTGTTATTGATACTGAATTCATCTGTTTCTTCAAATGCAGAGCTGTAGCAGAAAGGAATGAATGTTTCCAATACCAAGCAGAAGTTGGTGTGAATTCGTTCGTTACGCTTCACCTTTCCTTCCTCTTGGAATATGAGAAACGGTGCACTCGGACTGTGGCCCGATCTTTCTGCCCAGAGTTTGGCCATCACACTGAGTTTCCATGCAACCTTGTGATCCAGAGATCCAGTGGGGAGAGTATCAGCTTGGCCGAACTCCTGCAGTCTTCGGAAGCTGTGTTTACCATTTACCATCAGAGAAATACAACAGGTATATACAGAATCCAGAGCTGCCAGTATAGTTGGTAAACTATGAACTGAGCTTTGTGTGCCAGTTTGGCTCCGTTAGTAGTATTCTTGTCTCTGATTCAGAAGATTGTGGGTTCAAGTCCCACTTTAGGATTTGGAGCTAATATAATCTCGGCTGACACTACAGTCTAGTGCCAGGGGTGTGTTTCATTGTTGGAGGTGCGATACTTCAAATGAGATGTTAAACCAGGGTCCCGCTTACCTGTTCAGGTGGACGTTGAAGATCTCATGGCACTATTTGAAAAGAATATAAAAGAAAAGAGACTTTCTCCTGGTGTTCTGACCAACAATCCCCCAAATAATTTTGGTCATTCACTTCATAGCTGATTATGGGATATTGCCTTGTTTTGTACCAATATTGTGATGTTTAGTGTTATACTGATGTTGATAAATTTGGTTCTAATAAATAACATGAGGAAAGCTGCAAGTAGTGTGCAAATGTCCTAGTACTGTCATAGAATCCTACATTCGTCCCATCGTGCCTGTGCCGGTTCTTTGAAAGAGCTATCCAATTTGTCCCATTCCCCACGCTTTCCCCATAGTCTTGCAGGTTTTTTCTTTTCCTATGTAGTCTTCAAGAACGAAAAGAACTTTTCTGCAGGGACAGTATAAATTAGATTCAGGGCGATTATTGATTTATTTAACAATGTCTTATTTTGTAGAGATTATTACTGATATTTTTGAACTTTGGGATTTTAGGTTGCAGAATATCATTATGATATCAGCGTGTTGTATTTTAAGAGAGAGAAGAGTGCAAGCTTCTTTTGCCTATTGATATTGTGGTTTGCTTTTTTACAGCTCAATCAAAAAGGATTTCAGCTGCTTCTTCAAGGGACACTGTGCTGGGGATAATACAGATTCCACTGGGAGACCTACTGACGAAAAGAACAGGTGAAAGGAAACATGTTTACTTGTTTGATAAATGTTGCAGCATTGCCTAATTCTATATTGCATAAGCTTAAAACAGGCTTACAATAGTGTAATCTTAGAATGTGTTTGTGTGTTTTATTAGGTATCTCTGGTTGGTATGGAGTGAGTCTTCCAGAGGATAAAGCTTCTGTTCAGTCTGGTGGGGTTGCACACAACACAGGAGGTGGCGGACTTGACCTTTCAATCACCTTTGCTCATAACAGTGATCGAGACCGTGTCATACAGGCTGCAGCAGCATTGGATTGGAGGTTTGGAGAAAATGGGGAGGAAGATGAAGAGGATTGGCAGTCTACAGAAGGCACTGTATCACTGATGGTATCTATGCCTCGCATATGGCTCCCGCTGCACTGCTTGGTATTAGTTGGACGTACAAATCTACACAAATCTACTTTCTGTTACCTGCGATATAAACTGTATGATAGGGAAGCCATTTGCACATCACTTCAACAACCAGTTGTGACTGGTGACGGGACTCTTGCAACAGTGACCTTTGACCAGGCAAAGAGTACATGCCTGAAACGGAGCCAATCGCTGGACTGGTATCTGACAGAAGAAAAACTAGAAGTACAAGTGTGGGTGACTCATGGAAAGAACAATGAGACTCAAAGGCCTCACGATGCTGATCGCCTGATCGGAGCTGCATATGTGAACCTATTGACCCTAGCAAAGAAATCTTCCCGGAAACTTACAGTTAGTGGTATGCATAAAGTTAATTTAGTTCAACGGTGCTTTCAAATTACGCATGATTTCTGAGGACGATAATACTGCAGATGACAAAATAAATGGGGGTGGGAGTATAAAGCGCTCCGAGGTGCTGCCCGCGTGAAGATCGCTAAATAAATACAAGTTGTTTTTATTATTGATAGTGACTGGATGGAAGCCTCTGTTCTTTAGGTATCTGTGTCAATCATAAATTCAGGAACGCTTGTGAAGAATACCTCAGATACTTCATCTCCTATCTTGTATTTCTTTACTAGGACAATCCAGATGACATCTATTGAGTTGACTGCAGTAGGTTATTTTTAATTTTTAAATGGCTCGCTTTTCATAGCCAATACCTGCTGTCAGCAATGTCGAAAGAAAATACCAGCATTTAATTGGAAAAGATGAGATTAGTGGGCCTGCAAGCCAAAAAGAATTGAGTAGAAAAATAAATTTGGAGATGGAGGGGGTGAGCGCTCGTGATTACTTGCAAGCAATCAGGTTGTTTTTCAACTCACTGATGTTGTAAAGTAATTCCCTGATGATTAATCAGCAAGTGGAATTTTCCAGTGTATTGCCCACATCTCTTCCTCACCTGCCTACTCTGACGCGATTTTTCTGTTGCTATCTTTATTTTCCTCCTCTTTGCAGCCTTTCGTTCTCTTGTGACAGTTTTGGCAATTAAAGCCTCAATTTTGCTGCAAAGAATTTGCAAATAATAGTCAAAAAATGTTCTACAGCAACTCTGTGCACTTCGCAGAATAACTATTTCTCAGAACATTTTGCAGTTGTTTCAGCCCTGGACATTTTCATGTTTCTCAGTAATCATTAAAATTATGTTAAGTTGAACGGAAGATGTTAATCAAGAGAAGGAAAAATGTAGAAAATACAAAATAATATTTTGATCAGGTATTCACTTTTTTCTAACCATTTTATTTCTCTAAATTATAAGAATTAGCTTTCTGTAATTCTACTAAAATCCCACATTCAGATGTAAAATAATCTTTTCAGTTGATGCGCTGCACTTCACTTTGGGAGAATGTCTCAAAGAGCTTCTCAGGATTTACTCTAAATAATATACTAAAGTGCAGTGACTGCATTTTTGGAGGCGAGCGCGGCAGCTAATTTGTGCACAACAATGTTCCGCAACAGACATGCAGTGAATGATCAATTCTATTCAAGGAATTATTGACTGGGATGTCAGGAGAACCTGAATAGGTGGACAGTACTTCAGATTAATATTTATCTGAATGATGGCACCTCCAGCAATGCATTGGAGTGTCAACCTAGTGTATATGAGTTCAAAGTCCCGATGTGGGTCTTGAACTGATAATGTTCTGACTCAAGGCAAGAGTTCCACCAACTGAGCCAGGCTGATCCCTGATATGTACTTTCATTTATCGATAATGACTTTTATTGCAATAAGTAGATTTTTTTGTGACCCTTGGGATTCTTTTTCTCTCACCAATTTTCTCTCACCATCTCCTGAAGGCTTTTATCTCCTCTTCCCATCTTACGAGATGTGATTCCACTAATGCCAAATGCACTCTGGTATCTTGCTCAGAGAGCCATTATTCCTGCGTGAGCCTTGAGTGACTATTGGCAGGCTATGTGACTGAGCACGAGTATTTCAGATGAGCCTGATCTGTCTGGCCTCCAGTAGAGATTAATGGACAGTAAACAGAAGCAGGAAATTTGACTGATTTCACTTTCCTAATGTTGGACCCTAGAGTCAATAGAATGCTCTTCTGCCCTATCTGATCCAGTAACCTCCTGTTAGCTCTTTGCTCCAAGGGAAATGGACACATGACAAGTTATCCGGTGTAGCAATATAGAAACATATAAAAAAAAACTGCGGCAGGGATATTGACAGCATGATGACTTAAGTGATAATGACAAGTTAAGAGGTTGAATTTTCAGGATTATTAACTTATGCTGCTATTATATTCTGGGTTGTAACTGAAATGGAAACTGTCTGGTTTTCCTTCATGAAATCTAGGGGGTTGGATTACTTAACTTCTATGTAGAGGTTATTCAACTGCAAAATGGAACGGTTTGGCATTGTCATGTGCATTTGTGGAATATTTAGAAAGCACTTCCATGATCTCCGCAACCCAAATATTGGTAGTGGAGACAAATTAAAAGCGCCAGGGGCTTAAATTGTGGCTTTGCTTCCAGTTTAATGTCATGATTCAAGCTTCTGGACCTACAGTATAAAGGCGTGATTATTTGACACAAAGCTGGAATCTATACGGCTTGAATATACAGTGCTGGGGATTTTTAAAGAATACTTTGTACAAAAAAGTTTGGAAACGCTTAAAGATTTATTTTTAAAAATGCATGTGTGTAGTAGAGACAGGGCTGGGAAATCCGAGAATGACCAAGTCGCTGTGCTAAACAAATGTTCCTTTTATTGCAGGCGTTTACCCACTGTTTAAGCGAGGCGCTTCTGATCTGTCAGGTGCTGCTCTGAGAGTGTATATCACACTGAATCCAGGTCGTCGTCCGTCTTCTGATGAATACAGTTCCCTTGGACTAAGTCTTGTTGAGGATGATCATGAGTGTGGTGCAAAGGAAGAAGCTGCATTGACCAATGGAAAAGAACAGGAAGGGCTGAAAATTCTCACATGCAAAGAAGCAAGCTCGGACTCTGACCCTCAACCCAAAAAGGTGGCCGATGAGACTTCTGAGGTGGATTTCGAAAGCACGTTTTCAGTGAGTGTTGTAGTGGAGCGAGCCATGCATCTCACCTTGAAAGGTAAAGTTGGTCTTTTTGGTATACAGTCAATTCACTTTACAGTATATTCGGTGAAGCGCTTTGAGACGTCACAACGACGTGATAAGGCGCTATATCAAATGCAAGGATTATTATTATAATAACTGAGATAATACTAGCATCTAATACATTTTCCCTCAGCAGCTGCATGTCAATGATTTTTTTAGGTAATTACATAATTGCAACAGATTGAGCACCTCGGTTTGAGTGAAGAGCACCACACATTGTGAGATTGCATGACTTGGAGCTGCTGCTGTTCTTTTTGAACATTCTCTGCCTTCAGGATATAGTAGAAAAACACATTGAGAAACCATGTTGGACCTCCATTTGGGACATTGACTACAGAAGTTGTTTGTTTGAAGCTCCCATTCCCCTGTGTGCCATCTGGTTCCATCCCACATCTACACATAAATCTTTAATGCTACAGTTATACCACTGCAAGCTATTTTGAAAGTACGTTGAGCAGTAAAGTGACGAAAAGTGGAGAGAGCATATTTATTTCCCACTTCAAAACTGTAAGTGGTGTCAAACGATCTTATTAATTATAATGGTTTTTAAAGATTTAATCATCACAATAATCCTTGCATTTGATACAGCACCTTATCACGTCTCAAAGTGCTTCACGGAATATAATGCAAAGTGAATTGACTGTATATTTTGTGGACGAAACACAATAGACTATACAGAGAATTTTTCTGGAGCTGTTTCTAGATAGAGCAAATTATTGTGCCAAATGTGTGACAGCACTGTACAGTTGCTAAGTTTGGTGACATTCTGCCCAAGCGCACAAATCCTCAGAGTAATCAGTATACCACAAGCCCAGTATACCAATCATCTTTGAGAAAGTATGGTGGGGGGGTCGGGAGTGGAATCTGCCTTTCACACATTCAGTATGATAAATATCAAATATATCAAGTTGGCCCAAAATGCTACTTTTGCTTTGGTCAGCCAGATGTTTGATATAAGTGCAAACCAATTACCATGCTTAAGAGCATTCAAACTAGACTCAGAGAGTTTCATATGTGTATGTCCTCTGGAATGGAATGCACTCTTTCTCCCTGGAGGAACGCACCCTACTTACCTAATTCCAGAAACGTATTAGGTGCGGGTTGGCAAGAGCCAAGACTTGGGAATCCTGATGCGTGGATTGGGGTACTGTGGGAGTCTAACCAGTTAAAACTGTATAGCTCCCCATTGAAAGCACTTTGAAGACTTGATCAAAGATAGTTGATCTTTGTAACTTTGTAGATGGGTATCTGCAGGTAGATGGGTAGGTGCAGGTTATTACTTGTGTAGATATGACTGTATTAGTTGTGTAATGTCTTAAGAGTATTTCTAATTTGCATCTGGTCTCTATCCTTGTATTAAATCATTGTGTGTGTGTTTTTAAGGGAGTCCCTTTGCAGAGCAAACCGAAGTTAAACCCAGCTGCTTTGTGTCATTTGCAACAGCAGACTGTAAGGTTCCTGTAACAACAACCCTCTCAGAAGACACATACTCCCCTATCTGGGATCACCAACAACTAACAAGGTTTGCAGAGCATCATATTTCATCAACTTACTTAGAGTAATTAAAATTTCAAAAGAAATAATGCATTTTAAGACCTGATCAGTAAAATTAACTGTAGTCTCCTTTTATTTTGCCAGCGTTGTTTCTTCAGAAAGAGAGGTTTGTTTGTAGCTCAGAAAAATGTTACTGAAATCAGCCCAGAAACACACTTTGTATCACAACATAAAATCTAATGTGCCAGGATTGAGAAAAACATGGCTCCTCATCCCAGAATCCATTTTCTTGCCAATTATGTCTTTAAATCGTTTTCACTCCCCTACTCTCCTGAACTTTTTGACGGTGTGTGTGTTTCCATGAACAGTGATCAACTTGCCCACGTGGCTGTTGTTTGTGACTGAGCTCAGCAGTGAGCTTTGGCAAGTTACTCAACCCCAGTGCATCAAACCTGAAACTGATCCTGGCCTCTCCTTTGTTCACATCATCACCTGGAGCAGGAACTGCCAGATGGTAATTGGTAGCTGGAATCCTGATTGAATTTATTTTTGCATTCTCCTTCCCGTTCCTCCCCCTTTCTTTCCTGAGGCCAAAGCAACTTCAGCTGAGATCAGCTAACTCAGAAACAGTGCAATTGAACCTGTACAGAATGACCTGCTGCTTGTTCGATAGACTTGCAGATGCCCTGTGGGACCGACTCTTGCCCTGACCAGCTTTTGTTGAACTTGGCTTGTGTTTAACTTGTTTTTTCACTTCAAATAAAACTGACTTAGCATAAATGTAGTTGATGAATGTAATTTTTCCTTCAATAAAGCTCATTTAAATAGTGCCAAAATACTGACGTGAGTCAGTGCCTTCACAAACGGAGGGAATATTGATTGAAAAAAGTAAAAATGAGCATGCCAAACTTACCTATCGCACAAATTTATTGTGTATAAAGGAAATATGATGAGATAGAAACTGGGCTTTCTGCATAGACAGAGCCAAGGTTTGTTTTATCTTTTAACTGAGCTTGAAAGACCACGTGAAGATGGGTAACATAGCATTTTTTTGTTGACAGTAGCTATTCTTCGTACAATTGCAGATTATCCAAAGACTTGCTGTTAGACCCACAGCAAACACTGGTTTTCAAAATCTGGCTTAAAGCAGGTAAATGTCATTGAAATGTTTATCTCTTTACAATTGATTATTCTAGTCATTACTTCATGGCACAAATGTCTTCTTGGTTTTAAAGACATTGTACTGGCCTGACTGTTTATCCTTTAATGTCATTCTTGCTTGTGGCCTTTGTTCAGGTAATTCAGAGGAGCCTTTTTGTAGCCTTTTATTTATTAGGCAAATAAATCTACATATATAATACACTGGTAGAGATATACACAATAAAGGATAGAATGTAAATTTGTGAATGAATAAATTAACAGTACTTTGTTTGCATCTGAATGCCACAGTGTGTAACCAAGATAACAAAGAAATGGCTACCACCCTATAACAAGATACAAATTAATTCATTAAATGCATTAAAGGGGATTAGGTTCAATTGTTCTCAACATCCCTTGGAATTCTATTCACATCGAACCAGACCCACAGACTTGTCCAAAAAAAGTGGGATGAGTGAATTCTTTCCCTCTTGCTTAACTACAATTCAGGTACCCAAGGATTCAGCATCAGTTCAAGCTTTTATTTCAAAAAGCTAAGCCGATTCGTGAATTGAAAATTAGTTGGAAAACAGAATGCAGAGTGGACTAGCTAAAACTACGGTAGAAGAGGCGTGTAGAGTAAGAATTTTGCCCAATGTTTCACCTCACCCGTGAATTGAACCCTGGTCCTCTCGCATGCGAGACAAGTACTCTAACCACTAAGCTACAAGACTCCACAAATGGACAATGAGCTGAGGCATGATGGACGAATTTACGGGTAACATAAGAGAACGTATAAGTAATATATTTCAGCAGGAAGCCTGAAACATACCTACATTGGTGAAGTTATCTTACACAAGGTGGAAATGACAATCAAATGGAACTGAAAGCATTGCTCTTGAGGAAGCCGGCACCAACACGATGGGCTGAATGGCCTTCTTCTGTGCCGTAAATTTGTATGGTGATATTGTCAAATCTAACCAAGTACTGGACTGTCAGCATCTCAATAGCCTATGATTATCCAGATTGTCCTACCCATGTGCAATTAAGCCTAACGTGTAACAGTGTGGATTTGTGGATATCCTGCCTTCAAGATGGTATCAATACGTTTGAAGAAGGGTTAGAGTAAAGAGACTAGAACATTTGGTGACAATTATAAGAACATAAGAAATAGGAGCAGGAGTAGGCCATTCGGCCTCTCGAGCCTGTCCCGCCATTCAATAAGATCACGGCTGATCTTCTAATCTAATTCCATTTACCCCACTATTTGCATTATAGCAATGCAAATGAAGGACATGATGGGCTCTTTAAAATATTACGAAGCATATATATTCGTAATGTGAGCAGCCATACTTCAAGTCAGACTTCGAGTCTGGCGGAACCCATTATGTGCGAGCACAATTTTATTATTTGTTGAAAGTGATATGGTTATAAAATTATGCCTGTAAGAATGTTAAATGAGCAACATTATTTCATTAAAATCATTTTTTTTAAAAGTTTTGTTGGGATGGGAACTTAACGGTACAGGCTTTTCTATTCATGTGAAGTGAAGCTATGACACTTAAAAAGATATTTGACATGACTTTTTCATGGCATACTTCATCTTACTTTTCTTCGTGTGTCCTAGATATTGAACGGATTATTGGGTTTGCTTCTGTGGATCTTTCTCCTTTGTTGTCTGGATTCTTATCTGTCTGCGGCTGGTACAATATCACGGACTTCAGTGGCCAGTGCCAAGGGCAACTTAAAGTGGCTGTAACTCCTTTGGAGAATATTCGTCATCTGAGAACAAAGAGATGGACCCAAACTCAAATACAAGCAGTAGGTTGCATTTTTTTTTAAAATGCGTTTAGTGGGAAAAAAAGTTTTTTTTATCACAAGAGCGCAATTAGCTATCGCATTTCACCAATAATATGTACAGTCAATTCACTTTACAGTTTATTCTGTGAAGGACTTTGAGACATCTCAACGACTTGATAAGACGCTGTATCAAATTCAATGATTATTATTGTTAAGCATATTTTTATTACTGAAGCTACATAGATATATACATTAAGTGTTTTATAATTACTTTGGTTGCATCATTTTTGTAATGTTCAACACTTTACAATTTTTGTTTTGTGAAGATAATATATTGCATTAGTGTAAATGTAATATGCCACTAACTTTGGTGTTTGATTCATATTTGTAGTTGTTTATGTGGAGAGTTCCTAATGCAAGCCAGACCATCAGGGGAATTTGCTGAACAGAGTATCAGCATGTCAGTAAATCACACAGTACAAAAACAGTCATGACGTACTGAGAGCATTGCATCACTTTCCTAACTATAGACAGTTATAATTGGAAAGAAGCCTAAAATATTTGGGTCATCAAAGGGTGAATACGTGGATTATACGCAAAATGTGCTGTGCAATCATTTGTTCAGTTGTGATGATAAGCAAGACAAGTGCCTACACTGAAGCACTTACTTCAATCTACGAGAGGAGGAAATGTTGATTACTGATCCCATATTTTGGCCCACTGTCTCTCTAATAGTTTCCTAGATCCTTTGTCCGGTTTTCCATTATAATATTCATAGATGTGTTAGGTCACGTAGATGATTACTAGGTTGATTCCAGAGAAGAGTAGATAGTTTGGTTGGGATCTGAACTATTTCTCTCCCCTCCCCTCTCTATCTCGCTATTGCAAGTACCTTTGAGGTTCCTCTTCATCTTGATGCCCAGTGAAATGAAGCAACTTCGGAGCCCTGAAAGGAATTTTAAATGTAGTATTTAGTAAATTTCAAGATCCACATAATTAAGAAAGATCATGTGATATAAGGGAAGGATATACTTTGTCTAATTCACAGGCCCAGAATTTTCATTCTCGCCCCCCCCCCCAGAGTCCCTGTTTGCCAGATGCTCAGTGGAAGCCAATTTGAAAATGTATCCTACAGAGAAATGAGAGAAGGGAAAAATAAGAAAGAAAAGGAAAAGAACATTCTGTCCTACTCAAAGTCTAACAGCTCAAGAGGAAGAGTGAACATTCTCACAATTACCACTCAAAATGAGCGGATTTCTATGTTAAAATTGGTGATGGTTATATATAGTAAACTTTATTTTAGACCTCACTATTGCCATCTGGCTGGTGCCCCACTTTCCATTTCTCTAAGGCATGTTTTATATCCTAATTGCACATTTCTATTACTGTGTTTTTTGGATCATTAACCTTTGCTAAAGGCCTCATTAATCGCTGTCCAGTGCCTGTGTTATTAATGCACACATGATGGGTTTGTTGGTTGTTCCTCAGAGGAGTGTATCCAGCTATTCACAGTTGTCTTGTTGATACCAGTTATTTTTCATGTTTTAAAAAGGTACTTACTTGACTAAGGCAATTAATCACCTGGAGCTCATTTATTAGCAGATTAGTTTTTGGTAAACTTTGCAGAGATGATTTTACAGCTGCCAAGTGTGGTGTGAACATCATCAGTGAAGTGCAGCTACTGATGACATTGGTTTGGACAGTGATTGTAGGCACAAGACCAATTTTAAGGACCCTTTCCCCTTCTCCCCCTTCCCCTCCTAATGTACTAACTAGAGTAGGACTGCGGTAAGTAATGTTTAGGTAATTTGTAAACTTCTCAAGTTTCACTTCCGGGATTATGCTGTTACCTGAACCCTTTTAAATGGTTGATGTCTAATTATCTATTAGATAATACCTCCAATTATCTATTAATTTCCATATTTAAAAATTACTGTATCTCATTAATTACCTTAATAGGCTGACATGTTACTAGTAAAGGATATGTACAACAAAGAAAAGGATGGTACGTCTTGCACATACTCTTCCTATCTTACTTGGTCTACAAAGGGAGGGGAATAAGCATTGATAAAAGCTAATAAGATAAATTCCTGCGAAATCCCTTCATTTGCCCTGGGGATATTGTGCAATATTACAAACCTTGCCAGCTATATTTTACAGATGTATTTCTGTTGACCCAACAGTAGTAGAAACTATAGTATTCCATTCCAGGTTCAATCATTACTTTGCCCTTGCAGCCCTCAATCCGATCTTGGTGATGTAATCATACTTAAAGGAGTTAATTTTAACAAGGAAGCATTAGCTATCTCGTGAACATCTTTTTCACACTTCTGTCACTGTATTGTAGGTGACCTTAACCCTAATATTATTCATACCTTCAGATTTTGAAGGTGTGGATCATGCTACCTATTCAACTTTTTTTTAACCTCAATCAAAAAATATTCACCAAATTGCTTTTCTCTGAACCTTTTCCTATGGGATTTTTGTATATTTGAGAGCAGTATTCCCAGATTTTCACACAGTATTTGAAATGAGATCTCACTAATAAATCCTGCAGGATAAGTCTCCTTCATCCTGCATATCAATTCACTTCATTGGTTACAGCTTCTGAAACAGAATCATAGAATATTACAGCACAGAAACAGGCAATTGGGCCCATTAATTCTATGCTTCTTCCCACACATGAAGTACCTAATCTAATCACATTCTCCTGCATGTTCCCCATACTCTTTAATATTTCTTTTTCAAGATTCTGCTAATTTACTCTTAGGATTTATTAACTCTGCTTCAATATAGTCAACGAATAAAATGTATTTTCACTCAATCTGGGTATTCACTTGAAGTTTCCAGTCACTAATCATGTTATAATAATAATAATAATCCTTGCATTTGATATAGCGCTTTTCACATCGGGAGGACGTCCCAAAGCGCTTCACAGAACACACTGTAAAGTGAATTGACTG
The DNA here is from genome assembly GCF_018977255.1 of Callorhinchus milii. NCBI lineage: Eukaryota > Metazoa > Chordata > Chondrichthyes > Chimaeriformes > Callorhinchidae > Callorhinchus > Callorhinchus milii. The sequence continues at coordinate 76,061,460 of NW_024704745.1, read as the reverse complement.
TATATTTGTGGGCGAACGCGGCAGCCAATTGCGCACAGCAATGTCCCACAAACAGTCGTAGATTGAAAATGACCAATTTATTATTGTTTTTGGTTTTGGAGGGATTATTATTAGGCTCTGTGTGGAGTAAGGAAACTTGCCCAAGGTTTCGCCCTCTGCCTGGAATTGGCGAGTGTAACCCAGATGGTACTTTCAAACGACTGCATGTGAATGCAACCCAAAGTGGAAACAGGGTGGATTCCACAGCATTGTAGCCCAGAGTTAATTTTAGCTGTGGCACTTCTGCAATATAAATACTCCATTGAAATGCTCATACTAGGGCTCATCAAATTGATTTAAACTAAACCCTGAGTAAGCCTTTTGTGGTGTACTGAATTAGGCCAGAAGGTGAAGATCAGTTTCTTAACAAAAACAAATGAATTTTCTTTTTCTCAGTATTGATTACCTTATGGCACCACATACTGTTTTAATAAAAAAAATAAAGAAATCAAAGATAATTTCTGTCAAACATGCATTATCAACAAATCAAACTTCTAATTGTATTTATGCAGTGAAATTACACTTTAGAAGCAGGATTTTTTCAATGCCTAGTCTAATGGCACTTTCAAACAAAAACCCCCAAAGGATAAAAAAATCTATTAATATTTTTCATTCTTGTGTTCCAGCACAACGAATTGTTATTCAGAAAACGTAGTGTACTACAAAACTGCAAGTTTTTATTTGTTCCTTCGTTTCTCTTTCCTCATTTGGTGCAATTCTCCAGGATCTCAGCCAAGAGACCATGGGTTGTGTCAGTCAGGAAGGTGAATTTGTTCTTTTGGTAGCGTTATATCCACATTTCTCATGCAAAAGCATGTATTGACTCCCATTCATCCAACTTCAAATTCATTTTCCATTTGTTAGCCATTTATCTTAACTAACTTGGATTCCATTGAATGGTAGCGAGCTTATTTGAGCTTATCTCCTGGCATTGTGTTATCAGTAAATAAAAAAATATTACAGTAATATAAATACATAATTTGAATTGCAAAACATCCAAAACACACTCCTGCAGAACTCCACGACTTAGAACTCCACTGGTGTATCAGCCTGGTAGCACTCTTGCCTCTTAGTCAAAAGATTATGGGTTCAAACCCCACATTGTCTAAGTCAAAAATCCAATGCATTGCTGGGGAGTATTCCATTGTTGGAGGTGTTGTCCTTCGGATGAGACGTTAAACCGAAGTCCCGTCTGCCTATCCAAGTGGACGTTAAAGATCCCCTGGCACTATTCGAAAAAAGAAGGAAGTTTCTCCCAGGGTCCTGGCCACCAAATCCCCCAAATAAAATGGGCCACTCACTCCATGGCAGTTTATGGGAGATTGCTGTACGCAAACCCACTGCCCACAAAATACACAGTCATTCCACTTTATGGTGTATCCTGTGAAGCGCTTTGAGACGTTTCGACAACATGGTAAGGCGCTGTGTCCAATGCAAAGATTATTGTTGTTATATTACCCCCAAACAAAACCTTGTCACTTAAGTAAAGTTGGTGTCACTCAAGTACAGGTTTACAATGGAGTAACATCAATAGTGCCAATGTGAAGAATGCTGTATTCACTGTATTCACATAAAGAATGCTTTATTCACTGCAGAGGAAAATATGGAAGTTATTTATTTGGAGGTAACTCAACTCTTATTTCTTCTAGATGGCATGGCTAACAAAAACAAGAAATATTTGTTTTCAAAGTAATGTGCTGTCATTTGCTTATCAATGTTACAGGCTCCTACCCTTGATTCAGTGCCATATAGGATCAGTGAAGCACATCACTTTTTCTCAAGTCACATCTCTGGACATTCAGAACAATTCATGGCTCCATCTTTGAATGTGGATGGTTTCCCAGCCACTGGCAGGTATGTGATAATACTATACGATTGTACCAAAGATCACCTACAAATTACTTTACAGTAAATCCTGTGAATCGTTTGAGACATCCTCGGGATGTGAAACAACAACAACAAAATCACATTAGTATAGGGCCTTTCACGTCGGGAAGACGTCCCAAGGCGCTGGGTCCTATATCAAATGCAAGGATTATTATTATCAACTGAAAACCATTTATTAGAAAGGCCATCAATTGCTGACATTTATTTTGTGATACTAATAACATCAGATAGCATTTCCCATTGCAATTTTTGGTTTGTAAAAGAAAATTAATTCGTGCATCTCATTAGTTCTGGCCCAGGCTCCACTGGCTCCCCATTCACTGAACAGATCAACTTCAAGATCATTCTTCTGTTCAAATCCATTCGCTCCCTGGCACCTCCCTATTTCTCCGACGTGCTCACCCCCCAATCCCCAACCCCCGGCGCCTTTGCTCGACTGGCACTTTATCCTCTACGGCCTTTGCCTTATCATGTTTTCGAGACATCTCAAAATATACTGTAAAGTGAATTGCTTGTATTCTGAGAGATATTTTGGAAAGAAAGTAATGTTTTATAACTATTGATGACAGTACAATTAAAATGGCAAAGCTCTTTGAGATGTCCTCCCGACTTGAAAGGCACTACATCAAATACAAGGATAATTAAAATTATTCTTCCATTCTTCACAGACCTGCCAATTCAGACATGCAGAGTTTGCGTCATGAAGAACATATGGAAAATGTACGCAGGTACCATCGGTCAATGCAACAAGTGGAGAACAGTGTGCATTCCTCTGAACACTTAGATTCACTTCCACAGCCCTCTCGATCTGCGCTGTTTAGTTCTCTAAGGTAAGTTATTATTTGTAAATGGTGGAAAATCATGAAATTTGAACTGGCGTGTAAGAGAGGGGAGAAAGTGTGTGTGAGGGGGAGAGAGAGAGAGCTTGGGGGAGAGACAGTGTGTGGTGGGGGTGGGGAGAGAGAGTGTGTGAGGAGAGGGGAATAGTCTTGTAGCTCAGTGGTTAGAGCACTCGCCTTGCAAGTGAGACACCTGGGTTCAATTCCAGGCAGAGGGCGAAACCTTGGGCAAGTTTCCTTACTCCACACAGAGCCTAATAATAATCCCTCCAAAACAAAACAATAATAAATTGGTCATTTTCAGTCCACGACTGTTTGTGGGACACTGCTGTGTGCAATTGGCTGCCGCGTTTCGCCCACAAAATATACAGTCAATTCACTTTACAGCATATTCTGTGAAGTGCTTTGAGACTTCAAGAAGACGTGAAAAGCGCTATATCAAATCCAAGGATTGTTCTTATAAGAGAATGTGTGGGGGGGGGGGAGCGAGCGTGTGGGGGGGGGAGCGAGCGTGTGGGGGGGGGGAGCGAGCGTGTGGGGGGGGGAGCGAGCGTGTAGGGGGGGGAGCGAGCGTGTAGGGGGGGGAGCGAGCGTGTGGGGGGGGAGCGAGCGTGTGGGGGGGGGAGCGAGCGTGTGGGGGGGGGAGCGAGCGTGTGGGGGGGGAGCGAGCGTGTGTGGGGGGGAGCGAGCGTGTGTGGGGGGTGGAGCGCGCGTGTGGGGGGGGTGGAGCGCGCGTGGGGGGGGGGTGGAGCGCGCGTGGGGGGGGGTGGAGCGCGCGTGTGGGGGGGGGGTGGAGCGCGCGTGTGGGGGGGTGGAGCGCGCGTGTGGGGGGGGGTGGAGCGCGCGTGTGGGGGGGGTGGAGCGCGCGTGTGGGGGGGTGGAGCGCGCGCGCGTGGGGGGGGGGAGCGCGCGCGCGCGTGTGGGGGGGTGGAGCGCGAGTGTGTGCGTGTGGGGAGGGGGAGCGCAAGTGCGTGTGGAGGGGGAGCGCGAGTGCGTGTGGAGGGGGAGCGTGAGTGCGTGTTGGGGGCGAGTGCGTGTGGGGAGGGGAAGTGCATGTGGAGGGGGAGCGCGAGTGCGTGTGGAGGGGAGCGTGAGTGCGTGTTGGGGGCGAGTGCGTGTGGGGAGGGGAAGTGCGTGTGGGGAGGGGAAGCGCGAGTGCGTGTGGAGGGGGGGAGCGCGAGTGTGTGAGGGGGGGGAATGAGTGTGTGGGGTGGGGAGAGAGTGTGTGAGGGTGGGGGCGAGAGAAAAATAGGGAGGGAGAAAACATGAAAGAGGGGAAATGAGAGAAGCGAACTGTGGTTCACCGTCGGGACAGAAGATCGGAACTCCTCTACGGCCTTCATCTCCTTTCCCCCCACCTCTGCAGTCTCCCAATCCAGCGGTTCCCTTTGCCCAGCAAACGCCAACTTGCTTCATGTCCCCCCACCCCATCTGCCCCACCATCCACATTTTGCCCTGTTCTCCGACCTGCTCCTTCCCCTCCCTAACACTTTGACTGCTCTTTGGGAGATCTTTTCCCTTCCCCACTCCCTCATCTCCTACCCCTAACTCAGGTGACAAAGATTCTTCCCACTCGACTGATGTTAACCCATAAAAAGCCAAAGCCCGAACAACATTTTAAGGGTTTATATTTTAACATCTTGTGGTTTTCTTTTATCTTTTGTTTAATAGAAAGAATCTCCGTGAGCTGGACGACATTCAAAAGTATTTCAGTCAGAAGTTGTCTCCTTCCCCCTTTGCTCACATTATGAACCCTGCTCCAATACAAAGAACCAATGAGGACACAATGAATCATCACCACACGTCACAGGAAAGTCCAGTTCATGAACAGAATCTCTTGGAGAAATCAAACTGGCTGGTTTCTCAGATCCAAAATGTAATTAGTGGTAAGTATTTACCAGCCCCTCAGCTCCCACCCCCAGGTCTGCACTATGCATGCACTTTGGGACATCCTCCTGACGTCAAAGACGCTATATAAATGTAAATTATATAATGTATAAAAACACTGCTACATTTCGCCAACAAAATACTCTTTACTTCACTTTACAGTATATTCTGTGAAGTGCTTTGAGACATCTCAATGATGTGATAAGGCACTATATCAAATGAAAAGATTATCATAAATTGGATTTTATAAGTAGTTTGCTATAATAAGATTCTTTGGGGATTTATTTTGCTAATGGGAAGCATTTTTATTCTTTTCAAGTTTAATTTAATTTCACAAACTCCATTTCACACGTTACTTGCCAATAGAAGATAGTTAGCCTTGAAACTGTTTGCAGTTTAACTGTAGAGTTTGGGATTGCCTATTTTGCAGTGGTGCATGTGCCATCATGTGTGGTGCATTTTGGTACAATCTGGGCTTGTGGCTTTTATTTTAAAAATATTCAATTTGAGTGTAAAATGGAGGTTCGAATTAAACGGTTAATGCCCCCAAAGCCAGGCCATTTCATCATAAAATTAAGATTGGACAGAAAGGCCTGTATTCTGCAGTTCTTGAGACAAACTACCTTATGGGCTTGTTTTTGGGAAAAAAAGTGTTTTGCCTTGGGTAGGAAAACATTTCTAAGAGTTCATCTCTGGAAACGGTGAAAATTGATTCATGGGCTTCGCAGATACTTAACTACCTGGGTTTGATTCCCGGGCAGGGTGAAATTTTCCTTACCCCACACTCTTCTGTTTACCTAACACTAAGTGTTAGTTGATTAATAACATAAGAAATGCTAGACGATATAAGATATAAGGTCCATCTAGTTCGCCTTCCACCTTCCTGGCAGACACATGCACATATGTCCCAAACTACCTATGTACTATATCCCATAATGTTATTTCCTAAAAGAAAACTATCTAATCTGTGTTTGAAAGAATCAACACTTCCTGCTTCAACCATCTCCCTAGGGAGCCTGTTCCACAGGTTCACTATTCGCTCACTGAAATAGTGTTTGCGTAGATTTGTTCTAAATTCGACCGCCTGCAATCGCGGGGCGGTTCCTCTGGTTTTACTATACGATTGCGGATCACTTTTCCGAGGATAATAATCCCTTCAGTTTTTTAAAAAATAGTAATAATTTGGTTACTCAATCCACAGCTGTTTGTGGAACACTGCTGTGCGCAATCGGCTGCCGCATTTCACCCATAAAACACACAGTCAGTTCACTTCAACTATATTGTGTGAAGTGCCTTGAGACGTCTCGAAGACTTGATAACGCCCTATATCAAATGCAAGGATTATTATTATTATGACTATTACTTATGAGGTTTAATGATTGATTGAATGAATCAAACAGAATGCTTTAACCAGGCTGTAGAATTGACTTATAAATCATTAGGTATCTGTTATATCGTGCAAGAATAATTATCCAGGAATTACTAGGTGAAATTTGGCTGCGTAAAACCTTGGTTGTAATTTAGAGTTTTTCTGTCTCGACAGGCTCGCTTTGTTTTCTCTGAAGATATAACAAATTTAGCATATTTTACATTTCACTGCAGAATTTGTTTTTAAAAAGTTCTTGCTAGCTTTACAACTTCTCTTGGGCTGTTTCTCATTTCTGAAATATAATTTTGTTACCTTTTAACATCCAGGCCATCAGCCAGTCTCAATCTGACCCATTTCTCTTTCAAAATGTAGTAAACTGGTGATTGATATTAATGTAATATTGTAAATTAGTGTAATCCTGACTATCTAGCGCCTTGGGACCATCTGAAAAGTGCTATACAAATGTAATTTGTTATTGTAACAGTTAAACTACAAAATATTGAATGAACGAAACTGAGAAATAGCAGTGGAATAATTTCTCGTTTGCATTTTATGGTCTATCAGGTCAACAGGAAAGAGCTAAACCTGCAATCACTCTTTCATTGCATTCCCCTCAATGTAGTGAAGAAAATTGGGAGAGAAAAGGTGAGGTTGAAACTGAAAGGTTACATTCGGAAAGTGAAGACCGCAGAACATCTTTGCAGCGTTCGCAGTCAGCAGAGGGTGAAAACCTGAAAATATACATTCCCTCAGAAGGAAACTCAGAGTTCAGGCAAGCTATACCAGATATTTGCTTGGATGAAGAGAACTTGGATTTGCAGAATGAAAGATCCATCATAGGGGTTGAAAACCAAGTTAATGTTTATGGGAGTGATACTTGTAGTGAAGATGGATATGAGGAATTTGTGATACAACCAAGAACCTTAAATGACGTGACTGTTATGACTGACAGGACCAGCCCGTGGTCAAGCATCTTGTCAGATTTAGAGGAAGGTCACCAGCCGAAGTCTGAGGTTAACATGGAGAGTCAGGACTCGGTGGGAAATGGGATCTTACCTGAGGAAAAGCAAAGAATTCATGCAAGTTCACATCAAGAAGAGCGGCTCTTTGATATATTGCACAGTAGAAGTAGTAGTTTGCCCAGCACAGCCGATGAACCTCCACTTACAGAGGAGTCTTCACCAGTAAGTGAAAAAGAAGAATGTGATGTGCTGGACCAGCATTTTGTAGCCCAAAACACACGAGACTCGAGTATAAAATTAAAGCAGCTACAATTCCCACGTAATCTAGGCTCTGATTACTCCAGTCCTGAAGAAGAGGAAGAGCTGCAGCAAGAACCCAGAGATTTGACCGAACATGAACTCTCCTCTACCCAAAGAGATTTACCATTTGTTGTTGGAGAAGAAGCAGACCCGGGAGCCAAGGGTGGAGACAGCCACCATGGTAATAGGGAGGAGCATCTTAACGAAAAGGAAATGGAGGCACCTCGAGAGTACAACATTGAAAACCCAATAACCTTTGCTGACAGTGTTCAACACAGTCTCAGTGATACTGAGAATGACAATTCTGAGGAAAATGAACTTTTAGTCAAATTGTATCCTTTTGCATCTATTCAAACTTTTTTTTAGCAATTAATGTGCATCTTAACACACGTGCCTCTGTTTACCCAGCAGTAAGTAGGAACCTGGTTGTTAGTCGATTGGCAGATCACTTTCCAGGGGTAATAATCCCTCAAAAAAAATAATAATACTGTGGTCACTCAATCCATGACTGTTTGTGGGACACTGCTGAACGCAATTGGCTGCTGCGTTTCGCCCACAAAATGCACAGTCACTACACTTTACAGAATATTCTGTATAGCGCTTTGAGATAGGTCAACGACTTGATAAGGCGCTATATAAAATACAAGGATTATTATCTTGTTAATGGTCATTTTTATAAAAAGAAAATAGCTCTTTCTCGGGTGTAGCACTCCCAACTAGTGTGACTTTCAAAGAGCCAGCACAGGCACGATGGAGTGAATGACCTCCTTCTAACTAGGATTCTACGCACAGCTTAATTCTCTATTCTCATATAAAAATACTGCCTTGGATGTTTTTTAAGCAATGCTGCCAAAATTCAAAAAGGGAAGAGAATTTCTCCCAGTGCCCTGGCCGACTAATTCTTGGTTGTTCACCTCCTGGCTGCTTATAGGACATTGCTGTGCACCAGCTGCCTGCCGCATTTTGTGCGCAATTGGCTGCTCCGTTTCGCCCACAGAATACACAGTCAATCCACTTTATAATATATGTTCTGTAAAGCGCTTTGAGATGTGTCTCAACTATGTGATAAGACACTATATCAATTGCTAGGATTATTTTATTTACCTACAAATCATGGCCACTACCCATTACAGTAATTGCTATGAAACACTTTGAGACTTTTCAACGTAATAAGGTACTATATCACTGACGAGTATTATTATTATCTTGTGTTATGTAAACAAAAGTTCACTAAGTTTTTGTCAACCTTAACCTGTTTTATTCAGATCTGATCCAATTCAAGTCCCAAACTTTTTCCTCACACCGAGACATTTGGAAGCTTCATTGAAAGTGCTTAGTATTGCACCATCATTTCAAGCAGCTACAGCAGATTCAGTAAGTTTTAACATGTTCACTAAGCAGTTGATGGAGTGTCAAACGTATTTCCTACACCCAAAGCTCATTTGCATGCATTTAATATAATGTTTTACTGTCTGCACATTCCTCAGCAGTCTTGTAGCTCAGTGATTAGACCATTCACCTCGCAAGCGAGAGACTGGGTTCAATTCCCGGCAGGGAGAAATGTTGTATGAAAACATTTCTCCTCATCTCCCCTCTGGATCTTTTGATAACTATCTCAAATCTGTGTCCTCTGGTTCGCGACCCACCCACCAGTAGACACAGTTTAATTGTTGACCTATTCATTATTGATAGGTCAGGGAATTGAGAATGTGTTATGCAAGCAAAGGGAACTGCTTAAAAATAGCCTGCACTTTATATTTTAGTCAGCCTCTCTATTGCAAAGGAAAGTAATTGAGTGCTTAACTGGCATAACTAGTTTCTAATTACAACTTGTAAAAGTCCTTTAACACTGTTTACTGTGTTATGGCAGCCTTGCTGGCTCGAAGGTGGAGTCAACTTAGGGTACACAATGTGCAGTTAATAAATGGTAAATGCATAAATTTTACCAATGTGCTCATCGAAAATTTAACTACAGTTTACTTTCATGTTTTGCACCTGTCATGCATTGGGTTTCAATAAAGCATTAGCACGGACAGTGCTCCTTTTAGTACGGGGAACTCTGGGCCTAGATTTGAATTCAACCCAAGTTTATGGGATGAAGTCTGCTGCTTAAGTCTGTTACGTCCTACAGCGTATTGGTTTAGAGCACTTGATCGTTAGTCGATTGGCAGATCGCTTTCTGGGGGTAATAATCCCTTCAAAAAAAAATAGAAATAATAATGATTTGGTCACTTAATCCATGACTGTTTGTGGGACATTGCTGTGCGCAATTGGCTGCCGCGTTTCACCCACAAAATACAGTCAATTCAATATATATTCTGTGAAGCGCTTTTAGACGTCTCAATGACATGACAAGGAACTGTATCAAACACAACAACAAGATTACATTTGTATAGCGCCTTTCACGTCAGGAGGACGTCCAAGGCCCTGGACAGAGTACAGCATTTCAGACCCGAGCTGGGGTCAGGGGGGGAGAAGGGAGGGGAGCGGAAGGGGGGGTGGCCGATGGCATGGGCGAAGAGGAGGGTCTTGAGGCAGGACTGGAAGGAGGCTAAGGAGGGGGCGAGGCGGAGTGACTGGGGGATGGAATTCCAGAGGTTGGGGGCAGAGTGGCTGAAGGCTCTCCCACCAATGGTGGGGCGGGTGGGGCGGGGGACGTGGAGCCGGCCAGAGCCGGCTGAGCAGAGGGAACGGGCGGGTTGGTAGGAGGTTAGGAGGTCACAGAGGTAGGATGGGGCGAGGCCATGGAGGGCTTTGTAGGTGAGGACCAGGATCTTGAACTGGATCCTCTGAAGGATAGAGAGTCAATGGAGTCGGGCGAGAGTGGGGGAGATGGGATCACGGAGTTTGGTGCGGGAGAGGACATGGGCTGCAGAGTTCTGGATTATCTGCAGTCTGTGGAGGGAGGAGTTGGGAAGGCCCACAAGCAGGGCATTTGCATAGTCGAGCCTGGAGGTGATAGAGGCATGAACAAGAGTTTCAGTGACCTGAGGGGTGAGGTAGTGGCGGAGTCGGGTGATCTTACGGAGGTGATGGAAGGCAGAGCGGGTCACGGCTTGAATGTGGGGGAGAAAAGACAGTTGAGGGTCGAACAAGACCCCCAGGTTCCTGACTGACTTGGTGAGTTGTAGTGTGCAACCATGGAGGTTGATGGTGCCAGAGCCTGAGGTGCTGAGGCGCTGGCGTGAGCCAATCAGGAGGGCCTCAGTCTTGTTCACATTCAACTGTAGGAAATTTGCCCTCATCCAGGACTTGATGTCCGACAGACAGTCTGTCAGGACAGCAGTGGTCCTGGAGTTGAGGGTGGAGGCAGAAAGATAGTTGGGTGTCATCCGCATACATATGGAAGTTGACCCCATGTCTGCGGATGATGTCACCAAGGGGTAGCATGAAGATATTAAAGAGGAGAGGGCCAAGGACAGAGCCCTGAGGGACCCTAGATGTGACAGTGCGGGGGCTGGAGGAGAAACCGTTAAGAGGCAACAAAGTGGAGATGGTGAGAGAGATAGGAATTGAACCAGGCAAGGGCAGATCTGCGAAGATTAAGTGAAGAGGAGAGGCGGTGTATGAGGATGGAGTGGTCGACAGTGTCGAAGGCGGCAGAGATGTCGAGGATAACAAGGAGGCAGAGGGAGCCCTGGTCACAGATGTTCAGAACGTCATTAGTGACTTTGACCAGGGCTGTTTCCATGCTGTGGGCAGTACGGAAGCCGGATTGGAGGGGTTCAAAGAAGGAATGGCGAGAGAGAAAGGAGCGGAGCTGGGACGCGACGACTCGTTCCAGGACCTTGGTGGACAAGGAGAGGTTGATGACGTCGGACAAGAGAGGGGTCAGAATGTGGAGATGAGAGAGGTGGGGATGGGATCGAGGGAGCAAGTTGTAGGTTTGAGTTTGCGGATGGTCATGGTGAGGCAGGAGGGAGAAATATGGTCTGAGGAGTATAGGGGGCGATGGGTGGGGGGGGTGGGTCATGAGGGAGAGTTGATGTGAGGTGGCTGAACCTATCCCCTCGATTTTGGATTCGAGGAAGTCCAGCATCTCCTCACAGTCGGAGTTTGAGGAGAGGATGGGCGAGTCATGGGAAAGTGGACGGAGGAGACGGTTAGTGGTGGTAAAGAGAAGCCTGGGGTTGTCCTTTGCCTCCAAGATAACCTTGGAGTAGAAGGAGGATTTGGCGGAGGCAAGAGCGCAGCGGTAGGTCTTGGTGTGGTGAAGCCAAATCTGCCGATGGACCATTAGTTTGGATTTGATCCAGGTGCGTTCAGCAGCTCGCACTTGTCCCTTGAGGCACAAATATTACTATTAAAACACAAATTACTATTATGGGTATAAGTCAAATGTAACCTCAACCTTGTTTTAAGTGTGCACAGGTTCACAGAACAGTTTAGTTCTAAATTGAACGCGGGATGACTGGTTGGGGATAATGAAAATATCAACTGTTGTAGTAAGGAAAGTGTTATCTCAGATGCATCATTGATAACTGCGCTAATGCTGACACTGGAGAGGTGATCACTGATAGATAAGATTACCAACTTTTCCACCATGCACTTGAATTGCAGATATCTGTCAATTGTCCTGACCTCAAAAACAGCTATGAACAAAAACAGAAAGAAAAACACATAACTTATGGTTTTCCTTATTTGAGAACCCAGGATTTATTGCTTCTCGTTTGCTTTATAAGTTTCAACAATATTTGCAGATTGTCTCTTTTTTATCTTTCCTAGTTAATGCCCCTTTTTAGTGTACTGTGCTGCCCTTTTCAGTTTGGGTGGTTCAGATCGCAGATATCTCCATTGTCTTTATAAGTTCTGCCTCTTTTCGTAAGTAATTTCATGGCTGTTGGTGGGATATATCTGTGCTTAATTGGCTGCTATATTTACCTACAAATACACAGTCACTCCACCTTACAATAAATCCTGTGAAGGGCTTCGGAACACCCTCCCGACATGAAAGGCGCTACACTAAATACAAGGATGGTGATGATTATGATTGGTAGCACTCTTGCTTCGAGCCGCACATTGGGACTTTAAACTCACAGTCTAAGTCTGATGCTCCAAGGGACTTAGTAGCCCAGGGGGAGAGTTGGTGGTGGAGGGTGGCAATGTTACAGAGGTTAGGAATGGCTCAATGACCAAGAACCCCGATTTAGGGTTTGAAAGACAGTTGAGGATTAAACAAGGCCCATAAGTTCTGCATCTGCTCCTTGAGATGGAGTAAGAGTCCGTGCGGTGGAGTGAGCAGCCGTGCAGGGCGATGCAGTCAGTGCCTGGATTAAAAGGCGCTGACTGAAGCCAAGGTCTTGTTGAATTTAACTGGAGGAAGTTGGAGCTCATTGAGATGTCTGACAGGCAATTGGTCATAACAACAGTGATCCTGAAGTCAAAGGTAGAGGCAAGAGAGGTAATTGGATGTCGCCCATGTAATAATAATTCTTGCATTTGATATAGATCCTTATCACATCTTTGAGACGTCTCAAAGCGCTTCACGGAATATACTGTGAAGTGAATTGACTGCATATTTTTGTGGGCAAAAGGCAGCAGTCAATTGCACATAGCAGTGTCCCACAAACAGTCGTTGATTGAGTGACCAATTTTTTTTAAAAAAAGGAATTATTACCCCAGGAAAAGCGATCTGCTAATTGACTAACAACTGGGTTCCTAGTTACTGCTAGGTGAACAGAGGCGCGTGGACTAAGGAAACTTGACCAACATTTCGCCCTGCCGGGAATCAAACCCAGGTTTCTCACTTGCAAGGCGAATGCTCTAACCACTGAGCAACAGGACTCCACACTGTACATGCAGAAGTGGACCCCATGTTTGTGGACGTTACTGAGTGGGAGCAGAGGGATGGTGAAAAGGAGAGGGCCAAGGATAGAGCCCAGAGGGAAAAATATTTTGGTACAGAATACAGGGCATGTTTTGTCGTATGGGAAATGCCGTGATATCTAACTTTACATGCTGAAGCATATAAAGTTGCTTACCATAGCTCCTGCACAAAATTCCTCAGGCAGAAAGTAAGACTGGCTTGGCTAGATAAGGTTGTTTTGAACATATTAGTATGTCGTCATTTGTTCTGGCACACAGCTGGTTTCTAGCACTGCAAGATTAGTGGGGGTGGTGACAGAGAAAGAGTACTGATCTCTTCAGATATTAATGCTAGATCAATTTAAAAAGAAATGATTTCAAAACTTTTGAGGTTTAACTAATTTTCTACTTCAACTAATTTTTTTTAATTTTAACTCGCTGTAGTTTACTTGCACCCGATTGAAGTTATGGAAAGTAAAGTTGCTGCAAATCATATCCAGGAGGTTAGTTGCTTCACTGAAATGGATGAGGCGTCTAATAAGGATAAGCACATTTGCAATTTTTTAAAGTAAAATTGAAAAATTTCAGAACATTCACTGATTGATGTTCTTTCAGAAATGTGTTGTTATCTTGACAAGTATAATAATAATAATCTTTATCACGTCTTCAAGACATCTCAAATTGCTTCACAGGATATGTTGTTAAGTGTAGTGACTGTATTTTGTGGGTGAAACGGGGCAGCCAATTGGGGGCAGCCAATTGGGCACAGCAGTGTCCCACAAACAGTCGTAGGTTGAGTAACCAATTTATTATTATTTTATTTTTAAAAGATTTAATAAGATTTTGCATTGTTTTCACCCCACTCTAAAAATACTACTTTAATTTATAGCTTCTTTATCATGAACCTGTTTTATCAAAATCAAGATTTGGTTAGCTCACATTACTGCACATCAGAAGTTGTTGTCATCTGTAACTTGCCATTCCCTTTGAGATATGGAGGTGAAACTAATGATTTCGCATTCTTTTACATCACAATTCCACCCTGTTCCAGTGCTGTGACCTTTTCATGTTTCCAGTTTCCTTGATATATGTTTTTAATGTAAGCTTATCATAAAATGGAATTTCTTGTAGAAGGGATTGAGGAAATATATTTACTGTTTACTTGTAATATCACTCGAGTTATATAACTAGATCTTTGTCATTGTTTGCACTTGCAGTGAGCTACTAGCTTGTGGTTCACCAGCCATGTAGATCTAGGAAAGTTGCTCTAACCTTTATGCAGGGTTCAACCTGTTGCAGAAAGATCGAATGTTCGAGTGTAAGTGCTGATCATTTGCTCTCCATTAAGTTGTCCCTTGCACAGCAGCAATAAATTTATACTTATAGTGCATCTTTCACTCCAGGAGGATCTCTCAAAGAGCTTCCAAGAATCATCTGGAATCTAAGTTTGATAGAGCTGAGGATAGAGGCGGGGGAGAGGTGAACAAAAGAAAGATCTTAGGATTGGCTTTAAAGGTGGGGAGGGAGGGGGTGAGGTCGGGGGACTCTAGGATGGAGTTCCAGAGAGTGAGGGCAGAATGGCTGATAGCTCGCCCATCGATGGTGAGGCAGGTTTGTTTCACTTTCAAAAAATGTTGGGGTGGAGGAAGGGTTTAGGATTGGGTTCAGCCCACATTGGCACCCAGTGATGTCTTCATATTGTGTGCATAATGATAATACTTGTATGTTGAAGCTATTACCAAATGAAGTAGTGAAGATGTGTGTCTGAACATACTCAGTAAGTTCTTCGAGCCTTTTACCAATAAACAGAATGTTTTAAAAAGAAGTTTTTAAGCCAATGAAAACAAGTTTAAACATAGACGCTGCCACCTCCAAAAATGACGGTATGAGCAGAGAAAATGAAGGAAAGAATGGAATGACCAGACAAGCAGATATGAAGTCTTTGTTTTTAGTAGTCTGGGGTGAATGTTAATGAATTATATTATGTGCCAGTCCTTTAGCTCAGTGGTTTGATTCCCGGCAGGGTGAAACATTGGGCAAGTTTCCTTACTCCACGCGCCTCTGTTTACCTAAGAGTAAGTAGGAACCCAGTTGTTAGTCGATTGGCGGATGGCTTTTCCAGGGGTAATAATTCCTTCAAAAAAAATAATAATAAATTGCTCACTCAATCCACGACTGTTTGTGGGACACTGCTGTGCGCAATTGGCTGCCACATTTCGCCTACAAAATATACAATCAATTAACTTTACAGTATGTTCTATTAAACGCTTTGAGACATCTCAAAGACGTGATAAGGCGCTATATCAAATGCAAGGATTATTATTATTAATAATCCCTCCAGCTCGTGGGTCAGAAGGTGGTTTTGAAGACCTGGAGACCTTGAGCTCGTAACCTTGACTGACCCTACAATGCATTTTAAAAGAAAGCAAACAACCAAAGTGTAAACTTTTAGATCGCTATTAGAGCCTAGGATCTAAGTCAAGCACAACTACATTTGGTTCACTGCAGTGAGGATTGTTCCTCAGGAGTTGCAGCAGCCACTAACAACATTATTAACTTGTACAATGCCCGAAGCAACAGAAGAGTGGATTCATTTTAAATTATATCTTTTGTTTGCATAAGACCCTTGAATGAAATTGATAACTAAATGAGTCCTGATTAAAAAATAATTCTGTTACAGGCTACAGAAAGGCTTGCATTACATTTGCTGATTGCCAGTAAACTCGTTGCTGAGTTGTGAAGAGTAATACTTAGCATAATAGGTGAAAGGTACATGAGAGTGCTGTCCAAAGAAGGATAGTGTTTAAATTGATTACCCTCATTTTGTGCAAAACCTTCTTTGAAAGGATGATTATAATTGGGCAGCTCTTTCAAAGAGCCGACACAGGCACGATAGGCCAAATGGCCTCCTTCTGTGCTGTAGGATTCTATGATTCTAGGATAATGCAGGATCATTCAAAAAAGTGGTTACTTTACGGCTGTGATTGCTATACACAAATTGCCTGACGAGTTTGCCTACAAAATAAGCAGTCACTACATAGTAAAATCTTGTGAAGCGCTTTAAGACTTCTCAATGGCGAGGTTAGATGCGTATTTGATTTACATATGTAAAATATCAGTTGCCTTTATCCCACAAATGTAAAGACTTACCTGGAAAAACATTTCATATTAGGTGATCTTCTCTCTTCAAAGGCGCGATGTAAATTGTATTGTAACCTCACTCTGCTGTTAAAAAGTCATGGTTCTGGAGCTTACTATTAAATCTTTTTACATCTCAATCTTTCACTTGGCAGTGTGGCTATTCTGAGGACTGGCATAGAAACAACAACAAAGTTACATTTGTAAAACACCTTTCACGTCGGGAGGACGTCCCAAGGCGCTGAACAGTTGGGAATCAGGACCCAAGCATGGGGGGGGGTGTAGGGTTGGGTTGAAGGAGGGCAGAGAGGTAGAAGGGCGGCTGAACGCACGGTCGAAAAGGAGGGTCTTGAGTCGTGCCTTGAAGGCGAAGGGATTATGGAATGGAGTTCCAATGGTTGGGGGCAGAGAGGCTGAAAGCCCGGCCGCCGATGGTAGGGCGGGTCGGGCAGGAGACATAGAGCAGGCCGGAACCTGCTGAACAGAGGGAGCGGACAGGTTGATGGGGGATTACCACTGGGCTATATAACTTAATTAGGTTTTAAAAACCTGTAGATTGTCCTTTCTTCAGGGCATAGTGGCTGAGAGAAATTTCTATCACAGAAGGAGCCCATTGAGTCTGCATAGCTCTCAGAGCAAGCTGCCAATTCAATGACATCGCCCTGCCCTATTCCCATATCGTTCGAGTGTTTATCTTCGAGTGTATGTACCTGTTATGTCCCTGTTGAAACACACAATGTTCTCTGCCTCTACCACCTTACTTGGCAGAGCATTCTAACAACTCTGTGTGGGAAATAACAATGGAAAATGTTATAAAGGGACAGATTCCCAGATCCATTTCTAAGTCCCCATACCCAGTTCCGTTCCTTTCATTCTATACTTTTGCCCTACATTTTGTCTGCTTATTTGCAATTACCAGCCCTAAATTTAATTAGCCTCGCGATTGCTAAATATAATTGAATACTGTTCCAAATGTTATGACGTTTTGCCTGCTTTAGCAACTTTCTTTTGCAGTTAACAAAATGAACTTCCCCTTTCGTCAGTCCAGTATTACTGTTTTCATGAGTCATTGCTTGCCCTTGACGCAGCAACACAAGGCAAACAGGATGCTGGGGTATATTGCTAAATCAGTTATGTTCTGC
The DNA here is from genome assembly GCF_018977255.1 of Callorhinchus milii. Classification (NCBI taxonomy): domain Eukaryota; kingdom Metazoa; phylum Chordata; class Chondrichthyes; order Chimaeriformes; family Callorhinchidae; genus Callorhinchus; species Callorhinchus milii. The sequence continues at coordinate 76,044,092 of NW_024704745.1, read as the reverse complement.
AGTTCCCAGCTGCACAGACCATGCTGAAATATTCTATAATTTCTGGTCATCCCAACATAAGGATGACAGCTCAGGCCCTAGAGAGAGTGCAGCGGTCAGGAAAGAGAATGGGCCCTAAAAGTTACTGGGATGAGCTGTGGGAAATCTAGGGCTCTTCAGTTTGAAAAGCAAACATCTCTCCTGTAGGTGACGTAATAATAATAATCCCTGCATTTGATATGGCGTCTCAAAGAACTTCACAGAATATAAAGTAAAGTGAATTGATTTTTGTGGGCGAAATGAGTAAGCCAATTGTGCACAGCAGTGTCCCACAAACAGTTGTGGATTGAATGACCAAATTATTTATTTGCTTGTTTGTTTGTTTGACGAAGGGATTATTACCCCCGGAAAGTGATCTGCCAATCCATTTAACAACTGGGTTCCTACTTACTGCTCGGTAAATAGAAGCGCCTGGAGTTAGAAAACTTGCTGAAGATTTCGCCCTGCCGGCGAATCGAACCCGGGTCCTCTCTCGTGCAAGACGAGCTCTCTAACCAATACGCTACAGGACTCCGCATCTTATGTTGGAGGTATTTAAATGCTAGATGGGATTGAGAAAGTAAATCCAGACTTTATGTTCAGATACGCCAAGTCACCAAACAAGAGGGCCTGGATTCAGAGTTGGGATGGGCAATTTTAGATCAGACACTAGGAGATATTTCCATTTAGAGAGGACAATTAACACCTGAAAGGTTGGTAAAGACTAGAACACTGGGCTCATTTAATACATGTTGATTTTCTAGTGGGAGAATGATTGGGTAGTTACTTTGGAAGATTAAATTAAATGTCGGCCTGATAGCACTCTTGGTTTTGAATCAGAAGGTTTTAAGGGGTAGCAGATACCTTCCCGCTGTTTTGCAATTAAATAATACGAGCGGTAAATAATAGATACTGCGTACATTTTTCCAAAATGGTAAGAAAATCGTGGCAAAGATATAAGATGATACAAAATTACATTTGCATAGCACCTTTCATCTCATGGAAATGTATCAGTGATATCGTAATATTAAGGTTCGTGCCTGTAGCGGTGCACGTGAATATTGAACTCCCTCAGTCTAAATGTGAGAAGCTGATGTAAGTCAGAACAACACTGTTGTGGGAAATCTTTGCAACAGATGCTTTCTGTTCAACTTCCCAGAAGCTACCCCACATTAAAAGCCCGACAATAACAAGTTCAGCAACAAGTGCAAAACATGATGACAGTGAGTTGTTGTTGCTGTTTGTTCTCTTCTCTGACAGACATTTCTTTCTCTACAGTGTCCCACAAGTGACTGTTTGTGGGACACTGCTGTGAGCAATTGGCTGCCGTGTTTCACCCACAAAATATACAGAAAATATACAGTCAATTCATTCACTTTATGGTATATTCTGAAGTGTTTTAAAATGCCTCAACGACGTGATAATGCGCTATATCAAATGCAAGAATTATGATTAGTATTATTAGACAGAATTATGTTTCTCCTTATACAACGCCATGACCTTTATTGTTTTTTATTCACATATGAGCTGACAGTGTTTTAAGTTGTTCTGCTGTGGGGATCATTCACATGTGAGCCTCAATCTGCCTTCACAAAACATCCACTTGTGTACCTTCTAGCAGCAGTGATGAGGAGCAGGAACTTCTCTGATTTTCCATCCTAAAATTACTGATCCAAATCTTTCAGAAGATCACAACATTGGTCTGGAATGAAGAAGGCCTTTTGAACCTCCAGCTCTCATCATTCCAGAACACTAACCCTACCATCACAGCATCAAGCTGTTTTTTAAATAAGTCTAATGAATAACACTCTCCCTCAATCCCTCCGCCTTGGCCCTCTCTCCCCTTTTTCAAGTCCCGCCTGAAAACTTTCCTCTTCGACCGTGCTTATGGCCACCTCTCCCCTCCCCCCCCAACCCGGCTCGGAGTCAGGCTCCGCCGCTGTTAAGCACTCTGAGACGCTACCCTTCGTGGAAGGCGCTATATAAGTACAAGTTGTTGTTGTAGAATCCTGACATCAACCACCCTTCCTGCAACTTGTTCCAGTCATTAATTACTCTCTGGGTATAGAAATTTGCAGGGTTTTGGGGAAAGAGTGGGGGAGTGGGACTAATTGGGTAGCTCTTTCAAAGAACCGGCACAGGCACTATGGGCCAAATGGCCTCCTTCTTTGTTGTAGGATTCTATGATTCTACAAGTAAAATTTTGTGGTATCTGTTCTGAAATCACCCTTTGTAACTCTAAACCTGTGTCCTCTTTTTCTACTGTCTTAGTGCATCCTAAAGTATCGATCTGGGTTTACTTGAGGGGAAATGTCTTTAATGAATTTTGCACCTAATTATAAATGCAACTTTTAAAAGATTTTCTTTAAATGCTCTTTGCAGAGTGAGATGGCAGGGACCTCGGGACCTGCCGGTCGACGCAGCAACCGTCCGAAACCAAGACTAACATCAACAGAACTGCCGAGAAAGGAAACCGAAAGAATCGCCAGGATTTTTGCAGGACACTTTACAGATAAAAGCTGAAACCTTTTTATTGTCAGCAGAGTGTCCGTGCACATGCAGAAACCCATCACTTTAATTAAGAGTCTCCAAACCTAACAGGAGTTCAGTTTTGTTAATATGTTAAATAATGTAATTTAATTTAGACATATGAAAATAAATTCATACATTGCTATCCACAGGGCGAAACCTTAGGCAAGTTTCCTTACTTCACGCACCTCTGTTTACCTGGCAGTAAGTAGGAAACAAAAACAGAAGTCGCTGGGAACACTCAGCAGGTCAGGTCTATGGAGAAAGGAAAGTGAGTCATCATTTCGGGTCCACAACCCTTTGTCAGACCTCAGGAAGTAGGAACCCTTTGTTAGTCTATAAGTGAGAGAGAAACATACACTTTGCTATATGTCCTAAATACTATTTCCATACTCCTTGGTGGGGGAAGCTGACATTACTATACACTCAAGGAGAGGGAGGGAGGGGGCACAAATGAAAGTTATAATAATATAGAGGCAAAGTGCATGTGTGTGTGAGAGAGAGAGATAAGGAGGAGTTCACACGAGCAGTTCAGATGAGATTTCCTGGCAGTGAGAGATTCAGCTGCTTCCGCTTAAGAAATTGGGTGTCTATTAGCACGGAAGTTCCAAATGCATTTTACATTTTGGTTTTGTTTCTATTGGAGGAAGAATTTGATTGAAGGGAATCAAAGGAGTAATAATCAGGAGTTCCTGTAGCCTAGTGGGTAGAGGACATGCCTCGCAAGTGAGAGAAGCTGGGTTTGATTCCGGCAGGGTGAAACCTTAGGCAAGTTTCCTGACTCCACACGCCTCTGTTGACCGAGCAGTAAGTAGGAACCCGCTTGTTAGTCGATTGGCGGATCGCTTTCCAAGGATAGTAATCCCTCAAAAAAAATGTAGTCATTCAACCCACGACTGTTTGTGGAGCACTGCTATACGCAAATTGGCTGCCACGTTCCGCCCACAAAATGTACAGGTAATTCTCTTTACAGTATATTCTGTGAAGTGCTTTGAGACATCTTGGTGACGTGATAAGGCACTGTATCAAATTATTATTTGATGATTATTATTATTGGCTGATTGCTTTTTGGTGGTAATAATCCCTTCAAAAAACAATAATAATTTGGTCACTCAAACCCCAACTCTTTGTGGGACACTGCTGTACGTAATTGCCTGCTGCGTTTCTCCCACAAAATATATAGTCAATTCATTATATTCTGTGAATCGCTTTGATTTTGGATGATCTTCTTAGTCCTGAAAAAAAACTTTTGAAGCTCATTACATTTACTTCAGTTTGAAAGCACTTGTAATTCACCATTTCTGGTAAAGGTTTTTATTTATTGAGCATCTTTGGGCACAAATATGCCCTTTTACAAAGGGACATTGGCTCAAGAAGATTTTGCTTCTGATTCAGAAGCAAACAGTGGGGGCTCCCATTCTCTGCAGCACTCAATGCATTGACCAATTGAGATGGAGCAGAACAGGGTCAAAACATACAAACTGACCAAATACTCTTCCTTTTACTAGTATGATGGGAAAATGGTTATATTGACTTCTGGTGTCTGAATCTGAGGCAGATCCAGTGTCACTCCTGAACCCAGAAAAAATAGCTTGCAGTAGTTTGGGGCTTTTTATACTGGGCACAGGTACCTAAACTCTGGAGATATAAGACCTAGGGTATTATTCCCGATTATTGCTGATTTCTGAGCAATCCTGGTTTGGGATGTGCAGCACCACAAAGTTATAAATAAGGCCACGAAGAGCCAGAGGCCTAAACAGCTTGGAGTCTCAGCCTGAAGACCATCGACCAGAATTTTGGAAGATTCTAAAGCCCAGTATTAACTGGGAACCCTTTTATTGGGCTCCTCATTTTATCTTTTTCGACAGGAACCGCGGAAAACTGGCTTCCAAACTGAGATTGAATATAGGAAGTTTCCGGAAAAAAATTCTGCACGTTCTGAAATTTTAAGACAATGAAACAAGACAAATCAATTTTAAGGCTAAGAAATTGAGGAGTTTTAGGGCTCGAGTCTTCATTATTTTTTATATGGGATACTTGCTGCGATGTGTACGTGGGAAAGGTGCATTTGTGTATTTATTCCCTATAGGCTCTCCTCAAAAACTAATCTATATACACCCATGGTTTAGATTTAGAATATTAATATGAGCTAAATATCTGTGGGAATTTTGCAGCAACACTTAAAGGAAGGCTGAGAGCTTTGCTCATTGAAGCAGCATGCCCAGCTTTCATGACAAGAACCATTTATATACCAGTTTTTCACGGAGGAGAACCACTCAAAAGCATTCAATGGAAATTGATTGGGAGCCTGAACAAGGTGGGGCATCGGTTTTGAAAGGTGGCTGAATTGTCTTTGAATGTAATTTTTGCTGACCGTTTGTACAGAACTCTTCTAAATTTTGCAGCTGGACTTAATTGGAGACCGTGAGCTGATATCATTAGATTATTCATTTTGTTTGAAGGTTTGGTGTGCTAATGTGTGCAATGTAAAGCTATACTAAATAAAACAAAACAATAATAAATTTGGTCATTTTCAATCAAAGACTGTTTGTGGGACATTGCTGTGCGCAATTGGCTGCCGCGTTCGCCCACAAATATACAGTCAATTCACTTTACAGTATATTCTGTGAAGCGCTTTGAGACGTCTCGAAGATGTGAAAAGCGCTATATCAAATGCAAGGATTATTATTATTATAATATACAGCCCATCAAAGATCTGGGTAGCATTGCACACAGATTCCTGTATACTTGTGAGAGGATTTCACTGTTTTTGTATGTCATTTTTGTCTTGAATGTATTTGTATGGAGATAATTTGAATCTTGTATAATAAGGTAACGTTTTAATCTTTTTATAATAATGACACAATTATGTTGATGAGTGCGATTGTCCTTCTGGATTATTTTTTGGTAATAAATTATTTTTGAACGCACCAAACATTTTTGATCAATGTATTTTGTGATAGTTTTAACATTGGTATTGTTCACTCTGCACTTCAGTCAATAGCAGTGCAAAGTCTAGTGATGTCAGTGTTCAAGGGCTACCCATTGGAAACCTGACATGTTGGGGTGAAGCCAGGCAGAAAGTTCAATCACTTTACTATTCACTAAACCAGCATGCCCAGCTTTCACAACAACAACAACCTGTATACCATCTTTTACGAAGGAAAGTTACTCAAAAGCATTTCACAGAGAGGAATAGGCGCCTAAGCAGGGTTGGTATTGGGAGTTGGCTGAGGGCACATCAGAGAGGTTTTGAAAGCAAAGAAGGCAGTTATGAGGTGGTGGCATTTAGAGCGTTCCCCAGTGCAAGGGAAAAAGAGACTGAAAGCTTTGCCGACTGAGGTACTATAACAAAGTTTTCAGGTGATAGATACCAAGCTCAGAGGTATTGTGAATAATGAGGATGGCAAGAGGAATTAAACAGATTAGCATAATGGGGCAGTACAGGGGCAGATATGTTTAATGAATCAAAACACAGCACTTCATTTTTGGTAGAACAAAAAGGGAAGTTTATTGAATTGCTGTATCTTGTAAGAAGTAGAAAATGGACCCGGGAGTGCCAGTGCATATGTTCTTGAAACTTCAATAAGCGCTGGGACACTACTCTGCACGAAGGACGCTATATAAATGCAAGTTGTTGTTGTTGAACATAGTGATGAGGGCTGTGAAAAAAGTTAATGGTTTTCTGGGGCATAGAGTAAAGCAAGAATGTTATGTTTGAACAAACCAGTAGTTGGGCTGTAACTGAAGCAGTGTGTTCAGTTTTGGGCACCTCAGGAAGGCAACGGATGGGGTGCAAAGAAGATTTAAGAGAATGATACCAGGAATGAGGGGCTTCACTTATGAAGAGATTGTAGAACTTGAGTAGATATTGTTCTCTTCAGGATATGTTTTTTAATTGAAAACAAAAAAGGCATTGCAGAAATTGTTTTATTCCATATTTATAAAAATATATATATTAAAGGAAAGCAACGTTTAACATTTAAAAACCACGTAGAAAAGTGCCAAGACATAACAATACAATCGACCTGCGATGTGCATAAATTATAAAAAAAAACTTCAAAACGCAAGATAGAAAGATCTTCCAGTTAATTTAAAATTGATACCAACATTGTTTAACATTTAAAGTAAACAATACATTGAATTCACGCACGAGAGTCCCAGGATTGTCTGGCCACCATCATACCACGTTTCAGCTGTTCGTAAGTAACAAACATCACCACGTTCCAGGATCCTAGCCGCAGGAACGACGGCATAAACCTGCATCAAGGTCAACAGTAGTTATTATGCGTACACATTTCCAATATGTACACTAGATGGAGAAAAGGCAAGTTAGACAAGTTTCCTTACTCCACACGCCTCTGTTTACCAAGCAGTAAGTAGGACCCCGGTTATCAGTCGATTGGCAGATGGCTTTCCGGGGTTAATTATCCCTTAACAAAATAAATGGTCACTCAGTCCATGACTGTTTGTGGGACACTGATGTGCTCAAAAGACTGTCGCATTTTGCACACGATATACACAGTCAATCCACTTTACAATATGTTATGTGAAGTGCTTTGAAATGTCTTAATGACGTGATAAGGCAGTATATGTAAATAAAAAGAATTACCAAAAAAAATGCACCATTTCAGAGGAGCTTCAAAATTTCATCAGTTGTCAGCCTGGCTCAGTTAGTAGCACTCTCATGAAGTCAGAAAGCCACAGGTTCAAGCCAACTTTTAACTCATTCAGTCGAGGCTGACACTCTAATGCAGTGCTGGGGGTATACTGTGTTATTGGAAACATTGTCCTTCAGATGAGACATTAAACCGAGGTACCATCTGCCTGTTTGGATAGACATTAAAGATCTCAATGTCCTGGGTAACAATTACCCAGAACCAATTAGTCATTCAGTCCGTGGCTGTTTGAGGGAACATTGCTGTGCGCAAAAGGGCTGCTTACAAAAACACAGTCACTTTACAGCATATCCTCTGAAGTGCTTTGTGATATGTCCCCTGTGATGTGAAAGGCACTTTACCAAATGCAAGGATTATTATTTTTCTACTCCTACCCCTTTTTCCCTGATACAAAACAGAACAAGGTTCTTTACAATTGTGAATGCAACTTAAAAAAGGAATTGTGATGTTGAATTTTTATATAACTGCTTACCCTTTGTAAAAGGCTGTAGGACCCTCCTTTGTGAACATGATGAAGGCACATTTTAAGGCACTGCGGTACTGGCCTGGGGCAGAGTTCATATATCTTGTCTTCACTACATCAACAGGTGAGGCAACAATGGTTGTGCAGAATCCGGCACCAAAGGCAGAAGAGAAGTGACACGGAAGGTTATCTGTGAAGAATAAAAGTGTGCAGTGTTAAGTGGTCCTTCCAGTTTCTCATCTGACCCCGTGGTTCAACTCATTTTGGTGTCCCATATCATATTGGTTAGTTTCACCTCGCAAGCGAGAAGACCCGGATTAGATTCACCGGGAGGGCGAAATCTTAGGCAAGTTTCCTTACTCCACACGCCTCTGTTTCCCGAGTAGTAAGTAGGAACCTGGTTGTCAGTTGATTGACAGATTGCTTTCCAGGGTTAAGAAGAATAAAAAAATTCTCTCAATCCATGACTGTTTGTGGGATACTGATGTGTGCAATTGACTGCCACGTTTCACCCACAAAATACTATTATGTATTCTGTGAAGTGCTTTGAGACGCCTCTACAACATGGATAAAGGGCTATGTCAAATTCGAAGGTTATTATGAATAATATTTTAATTTCTTACCGGTCATGATCTGGTTTCCCACCAGTGCCTCCTTGATCAAATCGTAGGTCACCAGCTCTGCGCAATTCACAATGGAATTGCGGACAATATTTGGCAGAGTACCTGCAAAACAAGAGAGATCCAAGATGATAAGTCAGATTTTAAAATAAATTTATTTTTCAATTTATACCCTGCCGATTTTCCAGTGGAAGTTAGGTCAGGGTATCAAGGGATATGGGGCAAAGGTGGGTAGTTGTTGTTGAGATACAGATCAGCCATGATCTTATAAAACAGACTCGAGGGGTTCACTGGCCTTCTGTTCCTACGATTCTATTTAAAACCCCAAATTCTGGCTCATTTGTCCTCCAAATATTCAAGGAATTGCCTGCCAATGCAGTACAAGAGTGCAGAGAGACCTTACGTTACAACCTGGCTTTAGGATGCATTGTGACACCCAAATTCATCCTGGAGTCCTGCAACTCAGTGGTTAGAGCACTCGCCTTGCAAGCGAAGACACCTGGGTTCAATTCCAGGCAGAGGGCGAAACCTTGGGCAAGTTTCCTTACTCCACACGATTTAAAATAGTCATACAAATTCAATATCTTTCCACCCCTACTTAGAGGCCTGGGATGATGAGGGAAAATCCAGAAAAATTAACACGTGCATTATTTATTTCCTTGACCAAATCTGAATCTATTCCATGGTTAGGCGGCAGTGGTTGACCCAGGTAAACTTTAAAAGGGTGATGGATTGAATCCGATCAGTGTCTCAACACAGTTATGATGCTGAGATTATATTCAGTCTCTTATGAATATAATCTAAGCTGTTTGCTAGTCTCAACCGCCAACTTAGATTTCAGCATTGTATTGGGAAGTAGAATTGCTATTCCTGATTCCCATTATAGAATAGATAATAAAGCTTGTATTTGATATAGTGCCTTTCACGTCAGAAGGATATCCCAGGATATACTGTAAAGTGGAGTAACTGTGTACTCTTTTTGTAGGCAAATCAGGTTAGACCTCAGAATCAGGTTTAGCTCAGCTGCAATTCCAATTCACAAACCGTTATTTTGACAAGATTGGTCTGGATGAAGAAGCCCCTTTGACCCATCAGATTTCATCCCTCCAGAACACTCACCCTACCATCCCCTCTTCATTGCATCAAGCTATAAAATTGAGTTCAGTGTCCTGACTTCCATCATCTTTCCTGACAATTTGTTCCAGTCATTGATTACTCTCTGAGTAAAGAAAAACTTCCGGGTGTCTGTCCTGAAAATGTCCTTTATAACTCTAAACCAACATCCTCTGTCTGAAGAGTTGATCAGGGTTTACTTTTTCAACCCCATAAAAACTTTATACACCTCTATGAAATTCCCACTGTGAGTCGTGTTCTCCCATGACTAAAGAGCCCTAGGTTTTCTAAACATTGTTCACAGCTCATCCCTCTAACACTGGGGTTCACCCTCTCTGCTCTCTTTGGCACCACCTATAGAGCCTGAGCTTCAAGGTGACCAGCACTGTATACAGTCCTCAAAGTGAGGTATAGTCAGAGCATTGTATAGTCTGAGAATCATGTCTCGGGATCTAAACTCAACTGATTTAGCAATGTAGCCCAGCATCCTGTTTGCCTTGTGTATTGCTGCCTCACATTGTTATTGGAAGGAGAAACTTGAACTGGCCTTTTACATATATTCAGATAGAGCTGCAGGACATGGCTAACTTGTTCATGTAGATGAACTGACTCAACTCGAGATTCAAGAGGCAAATCTAATCCCCTCTATTCCAGTAAACCAGCCACTCGAATCCTCCAGTATTAATTAAGTCCTGGTCCCCTTCACCCAGAAAGATATTGCGCTTAAATTGGTTTTGAGTTCAGTGCTGAACTGCATCATCAGAAACACGGTTCTTCAGATGAGAAATTAACCCGAGGTCCCTGTCTGCCTGCTCAAGTGGAGCTTAAAGATCTCCTGGTACTACTAAATACAACAGGAGTTTCTCCCAAGTGTCCTGGCCAATAATCTCCCTCCCCCTCCCCAATAAAATTGGTCAATCACTCCATGGCTGTTTGTGGGACATTGCTGTGTACAAATTGTGCTGCTAGGTTCACCCACAAAATACCCGGTCACTACACTTGACAGTAAAATCCTGTGAAACTCTTTGAGACATTTTGACAACGAGATAAGGCGCTATATTAAATGCAAGGATTATTATTATAATCATCATCATATAGACAGTAGAACAATATCAACTCAGTTTTAATCCCCAATATGAACCCTCAACATGAATAACAGTGCGACTCCATTAGTGCATTGAAATAACGTTTCACAAACCTTTCCACAACCCTTGAATTCCCTCCTCCTTGGCAATAGTTTTATAGGCATGGATCGTTCCATTGTACCTCTTGTTCACGCCGTCTACACTCACTTGCGCTTGAAACCTAACTTTGACCACATCGGTCGGTTGTGCCAACGTGACAGCCATGGCTCCTGTTGTACAGCCAGCAAGTAACCGACAGGTAATACTCACAGCTGGAAAAAAATACCAAGGATATAATTTAGTTTGTCTCTTATTAACGAAAATACTGTGTACAAAGATAACGTTTCCATTCATTCATTGCTTACGGTCAGATCCCCGAGTGTATAACTGTTTGACAGAATCGTACAACCCAATGCGCACAGAAGCAAAGCTCATCTGACGTTGCAGACCAGCCACCAGACCGTTGTAGAGGCTTCGCGCTCCTTCAGTCTTCACCATTGTCGCCATTGTGCCAAAGACCCCTCTGTACTTCAAACATTTCGCCTCAGTGGCAAGTTTGGATTCTCCTTGAATCTGGAGGAATGAGCTCAATTTGAACTTGCAACAACTTGCATTTATATAGCGTCTACACACGGGCTGCCCCCCCACCACCCCGAGCGCTTAACCTAACCATCCGTGATCAGGCATTTGATAAAGTGGCTTATCTCGTCTTCGAGACGTCTCACAACGCTTCACAGAATATAATAATAATAACAATAAATAGTAAAGCGAATTGACTGTATATTTTGTGGGCGAAACGTGGCAGCCAATTGCGCACAAACAGTCGTGGATTGAGTGACCACATTGTTATTATTTTTATTTGGTGGCCTTTACCTGGAACCATACAAATAAAGGCGGTCACACTGACATTCCACTGTCCATTTCAAGTGTTTGGGGCTCTGAGCTCCAGCATTGTTTTGCAGGAGAGCTGCATTGACAAAGGTGCCATCCTTTAAACAACCACAACAACTTGTCTTATATAGCGCCCTCCACGCAGGGTAGAGTCTCAGAGCGCTTGACAGTGTCAGGGCTTGACTCCAAGCCGGGGGGAGGTGTAAGGTGGCCATAAGCACAGTCGAAGCGGTAGGTTTTCAGGCGGGACTTGAAAGAGAGGAGAGAGGAGGTAAGGCGGAGGAATTGAAGGAGAGCATTCCAGAGTTTTGGGGCGTAATGGCGGAGGGTGCGAGGGATGAGCAGGAGGCTGGTGCTGGTCGATCAGAAGCACTAGTTAGTGGATTGGGGAGTGAGGAGGTTGGAGAGGTAGGGAGGTGCCATGGAGTGAAGGGATTTGAACACAAAACCTGTTTAAATCTGTTTAGGTTGACACGAAAGATCATACGACAATACTTGGAAAGAGAAGGGAAACTCTCCTGGCAATAAATCGCGGAGTTAAATTTGTCATTCACCTTCTGACTCTTTGTGGGACATAAATACTGGGCATAAATTGGCTGTCACTTTTGTGGACAAATTTTGATTAGCGCTCAATCACGACAAAACAGTACAAGGCAGCAGCAAACAAGGCAAACAGGATACTGGGCTATATTGAGAATGTCAGGTCAGTGTAGATCACCGGTCCTCATTCTCAAGCTGTACACTGCGATCTTTAGTAGATCTGAACAGGCAGATGGGGCCTCGGTTTAATGTCTGATCTGAAGGATGGAGTTTCCAATAACACAGTGTACCCCCAGCATTGCATTGTAGTATAGATTACCTCCTGTTCCGATTTTCTCACAGGCTGATTAAAGACTGGAACAGTTTGCCAAGAAAGATGGTAGAGGCCAGGACACTGGACTCGTTTAAAGTGTGTGGGCCAAAGGGTCTCCTTCATTTAAACCAATCTTGTGATCTCAACTCAATTAATTTGAGGCGCTTTGAGACATTAACATTAGGTGCTATATCAAATGAACGTTTCATTACGTATTTGTTTGGATATAACTCAGTGGTATCAATTGTGAAACTAGTTCTATAGGACGTCAAAAAAAACTTTTGAAAATAACTCCCTAATGTCCATTAATATTGATACAAATAATAATAATCCTTGCATTTGATATAGCGCTTTTTACATCTTTCAGACATCTCAAAGCGCTTCACAGAATATACTGTAAAGTGAATTGACTATATATTTGTGGGAGAAACACGGCAGCCAATCGCACAGCAGCGTCCCACAAACAGACGTGGATTGAAGTAACCAATTTATTATTGTTTTTTTTTCTTGAGGGATTATTATCAGACCTGTGGAGTAAGGAAACTTGCCCAAGCTTTCGCCCTGACGGGAATCAAAATATAGCTATTTTACACATAATGAACAATGAATGCGCAAAATAGCTATGGTGGAGGATCTCTGGATAACAAAACATGTAAATTTGCCACAGCGAAATAAAGATAGGTCAAATAAAATCAAAACGTGTACAAGTTACATTAGTTTAAGAGTGAAATCAGGAAGCACTTTTTCCCACGCAAAGGGTAGCGGAAATCTAGAACTCAGGGTCGAACAGAACCCCGAGGTTCCTGACCGGCTTTGAGAGGTGGAGAGTGCAGCCTTGGATGCTGATGCTGTCAGCGCCTGAGGTGCGGAGGCGCTGACGCGAGTCAATCAGGAGGGCCTCAGTTTTGCGCACATTGTGAAGCATTGTCAATTGCAAGGATTTGTAGCTGATCTGCACGAGGCAACATAATAATACTTGCATTTAACATAGGGCCATATGTCGTTGAGACATCTTAAAGCGCTTCACAGGATATACTGTAAAGTGCAATCACTGTATTTTGTCCCAGAGTCGTGGAATCAGTGGCCCAAATTAAATGGCCGCATTTCGTCCACAAAATATAGTCAATTAACTTTACAATACATTCTGTGAAGTGCTTTGAGAGGTCTCGAAGATGTGATAAGGCGCTATATCAAACACAAGGATTATATAAATGGACGGATTATTATCCCAAGTAAGTGATCCGCCAATCAGCTAACAAACGGGTTCCTACGTACTGCACGGTAAACAGAGACGTGTGGAGTAAGGAAACTCGCCTAACTTGCCTTTTCCCCATCTAGTGTACAAATTGAAATGTGTACATATAATAACTACTGTTGACCTTGATGCAGGTTTATGCCGTCGTTCCTATGGATAGGATCCTGGAATGTGATGATGTTTGTTACTTACAAACAGCATGAAACGTGGCATAATGGTGGACAGACAATCCTGGGACTCTGCTCTGCGAATACGATGTATTGTTTTACTTTATACGTTGCGAGTATAAATTCTAAATTAACTGGAGTAAGGAAACTTGCCTAAGGTTTCGCTCCTGCCCAGGAATTGAACCAAGGTCTCTCGCTTGCGAGGCGAGCTATGCTGTGGGATTCCTCAGACAACTATTGAAGTGATTCAACAACAACAACAACAACAAATTGCATTTATGGAGCACCTTTCACATCAGGATGTCGTCTCAATGTGCTGCACAATCGAGAGTTTGCACCTGACCTGGGGATGGGATTCTGGAGGGGTGGAGGGCAACAGGAGTGGGAAAAGATGGCCGAAGGTCTTGAGGTGGATCGTGAAGGAGACGAGACAAAAGGCGCTGCAGGAGAGGAGTTCCAGAGATCAATTTCATCTGGGAGATTGTTGGCCCTTCCCTTTTTCAAATAGTGCCCAGGGAGATCTTTAACACCTACCTATTTGGACAGACAGGTTTAACAACCCAGAGAGGTAACAACAATAATAATAATCCTTGCATTTGATAATAATAATAATCCTTGCATTTGATATAGCGCCTTATCACGTCGTTGAGGCGATTCAAAGCGCTTCACAGAATAAATTGTAAAGTGAATTGACTGTACACTTTGTGAGCAAAACGTGGCAGCCCATTGCGCCCAGCAGTGTCCCACAAACGGTCGTGGGTTAAATTGACCAATTTATTTTTTTCAAAGAATTATTACTCCCGCCAATCAACTAACAACCAGGTCCTGCTTACTGCTATGTAAACAGAGGCAGGTGGAGTGTGGAAACTTGCCCAACATTTTGCCATACCAGGAATCGCACCCAGGTCTCTCGCTTGCGAGGCGAGTGCTCTAATCACTGAGCTACAGGACTCCACAAATCTCCTGGTGTCCTTGGCCAACAATAAAATTGGTCATTCGCTTCATGGGAGTTTGTGGGACATTGCTGTTCGCAAATAGGCTGCAGCGATCGCTTGCAAATCGTGGAGTCCTGTAGCTCAGTGGTTAGAGCACTCGCCTTCCAAGCGAGACACCTGGGTTCAATTCCAGACAGGGGGCGAAACCTTGGGCAAGTTTCCTCACTCCACACAGAGCCTAATAATAATCCCTCCAAAACAAAACAATAATCAATTGGTCATTTTCAATCCACGACTGTTTGTGGGACACTGCTGTGCGCAATTGGCTGCCGCGTTCGCCCACAAATATACGGTCAATTCACTTTACAGTCCATTCTATGAAGCGCTTTGAGTCGTCGAGAAGACGTGAAAAACACTATATCAAATGCAAGGATTATTATTATTATTATTATTGCAGTCATTGCACTTTACAGCATATCAAGTCAAGGATTGAGTGACTAACTTATTTTTTTAAAGCGAGTCCCAACTCTCTCTCTCCCCACCCTTCCCCAAAGCACTGCAGTGAAGTGTCAGCTTAGATTTGCATTGCATCTCATTCTAATGCAGAATAGACGTTTTAATTGAACACAGCCCCACATGTTCACCAGCAATGTTACCTGCAGCCTGACTTTGGCAGTGTCCAGAGGGAAGGTAACCAGATCAGCCACACAAGCCGCAGTGCCAGCCCCCAGGAACTTGACAGCAGCCGTCGGGGGGACATCAGTGGGTCTGAATCCAACCATTTTCAATGTGATTCTGATTTGATTTTCAAGCCCAGATCCAGAAATCAAGCGTTTATATATATATATGTGGGTGGTTGTTCAACAGGCAAGGTCTCTGGAATCAGCTTCAAACCCTGGGAACACATTTTAACACAACCAGAAGATAGTTGCAAGGATAGCTTTATACATGTTTTTTTTTAATGCATGTTCGAAAAAAATTCCCCAAACATCACTCACTTTTCAGTAAGTTTCAATCTTAAACTGCAAGGGCCATTATATTCGCTGAACGCAGCAGCGTTGGTGGGTTTAAATTTATTTCCCTACGAAAAAAAAAGTTATATATAGGAATCAAAACAAGAGGGTGTTCAGATCATAAATAAAGCAGAGCTAAATATAGTACTCACCTACATATCTACCACCCATCAGAGAGAGTCAAAGCAGGTTGAAGTCAAAGCATCGTCAGTTAAAGCTCGACTTGTTATTTAACGCGATTACTAAAAAAACACATATTTATTTGGGAACTCGCAAGGAGGCACATTACTTTTGTAATAAACAATGTGTGATCAAACTCGAGAACTTTATTCGCACTCAAGCGATAGTTTAGTTAACTTTATTCTCACGCAAACGGTAGTTTAGTTAACTTTATTCGCACTCAAACGGTAGTTTATTTAACTTTATTCGCACTCAAACGATAGTTTATTTAACTTTATTCTCACTCAAACGATTAGGACATTAAACCACATCCTAGTTTGGTAGCTTTTAACTTACAGTAAATGTAACCGATGTAAACTGCGATTGCAATCCTGTGTAGTTTATTTTGATGAGCATCGTTATCTCCACTAAGCAGGTGACTAATAACTCAATGTGGACAGAGAGATACAGATTTTAAGCGTAGGCAGAGCAGACTATGTAACTTACCTGGTGCTGAGTGAGTGGAGTTATGTAAACAAGCAGCAAAGTTTGAGCGATAGTCCAGGGTTTAACCAGTAAATGCGGTGCATTTTCATTAACTCAGTGATTGCTGAGCTGGGCTGTCTGCATTTATACTTATCTGAGCAAGAGTGCGTGAGTGGCATTGGTTGATTTGTTTCACAGCTGATGTGACACAACATCCAGAGGCATTGCTTGTTCCATTACCCACTTAAAGCACGTGAAGATGCTATTATTGCAAAACCCGAGCAGTTGCCAAACGAGCATAAATATTACAGCACTACAGTACAGTACAATGTGTGTGTGTGTGTGTGTGTTCTGGACACTGTCCATCTGAAATAAATATGCTTAGAACTCTGCTATAAGTCTCATCCTGTCTGAGAGAGAGATACATGATCTGAGAGTTTCTACACTAATGTGTGTGGGGTTTTTTTTTACCCCCACTTTTCAAAGTGCCAAATAGTTTTATTTGCTGTTACTTGACTAGTCTCGACTGGTCATTAGGTCGATTAGAAAAGAAACTTTTTGAAACAGGGACCCACAAATGGGTAGGTATTATTATGATGATTAATAATTATTATGATGATTAATAATTATTATGATGATTAATAATTATTATAATAATAATAATAATCCTTGCATTTGATATAGCGCTTTTCACGTCGGGAGGACGTCCCAAAGCGCTTCACAGAACACACTGTAAAGTGAATTGACTATATATTTGTGGGCGAACGCGGCAGCCAATTGCGCACAGCAATGTCCCACAAACAGTCATAGATTGAAAATGACCAATTTATTATTGTTTCGTTTTTTGGAGGGATTATTATTAATTTTTTTATGATTATATTTATTATTATATTGTTATTATATTTATGATTATATTTATGATTATATTATATTTAATTATGATGATTAATAATTATTATGATGATTAATATTTATTATTCTGATTCATAGTTATTAATATTATGATTAATAATTATTAATATTATGATTAATAATAATAATAAACACTGATTGTCCTCAGCCTTGGGACGTCTTCCCGACGTGCAAGGCGCTATTACAAATATAATGTTGTTGTATCACTATTTCCCATACATTTTTGCAGTATTACTCGCACCCAAGCTTTCGTTTCAATATTAAGTAAATATTAATAAAAAAAATGCAGATTGTGCAGGCGGTAATTTTTTTTTTAGCCCGTGGAAAATTTCGTTTCATTTCTTGTGCGATTCGGACTAAGTTATCGGCTGCAAAAAACAATGCTGTCGCAGCTACTTCTTAAACTGCAATTAAGAAATTCCTGCACCTGAAGTGATCCAACAGCTCTGTCTGTGTTCCACGTCGCATTCAGAGTATGACTGAGAACACACTTTGTCCATGTTACTGTCAGTGTTTATGCAGTCACAGGGTATTAACTCTGAACAACATGTGGGGTTTTTTTTTGTAATTGTATCCGCTTAAACCTTGCAGGATAAACAGCAGATGGTTTAAGCTGCGACGTGTTGTGTTCCCAAGTTGCTCTGGCTTGTGACTTGGCATTTCTCAGATCAGCTGAGTCAGGGCTGGGACAACAAGTCAAACGCCTTCGCTTCCAAAGCTCTCATTGGAGACCGAGAACACACCCAGTGCAGAAAGCTCCTTCAGCAACGAATGGCCAAAGAGGGCTGGTCAGAGGCGAGGGGAAGGTTTATATATAATGATTTAATGCTTCAGTTGGTAGCACTCTTGTCCGGCTTTTGAATCAGAAGGTTACGGGTTCAGGTTCCACGGTGAGACTTGGCATCACTTAGTCTAAGCTGACACAAATCAAGTTGTCCAGACGTCTCAAAGCGCTTCGCAAAATATGCTGCAATGTGGATTGACTGTGTACGATACAACGTGAAAGTCACTATACCAATGTAGCTTTGTAGTACTGTGTTGTATTGTGGATTGACTGTGCATTTCGTGGGTGAAAGACGGCAGCAATGGCCCACAAACAGCCACGCAGTGAGTGAACAATTTTATGTGGGGGATCATTGGCCAGGACACCAGGGGAGAGAAACTCTCTTCTCTTTTCAAATAGTGCCATGGGATCTTTAATGTCCGCCTGAACAGACAACAACAACAACAACAACAACAAGATTACATTTGTATAGCGCCTTCCACGTCGGGTGGACGTCCCAAGGCACTGGACAGAGTACAGCATTTCAGACGCGAGCTGGGGGAGGGGGAGGGGGGAGAAGGGAGGGGAGGGGAAGGGGGATGGCCGATGGCATGGTCGAAGAGGAGGATTTTGAGGCAGGACTTGAAGGAGGCTAAGGAGGGGGCGACGAGGAGTGACTGGGGGATGGAATTCCAGAAGTTGGGGGCAGAGTGGCTGAAGGCTCTCCCACCAATGATGGGGCGGGTGGGTCGGGGGACGTGGAGCAGCCCAGAGCCGGCTGAGCGGAGAAAGCGGGCGGGTTGGTAGGGGGTTAGGAGGTCGCAGAGGTAGGGTGGGGCGAGGTCTTGGAGGGCTTTGTAGGTGAGGACCAGGATCTTGAACTGGATCCTCTGAAGGACAGGGAGCCAATGCAGTCGGGCGAGAATGGGGGAGATGGGGTCACGGAGTTTGGTGCGGGAGAGGACACGGGCTGCAGAGTTCTGGATTATCTGCAGCTGTGGAGGGAGGAGTTGGGAAGGCCCACAAGCAGGGCGTTTGCATAGTCGAGCCTGGAGGTGATGAAGGCATGAACAAGAGTTTCAGTGGCCTGAGGGGTGAGGTAGTGGCGGAGTTGGGCGATATTACGGAGGTGAGGGAAGGCAGAGCGGGTCATGGCTTGGATGTCGGGAAGAAAAGACAGTTGAGAGTCGAACAAGACCCCCAGGTTCCTGACTGGCTTGGTGAGTTGTAGTGTGCAACCATGGAGGTTGATGGCGCCAGAGCCTGAGGTGCTGAGGCGTTGGCGTGAGTCAATCAGGAGGGCCTCAGTCTTGTTCACATTCAACTGTAGGAAATTTGCCCTCATCCAGGACTTGATGTCCGACAGACAGTCTGTCAGGACAGCAGTGGTCCTGGAGTTGAGGGTGGAGGCAAAAAGATAGAGTTGGGTGTCATCCGCATACATATGGAAGTTGACCCCATGTCTGCGGATGATGTCACCGAGGGGGAGCATGGAGATATTAAAGAGGAGAGGGCCAAGGACAGAGCTCTGGGGGACACCAGACGTGACAGTGCGGGGGGCTGGAGGAGAAACCGTTAGAGGCAACAAAGTGGAGACGGTGAGAAAGATAGGAATCGAACCAGGCAAGGGCAGATCCATGAAGATTAAGTGAAGAGGAGAACGTTGGATGAGGATAGAGTGGTCGAGACAGTGTTGAAGGCGGCAGAGATGTCGAGGAGGACAAGGAGGCAGAGGGAGCCCTGGTCACAGATGTTCAGAACGTCATTAGTGACTTTGACCAGGGCTGTTTCCATGCTGTGGGCAGCGCGGACGCCGGGATCTTGGATCAACATCTCATCCAAAGGTCGGCAACTTCACCTCCGACAATGCAACCTTCCCCCACCGAAGCACTGGATTGAAGTGTCGAGATCCTCACATTCGTTTTCGAATCACTTCATGCCTCTCCGACCTGCTTACCCCACAACCCGCTGCCTCTGCTCAACTGGCTCCAGTCTCTCCATGTCCCTCTAGGACGCTACCCTGTGCTATATAAATCCAAGTTGTTGTGGTCATCTTAGACTATTTGATTCAAAGTCCCTACGTGGGGCTTAAACCTTCTGACTCACAGGCGAGAGGTGCTGCCGCAAGAGACCAGGATAACATTCTGCATTTGTTTGATGCAGCAATTGCACAAATGCACAAACTGGCGATAATAATTAATGTTTAACTACAAAGCTTTGGATTTAAATTCCTATAAATTAGCCTCCTAAAAATGACTATGTCATGCTATATGGGCTTACTATATCATGACCTATGCTACCAAATGAGAAGGATATATAGCACCTTTCACACAGATAGTAAAGCAATCTCATCTTCGCAAAGATCGACTGTCAGCCTAAGCTGTGAGATTTGGGAGAAGATAAAGAGAGAGGCTTTGAAAGCAGGGGGAGGAGGTGAGGAGAACTGATTTTGGAAGAGTGCTCCACAGGGTGAGGGCAAAATGGGGTCCGGTTAGAGCACTCGCTTCACAAGCGAGAGGACCCGGCTTCGATTCCCGGGCAGGGCGAAACTTAGGCAAGTTTCCTTACTCCGCAGGCCTCTGTTTACCGAGCAGTAATTAGAAACCCGGCTCCGACACTGTCTCACACCACACCCTCACCTGCCGAAACCCTCATACATGTTTTCATTACATCGAGACTCGACTGTGCAAACTCACTGCTTGTCAGCTTCCCAAACTCCTTCCTCCACAGGCTGCAGATCATCCAGAACTCTGCAGTCCATGTCCTCTCCTGCAACAGGCTCCCCGCCCCTATCACCCCCATCCTCGCCCAACTCCACTGGCTTCCCATCACCCAGAGGATACAGTTCAAGATTCTGGTCCTCACCTTCAAAGCCCAACCTCAAGACCCTCCTCTTTGACCTTGCTTTCGATCTGCCTGCTTCCCCCCCTGCCCTCCTCCCTCCCTTCCCCCTCCCTCACCCTGACCCTCAGCTCAGGTCCATAACTCTATCTGTCCAACGCCTTGGGACGTCCTCCCAACGTGAAAGGCGCTACATAAATGTAATTTTGTTGTGGTTGTTGTCAGTTGTTTGGCGGATTGCTTTTCCGGAGGTAATATCACTTCAAAATAAATTCATTAAAAAATTGTTCACTCAATTCACGGCTGTTTGTGGGACACTGCTGTGCGAAATTGGCTACTGCGTTTCACCTACAAAATATACAACCACACTTCCTGGTAACCCTGTTCCAGGAATGAAATATTCCACAGGGCAAAAAATTTCTTAAGCAGAACATTACGTGAGCCATGCGAGTATAAGCAGCCATTGTGGCTGGTGAGGCAATCTATGAGTTTACCATGGCATCGATCTCTCTTGTTACACGGCAACCGGACCCTGACAATGTCTTGGCATCTCTCCCACTGGCCTTGCTCCCACGTTGGGACCACTCACCCAACTCGCTCAGCTCCCATTCGCTGGTCTCGCAATGCTCGCTGTGAGACGAGGCAATTCTAGGTGAGGTAGACCAACTAGTATTGCTGTTTGCACCCATTGACATTCCACATCCTGCGGGGAGGGAGAGAGACTAGAATGGCAAATTACATCAGCAACAACAACAAAATTACATTTGTATAGCGCCTTTCATTTCGGGAGGACATCGCAAGGCGCTGGATCAATTATTGATTCAACGTCTTGGGATCAATCAGGTCAATTATTCTAACTTTGGGTTTTGTTCTCCCCAAGTGACAACAACAACAAGATTACATTTGTATAGCGCCTTTCACGTCGGGAGGACGTCCCAAGGCGCTGGATAGAGTACAGCATTTCAGAGTCATGGGGAAAAAGGCAAAGGAATTATCTATAATACTATATAAAATAATGATTAACAATCCTTGCATTTGATATAGTGCCTCATCACATCATTTCAGATGTCTCAGAGCGCTTTGCAGATTATATTATAAAGTGGATTGATTGTGTATTTTGTGGGCAAACCGAGTCTACTGAATTTGTGATGCAAATTGCTGCCCAATTTCTTACCACAGAATTTTATTTATAATAATAATACAACAACATGCATTAATAGAGCACCTTTCACGTCGTCAGAACAGCTCAAACCGCACCAACAAATCCCACTCGCTTTTCATCATGAACTGTTGAGTTGGAGGCGGGCTGGCATGTGTGGCAAAACTCCCAGCCTACGAACAAGAGTGGGAATAGCGCGCTCTGATGTATCTGCATTTTATAAATCGACGTTTCCATTTTGCAAAAAAAAATGCAATTTCAGATGAGATCAGTCACTTGAAGTGCCTGACAATTGATGTATTAGAGACCATTCCAACTGAAACAGCCAGCCTCACTCGCCATGCTGACGTTCCGAGGGCTGAAATTCCACCTTATCTTAGCCTGCACATCAAAAGCGAAAGAAAATTGCATTAGTTTTTGCCCCGCTCAAATATCAAACAATATTTTGACATGACCTTTCACGAGGTGCAGAGATCTTTTCCATGGAGCAATATTCAGATGATACTTACCAGATTGACCCTTCAGCCCATTTGATCCCATCCTTGCAAACACCCACCCACCTCCCGTCCTCCCATCACAACATCAAGCTTTTTTTTTAACGTGATTCCAGCAACTTTGGCCTAAACCGACCTGCCTGATAACCCTGCTCCAGTCATGAATTAACCTCTGGGTAAACAAATACTTCCTGGTGGAAATTTTCCTACACAGAACGTTACATGAGCCATGCAAATATAATCAGCCTGAGAATGACTATTGTCCCAAAGCGCTTCACAGAATACTGCACAGCAGTGTCCTCTAAACAAACAGTCGTGGATTGAGTGACCCAATTATTATTATTATTTTCTTTTTGGATGGCATCTCTCTCACCGGACTTGCTCCCACGATGGGACCACTCACCCAACTCACTCATCTCCCATTCGCTGGTTTCACAATGTTCACTGTGAGACATGGAAATTGTAGGTGAGTTGGTGTCTCACTTGTCTCATCTGACCACACACCCACTGACATTACAGTATATTCTGTGAAGCGCTTTGAGACGTCTCGAATACATGATAAGGCACTGTATCAAATGCAAGGATTATTATTATTGACTTTCATGTCCTGAGTTGAGGGAGAGAGATGAGAGTGACAAATAACATCAGGTCAATCATTCTAACCTTGGGATTTGTTCTCCCCAAATAACAAGAGTCACGGAGAAACATTCATTTAGTGAATATGTGATGTAAATTCCTGCCCAATTTCTTACCATAGAACTTTATACATAATAATAAGGCAATCCCTCAATAATCAAGTTTCTTAGCTTTAAAACAAACAAACAAACAAACAAACAAAAACATGAGGGGATTTAAATTTTAAGATTGGCCTTGGTTTTGGTGGGCATCCAGCTGGCTGGAAACCAATCCTCGAGACAGATTTTATCACAAATGATGAGAGATCAGATGACCCAGTTGATGGTGTAGTCGCACCGCCATTGTATTGCGATAATAAAACAACAACAACAACAATTGGCAATCACATAGTGCCTTTCACATTGTCTAAACAGCTCAAACCACATCAGCAAATCCAGTGGCTTTTCATCATGAGCTTTCATCACGAGCACTCCAACCCCTCCTGATCCCAACTCCCTTGGGTGCAGATCCTTGACTGTCCAGTGCTTTGGGACGTCCTCCCAAAGCATTCTGAGACGTCGTCCGGTGTGGAGGGCACTATATAAATCCAAGTTGTTGTTGTTGTTGTCCCCCTGATGTGAAAGGCGCTGTACAAATGTAATTTAATCATAGAATCTTACAACACAGAAGGAGGCCATTTAGCCTCAACTCATAGATTGCCTCACCAGCGGTCAACAACGACAACAACATCTTATCATTGCTGCTGAAGCGGAGGCGGCCTGGCATCTGCGGGAAAACCCCTAGCTTGCGAACAAGGGTTGGAATAGAACGGTTCTGATGTTTCTGCGCTTTATATGTTTACATTTTGCAAAAACAGAAATTTCCGAAGAGGTCAGTCCCTTGAACGGTCTGACAATCGGTGTATTAATCAGACCATTCCAGCTGTAACTGCCAGCCTCGCTCTCCAGTCTGACGTACTGAGGGCTGAAATTCCAGCTGGTCTTAATCTGTAAACGCTGCCCATCGTGGAGGGCGCTATATAAATGCAAGTTGTTTTTGTAAGAGTTTTTATCCTTTAAGATTACTTTCAGTATTAATTTAAGAAATATTCCTATCAGGAACTGAAACCCCGACTAAGTTTGTTTCCCTTCCCTAATCTAATCGCCTTCCTGTCACACTTGATGTCATACTTGCATGAAAGCCAATCCCATTAACCCATTGGAAGTGGATTCTAGTTGATTTGATTGGAAGCTCAGCGGAGTAGAGTGATTAGACGCTTGGGAGCTTATTTTTGGGTATTCGTAATGAATGTGTTAAGAATATCCTGGAAATCTGTAATTCTGGAAACACTGTAACGTACCCAGAAGTGAAGAGGTTTTGTGGTAAACAGTGCAGAGAGGGAGAACTGTGGCTCACACTGACGTTTTGCTAAGCATCTGGGTTTGGGGTGAGGTTTAAGGTGCCATATCTATTCATCGAATGCCCTCAATTCAGGACCTGGGTTGAGCAGTTTCTCTCAGCAACGGTGCCTCTAACTATCCAGCACTTCCCCCTGATCCGTGCGCCTACATTTGTGAATCTCAAGGCCTGACATGGGGCTTGAAACCATAACCTTCTGCTCCAGAGGGAAGACTGAATCATAGAAACTTACAGCGCAGAGGAGGCCATTTTTCCCATCTCATCTGCACCGATTCTCAGAGCGAGTTGACCGTTCAATCCCCCTGCCCCACTCTATCCCTATATCTTCTTTATCTTTCGTATCTGATGCTGTCCGGCTGATCGCTCGCTCCTGGTCTCTGCGTGCGCGTTTTGGCTGCCACGCCAACCAAAACTGCTGCCCCTGAAAATGTTCCTGTTCCTATCCCCCACACTCCACTATTCCAACTCTGCCCTTCTCTCCCACCGCCCTCCTTGCCTTCTCTCTCTCTCCTGGACCTCACCATTACCTCCCTCTGCTCCAGCCTGGGCATCCTCCACCAGGGCCCATCGTGGCTCCTGGCATTTGTTGTCCCAGAGTAGCCAACCCAACTCCCGTCGCTCACTATCTCGCACCAACCGCCTCCAAAAAGCAAACACCCCTTCCCCTCCCTCATCCATACCCTCCCCAACTCTCCCTTCTCCTCAAACTCCACGGTCATTTCTCCCCCACTATCTCTTCCATCCCACCACCCCTTAACCAGCAAACCTATCTGCATTTCCCTCCAAAATGTCCGTTCCCTCTCCAACAAAGCCTTTACTATCCATGACCTCTATCCTGGATGAGCACATTGATAGTCTCAGGCTTACAGAAACCCAGCTCTCCTCCAGTGACCCCGTCCCCTTCGTTGAAGCCTCCCCTCCTGGCTATACCTTTCATCACACCCCCTGCCCCAACCAATGTGGAGACCCTCATTTCCCAAGCTTCCCTTATTCTATCCCTCTAATCCTCTGGCTGTTTCTCCTCCTTTGAACACCTCTACCTCCTCTCTCTCCTCCTCCCATATCCCCTTCACCCTTTTCCAAGCCATTCATCTTTTATTTCCACCCTTGTAAAAAGCTGAGTCCCTCATAAATGCGCTCTCTTCCTTGGAGTCCTGTAGCTCAGTGGTTAGAGCCCTCGCTTTGCAAGTGAGAGACCTAAGTTCAATCCCAGGCAGAGGGCGAAACCTTGGGCAAGTTTCCTTACTCCACACACCTAATAATAATCCCTCCAAAAACCCAAAATAATAATAAATTGATCATTTTCAATCTACGACTGTTTGTGGGACATTGCTGTGCGCAATTTGCTGCCGCGTTCGCCCACAAATATACAGTCAATTCACTTTATAGTGTTTTCTGTGAAGCGCTTTGGGACGTCCTCCTGACGTGAAAAACGCTATATCAAATGCAAGGATTATTATTATTATTATTGGACTTCCTCTCCCTCTGGCCCTCCACCTGCAGTGATCCTGATGCAGCCATCAAGCCGTTGAATGACTGCCTCTTCACAACCTTCAATTCCCAGGCTCCCCTGAAATCCAGGGCTGTTTCCAAACCCTCCCTCTCCCGTTGGTACAACAGTCATCTCCACTCACTCAAAACGCAAACCCAGACGCTCGAGCACAGATGGCAGAAATATGGCCTCACGATTCACCGCCATCTGTGGCTTGAGCTCCTCCGCACCTACCGACTCTCCCTTTCACAGCGCAAAGACATTCTAGACTTCTTCGCCTCAAAGATTGAAAACATACACTTGGCTGCAACCATCCTCCCCGCCCATATCCCCTTCCACCCCACTCAGACCATCCACACCGCCTTCTCCATCCGCCATGGCTCCTGCCACTCCTCCTTCCATTCACGCCTTTGCCCCCATTTCTCCCTCCTTACTCTCAACCACAGTCACCCGGATGAAGTTCACCACCTGCTGCCTCGAACCTCTCCCCACCCAGCTGTTGATCATTCAACTCCTCCTCTCCCCCTTGGCTGGCCGATACGGTCAACCTTCCTC
This sequence comes from Callorhinchus milii, assembly GCF_018977255.1. Taxonomy (NCBI): domain Eukaryota; kingdom Metazoa; phylum Chordata; class Chondrichthyes; order Chimaeriformes; family Callorhinchidae; genus Callorhinchus; species Callorhinchus milii. Next base: position 76,017,537 of record NW_024704745.1, on the reverse strand, counting down.
TCTCCTCAGGCTCTGTTCCATTCCCCCTGTTCCATTCCCCCTGAAATCCGCTGTCATCACACCCCTCCTCAAAAACCCACCCTCGATCCCTCTAATCTCTCACATTACCGTCCCATTTCGAACCTACCCTTCCTTGCCGAAGTCCTGGAACGCATTGGTGCAGGTCAACTTCGGTCACACCTCTCCCTCCGCTTCCTCCTCGAGCCCCTGCAGTCTGGTTTTCACATTGACTGCCCACAGCACAGAGACAGCACTTGTCAAAGTCACAAAGTCACATCTTCTCTCTCTGTGACCAGGGCTCCCTCTGCCTCCTCGTCCTCCTGGATCTCTCTGCCACGTTCGACACATTTGACCACACCTCTTCCATCCTCTTCCTCCGCCTCTCCTCCCTCATCCACCTTAGTGGGACCACACTCGCAAGGTTCGAGTCCTATTTAACCAACTGCCTCCATTTCATCTTGGCAAATGGTTTCTCCTCCCATCCTCGCCCGGTCACCTGTGGGATGCCCCAGGGCTCCATCCCTGGCCTCTCCTTTTTCTTATCTATATGCTCCCTCTGGGCGATGTCATCCACAGACATGGGGTAAACTTCCACATGGATGACACACAAATCGACTTTGCCTCCTCCAGTACCAACTCTAGGGCCGCCGATATTCTATCAGCTTGTCTGACAGACATCAGGACCTGGATGAGCGCAAAATTTCTGCTGCTGACTGTGAACAAGATGGAAACCATACTCCTTGGCTTCCATCAACATCTTCACGCCTGCGGATCTGAACTCCTCAACCTCCCTGGGCTCTCCCTCACGCTCACCGAATCAATGCAATTTAGGGGTCCGGTTTGAACACCAGCTGTCCTTCCGCCTCAATATCTTGTCCCTGACCAGGGCTGCCTTCTTCCACCTCCACCAAATTGTCCACCTCTGACTGTACCTTACCCCAAATGCAGCCGAAATCCTCGTGCATGCGTTTGTCACCTCCCATCTGGATTACTCAAACGCACTCCTCGCCGGTCTCCCCAGCTCCACTATTCAAAGGATCAGCTCATTCAGATTCTGCCGCCCACATACTGACCCGAACTAAACTCCGTGCCCACATCTCACCAGTTCTGGCCCAGTCTCCACTGGCTCCCCATCACCGAACTGATCAATTTCAAGATCCTCACTATCGTGTTCAAATCCCTTCACTCCCTGGCACCTCCCTCCCTCTCCAACCTCCTCACTCCCCAATCCACCACCTGGCACCTCTGCTCAACTGGCACCAGCCTCCTACTCGTGCCTCGCTCCCTATGCCCCACCATCGGAGGTCGCTCTTTCAGCCAATACACCCCGAAACTACGCCCTAGAACACTCTCTCTTCGCCTTGCCCCTTCTTTCCCCTTTTTCAAGTCCCACCTGAAAACCTTCTTCTTTGACTGTGCTTATGGCCACCTCATCCCCACTCCCCCCCCGACTCAGCGTCAGGCTTCGCCACTGTTAAGCGCTCTGAAAGTCATGGGTTCAAGCACCATGTTGGGCCTTGGAACTCATATAGTCTAGGCTGACACTCCAATGCAGTGCTGGAGGGTGCTCCATTGTTGAAGGTGCCGTCCTTCAGATGAGACATTAACACGAGGCCCCATCTGCCTGTTCAAGTAGATGTTAAAGATCCCATTCCACAATTTGAAACGAGAAAGGAATTTCTCCCGGTGTCCTGGACAATTCTCATCTTCCCATCTCCACCCACTCTTGCCCTCCACTCCTCTTCACTCCAACCCCCAGCTCGGGCACAAGCACTTCAATGTCCAATGTCTTGGGATGTCCTCCTGACATGAAAGGTGCTATATAAATGCAATTTATTTTTGTTCATATAGCGCTTTATCACATTGTTAAGACTCAGGACAGGCTCCGTGACCCCATCGCTCCCACCCTCGCCCAACTCCACTGGCTCCCCATCCCCAGAGGATCGAGTTCAAGATCCTCGTCCGCACCTTTAAGGCAATCCATGGCCTTGCCCCCTCCTACCTCTCTGATCTGCTGACTCCCTACCAACCTGCCCATTCCCTCCATTCAGCGGGCTCCGGCCTGCTCCATGTCTCCCGCCCGACCCGCCCCACCATTGGTGGCCGGGCTTTCAGCCTCTCTGCCCACACAATGTAATTTTGTTGTTGTTGTCAAAGCGCTTCAAAGGATTTACTGTAAGGTGTAGACCTGTGTATTTGGTGGGCGAACGCAGCAGCCAATTTACATACAGCAATGCCCCACAAACAGTCATAAAGTGAGTGACCAATTTTGTTTGGAGGATTGTTGGCCAGGGCACCAGGAGAAACTCCCTTCTATTTTCTAATAGTGCCATGGGATCTTTAACATCCACCTGTACAGGTAGATGGGACCTCAGAGCCGGCTGAGCGGAGGGAGCGGGCGGGTTGGTAGGGGGTTGGTTAGAAGGTCACAGAGGTAGGGTGGGGCGAGGCCATGGAGGGCTTTGTAGGTGAGGACCAGGATCTTGAACTGGATCCTCTGAAGGACAGGGAGCCAATGAAGTCGGGCGAGAATGGGGGAGATGGGGTCACGGAGCTTCGTGCAGGAGAGGACACGGGCTGCGGAGTTCTGGATTATCTGCAGCTGTGGAGGGAGGAGTTGGGAAGGCTGACACGCAGGGCGTTTGCATAGTCGAGCCTGGAGGTGATGAAGGCATGAAGGAGTTTCAGCGGCCTGAGGGGTGAGGTAGTGGCGGAGTCGGGCGATGTTACGGAGGTGAGCCACAACCTTCTGGCTCAGAGGCTCAGAGAGTAATATCACTACCCAAGATGACCGGTGTGGTTGTGTGTGTATGGGGAGAAACAACCCATTGCGGTTAGTTAATGGGCAGTGGATATTAGTCAAAGCATGTGCTGGGGGTCCAAAAAAAGCTGTGTGGGGTATTTAAATAATAAAAGTGTCCCTATATCCAGAGAGGAGAGAAGGCGTCTTACATTTTAGTGTAATTTTAGTAACCAGGAAGTGAGATTTTTTAAAAAAAACACACAACAATAACAGTGACGAGTTTACTTTGCAATAGATGGGTGATGACACATCTGCAGGCAAATTTTTTTTTTTTTTTGCGTGGGGGATGAGTGGGAGGGAGGATGAGAGAGGAGCAGGGGAGAGAGGAGATGGGCAAAGAATGGGAGACAAAGAGAAAACTGTAGCTCAGTTGAAGTGAGGGTGGTGGGGGGAGAGAGAGTGGTGGGTGGGTGGGCTCACAGCAGAGCAAGGGGAGACAGACAGGGGGAGAGAGATCCTTTTGTGGCTTGGATGAGGGTGTGTTTGGCTGTGAGATGCAATGAGATCAGTGGCTGCCTCTTGTTAAGCATTGCTGAAGCACCTCCTCTCAGCTGGTTCTCTGTTTAAAGGGCTTGGAACCAGAGCCAAGAGCTTCCACACACACACACACACACATCCAGAGGACAAGGCACAGAGCAAACCAGCTCCACACAAGATACCCTAGGCTTCAATCCTGAAGCCACTTGGAATCAAAAGACCTACACTTCATTGGAACAAGCTTTCACTTTCCTGCCAGGTAAGATTTCTTGATTTTTTTTTATTTTAAGAAAAAAAAGTCACAATTTTATATTTTAATGTAGTTTTTTTTTGTGTGGGTAGTTGAAGAAAAGGGCTGGTTTGTTGGTTGTGTTTCTGATGTGGTGCGCTTAACAGCTGAGAGCGACTTGAATGCGCTCTTTTGTTCCAAAGTGTTTCTTAAAATGTTATTTTTTTTTAACCAGAACAATAGAACTTTAAAAGAATTGCGTTTTCACAGTTAAACCAAAAAAAAAACAACCCTCTTTGCTTCCGCGTGGATTTTAAATCAGGTTTAAACATTTAGTTTTGAGCGAGTTTTTTAAAATGTATTTTTGTTAAGACTTTACTGGGGTGAAATTCCACCTGGGTCTTTTAAGAGTGCGAAATGTCGCAAATTTAAATTAACTTTGAAAAACTTTTTTGTGTACCCCTTAACAAGAATTTACAGAAAACCCACTTCAAATATTGAAGCCACATTTAAAAACTTGCCCATGTCTTTGATAATAATAATAATAATAGTCCTTGTGTTTGATTATAGCAGTGCCTTATCATGTCTTCGAGATGTCTTAAAATGCTTCACAGACTATATATACCTTAAAGTGAATTGACTGTGTATTTTGTAGGCGAAACACGGTGCTCAGAAAGCTAAACAAAATGAAATCAATCCAGACTTGGGTTGAATTTCTCCCTATACATGAGTTTTTTATAAAGTAACATTTAGACTCTGACTACTGTGTTGAGTGGATTAACCCAGAGTAATAAAAATAATCCTTAAATTTGATATAGCAGCGCCTTATCACGTCTTCGAGACGTCTCAAAGCACTTCACAGAATACACTGTAAAGTGTAGCGACTATGTTGTGTGGGCGAAATGCAGCAGCCATTCGCACACAGCAGTATTCCACAAACAGTTGTGGATTGAATGACAACACCAACAACAACTTGGATTTATTTAGCGCCCTCCATGCCAGACTGCGTCTCAGAGCCCTTTACAGTAACGGATCCCGTGGCCGAGCCAGGGGGAGGGGGAGGAAAGCGACCAAAGGCGCGGTCGAAAGGAAAGGTCTTCAGAAGGGATCTGAAAGTAGGAAGAGAGGGGACGAGGCGAAGGGAATCCCAGAGCGTCGGGGCATAGTGGCTGAAGGCACGGCCACCGAGGGTGGAGCAGAGGACTCGGAGGACAAGGAGAGGAGGCCAGACAACAATATAATTATTAATATATTGTAATATTTAGATTAACCTGTTTGTTTCTTGCCTTTTTTGCTTCAAGGAGTTGTATTATGATCATACAGCGTTTCATTTCTGGATTTTCTATGGAACAACCGGAGACCCAAATCATAGTTAAAAAGAGCTTCAACGAACGGGATATTTTTTGGGAATCCTGATCGTCTGCCCTGCAACTCCCCCACCCACCCCGACCCCATCCTGAACCACTTGACAAAAGGTAAGGATGCTTTCTTGTTTTACAATAAACCTTGCATTTGGTATAGCACCTCATCACGTCGTTGAGTTGTCTCAAAGTGCTGAGCAGAATATTTGTGGTAAAGTGGATGGATTGTGTATTTGTGGGTGAAACATGGTAGTCTGCGCCCAGCAGTGTCCCACAAAGAGTTGTGGATTGAGTGACCAATTTCTTTTTGTGTGAGGGATGATTACCCCTAGAAAGCAATCTGCCAATCAACTAACTACTGGGGTCCTACTTACTGCTAGATATACAAAGGCGTGTGGACTAAGGAAACTTGTCTAAGGTTTTGCCCTGCTGAGAATTGAACCCAGGTCCTCTCGTTTGCGAAGCGATCACACTTACCACTAGACTATAGAACTCTTGATTTCTTTTTCCAGAGAATGAAATTAAATACTCTTTTAAATAATTAGGTGTTAGCCTGATTCAGGTGGTCGCTTCTGAGTCAGAAGGTTGTGGGTTCAAACCCGACATTGGGGCTTTGAGCTCACTGTCGAGGCTGACGTTAGATTACAGTGCTGGGGGGAAAGCTGCATTATCAGAGACGCAGTCCTTCTATGGTTCCATCTGCTTGTTATAATGGACGTTAAAGGAGTCCTGCCACTACGGAAGAAGAGAAGGGAAATTCTCCTGGTTGTAAGATGTTTGGATGGAGACAACCTATAAGGTGGTGTAATAATTCAAAGTTTATTAAATAATACAGGCAGCCAGATAGTCGGACAAACTAGCCTGGCTTATCATTCTAACTGAGACCATAGATACAGTAAAATTGATATTACCCGATCCCACTGGGAAGAAGTGTTGACTCTCTACGTTGACTCCCAATTATTCCAAAGTTACCTCTCTTATGTGTTTCTAACTCCACCTCTGCTTGTCACAGAGAATGAAGCCCCCACCCTTCGCAAGCTGCTAGCGACCTTGAGTAGGCTCTTTTCCCAACTGAAAAGAACTGTTAGGGAGAAAGAGAGATGGCCAACTTTTGGTTTTGGCAGCCTTCTCCGGCCTGCATGTTTCTCATCCTTGAGATAAGCAGGTTCTGAGGGAGCCTCTAAACTTTTCTTTTGGTCTTTTGTTTCCACATCTGTGCTCAGTATCTGATTAATTATCTCAGAGGAGTGAATATCTTCCCAAGAAAAATGTGAAATGTAATCAGACCTCAGTTGGGTCAAGCCAATATATCTTTACCTTCACTAATGCTAATTGGCACATGTACCCAGGAACCAAACGATGGAAAGTTACCCAGAACCTGATCTCAGCCGGGGTCAAGCCAATATATCTTTTCCTTTGCTAACACTAATTACCACAACCCTCTCCGGGGCCCTAAGCTGGTCATTAAAACAAACAGCCATAGTAATTAAGAAATGCGACACTAAAAATATTATAAGTGTTTAGCTACATTCTAAAAAGTATATAAAGTCTAATTAAAAGCCTTAAAAACAGTAAACATCACAAATATAATCTTACACGATGTCCTGGCCAACATTCCCAGGATTAAAAAAAAGGTCAATCACATTGTTGCTGTTTGTCGGACATTGCTGCGCACAAATTGCCTGCTGAATTGCCTACAAAATACACGGTCACTACTCAATGAGAATAAATCCTGTGAAGCTCTTTGAGTCATTCCTTCTGACATCCTTGTATGAAAATGCAAGGATTCATTTATCTTTTTAAACAGCACAGTGTGTGGGTTTGCTTCTGTTCCAGCCTGCTCACTTTCCTGAAGGAGGCAGATTCTTTTTCTCCTCTCGTGGGGGTACAGATGCCCACTCTTGTCAATCATTGGGCCCAAATGGGCATTGTTCACGTGTGGGATTTGATTAGTGAGTGAGACTTTTTTACGTCAGCCACATGTCTGACACATGTAGAAACTCATCACTATGCTTAAGAGTATGCAAACCCAACAGAGTTCCACATGTCTATGCCATGTAATAGAAATCTATCTGAATTGGAGTTTTTTTTGGGGGGGGAAATGGAAAATACAACCAAACTCATCCTGTCCCCCTGACACTTGGCACATCCACCTAACAAAAGGTGCAGTTCACTTTCTCCCACACCGAGCTCGGCACACCGCTCACTCCCATCCTCCCCAGGTTACAATAGCTCCCAATATCCTGATGGTTTGACATTAAGATATTTGTGCAACCTGAATCCTTTCACGTTCTTGCCTCCTCCTCGATCTCCCCAACTCTGCCCTCCTGCGAGTGCTCTCTGATCCCAGCCTGATGCCATTTTCCCCTCCTGCTACACAATTAATGGCCAACGTTCAGCTGACCACAACACTCAGTGGCCGGGCCTCTGGAATTTCCCTGCAAAACCCCTTGACGTTGCTTCATCCAATCTCCCTGCCCTCAAAGCCCTCCTAAAAACAGACAAAAGTTTTCTATACATATGGCCTCTTTTTGGCCAACATCCCTAACTCTCCCTTTAATTCATAATTTTTTTTAGGCATATTTTTACATGAAAGATACTGTGTAAGTGGGAATCGTGTTCATGGCCTACAGTCTAGCTAGTTTAATCCCAACCCATGTTTCATGATAGAAAAAATAATTCTTGCATTTTGAGAGCCTGTAATAGCGAATCATCTCAAAGAGAATCTCCATCAGGTGTAGTGACTGTATTTTTAAATAAAGGCAGCTGCAAAGCAAATGACGAACGCTTACCTGGGGTATTGTTGGTAAGGGCATTGGGGGAAGCTCACTTCTCATTTTGAGTAGTGCCATGGGATCTTTGATGTCCGCATGAACTAACGTCTCATCTGAAGGTTGACACTTCCGACAATGCAATGTTTCCATGCCCCACCTAATGATGTGGAAGTCAACTATTTTGTAGCTTAGGAAGTTGTCTAGTCAGCACAGGAAGTCTGGTGCGAGCCGCTGGTAAGCGAGGTAGTGCTGGGTTGGACAGGTGCTGGAATGGTCGTTGCCCTGTAATATTGAAAGTGCTCCACCATCACTGGTCAGGCCTTCAGCCATTCTGCCCCCACTCTTTGGAACTCCATCCTGGAGTCCCTTCATCTTGTCCCCTCCCCTCCCTTGCCTCTTTCAAGGCCTGTTTCAAGACCTTCCTCTTTGACCACGCCTTCGTTCACCTTCCCTCCTCCACCCCTCTTGACTCTGGCCACCAGCTCTACTGCAAACCTTTCACTGTCCAGTGCTTTGGGAAGTCCTCCTGATGTGAAAGGCGCTATATAAATGCAAAGTGTGGTTGTCGGTGTTGTTGTTGGTTACCTTCGTACTTAATGTATTTGTACCTAAGTGGTGAAGGAGTGTTTGTTTCAGTATAAAGTATCCCGCTCCCACCTTGCAGGAGATATTTAATAATAATCAGTTACGTTCTGATTGCTGTGGTGACTTGACAGTCTATGCTCACACCTGATACTAGTACGCTGTGCTACATAAACAGAGGACGTGTTCTCTTCAGCTGTCTGCTCTGAATCCATGCTTCAGGCTGGTCTGCCCCTTATTAGGCAATGCCTGACCTAGGAATATACTGCTAATTTTTTGGAAGAGCTGGAATTCCTGTCTGTACATAACACCCAGCAGGTTCCAAGGCTGTATTTGAAGCGTTGCATTAATGTGAGCTGGTGCCAGCCCCTCGCTTCTGTCCTTCAGCTTGTTTCAACTGAACCCGGCTTGTCTTCTATCCCTTTTCAACTCTGCTGGGAATTGGGCCAAAAGGAACAAGACACAATGTTAAGTTCTGTTGAAACGCACAAGGTGGGCGGGGGAGGACTGGCAATGGTTTGCTGCTCAGAACCTCATCCGCTGCCCTTTAAAGTTCAATATACGCTGATCACTATTTTGTATCTAAGCCCCTTTGTGATTAACTTTCTGACAAGCGAGAAACAGTCTACGTATAATTCTAATACAACAATAACAACTCTGATTTATATAGCGCCCTCCACGCGGACGGTGTCTCAGAGCGCTTCACAGTAACGGATCCCGGGGCCGAGCCGGGGGGAGGGTTGGGGGGGGGGGAAAGGTGACCAAAGGCGCAGTCGAAAAGAAAGGTCTTCAGCAGAGACCTGAAAAAAGGAAGGGAGGGAGCGAGGCGAAAGGAGTTCCAGAGCCTCGGGGCATAGTGGCTGAAGGCACGGCTGCCGAGGGTGGAGCGGAGGACTTGGGACGAGGAGGAGGCCAGACCCGGAGGAACGAAAGCAATGGGTACTGTGCTGAGGATTGAGGAGGTCAGAGAGGTCGGGGGGTGCAGAGGAGTGCAAGGACTTGAATACGAGGGTGAGGATCTTGAAATCGATCCTCTCTGGGACAGGCAGTGAGTGCAGTCTGGCCAGGACTGGGGTGAGCGGGGAGCGGAGTTTGGTGCAGGTGAGAATGCGGGCGGCAGAGTTCTGAATAAGTTGGATTTTATGGATGGTAGTGGATGGGAGACCGGCGAGGAGGGCGTTGGAGAACTCCAGCCGAGAGGTGAGAAACGCATGGACCAGGGTTTCAGCGGCTTTTGGGGAGAAGTATTGGTGGAGACGGACAATGTGTCGGAGGTGGAAGAAAGCGGTGCTGGTGAGGGACTGGATGTGGGGGAGGAAGGATAATTGGGGGTCGAACCTGACACCTAGGTTGCGTACGGGTTTGGAGAGTTTTAGGGGGAGGTCGGGTAGGTGGAGGAGGTGAGAGCCATGAGATTTTAGACATTGACGAGTGCCAGGAGGACAAGGAGGCAGAGGGAGCCCTGGTCACAGATAGAGAGGATGTCGTTTGTGACTTTCACAAGCGCAGTCTCTGTACTGTGGGCGGAAACCGGACTGGAGGGGTTCGAAGAGGGAGTGGGAGGAGAGGTGTGCGCGGAGTTGGTTGGCAGCAATGCGTTCTAGAACTTTTGAGCGGATGGGTAAGTTAGAAATAGGACGGTAGTGGCTGGGGTTTGAGGGATGCAGGGAGGGTTTTTTCAGGAGGGGGTAATGACAGCAGCTTTGAGGGAGGCAGGGACTGATCCGGAGGAGAGGGACTGGTTGATGACGTCAGCCAGTAGTGGGCAGAGGAGGGGGAGCTGTGTGACCAGTAAGTTAGTGGGGAGGGGGTCGAGGCAGTAGGTGGTGGGTTTCATGGAGGTGATGGTGGGTGAGAGGGAGGAAGGAGAGATGGAGAGGAAGGAATGTAGAATGGGGGTGGTGGTAGGAGCAGATGATGAGGAAGGTGAGGGGGGCAGAGAGGGCGAGGTGGTGGGTGACGAGGGGCAGGTGGATGAGGCCGATGGCGGATGTTAAGTATTTTAGATGAAAAGAAGTCCATGACCTCCTCGCACTTGGCATTTGATACGAAGATTGAGGAGGCCTGAGGGGGTCATGGAGGAGGTAGTGGGTGGTGGGGAAAAAAGGATTTTGGGGTTGTGTTTAGCCTCCAAGATGACGTTGGAGTAATAGGCCATTTTTGTGCGTGTCAAAGAACGGCGGTGGCTGTGGAGATGCTCGAGCCACAGTTGGCGGTGGACTGTAAGGCCAGTTTTCCGCCATCTGCGCTCGAGCAGCCGGGTTTGGGTTTTTTGGCGGCGGAGATGGTTGTTGTACCAGGGGGATCGGGTGGGTTTGGAGATGGTCCTGGATTTTAGGGGGACGAGGGAGTTGAAGGTGGAGAAGAGGTTATCATGGAGCAAGTAATAATACTTGCACCAAGATAAGAGTGCCTTATCAAGTCGTTGAGATGTCTCAAAGAGCTTCGAAACCTTTATCAAACACTGGTTAGGCCTCAGCTGGAGACTGTGTTCAGTTCTGGGCCCCACACTTTAGGAAGGATGTCAAGGCATTGGAGAGGGTGCAAAGGAGATTTACCAGAATGGTACCAGGAATTAGGGGCTTCACTTATCAGGAGAGGCGAGAGAGGCGAGGATTATTCTCCTTGGAGCGGAGAAGATTAAGAGGAGACTTAATAGAAGTTTTTAAAATTATGAGGGGATTGATAGGGTGAACAAGGAGAAATATTCCACTGGTGGGTGGGTCAGTAACCCGAGGACACCGATTTAAAATAGTTGTTAAAAGAAATGAAGGGGAGGTGAGGAGAATTCTTTTTTCACACAGTGAGTTGTTCGGATCTGGAATGCATTGCCTGAAAGGGCGGTGAAAGCCGATTTGATACCAACTTTTAAGAGAGAAGTAGATAATTATTTGGGGAGGACAAGTTTGCAGGGCTGTGGGGAGAGAGCAAGGGAGTGGGATTGATTTGGATAGCTCTTTTCAAAGAGCCGGCACAGACACGATGGGCCGAATGGCCTCCTTCTGTGCTGTACAATTCTATGATTCACAAGATATACTGCAAAGTGGATCGACTGTGATTTTTGTGGGTGTAATGTGGCAGCCAGTTGCGCACAGCAATGTCCCGCAAACAGTCGTGGAGTTTACTTTGAACTATTTCAGAATTTTAAACGTCTCTACCAGGTTCCCTCTCAATCGTCTCCCCTGCACCTGGACCTGTCTTGGTAAACTGCTCTGCGACACTATCCAATGTGTGAAGGGTTATGTAAATGCCGGCAGCTGCTGCTGCGAAAAAGCTCTTACTCTTTTCTGATAGTCCCTTAACTCTATTAGGGATAATTCCAACTCCTGATCACGCCCCGTCTCCCCCACCCCCACTGCTGGGAAACTTCTGGCTATCAAACTTACAAAGTCCCTGTGTTGACTGGTGGGAAGTGTGAATGTGAGCTGTCCCACGGCTCTAACATGTTGTAGAAGATATAATGCAAAGCTCAGCGATAGCGAAGGCTTGTTTTTCAGAGGATACAATTGCAACTGTGTGGCGTTTCTGTTCTGTTTTTTTGTGTGTGGATGACAGGACAAAGGGGGAAGGAAGAGCTCTATTTGATTAACGTATTGGTTTCAGGGCAGAGTGGCTGCCATGCTGTTTGCATTTTGGTCCTAGCAACAGGATAAACCAATGGTGTTCTAGCCTGTCTCTTTCTCTTTTTTTTCCCCTTCCCCCTCCCCACCCCACGTTCCCTCCCTCCCCACCCCACGTTCCCTCCCCCACCACAAAGGACCTTCAGATACGAGGTGATACGGCATTTCAGAGCTGGTGTCAAATGACCTCAACATCCACATCAGCAAGCGTTCATTAAACAATACTTGCACTTAGATAGCACCCTTTAGCAAGTGTAATTCCTGACTGCACAGGTTCTCGACACTAGATTACCAATACAAGGATTAATATTATTATTAATGTGTAATTGAATGAGTGACAAAGTCATGAGTTGATCCAAGTCCTGGAACAATGCAGGATGTATGTGGGTTTGGCAATTGCTTTCTATCAGACCTTTCACCAGATGTTCTGCTCAGTGATCTGAAACTTTCATTTCAATGCTGGACACCTGTGTTATTGGCCCGGGCCCAAGGGCAGGCTGTCTGATGGTTAGTTACTGACTGATTCATTGTTTACTGGAGCAGTAAGTTAACGACTTTTCTGAATAAACTGTCTGTTTGCAAAATGGGCACCATATACAATAAGCCCCCGACTTACTCCCATGTCTCTAGAATTTGTACCTTTGTACCGACAAAATACAGTCAATCCATTTTACGATATATTCTATGAATCGCTTTGAGACATCTCAACAACGTGATAAGGCGCTGTATCAATGCAAGGATTATTATTATTAGCTGGACCAGGTCTGAAACCAAAAACTGTTTAAAAAAAATTTCTGCATGTCCACGACGAGCTGGTATTGGCATTGTAATCACACTTCCAGAAATTCATTAGTCCAGCTAGCCAGACTGTGTCATGGAGTGAGTGACCAAGATGAGGGACCTTTAATGCCCACCTGAACAGGATGTTGAGACCTTGGTTTAACATCAACAACAACAACAAGATTTCATTTATAGAGAGCCTTTCACGTCGGGAGGACGTCCCAAGGCGCTGGACAGTTGGGTCAGACCTGAGCAAGGGGGAAATGGTCAGGGTGAGGGGAGGGAAGGGAGGGAACGAGGAGGGGGTAGAGAGTCGAGAGGGGAGCTGAAGGCAAGGTCTTGAGACCGGCCTTGAAGGAGGAAAGGGAGGAAGCAAGGCGAAGGCACTGGGGAATGGAGTCCTATCCTATCCGCAGGTCATCACCTCCCTCAACACAGTCCCTCCCACCCACCCCCAATACTGTGCTGAAGAGTTGACCTTATTTTATGTTGGTGTTTTATTTTATGGTGATTCATAAATTTTGTTGTACAGCTACACTCAATTTTGCCAGCATTGCATTGCCATATGCAGATGGTCACATTTGTATACACTTCTTCTGTATAAAAGAACAAAGTGGTATTTAAAGGAGAGGACCAGCAAGACTGGTTAGTCATAGAAAGCTTCTCCAACCCTGTACATTTCTACGTTCCATTCATTCCAGTGTCTAGCGCTCTGGGACGCTACCCTGCATATTGAGTACTATGTAAATGTAAATTGTTGTTGTAGTTTAATTGGTAAAACTCTCACCTCCGAGTCAGATGATTGGGGGACCATAGTCTAGACTGATACTCTAATGCAGTTCCAGGGTGCGCTGCATTGTCAGAGGTGCTGTCCTTCAGATTAGGCATCAAACTGACAAACTGCTTGTCCATAGCAATATTCAAAAAGAGAAGTGACTTGACCAAATATAAAATGAATCGTGACTTTATGGCTGTTTGTGTATGGCCACTACACTTCACATTTAAACCTGTAAAGCGCTTTGAGATGTTTCGAAGATGTGATGAGCCGTTATATCAAATGCAAGAATTATTGTCTTTGGCTTGTGCTGACTTGGCTGATCTAAGGCATGATGTTGGGTGCGGTCAGTCCTACAGTTGGTTCCAGTATCCGAGGTTGGGAAGAGGAAATTTAGCCTGGGATCAGGACTTTCTGATGAAAGGTGTGTGTGGGTGGATGTTTGTGTGACAGCCGAGTGAGGACAGGATTTGATTGTCAGTTGATGAGTCTCACAAACAAATACTCTGAGAGTCAAAGAGAAACACTACCCTTCGGATGAGTCATTAAACCGAGGTCCTGTCTGGATGTTAAAAGATTCATTGATGCAATTCAAAAAGAGAAAAGTTTCTCCTGATGTCCTGATAAACAAAGATAATTTGGTGATTCATTTCATGGCTGCTTAATAGTACAGTAGAAGGGAAATAATTAATCACCTTCAGGAATGGAGAATAGTGGAGATTTCTTTGTCTTGAGTATCTTGAGTACAAAGGAATCCCAAATCGAAGGGTGATTTGCTGCAATTCTAGTATCAATACTTACAGCAGCCTATGACATTGAGTCATCTCAGTGTTTCACACAATGAGTTACCATATGAAGTGTAAAGACTGTTTTGGAGGAAAATGTGGAAGTGTCTAAAAATAGCAAAGCGATGATTTGATCCCATTTTTTGGTGAAGCCAGATGACGGTGGAAAATGAGTCAGGATACACGTTTTATAACAGCAATACTTTTTAAGTAGCATTCTCCTCTTAAAAAATGCAATGGTGAACTGTTTTTCTGGAGGGAGCTGTGGGTATTTAATATTTATAACGTCCCTTGGTTGGTAGTTGAACACGGAAGTCAATAAAACTGAAGCCTGCTGTTAAAAAAACACAATGTTCAAGTGGGACATGTCACGCAGGGCTGAGGATACATTTCCTCTTTGTGAAGCTGTGGTTTTGTCTGCATTGCATTTTAGTAGCTAAGCACGAGATTAGTGCCTCAGCAGTCCGCGCCCAGCCACCACCCCCCCCACCCAACCCCCACACCCACAATTTGTTGTGTACTTTTTTTAAAAAAAGAACATAAATAGCTCAGTCAATCTGATTTTCATTATTTTAAGTATTTGATCCCGTGGTTGGGTTGGAACTTGACAAAGAAGACTGAGAAAGACGAGGAGAGGAGAGATGTTAAGAACGTGCAATTGCATTGAACCCCTTAATTAGAATTATATCATTAACTAATTAAAATAAGATTCAGTATTATCATCTAGTAAAATGTAGAGGCCGCAAAACTGAACCTTTGCAGGGGCTCCAGACCTTGGGTTTAGTTGACTCATCGACAATAGCTAAGGTACACCAGAGCACTGGTTCAGTAAGTAAAGGTCCATTTCAGGATACACTACAGAGTATTTCTTTACACAGAGGGTAATTTAGCGAACAGACAGATTATCAGGAACGGTACTAAAGATCTGTTTTCAGTTAAGAAACAGCGTGTTGCTATATTGGGAGGTTAGTGGGGCGGGTGCTCTGAAAGGTTGAATCAAATGGACTAAAGAGACCTCTTCATCTGAGTGTATCTTCTGACTTAAAAGACAACTTGGAAAATTTCTGATCAAATAAAACATGTGACCATGTCAGAAACAAATAACAGAATGAACATAAAGAGACGTTTGAAACAAACTCCCTTTTCACATTTTGTGTAGCACTTTTCACATGAAAGAAACTTCTTTCTTTTTAATTAGTTAACGATATCATTATACTTAAGGGGTTTAATTAGGTGTCAGCCTGTCTCTGGGTCAGAAGATTGCGAGTTCAAGCCTCAGATCTTTGAACTTGCATAGTCAAGACTGACACTCCAATACAGTGCTGGAGGGGGTTGGTGGATTGTCGAAGATAATAATAATAATAATAATCCTTGCATTTGATATAGCTCTTTTCACGTCTTCTAGACGTCTCAAAGCGCTTCACAGAATATGTTGTAAAGTGAATTGACTGTATATTTGTGGGCGAAACGCAGCAGCCAATTGCGCACAGCAATGTCCCACAAACAGTTGTGGTTTGAAAATGACCAATTTGTTATTGTTTTGGAAAGATTATTAGGCGTGTGGAGTAAGGAAACTTGCCCAAGGTTTTGCTCTGCCTGACATTGAACCCAGGTGTCTTGCTTGCAAGGCGAGTGCTCTAACCACTGAGCTACAGGACTCTATCCTTCATAGAAACAGGAGTAGGCCATTCAGCCCCTCAAGTCTGTTCTGCCATTCTATAAGATCATGGCTGATCTGTACCTCAAATCCAATTACCCACCCTTGACCCGTATCCCATAATACCCTGACCTAACCTATTTATCCACCTCAGTCTTGAAGACGTAAGTGGATCCAACATCCACAGCCTTTTGGGGGAGAGAGTTCCAGATTCTCTCCTCAAAAAGTTCCAAAGAGAGATTTTTCAGATGAGACATTAAACCAAGGTCCCGTCTGCCTATTGAGGTGGACCTTAAAGATCCCCATGGCATTATTCAAAAGAATTGTATATGTACAATGGTTCCATTTGCATATTTTCTCATTATCTGATATAGGGGAGGAAAGGGGAGCAATCCATTCAATGTGCTACTTTCTACTAAAGTAGAATAGTTATTGTACATCCTAATATCCATATCTTGTCTACCACTTTTTGCGAAGATTAAGACTGGTGGTCCTGGATATTTAGTAGCCATGCTATCAAATGGTGGTGTTAAGATGTTCAATTCTGGTATGACCAAAATCTTCAATGAAGACTAAATACTTCAATGTGTGTAGTGTCTTGTTGCATTATGTCTACATCCTACTTCCCCATTGTCTCTACCTCAAATGTACTTCTGATCTACTCTCTAATAGGACAGCAATTGAATAGAACCTGAACTTGCAATGGAATACAAATTTATATTTATCTACTGTAGCTCCTTTCACATCGAGAGGATGTCCCAAAGCGTTTAGATATTTGCCCATGTGAAGGTTTAAAATAGTTCTTTCCTCTCCGTTATGTTTATTGTCAAGTTGCTTGTTGTCTAATCGCTCTAATGTTGTTGGGGGAAGGGGGAGGTGAAAGCTGTACCTAACCTTCTGTTTGTTTCACAGGCTCGGGCAGAGAGCATTTGTCTTGTTCATCACTATATTGCTCCACTGCAAGAATCAGCAGGCTTTTCCCATCACTAATCACTGACCATTACTGAGCTGAAAAATGGTTGGATTCAAGCCCACAGATGTTCCTCCGACAGCTGCAGTGAAGTTCATTGGCGCTGGCACAGCTGCTTGCATCGCTGACCTGTTCACCTTCCCTCTGGACACCGCTAAAGTCAGATTACAGGTGAGATCCTAACTGTGATTTGGTGCCAATCCAGGTCATGGCTGATTTGAGCCAGAATAAATGCCACTTCCTGTTGCATGTGGTCCTTGGTGCAGTGAAGCGTTTGGAGTTGATTCCAAATCATTAACATTTTATCAGTTAATTTATGAACCAGTTAACTTTACCAATCTCCATGGTCTTACTCCTCCCTAACTCTGCCTCCTATTAAAACTTCACCAACCTTCCTCTTCAAATGTCATCTTCCCTCCTCCACCCCTCTCTGGTCCCAACCCGCAGCTCGGTTGCAAATCCCTCATTGTCCAGCTCCTTGGGATGTCCTCCCAACATGAAAGGCGCTGTATAAATGCAAGTTGTTACTATTGTTTAGGAAACGCAGTTTGCCTTTCTTCTCGGTGTTTAGCTTGGGTTAACTTTGGTGGTGGTAAGGAATCAAAGTGGACAGTGACGCGAATGACAAATAATAAAATCCGATGCTCATTAAAACCTTTACTTACCATATTTCTGTGTATGTAATTTCTTTACAAATAGCGATTTGCACGTCCTCAGCTGGAGTTGCCCTGTGATGACCAGACCTGGATCGGTGGTGCCTAAATATTAGACTAGTCCACATGTGAGTTGGGTTCAGCCCAAATCACCCAAACGTCAGTTCATCTGATTTTTGTCCTGCACAGATTCAAGGAGAATCAAAATCTGCTGCAGATGTCACCACCTTGAAGTATAGAGGAGTCTTTGGCACCATGGCCACAATGGTCAAGAACGAGGGGCCAAGAAGTCTCTACCGTGGCCTGGTGGCTGGTCTGCAGCGTCAGATGAGCTTTGCCTCTGTGCGCATTGGGCTTTATGATTCTGTCAAGCAAGTCTACACCAAGGGATCTGACCGTAAGTAAAGGGTCATGCATTGGCTCTGCATTTGATCAGTGGTCCAGGAATGCACCACTGTCTCCCAGCCTCCCATTGATCTATCTACATGGGGTTATGCATTAGCTTAGCTGTTGATGTAGAGAGGGTACATGGCAAGTTCACATTGCTACATAGCTAAAGAGCTGGGGAAGTCATATTAAATTTTCGGGCTCCACTGAAGGAAGGCTAGAAAAGCCCTTTGCACAAACAGATCAGGGCACAACTTGGAAAGTAAAATGAACTGAAGGGGAACAAAAGTGTTTTTACACAAAGGGGTGGTTGGAACATAGAATTTTCTGCCATGATCTTGTAGAGGAAAAAAGAAATTAGAAAGAGGCTTGAATCTTAAAGGTTATGGGGAACCAAAGGGGAGAGTGGATTAGATTTGTTGCAGAAAACAACTATAACTTGCATTTATACAATGCCCCTCATGCAGAGTAATGTCCCAGAGGGTTTGGTAGTGGCAGAGCACGATGCTGAGCTGGGGGGAGATGTCTGTAGACATGGTCGAAGAGGAAGGTCTAGTTGGAGTTATCTTGCAGCTCAGCAGTTGATGTAGAGAGGGTAGATGGCAAGTTCACATTGCTACAAAGATAAAGAGCAGCGAGTTGATATTAAGCACTCTGAGACACTATCCTGTGTGGAGGACACTATATAAGTTGCAAGTAGTTGTTAAACACCTCTGTTTACCTAGCAGTAAGTCTGAACTCGGATGTGATAATCCATCCTGGAGTTCCTGTAGCTTAGTGGTTAGAGCACTTGCCTCACAAGCGAGAGGACGTGGGTTTGAATCCTGGGCAGGACGTAACATTAGGCAAGTTTTTTTTTTAAACTCCATACGCCTCTGTTAGTTAACAATAAGTAAGATACTGGTTGTTTGCCGATTGGCAGATCGCTTTTCCGGGGATAATAATCCCTTTTAAAAAAAATAAACAAAATAACCATTTTGTCACGAACGGGACATTGCTGTGTGCAATTGGCAGCTCCATTTCATCCACAAAATACAGTCAATTCACTTTGCAATATATTCTGTGAGACGTCTCGAAGATGTGATAAGGTGCTAAATCAAATGGAAGGATTATTGTTATCCATACGTGCTCATGTTGGGATAACTAACTGGTTGATCGTTTGCCCTTTTAGATGCTGGTGTTGGCAGCCGCCTACTGGCTGGATGCACCACCGGAGCCATGGCTGTGGCCTTTGCTCAACCCACGGATGTGGTAAAAGTAAGGTTTCAAGCACAAACCAGCAAATCTGGTCCCAGCAGAAGATATAATGGCACTATGGAAGCCTACAAGACCATTGCTAAGGAAGAGGGTGTTCGAGGGCTTTGGAAAGGTTTGTAATTGAAATTTTTTCATAGAATCTTACAGCACAGAAGGAGGCCATTCGGCCCGTTGTCCCTATGCCAGTTCTTTGAAAGAGCTATCCAATTAGTCTCGCTGCCCTTTTACCCCATAGCCTTGCAATTTTTCCTTTTTGAGTACCTATCCAATTCCCTTTTGAAAGCTACTATAAAATCTGCTTCCACATCCTTTCAGGTCATAACAATTCTCTGCATTTTTTTTAAAAACAGTAAATTCTCATCTCCCCTCTGGTTGTCAATTATTTTAAACTGTGCTCTGGTTACGGACCCACCTGCCAGTGGAAACGGTTTCTCCTAATTACCCTATCAAAACCCATCATAATTTTGAACACCTCTATTAAATCTCCCATTAACCTTCTCTACTCTAAGGAGAACAATCCCAGCTTCTCTAGTCTCTCCACGTAACTGAAGTCCCTCAACCCTGGTAATTTTTTTTTCCTCAATTTTCTTTGCACTAGCATAATGCCTCTCCTGGACCCCAGCCTCCTCTTGCTGTGGTGCAGTTCTACAGGCTCTGGTTGGTCCTCTGTTACACTGCCCAAGTGGCTGTTGTTCACGTGTGAACCTTTGCAGTGAGTGGCGGCTGCCCACACGACTGTAGAAGGCATCATAGCTGAGCCTGACCTCTCCCCACTCAGCTACCACATGTGCACAACCAGTAGTTGGACTTGTAAAAGAACCAGGATCAGGAACCCTGACTGTTTGTCGGCTCCCTGATCCTGGGAAGACCAGGGCTAATTATCCTCCCCTTGTGGCTGAGACCAGGATTCAAATCGGAGAATTCTTGGTCTGTAAATGTTTCAGTATGTTTCTAAAATCTGTTTCTTTCCACTGCGCCTTCAGGAGCTATACGTTGCAGCACTACTCTTCACTAATCTAGAATGATGTTTCTTTTGGAGAAGAATTCGAAATATTTAGCATTTTAAATGATTACCTTTGATGCTGTTGTGATTCATAATCTCAACCTCTAACTCCAAACTTTGCTGACAGGTACTTTTCCAAATATTGCCCGTAACTCCATCGTGAACTGCACGGAGCTCGTAACTTACGATCTGATAAAGGATCAGTTGCTGAAGAATGACTTAATGACTGGTAAGTGCTAATACCAGGGTATAGTACATAGGTCCTATCATCACTGAATAAATAAACCTTTTTACATAAACTGCATTGAATGACCAATTTTATATTGAGGGAGGGATGGAATTGTTAGCCAGGACCCTGGGAGAAAGCCCTTCTCCCTGCTCTGGCCTAAGCTCTCTGGGATGCTACGCCTCGTGAGGGCACTATATAAATGTAAGTTGTTTTTTGTTCTTTCAAATAGTGCCAATGGATCTTTGACATCAGTCTGCATAGGCAGATGGGACCTCGGTTTAATATCTCATCCAAAGCACACTATGTCAATAGTTGTTTATTTACCAGTATCCTCCTGACTTCCTTGCAGGAAGGTGTTGTCGCTTGCTGGAATACAGACACTGGCAGCTACCCAGTTGCTCTATAATGGCCATTCAGCATGATTCATGAGTAACTGCAGCAGTGAACAGTGGCAGGCGGTTGGGACTGGGAATAGATTGCAGCTGAGCCCAATCCTGTTGGCAACAAGCATGCTTTTTTTTTGCAGGGGAGAATAGCAGCAGCTATTAGGAGCTGTAAATGATTCTCTCGCTCTCTCTCCCACATCCTGTGCACTAAAAATCATTTCGGCTTACTCCCACAGACTGACAATTGAAATTTGCAGCCTACCTTCCAGGTCATTAACAGATTATTTCTGTTGACCAACCTCCTGGTCCATGACTAGTTCTGGGAAGACTATTAACATGAGGTACTGAAAAAAGCAAACCAGCTCGCTAAGTTGGTCTGCTGTGAAGAGTCCTGTAGTACATAGGTTAGAACACTTGCCTTGCAAGTGAGAGGACCTGGGGTCGATTCCCAGGTGGGGCAAAATGTCAGGCAAGTTTCCTTATTCCACACGCCTATGTTTTACCTGGAAGTAAGTAGGAACACGGTTGTTAGTCAATTGGCAGATCGCTTTTCCAGTGGTAATAATCCCTTTAAAAATATTAATAATTTGGTCACTAAATCCATGACTGTTTGTGGGACATTTTCTGTGTGCAAATTGGCTGCATTTCATCCACAAAGCATACAGTCAATTCAGTTTACAGTATATTCTGTAAAGCACTTTGACAGGTCTTGAAGATGTGATGAGTTATTTTCAAACTCTCCTCTTTGTTGTCTTCATTCAGATAACCTTCCGTGCCACTTCTCTTCTGCATTTGGTGCTGGATTCTGCACGACTATTATTGCTTCGCCTGTCGATGTAGTGAAGACAAGATACATGAACTCTGCCCCAGGCCAGTACCGCAGTGCCTTAAACTGTGCCTTCACCATGTTCACAAAGGAGGGTCCTACAGCCTTTTACAAAGGGTACGTAAGGGCTGATCATTAACAGTTTAATAACAAAAGTCATAATTGTTCATTCTGTCCCACTTCTTCTGAACCTAAACTATCTCTCTGGCTTATTGGAGACATCCATGGTAATACAAAGTGGAAGCTTTTGGAGGACAAGTGGTCACTAACAAACTATTAATAATAATCCCTCCAAAACCCAAAACAATAATAAATTGGTCATTTTCAATCTACGACTGTTTGTGGGACACTGCTGTGCGCAATTGGCTGCCGCGTTCGCCCACAAATATACAGTCAATTCACTTTACAGTGTGTTCTGTGAAGCGCTTTGGGACGTCCTCCCGACATGAAAAGCGCTATATCAAATGCAAGGATTATTATTATTATATTTCAACTACACTTTTCACCCTAAATTACTAGTACCGTGTAGTCTTGCTAACAACAATTTGCATTTGTATAACACCCTTCATATAACATCTTAGAGCACAAAAAGGACAATAAGTTTAAATTTTATGTGCATATTACTTTTTAATCAGTAGCACTCTGACAGTGCATCACACACCCAACACTGGAATGTCAACCTAGACTATGAATTTAAAGCTCTGATGTCTTAAACCCAGAATCTTCTGACTCTTGTCAGAGTGCTACCATCTGAGCCAGGTTGACACTCAAAATCCCATGTCACTATTTGAGAAGAGTTTCTCCCAGCGTCTTGGCCAACAATCAATCTCCCAGATTAAAATTGGTCATTTCGCTGCTATTTATGGGACACTGCTGGGTGCAAATTAACTGCTGCATTCACCTACAAAACATACAGTCACTACACTTTACAGAATAACTTGTGAAAAGCTGCCCTCTCTATGTGAAAGGCAGTACATCAAATGCTATTATTTATCAGTTGCTGTAGGCCGAATGAATGGTTAAGCCCATTCACATTTTCAAGATGTAGATCGATAGATATTTGTTGGTTAATGGTATTAAGGGATATGGGGCAAGGGTGGGTAACTGGACTTGAGTTACAGATCAGCCATGATCTTATAAAATGGTGGCAGTCTCAAGGGGCTAAAGAGCCTCCTCCTGTTTCTATGTTAATAATAATAATAATCCTTACATTTGATATAGCGCTTTTCACGTCGGGAGGATGTCCCAAAGCGCTTCACAGAACACACTGTAAAGTGAATTGACTGTATATTTGTGGGTGAACGCGGCAGCCAATTGCGCACAGCAATGTCCCACAAACAGTCGTAGATTGAAAATGACCAATTTATTATTGTTTTGGGTTTTGGAGGGATTATTATTAGGCTCTGTGTGGAGTAAGGAAACTTGCCCAAGGTTTTGCCCTGTAACTCATCACCTATGCAGACTGCCAGTTACATTGACTCCACTACAGCTATTCAATATTCCTCCTAACTCTCCACCCCATATGGTTCGACTTGTTTAACATGTGCTCAAATGTATTGAATTGTATAATAGCTTCTTTCTATTTTAAGTGCGCGATATTGCACAACGTCCTGATGTAGGCTGGCAATTTCCATTTACTGGCGTTTTAAAATACCGTGCAGCCCTGCTATAACTAACTACCTGAAGCCCTGCTTCACTAATTTACTTATGATGCAATTTCAGTGTAGATCCCATTTGTTTCAAATGAGGATCACTTGTCATTTTAATGTCTCCACAGCAACACCATTCATAAATCCAATTAATTCAAAACTCCGCCTGCACCAAACTTTGTATCCCCATCATCCAGTAATTGCCGGGCTTCACTGGCTCCCTATTGCAGAAAGGATCAATTTCAAGATCCTCACACTTGCGCATTCATCGCTTTATGCCCTGGCACCTCCCTAACTCTCTGACCTGTTTACACTCCACTACCCACCTCCTTAGCTCAGTTGTCTCCCCTCCACTCCACCATCAGTGGCTGTGCTTTCAGCCACTACGCCCCCAAACTATGGAACTCTCGGACTTGCTTCCTTCTTGCCCAACTTCGAATCCTTCCTCTTCGACCTTTGGTCACCTCCCTCCGGCTCAGTGTCAAGCTCCGCCACTGTTAACCGCTCTGTTGTTGTTGTGTCTAAAGGATGGCACCTCAAGTGATAAAGCGTTCCTCCAGCACTGCGTTGGAGCGTCATCTCAGACTGTGAGCTAAGCGCTCTGGGACACTACCCCCGCATGAAGGGCGCTATACAACTTACAACCTTCCGACTCCTACTGAGCTAGGCACAGAAAACGTCCCATGTATACAGGTTCATTCTCAATACATCTTTCTTCTCATTTCAGGTTCATGCCATCATTTCTACGTCTGGGGTCATGGAATGTGGTGATGTTCGTCACCTATGAACAACTGAAACGAGCTATGATGACAGCCAGATTCTCATAATGAACTCTCCTCTGTGAACATGAATGTTGCTTAGTTTGCCTATTGCATTTGCACAACCTGTATAACAATAGCAAGGCCTTAATTCCCTACCTCTTTCCCAGAAGTTTGCAGTTTGGATATTTGCTCAAAGTAATAGCGTTGAGTAGGTTTCAGAAATCTTAGAAAGAAGCCAGGGTTTCGCAACTTGTGCCATTGTCTGCATTGCATGGTATTTTAACTTCTGGTTTGTTGTATTTGATATATAATTGTTCAATGTATTCCAGCCTGTTTATACTGTATTTTAGTAACCAAACCATTTGATGTGCCTTGAATAGTTATGTTACTTAGGACTGACGTGCATTGTCTCAGCAAATATTTCTTCCTATTTTTCTATGAAATGAAGGTGAATTTCTCTGAATTATAATCTGAACGGGTAAACCAAAATTAGCTGCTTAATACAGAATGGTTAAGGTAATTTTATCACCTATCCAGATTATTATAACGGTACATTGAATCTATTGTAGATGTTTTACTTCTCTGTCCTCCCTCTCCCTGCCCCACTATAAGCTTTTTTTTTAATACAAATCGTTCCTAGGAAAATAAATGTCTTAAATCAATTTGAGCTGAATTTCACTGTGAGGCAAAGTACCATGCAGTCTGGAGTGGCAGTGCTTGACTTTGATAGGTTTTAATAAAACTGTTGATTATTAAAACACTCCATTAGTATCCATGTTGCCTCTGAAATTAATAAACTGGTTCTCATTCTAAAGTGTGGATTTTTTAATATGTTTTTTGGTTTAAACTTTAAATGAACACTTTCGATTTATATACTGAGCAGCTGTTCAATGCGTAATTTCTTTGTCAAGATTTGCTTAACAACAACTACACCCTCAGCCGTTCTGACGAAGGATCGTGGACCTGAAACGTTGACTCACATTCCTTTCTCCATAGATGCTGCCTGACCTGCTGAGTGTTCCCAGCAACTTCTGTTTTTGTAACAACAAATTACATTTGTATGGCATCTTATCACGTTGCGAGGATGTCCCAAGATGCTGAGCAGTCGGGGATTTGGACCCGAGCTGGGGTTTGGGATCAGGAGAGGTGGAGGGTAGGTATAGGAGGTGTGGTTGATGAGGGGGACGTGGAGCAGGCCAGAGCCCACTGAGTGGAGTGAATGGACAGATCGATATGGGTTAGCAGGTCCCAGTGATGGGGTGTGGTGAGGCCATGGAGGGCTTTGAAGGCAGAGACAGGGTTTTTGAACTCCATCCTCTTGAGAATATAGAACCAAACAGGAATATAAATAATAGGATCAGGTTGAAAAGGTAAATCTAGTCATTACTGTATGACTGTTTCCTTTTGAGATTAGGAGCAGGAATCTGGCTCCAAGTACCAACTATGCCTTTCCAAACATTGCTGCAATTCAAGTCTTTCCACTGTGGTTGAGGGCTGCAACTAAGCTTTTTTTAAAATAAATCTTCATGGTTTTGCACAATACATTTGCTATCAAGGTGATACTTGTATTTAGTTGTCTCTATGGTAGGTTTCATGTACAGATGGCCGGTGAGAGAAATTATTTTGCATTTGTTAGATCTATGTGGGTTTTTAATCTTGCATCATTTTTCTTGCTCTTTGATGTTTGTCTTCTGTCGGTGGGTCCCATAAATGCACTCTGGTATCTCTCTCAAGGAGCCATTATTCATGTGCGGACTTGGATTAGACTTGGGAGACTTTGTGTGAGGCATTGTCGAGATGGGCTGAACCCGAGCTTGGCAAGAAATCCACCACTTGTACAGCTCCATGCGGAGTCGCTGGATGCAGTTCTGGAGTGGGAATCTGGCCAATATTTTAATTTGCCAAAAAGCTTATAGAATCGGATTTAGTAACCTGGATGCAGTTTACAACCATTACAGCTCTTGGCAAAGGGTACATATTGTGATGTATTCAGTGTTCCTTGTTACTTTATGTTGGCATAAATGACTAAGTGATGGCTCATTCCACTCAGAGGATGGGACTCTTCCTCTGTAAATACAATACAAAATTGCATTTGTATAGCGCCTTTCATGTCAGGATAAAACCAGATGGTTGCCGTCATCATTGATATGACTGAAGTGAGGTGTGCTTGTATTATAGCCTTAAAAGCAATTTCTAGGTTATTTTATTACCTTATTTATTTGTTATTGCTGTTAATATTGATTTTTCTAGGGTTAATCTACCAAAGGAGGTTGCAGCACAATTTGCTTTCTACCCTGTCAAATATTACCTTTATTCTACTGATTACTCCCGAGGTCCCGATCAGTTTAAAAGTTATTTGTTTGGCTGAGGAGTGCACTGATTTGCCCCCTTCTTGACAGATGAACCCTGGAAAATAACTGAGCAGAGATGCTTTTGGAAAGTACTTGTAAAGTCCTAGAATTTACAATTGTGGTCACTGAAGCAGAAATAATTCACTTCACTGACACCTTGTGGTCAACTAGATTGGTGGTCAACAACAACTTGCATTTACATAGCACTCTTCACCCAGAGTAATATCTCCATGTATTTCAGAGATGAGGCTGGTCACTGAACTAGGAGAGAAGTGGGTGGAGGGGAAAGGAGAGATTAAGTTGATGCTGAGCCAGGAGCAGAAATAGAGGTGACCACAGGTGTACTATAAGGCATAAGTAATGCTTTAAATATCACATATTTTAGCCCCAAATGTTTAAATCAGAACTGCACTTAAGATGGCGCTGACATTTTGGACTGTTTTAAGATCATTCTGCTAGTTGTATCTTTTACAGACCAACTGATTTAAAGTTTTCACTCTTCCCTGAACCCATGTTGGGATATGGTTTTACAGATCCTGGCAAATCTCTTTGCACCTCATTTATGTGAGAAAATGTGCCGTGAATGTTGAGAGGCTATTTCACTGTAATGCAGCCAAGTCCAATCCTGCAGCTGACGGCACCATCGAAGTGTCATGCAATATAAATTTACATTCTCCCTGCTAAGGTGCTATATCAAATGCAAGGATTATTATCTTGGCCTGAGGCAAACTAGTACTTTGTCTTACACTCTGCCATCCCCACCACCCACCTCCATTGCTGCTGCAACTGAGATCAACTAACTCAGTGCAAGCTGAAAACTCCAATACCTCACAAAATTGGTTTGGATGAAGAAGGCCCTTTGGTCCATAAAATCTCATCCAGAATACCCACTCTAATGCCCACCCATCACATGTGTCCAAAATGATAGCTTCACTCACTAAGTCATTCAAGTGCCTGAATTCTGCTATTTGAAATATGTAAAGTATATTGATCTGCAATTCATATGCAGGCAGGGAGTTGATTTTGGATAAACTGGGATTCTGATGAAGAGAAAAGTAGACAGAGGAAGGAGTGTCAGCCTGCTGTGACCACACCATCAACTGGATCATCTCTCATCTGCCACAATTATGGTAAAATGCGTTTCTACAAAGACACCAAATTGCCCAGCGCAGACTCTGCCAATCCTAAAACTCTTAACCCTCTGTTATCTTTGAAAAAAGATGAGGAATAATTTACTCAATTATCAAGGGATTGAGCCTCAAGTTATGTTGCACATACTCTAAACAGTACTACCATGAATGTAATGTGATTCAGCCACAGAGAAAAAACTATGTAGTTTTTCTGATCCTCGATGCAAATAGAGTCCAACCAGCGAAGCATTTTTCAGAAATGACTTTATAAATTCTATACACTTTGTTATAAATGAATAAGCACATTGTAAATAGACACTGAGAGAAGCATATCTGGAGAGAATTAGTAGAGCTCCTGCTTGCTGCTGACTCGTCATGGCTGCAATGCTTTATTAATCATCTTCTTCTTTTGGGGGGTGAGTTGTTCTGGGAAAATTATGTCAAACTGGATAATAAGGTTTCCTTTATCTGTGGCAATTTGGGTGATGGGCATTCCTTCCATTGGTACCACTTTACAGTATTTAGGACTGGAAAAAGAAAATAAACATTATTACTAGAGCTCTTTACAGTATATTTTTAGAAAAGTATAATCCTATTTTGTTCCAGAGGGAACTTTTCAGATGATGATTTAAATCAGGATTAAGAGTTACTGGCATGTGAACCATTATTAATATGCAGGCAAGGCTCCAGAAATATAAAGCAATGATGAATAATTGTCTAATATTTTAGTTTTTGTTTCTTTCTGAATAAGTGAGCCCACAGAGTTACTTGTGATGAAAAAAGATTTGAAAGGTTAACATCAAATGTTATACACCCACTAACCTTCTGAACCAATATATTCCATTACTGATTTCAATCTTGCATTTAAAATGTTAAACTTTATCATTTATAACATAATTGCAACTCAATGCTCATGAATTTTTATTGAAAGTATTAAATTTAGCTAAAGGAAAAAAGAACGCACAAAATACAGCAGATAAGTTGACTCACGTTCCTTTCTCCACGGGTGCTGCCTGACCTGCTGAGTGTTCCCAGAGACTTCTGTTTTAGCTAAAGGAATTTTATAACCTTGACCACACAACACAATATACATTCATTTTTCCACTAAGCAATTGGATATTATCAATCAATAAGCAAGACACCACAGTCGCTGAACGGGAGGGTGTTCCGTATCAAAAATTAGAAGCATTTTGGCCCCTAATATTCAGCTACACTTTAGAGTATTTATGACAACAGCAACTAGCATTTGTATAGCACCCTTCGAGCAGGGCAGCATCTCATAGCACTTAACAACTGCTACTGGTAACCAAAAAAAACAAAATGAAACTCCCCATATAAATATTACAAAATGTAGCAGAAACACAGATGTTAATATCATTGGAGGGTTCAGCGTAAACCATTCAGCCACCTCTCACTGCACTACTGGAAGGGTTTGAAGCTGTTTCGGCCCCAAAGTCAGAGGTCAAAGCTCTCAGTACTTCTGTTCATAGAGGACAGTGGATTCTATCAACTGAAAATAGAATCTCAGCTTAAATCTCTGGCATTCTGTAAAATCAGCTTCACATGGTGTAGCGGGAGAAACTGTAACCGCTTGTCTCAAAATTATGGTGGCAACTGAAATTCAAATAAAGGTTTAAATAAGATTCCTATGGAGCCAATCACTGTCCCAAGATTGCAGGGAAATTCAGAGTTGAAATCATTTGATAATTTTGCCCTAATTGATTCAAATATGGATATTGATTTTGTTTTGGTCAGCCTGACATACACGGAAGCCCATTACCATGTCTAAGAGTGTCCAAGCCAGATTGAGAGTTTCACGTAGGGATGGAAATTTCCCTTTGTGTGGGATAGAGTACACACTCTCTCCTTTGCCACTGTTAACATTAGCAAACTTCCCTCTGGATTTGCAGCTTGGGGCATGTTACCCATTAGGGCTTTGGCTTGAAAGGTTAAGTGGCAAGAATCCTTGGGCACGGGAACTGCTTCAAGTCCTGCGTGGTCTGTCATCAACAGAGTAGGGGACCTGCCTGACTCACAAATCAAATCAGTGAGAATGTCACCCCTGCCTAAGGATGGTACCAGTTAGATACCTCACAAATGCAAAACTACACTATTAAAAATGCAATGAAATGTTGCAAATTTTACCCGATCGAGACATTGAAATTTTGTAATGTAAGCTAACTCACTTTCACAATATATTATCAAAGTTACAACCGTAAAGTGCCTCTCAATAAAGTGCCTTTGTTTGAGATGTTTTTACATCAACGGCACTATTTAACTGCAAGTTGTTATTTGAAATAATAATGTACTGCCATAAGTGCAATATTCTGAAATTATCCCATAATTTATGTAAAGAGTTAATAGGGACTGAAACATAAAGCACATTATTATTGAACACATTTTAAAAAATAATTCTGTAGCAACTTGTAATCAATAAAAATGTTGAGATTCTAACACTATTTTAACATGTCTACAGATTGATTCCGACTGTTGTATCTGCATTTTACTGTGCAAGAAATCATATTCCCCACAGATTTGTCAGCATCCTGTTTCAGGGTATGTTACTTGTACTGTGTGTTCAAAGTGAATCTCATCATTGGTATTCCATTTGCACCTTTGTTTAATGTGCACATTCATTTTTCGGAAACATTTTAATCATTGAAGCTCGGTAAATAAAGGCTAACTAATAAACCTCCAAAGATTAAAAAAAAAATACCATAAGCACATCTATTGTTCTGTGCTGCACAAGTGAAGCCTTTCTGCTTTGTGATTGACTGCCCAGAAATACTCGAATCTGGAGAGATGCCACAGCACAGCAATTGTGAAAGACCCCTTCCTTTAGCTCTTAGATCATTTCCAAAGCAATCTGATGATGAATGTAATTGTACTTTGCAGATGCAAGAAATACCTACCATCTGTTCCCTTGATCCTTTACAAACCAGCTTCTGGCAATCCAACTATCCCTTTCTTGCCTCATGTTAGTATATAATTTTTTTAATATACACTTCACAGTAAATACTGTGAAACACTTTGAGATATCCTTGCAATGTGAAGGATACTATATTAATACAATATAAATTTACATTTACTCACTGCCTTTCAAGTCAGGAGGATGTCCCAAGGTGTTTAATAACAACAATAACTTGCACTTATAATAGCGCCATCCACGCAGGACAGAGTCTCAGAGCGCTTAACAGTGGCGTAGTCTGACTCTGAGCCGTGGGGAGGTGGCCGTAAGCACGGTCGATCAGGAAACTATTCAGGCTGGACTTGAAAGAGGGGAGGGAGAGTGGGAGGGAGAGTGTTCCAGAGTTTCAGGGTGTAGTGGCTGAAAGCGCGACCTCCAATGGTGGGACGGAGGGTGCGAGGGACGAGCAGGAGGCAGTTGAGTGGAGGCACCAGGTGGTGGATTGGGGAGTGAAGAGGTCAGAGAGATAGGGAGATGCCAGGGAGTGAATAGATTTGAACACAAGAGTGAGGATCTTACCAGTAACAATACCAGTTTGGCACCTGAGCCGAGGGGAGTGGGGAGGGGAAAAGTGACTGAAGGCATGATCAAAGAGATAGATCTTAAGCCGGATCTTGGTTAAGGTGAAGGAGGGAGCGAGTTTGAGGGTCTCTAGGAGAGAGTTCTAGAGATTGTGGGCAGAAACCCCGAAGGTCCACCCATCGATGGTGGGGTGGGTAGGGTGAGGAAGGCAAAGCAAAGTACCCTGTACAAAAACTTAGAAACTTATTGTCCGGATCAACGTTACCAAAATAAGCGTATTGGAACCATGAAACAACAACAAGATTTCATTTGTAGAGCGCCTTTCACGTCGGGAGGACGTCCCAAGGCGCTGGACAATTGGGTCGGGACCCAAGCAGGGGGGAAATGGTCAGGGTGAGGGGAGGGAAGGGAGGGAGCGAGGAGGGGGTAGAGAGTCGAGAGGGGAGCTGAAGGCGGCCTTGAAGGAGGAAAGGGAGGAGGCGGCGAAGGCACTGGGGGATGGAGTTCCAGAGCCTCGGGGCTGAGAGGCTGAAGTCCCGGCCACCGATGGTAGGGCGGTTGGGGCTCGGGATGTGGAGCAGACCGGAGCCAGAGGAACGGAGGGTACGGGCAGGTAAGTAGGGGGATAGTAGGTCGGAGAGGTAGGAGGCCATGGACAAAGTCACACAACTTCTAGGTTCTTTGCCTGGCTTTTGCAGTCATTAATTCGGAAGTCAAGACTGTGAAAATAAATAGTTTTCTTCATTGTACCACTCGCAGTATGGCATCACATGTTCCATAGATATGCAGCTTGTCATTACACTACAAATGTCCAGATTCCCTTTCAGAAATGTAAAGGGAAAGTTCTTGGATGCAAAAGGGTTGTTGTGTACAGGAAAAACACTTCATCATCAAGTTCCCATGCCACTTTAATAATAATAATCCTTGCATTTGATATAGCGCTTTTCACATCTTCTAGATGTCTCAAAGTGCTTCACAGAATAGACTGTAAAGTGAATTGACTGATTATTTGTGGGCGAAATGCGGCTGCCAATTGCGCACAGCACCGTCCCACAAACAGCCGTGGATTGAAGTGACCAATTGTTTTTTTTTTAGGGATTATTACTTTACAATGGAAGCAGTGTTTCTTGTCCTCTACAGCTGTCTAACGGAAGAGCATGGAATGAGTGCAGTTCAGGAATACTTACTGGACAATGTCATTGATTGGGATGCTGAGAAATCTGTCATTTAGCATCTCAACTTCCACAGTATAACCTGTCAAAGCCTGAAATCAGAATTTCTCCCATTAGAAATAAATGTCAAGAATGACACTTTATTTTATTAACAACATTTGTGAAAAAAAGCTAAGATAATTAGAGATAGAGAAGACTGCAAACAAAGTAATTACATTGTGGTTGTAGGTGTTGCTGTGGGATCTAGGTCAGATCTCAGTGCAGGCCAGTTTGCACTGTTGACCCTACAAAATACCTTGAGTCGTCACTCTAAGGAGTTGCCCTAGTTAAAGCTTGTGCTCACTCGGAATGAGAGATAGCACACGGCTATTTCATTTTTTTCTTGACTCTCTGAGCCTTTTCCACTCAGGTTGTTATTAACTTATATTTGTTAAATGTATTCCATGTAAATGAGACAACCATGTATTCCATAGAGTTCTGGCTCTTATAGTTTCTATACATATTATTTACAATTATTCCCCACTTTCTGCAATCTGGATATTTTAAAATGGGGGTATGAGAGATAAGAAGAGATCTGCTTGGCTCAGTTTATAGCGCACTTGTCTCAGAGTCAGAGGGACATGGGTTCAAGCCCCACGTCAGGACTTTGAACTGACATGGCTGACACTCCAAAGCAATGCTGGGGATGTGCTGCATTGTCGGAGGTGCCGTCCTTTGGATAAGTTAAATCGAGGCCCCATCTGCCTGCTCAGGTGGATGGTAAAGATCACATGGTACTATTTGAAAAGAGAAGGGAGTTTTTCCTGGTGTCCTGACCAATAATTCTAGTTTCGCCCACAAATATACGGTCAATTCACTTTACAGTCTATTCTGTGAAGCGTTTTGAGACGTTGAGAAGACGTGAAAAGCGCTATATCAAATGCAAGGATTATTATTATTATTATGAAGTGAATGATCATTTTATCTGGGTGATTATAATAATAATAATCCTTGCATTTGATATAGCGCTTGTCACGTCTTCTCGATGTCTCAAAGCGCTTCACAGAATAGACTGTAAAGTGAATTGACCGAACATTTTGTGAGTGAAACGCGGCAGCCAATTGCACACAGCAGTGTCCCACAAACAGTCATGGATTGAAGTGACCAAATCATTGTTTTTTTTCTTGAGGGATTATTATCAGGCGTGTGGAATAAGGAAACTTGCCTAAGGTTTCACCCTGCCGGGAATCAAACCCAGGTCTCTCGCTTGCAAGGGGAGTGCTCTAACCACTGAGCTACAGGATTCATGGCTGTTTGTGGGACATTGTTGTGCACAGATTGGTGGCTGCTGCTTTGCCTACAAAATACAGTCACTACTCTTGGCAGAATATTATTCTATGAAGCATTTTGAGATGTTCTCAATTTGAAAATGACACTTGCATACAAATTAATATGGTCTTTTTTGATTTCACAAAGCCCTGCTTTCCTGTTATTACTGTTCTTATTGTTTGAGAAGTCTCAGAGATGCGATGAGGCGCTATATCAAATGCTTGTATTATTATTGTTACTATACTTTATAAGTGTACAACCTATGTGAAAACATAGAAATTCAATCAGGTCTGTTGTCCTGGATTATAATAATGACATGATTAATGATTCTAATTTTGATCTTTAGAAGCCTTCGCTGCCAAAAAAAAGCACATTGAAACAGTTTAATTACTCTAATAATAAGGTTTTTGAAGCAGAGACCATAAAATTGTTTTAAGATTGAATTAGATAGCTACTTGGAAAAAAATATTAATAATTAACACATTTGCATCTGAAAGGATATGGGGAGCAAGGAAAATGGGACTAGATAAGTTGGTTCATGTAAAACACCATTGGACACTTGGGCTGAATGGCCTATTGCTGTACATTCTATGATTCCATAAATTTTACTGAAATTTAAAAAGGACTTATTGAAGTAGCCTGAAAAATCATTACCCTGTCAGAGAAAACATAATAATAATAATAATCCTTGCATTTAATATAGAGCCTTATCGCGTGATTGAGACGTCTCAAAGCGCTTCAGGGGATATACTATAAAGTGAATTGATTATTTTGTGGACGAAATGCAGCAGCCAATTGCGCACAGCAGTGTCCCACAAACAGTTGTGGATTCAATGATTTTTTTGAGGGATTATTACCCCCAGTTAGCAATCCACCAATCGCCTAACGACCAGGTTCCTACTTATTGCTAGGTAAACAGTGACGTGTGGAGTAATGAAATTTGCCTATGGTTTCACCCTGCCCGGAATCGAACCTGGGTCCTCTCGCTTGTGAGGCAAGTGCTCTAACCACTACGCTACATCCTGCTGATGTACTGCATGAATTCCTTGTTTTGGGTATCATTGAACACTCACATACCTTTGCGAGGGAAATAGGAGCACAGTAAATGAGATCGTTCCCTTCCCGGCAGAATCGTTCATGCGGTTTCTGTTTCAAAATAAATATGATGTCTGCTGGAATGTTGTTTGGCCCCTGCATGCAACAAAATATATATTTTTAAATTATCATCTTAGCAAAGTTTGGCTTTGTTCTATTTTAATACAATAACAGTTTTTAATTAGTAACAAGTGTCAGCTTCTGAAAACAAGCATATTGCCTGAGGCTGGGTACATGAATGCAAAAAAGCTTTGCGTTCTGGATATAAGGATTAATTTTGGAAATAATCTTTCTCAGCTCTGTTAACATGCACAAAAGATTTGCCAATGAATACAAATCTGCAGTTTTTTAAACAATCTATAAAAATCTGTCATTTAACACTTCTTCGAAAGACATTGCTTTATAATAAACAGGGACCAGAAAGTAAAGCAGTTCTTCCCATACAGCATGATAGGTGAATGTGAATGTCAGGCAACATGGGACTCAGGCCCATGGCTGAGTGCTCAATAGGAATGAATATCAAACAGTGTCTCAAGCCTGACAGTTAGTGCAGATGTGACTGGCATCACCCAAACGACATTTAGAAGCAAAGATTTCAGTCTCTCGGCTGTAGGAGCATTCCATTTACTCTTTTTACATTATTATTGGGTTGGGAGAAAGTTAGCCATTTGTGACAGGTTTTCAAAGAATGTGGTGAGCGAATTTATAAATTGTGACCAAATTTAATTCTTACATCAAAAAAATGTAAAACTTGCAGCTAGATTAAGGTTTGTGGTCTCTCAATCTGAAGAATGAAATCTACAATCTGAAATTGAGCTAACGTAGTGCAATTTCACAGAGGAATATATCCTCAGAAGTGTAAAGGAATGGAAACTGAGCAGCATCTCCCTGGCACTGAACTGCCTCCAAGGCGATATGCCTGGCCAATCTGCAGTAATCCTAAGCAAATTTGGAAGTTTAGACTTGTCCTGAGCCCTGCAAGCAAACCTTTAAAGGTTAGGCCGGTCCCAGTTACACAAAGCAGTGGTACTTTCTCTCACCGTAGAGGAGAGATGGGGATGGGCGTGTGGGCAGAATGACCTGCTTGTGTTTCACATGTTGGCAAGGAACATTTTATTCACTGTGTTGTTTCACCCACCAAATAATAATAATCATCATCATCCTTGCATTTGATATAGCGCCTTATCACCTCTTCGAGACGTCTCAAAGCGCTTCACACAATATACAGTGCATTCACTTTACAGTATATTCTGTAAAGCTCTTTGAGACGTCTCGAAGATGTGATAAGGTGCTATATCAAATGCAAGGATTATTATTGTTAAGAAATATGTAGGATCTCATCAGACCCAGGATTTTTAAAAAATTACTATCCTAGTGTTGCTCACAAGGGAAATTAAAATTACATTGCTCTGCCTGACTACATGTTGGGTCTAATTTATATATTGCGCTCTTGCTTTTCAGATTTCTCAGTGTAATTAAAACTAGTCATTTTGGTGTCATGACAGGGATAGATGCACAGCAAAAAGAAATCTGGCACAGAATTTTATTAATACCCTGAAAGGCATAAAAACATAATCTTTATTGGAGGATATGGCCCTTAACAACCTCTGTGACTCAGCCCAAATGAGCGCTCACATTGCCTTTATTTATTGTTTGTAACATTCTGGAAAGCCGTGCAGCACAGAAATAATTAATGAGATCACTGCTTGGTGTGGTTTCCTCTCGTCCCTATCCCCTCCGGAGCCCAATACCAATCTTACTTTTCTGAGAAAGGTTTCTAATTTGTATTCTCTCCTCTCCCCTCCCCCAGTCTCAAGCATAAAATGCAATGCTGTTCGATATGATGCCTCTGGACTCCAAAAAAGGCAGATCTGCTGCAGTGAGGTGAGGAGCTCAGTCAGTCCTGCTTATATTTTGTAGCCCATTATAGCAGTTGCCATAGTAAAGGTGACACTGCGAAAGGTTTGCATCCAGGTCACTAAGATAGTAAGTTTGGTTTATAAACCCTATTTATAATAGACAGCTCCTTCAAAAACAACTCATTGACGTTGAATCATTGAATGATAGAGGTAAAGTCTGCAACGTTTTAAACCCATCGTTGTGTTAAATTCACTGATATACAGACCACTGGGTGGCAGTGCTCCCCTCTCAGGGAATGGAATCTTCCATTCAGACCTCATTCACTGCTACCGTTGGCATTCTCTTGAGGGGAGTACTATTGTAAATTCTGGTGCCTCGTGAGGCTTCTAACTTATTTTATTTGTAGAATATTTGTTTACTAGCGTTGATCTGCCAATGCATCAGCCTTTTTCACTGGAGCAGAGACGTTTAAGAGAGGACCCAATAGAAGTGTCTAAGATTCTAAAAGGGTTTAATAAGGTTGGCATAAATGGGTTGTTTCCACTGGTAACCAGAGGACAGAAGTATAAGAGTGTAGTTAGGGGATCTAAAAGAGAATTTAGGAGGAACTACTTCACACAGAGGATAAGATAGTGAGACTGTGGAACTCGCTGCCTGAAGCAGTGGTTGAATCAGACAACATAGTTGCATTCAAAAGGAAGCTGGACCTTCATACGAAGGAGATGGGATTAGAAGCGTATGGGAAAGAGTAAGGAATGGGTGGAGACACGTGTGGAGTATAAACACTGTCCCGGACTGGCTGGGCCGAGTGCTATGCATTCTTGGAAATGTTTTCTATTGAAACCTCAGGTTGGATCAACAGTAAA
The DNA here is from genome assembly GCF_018977255.1 of Callorhinchus milii. Classification (NCBI taxonomy): domain Eukaryota; kingdom Metazoa; phylum Chordata; class Chondrichthyes; order Chimaeriformes; family Callorhinchidae; genus Callorhinchus; species Callorhinchus milii. Next base: position 75,980,301 of record NW_024704745.1, on the reverse strand, counting down.
TTATTCCTGGATTTTGGACAGCAGGGATTTTATCCACATCAACAACAACTTGCATTTTATATAACACCCTACATGCGGGATAGTATCGTTCAGCTCTGTCAGAGAAGATCAACTCTCAAAAACAGATATTCTCCAAACAAAATAGGTTAGAGGGCTGCATTAGGGGGCGGGATTTAGAATAAAACTCACCTCAAGGTAATATCAAAAATGTTGCAATCCAGGTCTGAACAGAAGATACCACTTCCTTGGAGGGGATCACTGCCGCCCAGTGGTTTTTACGTCATCTTTAATTTATGCCAAGATATTTTAGAGTGCAGAAACAGTGCATTCACTCCATGAATAGTGATTAGTCCATTAAAGTGTCAACTTGGCTCAGTTGGGTCCTGCCTCTGTCAGAAGGTTCTAGGTCCCAAGCCCATGTTAGGACTCGAGTCCAAACTGACATTCCAGAGCAGTACTGAGGGGGCACTGAGAAATTAAATCGAAGCCCAATTGCTTGTTCAACTGCGTGTTAAAAATCCATCCATGAGACTAGTCATGAAGATAATAGTGATTCTTCCAGTATCCTGATTAAGGTGGAGTCCTGTAAGGTATTGGTTAGAGCACTTGCCTCGTAAGCGAGAGGACCTGGGTTTGATTCTTGGGCAGGACGAAACGTTGGGCAAGTTTCCTTACTCCACACACCTCTGTTTACTGAGCAGTAAACAGCCTCTGGTTGTTGGATGATTAGCGGATAGGTAATAATTCCTCCCCCAAAAATAATAAAGTGGACACTGCTGGGGACAATTGACTGCCACGTTTCACCCACAAAATATAGTCAATTCACTTTACGGTTTATTATGTGATGCGCTTTGAGACGTCTTGAAGCTGTGATAACTCACTATATCAAATGCAAGAATTATTATTGAGGTGGGAATACCACCAAATGAGCCAGGCTGACTTTTTTTGTTTGGATCATCTTCTTTTCTAAGCTTAGCTGATACTATTGAGTTTTATCCATTAGTACAATCCAGCTACCTGGTCCCCTTCCTTGGGGAATGTGATTCTAGTTCCTTCCCTCCAGCCTGGTTTAACAATGATAGTCAGGATCTTATCCTTAATGCTGGAAGTGTGGCCATCTTCATTCATAACCTGATCAAAACAATAAAACAAAAATAATTTATTTAACAAAAGAGTTCCTATTTTTATAACAAAACCGTGTATTGACTGTACTTACAAATAAGTAACAAATCATTTTAGAAAACGAACAATACTCTCACTTCAAGTCTGTCCTGAGAATAGAAAATGCCTACCTGAACCAAACAATGAATGCCGAGGTACTTATGCTGGCTTTGTGTTCTCAGAAATGGTCATTAAGCACTGGAAAGCTAAAAGCTGACTTTTTTTTAATAAATAAAGCTGTTCTGTGGCAATGTTTTTAAGTGATAGTGTACTATCCTAAGAGACTTGATACTTCAAACTCTAAAACTACAAAGCCACAATTTCCATAATGTAGATCGCAGCTGATCAAAATAATATTAATATCTTACTCTGCGTGAAATTTTGATCTTCTTCATACATCCATGAAACAAATCTTCTAAAGAAACATACAGATCCCGTTCTATTGGAGGGTCTTGTGTCTTCAACGATTTCCCTCGTAAACCGCCAAATCCCATATTTACCTCTCCTTTCACATCAAAGAAATCTGGAAAGAGAACAAATGGAGTAATCTACAGTAATGTGCAACTGTGCCAGTGTAGCTTTTGGATTTAGCACAGTTGTTTAAGGTGTAGGATAGACTGCACTCTCAAGCCTTTCTAACTGAATTCACATCACTTCACAATGATTCAAATGAATTGTACAAGAAAATAATGCAACTTGTCACTTAAATTCTGTTGCATTATTTAAAGTTATCAAAGGAGAAAGCATGGAAGCTCTAAATGCCAGTCTTGCTTTCACTGCTGGCATTTCAGAGGTTTGCATTTCAAAGTGCAACGCAAATGGTTTTCAAAGAACACTTCTGAAATACCAGACCTACTATTTGGTCAAAGAGATAAAAGCTAAAAAGAAAGATAGTGAATGGTCAGAATTTGAAATAACAGAAAATGCTGAAAATGCACAGGTCGATCGATCGACATCTGAAAGAAAAAAAAAGGTGAACCTTTTTGATATGACTTCACTAGAAATGGAAAATATTTTATATTTAGAACTGTATCGGGTAACATTTTTCAAACCTAAGCCTGTCTTATGAAGATGTCCAACGTGCCTGGCAACTTGCCTCGATCCAGTTCCAAGAAGCTACGAATCCACAGCAAAAAGAAATTGCTCATAATTCGAATCGGCTGTGATGAAACCCATAGATTCTGAGGACCGGGGGGGGGTTAAGGCACTTTACTGGGAAAGAGTTTTTATATCTCTTCATTCAACTTGACATGTGAGCAAAAGTAAAAAGTGTATCATTCCCCAGTACAGAGACTCTCATCTTGACAAGTACTCCCATATCTCCCATCTCTTGAAAAAAAATGATTACTGGCATCCCACTGCACCTTGAGGACTACTGACACCAGGCTGCACGGAGGCTGACATGCTGTTGGCTACAAACTGGTCAGTTCATAGATGAGGAAAAGGAGTGGACTGAGGTAGAGTTTACAATTACTAATTTATTTAAATCTGAAAGTTGTACCTGCGAATGGGTTATCTCCGCCAAAGAAATCCCTGAAGATCTTCTTGGGGTTGCCGTGAAAAGTGTACCCATTGGTCCAGGCACCGGTTTCACCAAATTCAGTGGGAATGCCTCCCTTCAAGCCCTCTTCACCAAACTTATCATAAGTAGCCTTCTTTTTTACTGGGAAGAAAACGTAATTGTTTACATAGGTGAACTATTGCTCACACTTGAATATCACATTTCCACTGAAAAAACAAACAAATGTTCTTTCCAATTAAAATTCTGTTCCAATTATTTCTGATTTAACAACAACAACTTGGATTTATATAGTGCCCTCCACGCTGGACTGCGTCTCAGAGCGCTTTAATTAACAGTGTTAGGTACTCTTACAGCAAAAAGCTTAGAACTGAAGAAGCATTAAGGAGAAAACTTGCTCCAGATGTTACTAACCCTGCCTGAGGGACAGGCAAATGCATCACCACTGGAACAGCACCTGTAATTCACAGCCTGATCATCACTAAAGATTGCATTTAGGCACTAAATAACACAGCTTTTGGGTTTAGAAAGTGGCAAGCCACTATCAACAGCATGTCAATGCGGTTGTGAAAAAATCATAATTGACAATTTATGAGTGCAATGATGAAATGTACATTCTGGAGAGCTATTAGAATCGTACATTAACAGTGATAAGAGTTGTGTTACTCAGTTGCCTTTACCCTTCCCTTCTTAGTAACCCCCTCCGGGCTCCCAGTCAGTTGTGTGAAGCTCACTGAGATGTCCTCTCAATGTGAAAGGCACTAAAATAATAATCCTTGCATTCGATATAGTGCCTTATCATGTCTTCGAGACATCTCAAAGTGAAACGCAACAACCAATTGCACCGAACGGTGTCCCACAAACAGTCGTGGATTGTGTGACCAAAGTTTTTTAAAATTTATTTTGAAGGAATTATTACCCCCAGAAAAGCGATCTGCCAATCGACTAACAATCGTGTTCCTCCGTACTGCTATGTAAACACGTGGAGTCCTATAGCTCAGTGGTTAGAGCACTCGCTTTGCAAGCGAGAGACCTGGGTTTGATTCCCGGCAGGGCGAAACCTTGGGCAAGTTTCCTTTCTCCACACGTCTAATAATAATCCCTCAAAAAAACAATAAATTGGTCATTTCAATCCACGACTGTAAATGCTGCCGCATTTCGCCCACAAATATGCAGTCAATTCACTTTACACTCCATTCTGTGAAGCGCTTTGAGACATCTAGAAGACGTGAAAAGCGCTATATCAAATGCAAGGATTATTATTATTATATTTATTATAAACAGAGTGTGTGGAGCAAGGAAATTTGCCCAACATTTTGGCCTGGTCCTCTCGCTTGTGAGGCGAGTGCTCTAAACACTAAGCTACAGGACTATATATATGTAAATGTTTTGTTGTAGTTATACAATCATCCAGTCAGCCTTATTACCTTTACTGATTTTAAGGCATATATTTACTGCATTTTTACTTACCGTGACACAGACTCTTTGATAACTCATCACTGCAAGGGGAAAGGGCTCAGTGACGAGTTATCCAGAATGGTGAGTTAGGCATACGTTATATATATATATATATATAAATACAGTAAAAGCGGCCAGGATATTGGCAGAATGATGAGTTAGACTTAAATGGTAGTGACAAGTTAATCCAGAGTTGAATTATCAGGAATTTACTACGGTTTCTACTTATTATTACAATACTTACAGTCACTGAGAATATCATAAGCTTCTGCGATTATAAAAAACTTATCTTCAGCCTCTTGATCCTGGTTTTTGTCAGGGTGGTACTTTAAGGCCAATTTCCGATACCTGTAAAGGCAAAAAAACTCGATAAACCCCTCCACGTTTTAGAAGTTACAACACACAGTATCTTACCTAAAGCAAACAGAGTGATACAGAAGTGATACCAGTAGTGTTCCATTGATGGTCAAATTGGTGCAATTTGCCACTTGAAGAATTTTTGATAGACATCAAAGAAAGCTCTAAACAGATGCTTCTCCGAGTGTGAAAATGTAAGAGAATATCAACCTATATTTGTCCCCATAGTTGCTTACCGAGCATAATTTTCAGAAAACTAATTTGCCTGCTCTCTTAATTGGGAGCAGTCACTGCCACTTAAAAAGAAAAGTGCTTTGTAAAACAAAAATAAATGTTGTCCAGTTTTCTTCCCTCCTTCTTTAAGACCATAAAAGGTAGGAACAGGAGTAGGCCATTCAGCCCCTCGAGCCTGCCCCATCATTTAATAAGATCACGGCTGATCTTCTAACCTAATTCCATTTCCCCGCCTATCCCCATATCCCTTAATCCCTCTATCCTTTAGAAATCTATCAACCTCAATCTTGAATATGCTCAAGGACTGAGCATCTACAGCCTTCTGGGGTAGAGAATTCCACAAATTTACTACCCTCTTAGTGAAGAAATGTTTCCTCAACTCAGTTCAAAAAGACTGACCCTTAATCTTGAGACTATGACCCCTAGTTTTAGATTCTCCAACCAGTCTCACGGCATCTACCCTGTCAAACCCTTAAGAATATTATAAGATCACGTCTAATTCTTCTATGTTCTAGAGAATATAGGCCTAGTTTACTCAACCTATCCTCATGGGTCAACCCGCTCATCCCAGGAACCAACCTAGTGAATCTACGCTGCACCCCCTCTAAGGCGAGTATGTCCTTTCTTAAATAAGGAGACCAAAACTCACACAATATTCTAGGTGCGGTCTCACCAAGGCCTTATACAACTGCAGCAAGACATCCCTACTCTTGTACTCTAACTCTTTTGCAACGAACGCCAACATGGCATCAGCCTTCCTAGTTGCTTGCTGTACCTGCATACTAACTTTTTGTGACTGGTGTACCAGGACACCCAAATCCCTCTGAACAGTAACACTATCTAGTCTCTCCCCTTCTAGAAAATAATCTGCTTTTCTATTTTTATTGCCTAGGTGAAACACTTCCCTACATTGTACTCCATCTGCCACCTTCTTGCCCACTCACCTCGCCTGTCTACTTCCTTTTGCATTCTTCTTGTGCCATCCTCACAGCTTCTTGTGTCATCCTCCCACCTAGCTTCGTATCGGCCACGAATTTAGACATGTTAAGTTCTGTTTCCTCATCTAAATCATTGATATAGACTGTAAATAATTGAGGTCCAAGCACTGATCCTTGTGGCACTCCACTATTCATATCCTGCCAATCTGGGAAGGATCTGTTTATCCCTATTCTCTGTTTTCTTCCCGTTAGCCACGCTTCAATCCATGCTAATATATTATCTTTAATTCCATGGGCTTTATTTTGATCACCACTTTACTTTATACTTAGTAATTTTCCCTCCGAACAACAATACCCCCACATCAGCCACCAGTTGTGTGTGTGTTGGGAGGTTCAGGGGAGAAATCTGTTTCTCCAGCACCGCTAGAGATCTTCAATGCAATGCTGGGGATAAGATACATTGATAAAAGTGCCATCCTGTAGATGACACGTTAAACCAAGGACTCATCGATGCCTGTGCTGGTGGATGTTAAAGATTCCACAGCACTATAGGAAAGGTGAAGAAGTTTCTCCTGGTGTTCTAGCCAACTTCTGGCCGCTTGTTCTGCTCTCACAGTCTAAGTTGAAAAGCCTGTTTATACCTACCTCAGCTATTCCTCCCATCGTTTTAAAGTCCTGAATCATATCCATTCCTCCCCAACCTGCCCTTCCCACTGAAAACAAATTCAGGCCCGTGAGTCCCTGAACTTTGACATCCTTTGCCAAACCCCAATTACCAACAGATTCACCCATAACTGAATCTGAGTTAAGTGCATTATGAGCTTAGCTATCGCTTCAGACTATCGCTCCCTTATCTTTTAGCTATCGCTTCAGACTATCGCTCCCTTATCTTTTATTATTAATAATGATTCTTGCATTTGATGGCACTCCTTCCACATTGGGAGAATGTCTCACTCTGCTTCATGGAAATTACTGTAAAGTGTAGTGATTGTGTGTTTTATAGGCGGAAGCCAAGAGACACCCATTAAGTCAATGACCAATTTTATCTGGGGGTTATTTGGCCAAGACATAGGGAGAAACCAGAAGAAAGTTTCTGGTATCCTGCGGTCTCCTCGTCAATGGTACTCCAGATCAAATTTGGCATTCACTTCATAACTATCTTGTAGGGGCTGCTGTGTATGAAATGGCTGCAATGTTCACTACAGTTACTACATTTTATGAAATGCTTTGAGACTTTCTGGAGGGTATATCAACTGCTGGAATTGTTATATTAGCCTGGCTAAGTTGGTAGCACTCTCACCTCTGAGTCAGAAGATTGTGGGTTCAAGCCCCATGTCGGGACTTTAAACACATAGTATGTCCTCGAATTCTGGGGACAGTCTCCAGATGAGGTAGTGTGCCCTTGGCCAGACTTGCCCTGTCTTGAGCTCAGCAACAAACTGAGCAAGAACATTAAAATTATAAAATAGATAAACTCAGAGAAACACAGCCATTAATCCAACACGTTTCTGCAGTAATCGCCAGCATTAGGAATTGTGGCGAGTTAAATTTTTTTATAGACGTCACCGGATTTCGGTTACAAAATTGGGTCACCCTACTTTACAGTATAGTCCTTGAAGTGTTTTAGGATGTCCTCTCAATGCGAAAGATGGTGTATCAAATGTACAGGTCAATTATTATTATGTCATTAATAATAATAGTCCTTGCATTTAATATAGAGCTTTTCACGTCTTCGAGACGTCTCAAAGCGTTTCACAGAATATACTGTAAAGTGAATTGACTGTATATTTTGTAGGCGAAACGCGGCAGCCAATTGCGCACAGCAGTGACCCACAAACAGTCGTGGATTGAGTGACCAAATCATGATTGTTTTTTTCTTGAGGGATTATTATCAGGTGAGTGGAGTAAGGAAACTTGCCCAAGGTTTCGCCCTCTGCCGGGAATCAAACCCAGGTCTCTCGCTTGCCAGGCGAGTGCTCTAACCACTGAGCTACAGGACTCCACACTTGTAATAATAATAATCCTTGCATTTTGATGTTGCGCTTCTGTTTTAACACCTCAAGTCCCTTCAGGCTGAAGCCCAGAGAGGACTTTTTGGAGCTTGACCAGGTTGTGCTCTCTACAATTCTGGGGTCGGACGTTGTTCTGTCGGTTCGAGTCGCATCGAGCCCTCTCCAGGGCTTGGACTGAAGAGACTCGGGGTTTTCTCCCAGTGTCCTGGCCGGCAATTCCCCAAATAAATGTGTTCCCTCACTCCATCCTGGTTTGCGGGACATTGGACAATTTCAAACGCAAGGATTATTATTATTATTATTATCATTATTACCATTATTAATACCATTGCTGTGTGCAAACTGGCTGCGCGTTTCGCCCACAAAATACGGTCGAGGAACCCTCTGCGGCCACTCCCGGGGGAAGCGCTTTGCGGGGTCTTGACGACGTGGGACAACAACAACAACGGGTCCGCGCTTGGCGCCGGGGGCCCTTCACGTGGGGCAGCGCCTCGGGGCGTTGAACAGCCGCGGAGGGAGGGAGGGAGGGAGGGAGGGAGGTGACCGCGAGCACCGATGGTCCAAGAGGAAGATCTGGTCCTGATGCGGCGCTGCAATCAAATGCAAGGGTTATCATCAGTGGTAACCATGACACAAGGCTGACAGCACAGCACAGAGAGGGCCTACTTAAACACCGCTCCACTCACGCTCGTTTAATGTCCGCGTCCGTCGCGTTCTTGGTGACCTCCAACACGGCGTAGTAATCCCGACCCATCTTCTGCTTCTTCTCCTGACGCTCTCTCTGTATAAGGCTCTGCGCCGCTCACACTGACCCTCAGGGCCTCTCTCTCCTCTCTCCCTCCTTCCTCCCGTTTGGGCCCCGTTGCCCCTGGCGACGGCCTGAGCCTCGCTCCGCGTCGCCGCGGCAACGGCAACATGGCGGCCGTAACCAGGGGGGACCGGCGCGGGGCCTGCTGGGAAATGTAGTTCCCACCGCGCCCACCAAAACAGGCGGGACTTTCAAATAATCACTTGCTGTATTAGATGGACAGAATGTGAGGGGGTTTCACCCCCACACCCCCCACCCCCACCTTCCTCTTATTCACCTAATGCCACCCATCTGTCCAAAATTAAGAATGTCCTCCCCCTTGATGAAAACCCTCCCTCTCTTTTTTTTTGCCAACTGCCCCAAAATACAATACTGATTATAAGGGAAAAAAAAGAACGCAAATTTACACATCTGATACTAATAGTAATTCTCGTATTTGCTTTAGCCCCTCATCACTTCATTGAGACGTTTCAAAGCGCTTCACGTTAAATTTACTGTATTTTGTGGGCAGCCAATTGTCCCACAAACAGTCGTGGATTGAGTGACCAAATTTGTTGATTTGCTTATTTTTTATGAAGGGATTGTTACCAATTGAGTAAACCGCCAATTGACGAACAACCGAGTTCCTACTTTCCACTTGGTAAACAGAAGAGAGTGGAATAAGGAAACTTGCCTAAGGTTGAGTCCCACCCGGGATTCAAACCTGGATCTTCTCGCTTGCGAGGCGAGTGCTCTAAGCAAAGGATGGATCCAGCATCGACCTTTTGTGGGAAAGAATTCCATATTTCTATCAGATCTCAGAGTGAAAGAATGCTTCCAGATTTCGCTCTTAAATGGAACTGGTTCTAATTTTAAGACGATGCCCCCTTGTTTTGGATTCCCCACCAGAAGAAATAGCGTCCCTGTATCAAAGGTTGGAAGCCCACCCGCTGATGGGGAGGCAGAGCTATTAAGATGGCTGGTCTTTGCATGTAACATTTATATTAAAACATTTCTCTAGGGTTCATGTTTTAAACAAACGGATTAAATGCTTTCCAAATTTCGATGTTAATAATAATCCTTGCATTTGATATAGAGCCTTGTCACGTCATCGAGACATCTCAAAGCACTTTATAGGATATGCTGTAAAGTGCAGTGACTGTATTTTGTGGGCGAAATGCAACAGCCAGTTTGCACACAGCAATGTCCCACTAACAGCCATAAATAAAACAGTTTGAACCATTGCAAGTCATTTGATCAAAAATGATGTCTGTCCTTCCTGAATTTAAAGTATATACAATATAGAATTAGTTGAAAGGCAAAACATACAGCTTATTTTTGGTTAGCCAGTTGTCTGACCATGGGAAAACCAATCATCATTCTTAACAGTATGCAAACCTGAAAGAGCTTGATGTATGCCACCAAGACAACGAGATCCCGTGTCTGGAATGGAATGCGTATTCGCTCTTTCCAGAGGGATGCACCCTGCTTACTTAATTGCAGAGTCGGATATTGGTAAGAGCCAGGCAGTGTCTGTTGGGGTACCGGTGGAGTTTGACCAACAAAGACCACATAGCTTGCCATTGAAATCACTGAATGGTAAGCTTCTCGCTTACCTGCCCCAATTGGTCAAGATGTTAAATGTCAAAAGTGTGAGTATATATACTAGGTTTATTTTACTCCTAATTGTACTTATTTTGCAGGGAGGCAAACTTTAATTTGATGAGAAAGGCATAAAAATTGCACCTCATTTTTTTAAAAAGCGAAACAGAGCTACAGAATCACATTTATTTGTTTTCCAGCATTGGCGATTGCCTCTTTGGACTGTGTTTAACACAGACGATGAAAGAGTACAGAGTAAGAAGTGATTTCACCGATACATGTTTGAAAACAAACATTCAAAATGTCATGAAAAGGATTACTACCAAGAAGCAAATGGCAGGTGAAATTCTTCTTCACGTCCACACAAATCAGTCGAAGCACAACGCAAGGAACACAATAATTCCCAGATGACGCATAATAATCTACTGTCTCAAGTATTTACATTCATTGCCTTACAAAACACTAAATTGGGACTGAAAGATCCTCGTCTGAAGGTAGTTCCTCCTGAACAATGCGCAAATTGTTTAGATACCAGGTACCTGGTATTTCCTCACAAATCCATCTCTGGAGCAGGTGTAGGCAAAATTCTCCCATAAAACTGCCTGAAATACAACACAGAGAACATATATTGCGGAGTTGTTATGAAATGTACTAAATTAAGCACTGAGAAAATAGAAGTGTTGCAAGCGTTCAGCCAAGTGAAGGAACGCAGCAGAATTAAATTACAATGTACAGTACCGGTATCTTGTTGGTACTCCACACAGCAAAAGCACAGGAAGGATGTAAAGGCAGATCAATTGAATGTTAGAAGAGAGACAGATAACTACTTGGAAAGCAGGGTCTTTAAAGAGTATGGAGAAAAGTCAGGGAAATGGGATAAAAACATCTGTCTAATCTTTTTAATTCCATTTTCCTGGTAAACAGTCATGCTAATTCTTATGTTCTTACAGTGATTAGAATAGTTAAATGTACAAATGTTCACTACAAATAAGATGGAATCTTCTGAAGTTTTGGTAGAAAAAGTTGGCAGAAGTTAACAAAATATTCATATCAGCAGCAGGAATTAGCTCCTTTCAGAGGAGAGAAAATAGACGGCAAAACAGACCAATGGTCTTATTGAATTGTTACGTTTAAGTGCTCCGAGACACTGCCCAGCATGAAGGGTGTTATATAAATGCAAGTTGTTGTTATTATGTTACTACATCAGAAGGCATTTGCAAATTAATGTAAAAAGCACAAGATGCATTATTATGAACATAAATCAGATTTTCTAAAAAACTTATATTCCAACCTATGTCATATGGTCTTTAGTTTTGCTTACCTTGTAAACGGGATCAGAGTCGGGCCCTGTCAATTCAATGGAATAATCCTGATCCTGCTGAATTATGTAACAACTTCCATCACCTGGTAACAGGATAGGTCATAACTTAGATTGCAGTGGAATGGTTTGTTGACTTTATCTTCTCAGTGTGCTTCATATTGGCACTTGGAATTTTGGTCTGCCAGGTGGCTGACACACATGAAAGCCCATCACCAAGCTTAAAACCAAACTACCAAATATGCCAAGTACGCATGGAAATTTACATTTGTCTGGAATGGAGTGCACACTTTCCTTGAAGGAATAACATCGTGCTCACCTTATCCGGAGAGGGTTAGGGATATAGGGCTGAGTGGGAAAAATCCCAGCCCCAGAGACTGATCTGCTCCAAGTTCTGCTGATGAGCCAGACTGGATGGTCCATCATCAACAGCATCTTGATGCTATACTACAGAGCTGTGCTTGGTTGAGGAACTGGATTACTGTGACCATCACTGAAGCTCAACTCAATTCCAATATTGCATTGCCAGGCACATCACTTTGGAGCAAATGCAGCAGTAAAATCTGACTGGGAGCAGGGTTTCTTCCCACTCAGCTCCTGGTATCCTGCAAACCAAAGTCCTGACAGGTAGGGTGGTCCTAGCTAGGCAAGCAGCGGGATGCTTGTCAGACAGTGCTCTCAATGCAAGATATGCATTCTTAGCTGGTTAAACTCCAGCAGTTCCTCAAACTTTTACTCTGGGGTCTCCAAGCCTTGGCTCTTCCCATCCTGCACCTAATACTCTCCAGAATTTGGCAAGCAACATCTGTCGCTCCAGGGAGTGCGCTAAATTTCATTAAAGACACAGGGAAATTTCCACATGTAACTGCACATGTATGTGGAACTTTCAGTCTGATTTGGATGCTCTTTAAGCATGGTGATGGGCTGCTGCATTTGCCAAGATATCCGACTGACCAAAAATAAAATAAAAACTACATCTGAAACATCATGAAATAGAAAATAATCTTCTGAAAGAAAAAAAAGCATTAAAAAACTACCAGAACTCAAAAGGAACAGCATGGTTAAACTCCAAATGTTTTAAATTATTGTGGATAGAGGTTTCTGGTTCTCAAGAGTTTCTATACAGAGAACTATAGACAGTGGAATACTTTGGGGGAATATGCAAGATGGGGGGAATATGGGGGATAGGGACGGGGGAAAGTGAAATAAAGTTACCCTCCTCCTCCATAAAATATACCATCAAAAGTAGGGCTATAAAATGTGAATGGAGGAAGAAAGTTCAGTTTACTATTTTCAGTATTTTACTTCATTACTCTTTAAAACAAATTATTCTGTGCAAGAAATGTATAAAAACAGCAAAACAAAAGCAATCTTACCGTGGCTAGCCATAAAGCCTTCTCTACAGGGAAATAGAGAGAGCACTGGGGCACCCGATCTATGGATAGTCTGTATAGGCATTCTGAAAAATATAAGAGAGACCATTCCTACCAAACACTAACATTTGAGCCAACCACTAAGACACTGTGCTTACTCAGTCCCCAGTAAAAAAAATTGTTAGATGTAATGTCATGACATTTAACTGGATATCAAATTATTAAAAATCCCATCCAAGACATCTCATACAATTATATAGAGATCAGCATTTCATGACAGAAACCATTGTTATAAATTTAATTACCTGCAAATGTTAGCCTTAGAGGCATTTCTTCAACTGCCCCCTATAATCCATTTCATGCTAAATAATTACATTTAATTACAGTCTTTGTTTTTAAAAAAAAGCTCCAATCCATCATTGTTAATTTATATGCAAAAACAACCCTAAACATTTAATAGCTATGACAGTGAGGAGGTGCAAGATGGACTTAAGTCAACAAATCAAAGATGGTCGATTTTCATTAAAAAAAAGTTGCAATTACAACACATTAACAAATGGGAGCTGCTCTTAGATGACTAGTTACTTCATTGTTCCCACATAAACAACAACAAATTACATTTGTAGAGCGCCTTTCTTGTGGGGAGGACATCCCAAAGCGCTGGACAGGCAAGGATGTGCACCCGAGCTGGGGGTTGGGATCAGGAGGGGTGAAGGGCAGGGAGGGTGAGGGAAGGAGAGTGACCAAAGGCGCGGTCGAAGAGGAAGGTCTTGAGACGGGACTTGAAGGAGGGGGCGAGGCTAAAGGACTGTGGAACGGAGTTCCAAAGAGTGGGAGCAGAAAGGCTGAAGGCCCAACCACCGATGGTGGGGCGGGCAGGGCGGGATACGTGAAGCAGACCAACACATTGATTACTGACTGTGTGTTTCGAATATCCAGCTGATAAATGTTGCCGTCCTGTGTTCCTCCGAGGAGCTGTGTGCTCGACAAGAACGTGCAACAGTTGAAGGCATCGGATCCCTCAAACACAAATATCTGCAATTCACAAGACAGAGGATTGTTGCAAATTTCTGATATCTTTGGATTCTTTCACTGAAAACATTAGTTATGTTTTAAGAATTTGCAGTTTAAATATAATGAAGGAGGGGTGGGAAGGGAATTGGAGTACTGTATCAGACTGCAGTACCCAAAATTAAATCGCCAACCTTAGCCTCACAAAATTGTACAGCATAGGCTTACATAACGGACTCTTCACATCCAGTGATTCAACAAGAGCAGGGGAATGGGATTGGCATAAATAGCTTCAATGGGGAGCTAGAACCAGCACAGACACAAGAGGCTGATTAATCTCTCTCTGTGCTCAGAACCTTCATTTGGCCGAAGATGTGCCGGTGTCTTTTCCCCCATTCGAGTGATTTAATTGAATCCCACTCTCCTGCTTGCTCCATCAAATGTCTTTTCATACACCCACTCCTCTCCCCACCCCAAGACTTTCCTTGCATTTGATATAGCGCCTTATCACGTCTTTGAGACGTCTCAAAGTGCTTCACAGAATACACTCTGAAGGGAATTAACTGTATATTTTATGGGTGAAACACACACAATATGAAAGATAAAGGCTTGAAGCGATATGGCGATAGGGCTGGGAGGTGAGATTGAATGAACAGCTTTCTCTGAGAGACAGTGCAGACTTGATGGGGCAAATGGCCTCCATCCGCACTATAAATTTCATTGATTTTATGAACGTAAGACATTACAGAATTATGATACTGCAAACACAATCTGTTAACAAGCTATTAACAGATTAACAGAGTTAAAAGGAAATTAAACAATTTTGGAATTGAAAACACTCACTGGTTGTCTGCAATGAAGACCAAAGCTTTCCAGTTTCCTGTCTTCACGTGCTAAAAGTAACAATTTCCCTTCGGTTCCTATTTCACGTTCACCTGGTAAGCGATTTAAAAAAAAATTAAAACTCATTTTAAACAAAGTCATGCACTGGTATTTCATGTTCAACGACACATTGCGCATTTTCAGGCAACACGGACAAACTAACTTCCAATAAAAGTAAGCAGTCTTGATTCAAATTAGGCTGCCATTACAAGAATCAAAATGGCCTAATTTCATACAGCTGTCCCCCCCCACACACATAAGAACATAAGAAATGCTAAATGAAAAAAGACCAAGGTCCATCTAGTTCGCCTTCCACCTTCCTGATGGTCACATGCACATATGTCCCAAACTACCTATGTACTATACCCCATAATGCTATTTCCTAAAATAAGAACATAAATCGCATGTAACATTAGCATACGTTTCCCTTACACTATGGACTCTTCACACACAGTGATTCGGCAAGAGCAGGGGAATGGGATTGGCATAAATAGCTTCAATGGGGAGTTCGGACCAGCACAGACACAATAGGCTGATTAACATCTTTCTGTTAATCAGATTCTATGCAGCCAATTGATTTTCTACTTTCGCTCACAAAATACACAGATAATTCACTTTACAGTATATTCTGTGAAGAGCTTTGAGACACCTTGAAGACACGATAAGACGCTATATCAAATGTGATTGTTATTATTCCTGTAAAAATGTGATGGGGGAGGGTGAAGGAAGGGCAACTTTTTCAACTACCTGATACAACCTTAGCTGCCCCCACAAGACAGATTTTGTTCTCCCACCAAGAATGTACTGAGACTCACAGTCAAGCCATCATTTTCACATTATCACATTTCACATTGTCAGTGTCTTTCTTCACAGGCTACTAAAGTTAATATTTTAATAAGTTAGGAGTATGTCATTTCCCTTTACCAGAATATTACCCTCTGAAGTTTAGTTTCCCCAGCATGTTACTCACTTGGTGGTTCTTCGGGAGAACCCAAATTCATGGTATTTTCAACAATGCCAATTGAACAGCCATTGACAGGAGACCCGCAGTCTGCGAGAACTGCAAGGCAAGCGGACTTTCCACAATCCCACAACCTTACTGTCCCATCCCTGGAGCTCGAGATGATATTTCGTCCACGTTCTACAATTGCTGTATCAAGGATCCCTGAAAAACAGTGTGTCCTTCCTTCATAGCAAATCTCTCTCATTTTTGTAAATGAAATAAATAGATTTGAAAAATTAGCTGCTTTGACAGGAAAAAAACATTAAGAAACACACTACACTTTGACACTTTTGGATAGCAAGACACTTTACTTTGTGTTTGATGGTACAAAAATCTTTTACACCGTTAAAGAACAAGGACTATAATTTGCATTTATAACTGCAGTGCGCAATTGGCTGCCGCGTTTCGCCCACAAATTTAATCAATTCACTTTAAGTATATTCTGTGAAGCGCTTTGAGACGTCTAGAAGACATGAAAAGTGCATATCAAATGCAAGGATTATTATTTTTATATAGCACCCCTCACACAGGGTAGCGTTCCACAGCGCTTTAGAGTGGCGGAGCATGAAGCAGAGCCGTGGGGAGGTGACCATAGGTACGATTGAAGTGGTAGGTCTTCAGGCACCTCAGGGGCACCGAAGAGGATCCTCAGCAAACTTCAACATAGTGTAAATTCGATTACTGACTTACATTATGGTTCCTTTAGAATCTGATAACATTACTAATTAGCTTTGCATACCTCCTTTGTGTCCTTTCAGTGTCACCGCACAGTTTCCATCTTCAACTGACCAGATCTTTAGCTGAGCATCCATTCCTCCACTCAGAACAACGATGCCCGATGGGAAGAACCTGCAACAATTCACGTCATACACGTGGCCCACAAGATTCCTCTAAAAAGTTTAAAAAATAATTGGCTAGAAACATGAGTCACTTGTAGTTTACCAACCAACAAAATGACCTTGTTAGTGCTGTTGAGAAGTAGGCAACGTTTGGTCATCAGCGTGTCTAACACACACACACACAAAACTTTACCCAAGAATCCAAACGGCACAGAGTTCCACATATGCATGGACATTTCTCTTTGTCTGGAATGAAGTACACACTCAGTCTCTAGTGGGAATGCATCCTGTTTCCCTAATCCCGAGAAGCATAAGGAGCAGATTGGCAAGAGTGGAGGTTTGCGGATCCCAGAGTGTGTTGGGGTACATCTGGTGTTTAACCAGCTAGCTGTGCAGCTTGTCATTGTAAACACTGTCTGGCCAACCGTCCCCCTGCTTGAACAGCTAGAATTACCTTATCCTGCCCCTGCCCATTAAGACTTTGGTTTGCAGGGTTAACAGGAGTCAAGTGAAAAGAATCCCTGTCCCAGTGACTGGTTTGCTCCTCCAAGTCCTGCTGGTTTGTTATCAACAGTTCCTTGGAGTACTGCAGACCTGCCTGGTTCAGAAACTGGACGAGCAAGACAGCTACAGAAGATTGATTTGATTCCAATATTCCATTGCTAAGGTTTTTACCATGGAGTCAGCTCAGCCTCAGAGATCCTTACTTCTCTCCCTTCCCCAAGGACAATAGTGACTAAGCCCAAGTTTAATAATAATAATAATAATCCTTGCATTTGATATAGCGCTTTTCACGTCGGGAGGACGTCCCAAAGCGCTTCACAGAATATGCTGTAAAGTGAATTGAGTGTATATTTGTGGGCGAACGCGGCAGCCAATTGCGCACAGTAATGTCCCACAAACGTCGTAGATTGAAAAAGACCAATTTGTATTATTGTTTTTGGTTTTGGAGGGATTATTATTAGGCTCTGTGTGGAGTAAGGAAACTTGCCCAAGGTTTCGCCCTCTGCCTGGAATTGAACTCAGGTCTCTCGCTTGCAAAGCGAGTGCTCTAACCACTGAGCTACAGGACTCCAAGTTTAGAAGAGACGCAGATAACAAGGTCAGTGAATAAGTTATGTCCAGCAACCAACTGTTGACAATTGCTCTACAAGTATTTAGTCAGACAAAGATAATCCTTCAAATGTGGGCCTTGTGTGTCAATTCCATGGCTACTGATGTCTACACAGACACTTGCTAACGAGCACAAAAACCTTTGCAAACGCGATTAAATTACTGCCAGTGTATTCTTGAAGGAGGTTATTCTAGTCATTGCAAACACATATTTAAAGATTTGCTTTATTGAGCAAATAGAACGCAATAATCCCTTACAGGGGAGTGTCTGACAAGGCTGCAATCCCTTCTTGAGCTGGTTCAGTTAACAGTTAGAATACAGGATTCCTTTGCAAGATGCCACTCAAAAAATAACAGGATTAAATGTAAAATAGTGAGAAACCATTTGACAAACCCTGATTTCTCCATTGTTAGTCTGCCAGATTTTCAACGTTCCATCTGTGCTGGATGAGACTCCCAGTCCACCTCCACTGGAAACATCCATGCAAATTATCTATCAGACAAGAAAAACAAATCAAGATCATATACGTTTCAACAATAACTTACATTTATATAGCGATCCCCAACCCCCCACGCAAGGTAGCGTCCCAGAGGGCTTGACAGTGGCGGAGCCCCATGTCGAGTCGAGGGGAGGTGACCAGAGGCAAGGTCGAAGAGGACCTGAAAATGGAGGAGGGGGAAAGGCGGTGGGATAGAGGAAGAGTGTTCGAGAGTTTCAGGGCATAGTGACTGAAAGTGCGGCGGCCAATGGTGGAACGTAGGGCATGAGGGACAAGCAGGAGGCAATTCCCTTGAGCGAGCATGGATTAAACGTCTAGATGAACATTTGAATACATATAGAGTTTGAACCTAGATGGCTGAAAATAGATTCTTTGAATCCAAAATCAAAATTCTGAACAGCTTAGTGTGTAATCACACAAGCTTTAATGAGAACAGGAGTCATTCTTGACATATGCCAAAACTAGACACACAGATTCCCAGATAGACAGACAGTCAAGACAATAGAGGTCTCTAAGATCTCTACTGGAGAGAAAGGATATGACAGAAGCATGCAAAAATAATAATAATCCTTGCTTTCAACGTAAATTTTATAGAAATTCAGATCACAGCAGCACAGCGCAGAAAGCTCAAGGTCATGCCTGCTCTCACAAGCATTTCTAGCATGAGCAACAGAGCAGGAAGCATACTTCAGTTTTGATAAAGTGGGTATTCACAACCCATCCACACTATAAATAGACTTCTGTAAAAATGAGTTGTCTTTTAACAGGGTAACCGGGTCAGACAACGTAATAATAATCCTTTAATATGATATATCATCTACCATGTCGTTGAGACGTCTCAAATCGCTTCACACAATATACCTTGTAGTCGTTTGACTGTGTATTTTGCGGACGAAACACGGCAGTCAATTGCACACAGAAATGTCCCACTAAGTCGTGGATTGAGTGACCACATTTTTTTTGAAGAGGATTATTACCCCTGGAAAGCGATCTGCCAATCGACTAACAACTGGGTTCCTACTTACTGATAGATAAACAGAGGCGTGTGGAGTAATGAAACTTGGCTAAGTCTTCATCCTGCCCAGGAATCAAAGCTGAGTCCTCTCTTTTTGAAACGAGCGGCTAACAACTACACTATAGGACTTCACAACATAGGATCATTAGCTTATGGCTGTTTCTACACTAAGTTATTTTTTGCTATTCAATCATAAGAGAATACAGACTTACACTTTCATTTTGGATTCTAGAAAAGGATGTGTAAGGAACAAGAAATTTTGAGACTGTGCTTCCATCGGGGCAGGAAATTCGAATGCTTTTCTGCAAAGGAAAAAAAAACAATCATAGAATTGTGCAGCACAAAAAGAGGCCATTCGGCCCATCGAGTCTGTGCCAACTCTTTGAAAAGAGCAATGTAATGTCAATCCCACTCCCCAGCCCTTTCCCCATAACCCTGCAAACCCGTCCTCCTCAAATACCCATCCACCCACCACGTTTTTAAAAGTAGTTATCGAATCGGCCTCGACCGCCCTTTCAGGCAATGCATTCCAGATTTGAACAACTCGCTGCGTGAACACATTTCTTCTCACCTCCCCTCGGCTTCTTTTAGAGACTGTTTTGAATCTGTGACCTCGAGTCACCGACACACCCACCAGTGGAAACAGTTTTTCCTTTTCTAACCTATCCAATCCCCTCATGATTCTGAAGACCTCTATTAGGTCTCCTTGTAACCTTCTTTGCTCCAATGAGAATAACCCCGGCCTCTCCAGCCTTTCCTCATCATCACGGTCCCTCATTCCTGGTACTATCCTCGTAAATCTCCTCTGCACCCTTTCCAATGCCTTAACATCCTTCCTATAGTGTGGTGCCCAGAACTGGGCGCAGTATTCTAACTGAGGCCTAACCAGTGTTTTATATGGGTTAATCATAACCTCCTGATTCTTGTACTCTATACCCCTATTTATAAAGCCTAGTATTTCATATGCCCTTTTTAGACCTTTATCTACCTGTCCTGCCACCTTCAAGGATTCATTTACCTGCACCCCCAGGTCTCTCTGTTCTTTAACCCCCCTTAAGATTGTATTACCGCCTATATTGCCCCTCATTCTTTCTACCAAAATGCATTACTTTGCATTTCTCCACATTGAAATTCATCTGCCATGTGTCGCCCATTTTACCATTCTGTCTATGTCTTCCTGCAGTTGGCTCCTATCCTTCTCACTGTTTACTCCCCTACCTAACTTTGTGTCGTCCACAAACTTGGAAATGGTACTTGCTATACCCAAGTCCAGATCATTTATGTATATTAAGAAGAGCAGTGGTCCTAATACCGATCCCTGGGGGATGCCACTGTACACTCAGTCAGAAAAGCAGCCATTCACCACTCTCTGCTTTCTGTCTCCCGGCCAGTTCTGGATCCATACTGCCACTGTCCCTTTTATACCATGGGCTTCTATCTTTCTTACATGCACAATAATATAAAGCATAATATAAGTATAATGATCTGAAATCATTCACTTTGTTTGTTTGGAGAGAGGGAACAAAACACACAGAGAAAGATTTCACCTTTGTAACTTCGGTTACTTCAAATCCTTCTGAGGCCGTGACCACCAGCACACCATCTTTGTCAACCCCTTGACACTTCAGGGAGCCATATATGGTAGGTTTTCCTAAATCGTTAAACAATGACATGAAGGATTGAATTGTCCACGAAAAGAAATGTTCCTCAAATGTGAGATGACCACAAATCTATGCAAGACATCCAAAAACCTTAGGCAAGTTTCCTTACTCAAAACCTTAGGCAAGTTTCCTTACTCCGCATACCTATGTTTACCAAGCATTAAGTTGGAACCCGGTTTGTTAGTCGATTGGTGGATCGTTAACCGGGAAAATAAATCCCTCAAAAAAATAAAATAATTTGGTCACTTAATCCACAACTGTATGTGGGACATTGCAATTGACTGCCGCGTTTCGCCTACAAAATACACAGTCAATCCACTTTACAGTTTTATCTGTGAAACACTTTGAGACATCTCAATGATGTGATAAGATGCTATGTCAAATGCAATGATTATTATTATATCAATTACAAACAATCTGTTGCATTATAACTTGCCTCATACTGAGTTTACAAACAGCATGAGTCAAAGATCACAGAAACAATGTGCAGACAACTTCAGGCAATGTACAATCTATGAAAATTAGATCACTGTGGCATCAGCACTGAGCTGAACTATAACAGTATTGTGAACCCCTTGTATTCACCCTCAGAATGACAACTTCAGAATCCAAAACACCTGACTGTATATTAATTTAGCCTGAAGCTGGTTGGTCTGTCATCCTAAATTTCTACTTGGCTTGTAAACCGTTCAGCTCTGTACTTCAATAAACCTTTGATATTACCATTCCCGATGGCTCAGCAGGTCACTGTACCATGTGGTGTAGTTCAGATTCAAAGATCAGAAGGGCTCCAGGTTTGATTTGAGGTCTGTACTGAGCTCGCTGACGCTGGTGGTAAGGGCATTATAATTTGCATCAGTTGGGGCTCTTGCTCCTGAACGGTAATAATAATATTCCTTGCATTTAATATAGCACCTTATCATGTCGTTGAGACGTCTCAAAGCACTTCACAGAATATACTATAAAGTGAATTGACTGTATATTTGTGGGCGAAACGCGACAGCCAACTGCGCACAACAGTGTCCCACAAACAGTCATGGATTGAGTGACCAAATTATTATTATTTATTTAGGAATTGTAGTACTACGCAACTCCTATCGAAAGCTCATTATGTGGACATCTATTAAAAAAACAGTATAGGGCTCAGCTGTGGCTGTATTCTAATGGTTGAAATAGCCTTGGATCACTCGCAATAAACTAAACCAAGTACCAGAAGACCACTGTTACTTGTCGGCTGTCTTAAATTACCACTTTCTGGAGGGGACAAAGGATGGGACCAAAAAATGATTTTGTTCATATCACAAACTGCTGTGTGCAATTGGCTGCCGAGTTTTTCCCACAAGATACACAATCCACTTTTCAATATATTCTGTGAAGTGCTTTGAGACGTCTCAACGACATGATAAGGCACTATATCAAATGCACAGCCGTGGGGCAGTGGAAGACTGTGTGTTCAGTTCTTTTTCTCTGCCTTACAAAAAAAACGAGAATACGTTTAGCATTTATACATTTCATACAAAGATATGAAAACAAATTTGCACTTGGTAAGAAATATTTTAGTGGTGAAGGAGCCCTCTCGAAGAGGCGCTGCTTTAATTACAAGGAGGAATATCTGATAGCGCATCATATCATTTTCATCACAACCACCGTTTACAGTGAGTTGTTAAGAATATGGCTTTATCACAAGTCCTATTGAGGCAGAGATTGTAACATTTTAGAAAGGAATCAGATTAACATTTGAAGGATTTGCATGGGGAGAAACAGCAGAGAATTGGAATTAAAGTAGAAAGCTTCTGTGAATTAACCAGCACTAGTTTAAGATGACTGAACCAAATGGCCTTTTCCTATGCTTAAATCTATGATTTGATGCAAAAGCAATTACATAATTGGATAATAATAATCCTTGCATTTGATACAGTGCCTTATCACGTCTTCTAGACATCTCAAAGCGCTTCACAGAATATACTGTAAAGTGAATTGACCGTATATTTGTGGGTGAAACGTGGCAGCCAATTGCACACAACAGTGTCCCACAAACAGTCCTGGATTAGGTGACCAAATTATTTTTTTTTGAAGGGATTATGATTATCCCAGAAAAGAAACTGCTAAGTAAACAGAGGCGTGTGGAGTAAGGAAATTTGCCCAACATTTCGCCCTGCCCGGGAATCCAACCCAGGTAACTTTCGCTTGCGAGGCGAGCGCTCTGACCACTGAGCTACAGGACTCCACGTCAATAGGCGGTTTTCACTTGTTGACAAGTCCAAAACAAAAAGAGTATACATTTAAGATACGGAAAACAGGTCTAAAAGGGACTTTAGGAGGAACACCTTTACGCAGAGGGCAGTAAGAATGTCGAAGGTGCTCTTTGTTGGAAGTCGTCATTGATGTAAAATGCATATTAATAATTTTGTTCAGGAGGACGTCTCAAAGCATTGCAGTGCAAAATGGAGTGATGGTGTATTTCTGTGGGCGATCACATCAACGTACTTAAGAAGAGAGTTGATGCACTGAGTAGAAAGAGCTGTATCGAAGAGGGGTATCGGAGTGGCAAACTACTCTGCCAGTGTTTATATGCCACTCTGTGTAACTCTATGCACAGACTAATGGGCCAATGATCTGTTTTTCACCCCTTATCATTTTTTTACGCGGAATTGCAGCTCGTGTTCCCTCCTGGACCGGACTCCGTGAGCCGATCACCCCCTCCTCGGCGGCTCCACGTCCCCCAGGGGGTCGCGGTTTAAAATCCTCGTCCTCACTTTCAAAGCCCCTCCACAATCTTCCTCCTTCTCGACCTCTGTGACCCCCGAAAACCTTACCAACCTGTCCGCCCCCTCCTTCCGCTCGGCGAGCTGCCCTTCTGCCCCACTCTCCGGACCTCCACGCTGGAGCCCCTGGACCTGCCCCCCCCCCCTCTGCTTCCTTCAAGTCTCGTCTCAAGACCTTCCTTTTCGATCGTGCCTTTGGTCAACCTCCTACAGCCCCCCCCCCACCCAGACTAACAGCCCCCCCCCAACTCCCAGCGAGGGTGCAAACCCTTCACTGTCCAGCGCCTCGGGGGGGGGGGGGGGGGGGGGGGCTGTTAGTCTGTGTGTGTGTGTGTGGGGGGGGGCTGTTAGTCTGTGTGTGTGTGTGTGGGGGGGGGGGGGCTGTTAGTCTGTGTGTGTGTGTGTGTGGGGGGGGGGCTGTTAGTCTGTGTGTGTGTGTGTGTGTGTTAGTCTGTGTGTGTGTGTGTGTGTGTGTGTGTTAGTCTGTGTGTGTGTGTGTGTGTGGGGGGGGGGCTGTTAGTCTGTGTGTGTGTGTGTGTGGGTGTTAGTCTGTGTGTGTGTGTGTGTGGGGGGGGGCTGTTAGTCTGTGTGTGTGTGTGTGGGGGGGGGGGGGGCTGTTAGGCTGTGTGTGTGTGTGGGGGGGGGGGGCTGTTAGGCTGTGTGTGTGTGGGGGGGGGCTGTTAGGCTGTGTGTGGGGGGGGTCTTACCGGGTATTTTGCAGGAGAGCCAGGCCTCCCGCTCTCTCTCCCTGGGGAACAGAAACACAGG